>NC_139333.1:6304824-7009824 GCF_056507025.1 Lutjanus erythropterus | reverse complement strand
ATATGAATGTATGCATGGTCATATGTATGAATGGTCATATGTATTTATGTATGTATGTATGGTCATATGTATGCATGTATGGTCATAAATATGTATGTATGTATGTATGTATGCTCATATGTATGTATGCATGGTCATATGTATGTATGGTCATATGTATGTATGCATGGTCATATGTATGTATGGTCATATGTATGTATGTATGTATGTATGTATGTATGTATGGTCATATGTATGTATGTATGGTCATATGTATGTATGCATGGTCATATGTATGTATGTATGCTCATATGTATGTATTCATGGTCATATGTATGTATGTATGTATGTATGTATGTATGTATAGTCATATGTATGTATGGTCATATGAATGTATGCATGGTCATATGCATGTATGGTCATATGTATGTATGTATGGATGTATGTATGTATGGTCATATGTATGCATGTATGGTCATAAGTATGTATGTATGTATGTATGTATGTATGTATGTAGGTCTGGTCATATGTATGTATGCATGGTCATATGTATGTATGTATGCTCATATGTATGTATTCATGGTCATATGTATGTATGTATGTATGTATGTATGTATGTATAGTCATATGTATGTATGGTCATATGAATGTATGCATGGTCATATGCATGTATGGTCATATGTATGTATGTATGTATGTATGTATGGTCATATGTATGCATGTATGGTCATAAGTACGTATGTATGTATGTATGTATGTATGTATGTATGTATGTATGTATGTATGCATGCTCATATGTATGTATGTATGTATGTATGCTCATATGTATGTATGTATGCATGGTCACATGTAGGTATGTATGTATGCATGTATGGCCATATGTATGTATGTATGTATGTATGTATGGTCATATCCCTCTATGGTACACATTATGATGCCAGTGAGGGAAATGTGTTTTTATGTCTCAAAATAGACTAAATAAACATAATCTGAAGAAATTTTAGTTTTATTTTTATTTTTGGAAGTTTTTGGGGTTCGTTGCCTGTAGGCAACATTGTACCATAATGGTGCATAAGTGAAAAAGAATGTTCCTTTTCCTATTTTAACATTGTTTATTTCATAAACAAATGCAAAAATATTCAATAACATCAAGAAGTCACAATTCATTTTAAATTTTAAATTAAATAGAATTATAAAAAAATTTCTATATATATGTATGTATGTATGTATGGATGTATGGTCATATATATGTATGGATGTATGTTTGTATGTATGGTCACATGTATGTATGTATGTATGTATGTATGTATGGTCATATGTATGTATGTATGGTCATATGTATGTATGTATATATGCTCATATGTATGTATGTATGTATGTATGTATGTATGGTCACATGTATGTATGTATGCATGGTCATATGTATGTATGTATGTATGCATGTATGCTCATATGTATGTATGTATGTATGTATGCAAGGTCATATGTATGACCATATGTATATATGTATGTGTATATGTATGTATGGTCATATGAATGTATGCATGGTCATATGTATATATATGGTCATATGTATGCATGTATGGTCATAAGTATGTATGTATGTATGGTCATATGTATGTATGTATGCATGGTCATATGTATGTTTGTATGTATGTATGTATGTATGTATGTATGTATGTATGCTCATATGTATGTATGTATGTATGTATGTATGTATGCATGGTCACATGTATGTATTTATGTATGCATGTATGGTCATATGTATGTATGTATGTATGTATATATTTATGTATGTATGGTCATATGTATGTATGTATGTATGTATGCTCATATGTATGTATGCATGGTCATATGTATGTATGTATGTATGTATGTATGCATGTATGCTCATATGTATGTATGTATCGTCATATTTATGCATGTATGCTCATAAGTATGTATGTATTTATGTATGTTTGTATGGTCATATGTACGTATGTATGTATGCATGGTCATATGTATATATGGTCATATGTATGTATGTATGCTCATATGTATGTATGTATGTTTTTATATATGTATGGTCATATGTGTGTATGTATGCTCATATGTATGTATGCATGGTCATATGTATGTATGTATGCTCATATGTATGTATGCATGGTCATATGTATGTATGTATTCTCATATGTATGTATATGTATGTATGTATGGTCATATGAATGTATGCATGGTCATATGTATGTATGGTCATATGTCTGTATGTATGTATGTATGTATGTATGGTCATATGTATGCATGTATGGTCATAAATATGTATGTATGTATGTATGTATGTATGGTCATATATATGTATGCATGGTTATATGTATGTATATATGTATGTATGTATGTATGTATGAATGTATGTATGTATGTATGCTCATATGTATGTATGTATGTATGTATGTATGTATGTATATATGTATGTATGTATGCTCATATGTATGTATGTATGTATGTATGTATGTATGTATGTATGGTCATATGTATGTATGTATGTATGTATGTATATATGTATGTATATATGTATGTATGTATGCTCATATGTATGTATGTATGTATGTATATATGTATGTATGTATGCATGGTCACATGTATGTATGTATGTATGTATGGTCATATGTATGTATGGTCATATGAATGTATGCATGGTCATATGTATGCATGTATGTATGTATGTATGTATGGTCATATGAATGTATGCATGGTCATATGTATGTATGTATGTATGTATGTATGGTCATATGTATGTATGTATGTATGTATGTATATATGTATGGTCATATGTATGTATGGTCATATGTATGTATGCATGGTCATATGTATGTATGTATGGTCATATGTATGTATGCATGGTCATATGTATGTATGTATTCTCATATGTATGTATGTATGTATGTATGGTCATATGAATGTATGCATGGTCATATGTATGTATGTATGTATGTATGCTCATATGTATGTATGCTCATATGTATGTATGTATGTATGTATGCATGTATGCTCATATGTATGTATGTATGGTCATATGTATGCATGTATGATCATAAGTATGTATGTATTTATGTATGTATGTATGTATGTATGTATGCATGGTCATATGTATATATGTATGAATGTATATATGTATGTATGGTCATATGTATGTATGTATGTATGTATGTATGTATGTATGTATGTATGTAAGTATATATGTATGGTCATATGTATGTATGTATGGTCATGTGTATGTATGCATGGTCATATATATGTATGTATGCTCATATGTATGTATGCATGGTCATATGTATGTATGTATTCTCATATGTATGTATGTATGTATGTATATATGTATGGTCATATGAATGTATGCATGGCCATATGTATGTATGGTCATATGTATGTATGTATGTATGTATGTATGTATGCTCATATGTATGTATGTATGGTCATATGTATGCGTGTATGCTCATAAGTATGTATGTATTTATGTATGTATGTATGGTCATATGTATGTATGTATGTATATATGCATGGTCATATGTATATATGGTCATTTGTATGTATGTATGTATGTATGGTCATATGTATGTATGTATTTATGTATATATATATGGTCATATGTATGTATGTATGGTCATATGTATGTATTCATGGTCATATGTATATATATGGTCATATGTATGCATGTATGGTCATAAGTATGTATGTATGTATGGTCATATGTATGTATGTATGCATGGTCATATGTATGTATGTATGTATGTATGTATGTATGCTCATATGTATGTATGTATGTATGTATGTATGCTCATATGTATGTATGTATGCATGGTCACATGTATGTATTTATGTATGCATGTATGGTCATATATATGTATGTATGTATGTATATATTTATGTATGTATGGTCATATGTATGTATGTATGTATGTATGCTCATATGTATGTATGCATGGTCATATGTATGTATGTATGCTCATATGTATGTATGCATGGTCATACGTATGTATGTATTCTCATATGTATGTATGTATGTCTGTATGTATGTATGGCCATATGTATGTATGTATATATGCTCATATGTATGTAGAAATTTTATTTTTATTTTTATTTTTGGAAGTTTTTGGGGTTCGTTGCCTGTAGGCAACATTGTACCATAATGGTGCATGAGTGAAAAAGAACGTTACTTTTCCAATTTGAACATTGTTTATTTCATAAACATATGCAAAAGTATTCAATAACATCAAGAAGTCACAATTCATTTTAAATTTTCAATTAAAAAGAATTATAAAAAGAATTTATATATGTATGTATGTATGTATGTATGTATGTATGTATGTATGGTCATATATATGTATGTATGTATGTATGTATGCTCATATGTATGTATGCATGGTCATATGTATGTATGTATTCTCATATGTATGTATGTATTCTCATATGTATGTATGTATGTATGTATGTATGTATGGTCATATGTATGTATGTATATATGCTCATATGTATGTATGCTCATATGTATGACCATATGTATGTATGGTCACATGTATGTATGTATGCATGGTCATATGTATGTATATATGCATGTATGCTCATATGTATGTATATATGTATGTATGTATGTATGCATGGTCATATGTATGACCATATGTATGTATGTATAGTCATATGAATGTATGCATGATCATATGTATGTATGGTCCAATGTATGTATGTATGTATGGTCATATGTATGCATGTATGGGCATAAGTATGTATGTATGTATGTATGTATGCTCATATGTATATATGTATGTATGTATGTATGTATGGTCACATGTATCTATGTATGCATGGTCATATGTATGTATGTATGTATGTATGTATGTATGTATGTATTTATGCTCATATGTATGTATGTATGTATGTATGTTCATATGTATGTATGTATGCATGTATGGTCATATGCATGTATGTATGTATGCTCATTTGTATGTATGTATGTATGTGTATGTATGTATGTACGGTCATATGTATGTATGTATGTATGTATGTATGTATGTATGTATGTATGGTAATATCCCTCTATGGTACATATTATGATGCCAGTGAGGGAAATGTGTTTTTATGTCTCAAAATAGACTAAATAAACATAATCTGAAGAAATTTCATTTTTATTTTTATTTTTGGAAGTTTTTGGGGTTCGTTGCCTGTAGGCAACATTGTACCATAAGTGAAAAAGAACGTTCCTTTTCCAATTTGAACATTGTTTATTTCATAAACATATGCAAAAATATTCAATAACATCAAGAAGTCACAATTGATTTTAAATTTTAAATTAAAAAGAATTATAAAAAGAATTTATATATATATGTATGTATGTATTATGTATGTATGTATGTATGTATGCTCATATGTATGTATGCATGGTCATATGTATGTATGTATTCTCATATGTATGTATGTATGTGTGTATGTATGTATGTATGTATGTATGTATGTATATATGCTCATATGTATTTATGCTCATATGTATGTATGTATGTATGTATGTATGGTCACATGTATCTATGTATGCATGGTCATATGTATGTATGTATGTATGTATGTATGTATGTATGTATGCATGTATGCTCATATGTATGTATGTATTTATGTATGCATGGTCATATGTATTACCATATGTATGTATGTATGTGTGTATGTATGTGTGATTTCACTATACCCTTACATCCAGGGTATCTGCATCTGCCCTTTTTCTCCACCCAAATAGGCCAGTGGTCAGTGTTGTGTTTGCTATAGTGATTCCATAATGGTTCACTGTTGCAGGCAACATTGCAACTTTCCATGATGGCACATTGTTGCCTCAGGGCAACAGCTGCATTTTAACAAGTATCCACTATTAAATTAGTAAATAAGTTGCATGAAACTATCAAAACGTAAAGTTTACTCACGTATTAGTGTGAAGACATTTTTTTCCAGGTGGAAAAGCGACAAAAAATAACTTTTTGAGAGTCTTTTTTTTGCAGCAAGATAGCAGAGCTGTCTCCTTAGAAAAAGCCCACCAAGAAGGGTTTCAAAATCGCTTCCTGGAGGTCATGTGACAACTTAAAGCATTGTTAATGGGTCCCTATGGTTTTACCTCTTTTTTAAAGTATTGCTTCATTTAAAGGGATGCATTGTGGAGATGTGACAGGGCAAAAATGGGTTTGTTGCCTGAGGGCAACATGGTACCATAGAGGGTTAAAATAAAATATGATTTTAATATAATTATTTGGAGAGGTAGAGTTAATGTTAATACAGCCCCTCTGTCATTGCTGGTGTTGCTGACTGATGAGGCCCGTCGGTGGCAATCAATAAGTAATGCTAAGTCAACAGTCACACCTTGAGCAGCCACCCGCTGGTCTGTTTTAGCACAGCCCATCCCTGCCAACATGAAATTTTAATCATCCTCAGTATCAATATTTAACAAGGTTTTCTAAACACTATGGATCCTCAGGGCGTGTTAGCATTCCGAGTGTTGTTCATCCTCAGCGACATTGTTTGACCTCAGTCAGTGACAGACGATGGGGAAGGACGTATGCAATTAAGGGTAACATCAATGGTTGCATTTTCATCATGGCACACTCCACACGTTCCATTTCAACATTAAGGGTTTTGTTGTTCAGTTCAACTCACCAAATGATTGAATGATTTTTTTTAAAAAAGCCATTAAAACCCAAACTAGCGTGTAATTCAAATAACATTATTGTTACCTTTTTTGCTTTGAGGTAAAACACAGTTGAGATCCCAGCCAAGGGGTCAGTAACTCCAGCAGCAGCAACGATGTCACCAAGACCAAGCTAGCCAAGACCAAGCTAGCTCCACCAGATGACGTTATTGCAATGGCAGTTCGTTCCACAGAAACCTTGGTTAGAGGTCTTCACGGGTCCACCCAAACCCAAGGACCTGAGACCCGACCTGGGACCCGTACAGGTTCCAGTCCACATTTTATAAGTTAACTTGTTACAAGCTGTAAAATAAGTGCTGATCAGGTCTTGGTCTCCCAGATGGGTCGGGTTTCACAAGTCCAGCTTTCAAATAAGATCCGGTCTGGTTTGGTTCCAGGTAGTACATTTCCAGGTCTTTATGGGTTTGGGCACAACTCATAAAGACCTCTAGCCCACAGCCACCTCCAGTGCCAACTGTTACTGCCCCTGTTGATCTTGGGACAGCAGAGCTGGCCTGAGTTCACCTACAATACTACCTTAATCATAATAATGACTGGCCAAAAACTTTTGTTTAACAAAAATTGAGGTAGTTGAAGAAAGTGTCTGGATTGCTGCATCTACAAATTCAAGTTAAGACTCTACCATGCAGAGCGAAAGCCATATATCAACAACATCCATAAACACTGCTGACTTCTCTGGGCCAAGCTCGTCTGAGATGGACTGATGCAAAGTGGAAAAGTGTGCTGTGGTCTGACGAGTCCACATTTGAAATTGTTTTTGGAAATCATGAACATCGTGTCATCTGGACTTAAGAGGAGAAGAACCGTCCAGATTGGTACCAGTTCAAAAACCAGCATCTTTGATGGTATGAGGGTGTGTTAGTGCGAATGACTTGGTTAACTTTCCCATCTGTGAAGGCCCCATCAATAGTGAAAGGCACAAACAGGTTTTGGAGCAACATATGCTGCCATCCAGACGATGTCTTTTTCAGAGATGTCCCTGCTTATTTCAGCAAGACAATGACAAGACACACTCCACATGTGTTACAAAACTGTAGCTTCATAGTAAAAGAATTCAGGGACTGGCCTTCCCGTTGCCCAGACCTGTTTCCTATTGAAAATATGTGATGCATTATGAAGCACAAAATATAACAACAGAGATTTAAGACTGTTGAGCACCTCATGTCGTGTATCAAGCAAGAATGGGAAACTTTTGCTTTCAAAACTTCAACAATTATGTTCCTCAGTTCCACAAACACGTAATTGAGTGTTGTGAGAAGAAAAGGTGATAGAACACAGTTGGAGACATGACTCTGCAACTTCCAACTTAACTGGAACAAATCCTCACGTTCTTTTTTGATTTTACACAACATCCCAGCTTTTTTGGAATTGGGCTTTGTACAAGTCTTAGTCACAATGCTCCACCCTAACAGAGCTTAACTCTTAAACAAACTGTCCCCTTCATATGAAGCTGTAGTGAGTCTGGAACAGGCATGGGGGCCTGTATATGCCAGAGTCATGGTGCCACTGAAGTGCACACACTGAGCAGCCCGGTGGTTATGGCTAAACAAAAAACAGGAAAGCTATGGTTGAGCGCTGCTCTGGTGGTTTTCATCTCTGCCACTCGTCCCGCTCTGTGGCTTGAAACGTCCATGTTCCCTCTTCTTCTCACCTTCCTGTCTCTATGATAACAGAACAAAAGGACGATAATTTTGGTGATAATTCAGAGGGAAACAACACCCGGAGCCACACCCAGCACCGTGTGACCACATCGCTTTCACCCAACCTCGATCTGTAACCAAACGCTGGCACTGAAGGCTTTTTATTGCTGTCTCATTTTGGCTTTTTTGGCGTGTTTGTATATGTGTGTGTGTCAACCCTCCCTTGCTCTGCTTCATCTTGGTTTCTTGTCAGTGTGTGTGTGTGTGTCCCCTCTTTCTGTTTCATTTCAGCTTGGGTGATCTCTATCAGTGTTTCTGTCAGACTCATCTTGGCTTTGGTTGACTGTGTGTGTGTGTGTGTGTGTGTGTGTGTGTGTGTGTGTGCAGTAGATCTATCTATGCATTCGCTTCTTCATTTTAACTGCTTGCTGGCTTGTGTGTATACATGCATGTCTTTTATGTGAGGGCACACACACACACACACACACACCCCTCCACCCCCTCTGTGCCTCCCTCCCTCTTTGCTCTGTAATAAGAGCAGCTGTGGTTGACGCGAGGCCAGCTCTGATTCAATTGCAGTGCAGGACTTAAGGCTATTATCCTCTGTACACTGGAGGAGGAGGGAAACCCGGCTGCTGTGGCACAGCTGCTAACAGCAATGACAGATCTGACACTGCCTTCCAGACAAGCTGGAGAGCAAGAAATTTCAAAAATCAGATTGAAAAACGAAGGAAAAAAAAAACTCTTGGAGGCAGAATTTCATGCAGGAAACTCAGCCTAAACATTCTGATGGATTTAACACAGCAAACGCTTCTTCTTGTGTACTTTTCTCACCCTGAATAAAATATTATTGTTGTCAAAATTCCTAACTTTCAATATAATGTTTTCTGGTCAACTGATTAAAAGCTGCTACATGTGGAAGATGATTATTGATATTGATATTCCAGGATTTGCATAGCATCATTTATTCCTAATGTTTAGGGATGCACCAGTACTGATTTCAGTATTGAGTATTGATCAAATACTGTGCTCATGTACTTCTACTCATAAAGCTATTCCGATACTATGAGGCCTGATAGCCACTTTACAAAAAGCTGCTCCTTCAACACGAGCAATTTAATAAAACGTAAAGAACCAACATAACACAGAGGTCAAGGAGTTTGCTAATGCTCACAGTGGGAAACAGCAAAAACTATTTGTTACGTTTTGAAAGTGAGGAACATGTGATCAACATGTGACCTGCATGATCAAAGTCACTGAAATGCAAAGTCACTGAAGTCCGCTGAAATGTGTGGCACTTTGCGCTGTGCAATACAAGCATTGCACATTAACCAGCAAAACATGACAGCAGCTCACTAGATGCTTCAACTTTTCAGACTGAAGAGGATCACAGTGTCAGCAGGTAAACGACCCGGAGCTGACGTTAGCTGCCAGCCTGCAACACAGTGGCTAACATTAGCAGTGCTAGCAGCAGCAGCTGCTGCTCTGCTTGCAGGTTAAAGTCCGTGTCTGTGCTGAATGTGGTCACATGTTGCTCCAGTCAAGTGATTATATACCAGTTTATTCTGTCACAGTCTACATTCTAGGTCCCATGGTGGGGCGTGACTCTGCCTCGGAATACTCAGAAGATATAAAAAAGTGAAATTGCACAACAAAAATGAGATTAAAATGTACTACTAATGACTTACATGGGACTAGAACTAACAGTCGATTCCAACAGGCGAGGCTGCTTTATGTTACGGCTGCGCCACGTCCGCCGCAGCTGATCGCAGCCATTCTACACGACGCTTGTGATTCCGCCTTCTGCATCCCAGAAACAGCTCTCCGCTTTGCTCGCTTCAAGTCGAGTCTATTTTTGACAGATGCCACATCAATCTGCATAGAGCAGGCAGGAAGTGAGACACCGAAACATCAGAGAGAAGTTGGTCAGTTTTCAAAATAAAAGACCCTGTGCAGACTCCCAATCATAAAAACAGACAAAAAAAAGAAGCTGTATAACTACACAGCCTACTTATCCATGGTAGAAGCACTAAAATCAAGGAAAAGTGACAAAATGAATTAAATCTGAGCAAGCCAACATAATCAGGCAGGCAAAAAGTTTAAAACAATTTAAAATACACAACAAAACCTAAAAGACAACAATTTTACTAACACTATCACATAATTAAAATATGACTAAAACTAAGTCACATTTTTGTCAAAAAAAATAAACTGCAACTAAATCAAAATTAGATGCCACAATGAACACTGGTGACATGTTTCTTCTTCTGTCTTCTCTTGCTACCGGTGTCACACTCCTACACTCGTTCTCATGTGTATTACAAGCCACTGTAGCTCGAGCCAACATGACATTGTCTGTTAGAAGGGGAACAGTATTTTTTCTTCCTCTGGTTTTCCTGAGTTGTGCCACTGGAATGCCTGGTGGATGTAATTACGACCTACTGTACGAGCTGGGAATTTCCCACGTTGTGACTTTGAATTGAAGGCAGCATCGTCCTTAGAGTGGCAATGACAAAAATGGTTAAGGAAGTTAATTAAGAGCAGAGTGAGAGATTTAAAGTGGAATTAGAAGGGAATTGTGACGAGGGAAAGAGGAGATCAAACGCTGATGCGGCAAGATGAAGAGAAAGCAGAGGAAGGATGAGGGGTTGATGGGTGATTAAGGGAAGGAGGTGGAGACAAGCTGAGGACCTCCACAGCTTAATTAGATGCAGAAGGAGGAGACACCTGCCACATGAACACCCCCGCCCTCCCATTCTCCCCTTTACAAATATGCAGCTCTTCATGAAAAGGACTCACTGCAGAAAATAACAACACTTACGACCCGGCATCTGTTCCCGGCTCAGGTCTGCCAATGGGAGACCCACCCCAAAAAGCCTCCTCCTCCATCTACCCCGGGCGGATGTACAGCTATGAATAATGTAACAGGGAGGGGTGGAGGCCACTGGGCGTGTGCGCTGGAAAAAATAGGGGTAGTTCCTCCTCCTCCTCCTCCTCCTCCTTCTCCTTCTCCTCCTTCTCCCATCACCACCCCCTTCTCTTTCCATTCTCCTCCCCTCCCCGGTTCACCCAACCCCCCAGCTGCCGGCCGCACTGCAGAAGGTCAGAGGCAGAAGAGGAGGAGAGAGGCGAGGACACAGAGAAGCAGAGACAGGGGTGGGGTGTGTGGATGTACATGAACATGCCGAGAGGACTGTGCGTGGACGAGCGATGACAGCCATGCTGAGCCCAAAGATCAGACAGACCAGGAGAGGTAGGACACGCTTTGATTCACATCTTCAGTACCATTAGCTGCTCATCCATCCTTAACTCTGCAGTGACACATCTGACAGGGTGTATGATGGGAGTTAATCAGACCAGAAGATGTGTTATGTGTGATGGACATTGACCTGCACTTTTTCAAATATGTTGCATCTTTTAAAAAAGTGCTTTTTTCCTCCTATAACTCAGATTTTACACCAGAACATGCCCGTAAAAACACTTTTTTCTCCACTCCATCCATGTGTCTACTGCAGTCACATATTTCTGAATGAAGCGGCGGGTCTGCCCACGCAGCCTACATTAGCATTCTACTACAGCTGGCCGATGCTGCCGGTGTGAATTCTATTAAGAGGAGCAAGCAGCATCTCCAGTTTCATCACTGCAGCGCTCAGCACTATCAGGCTGCTGTCAGCTGCTCGTGTGAGTGTGTACGCTCACACTCATACATGTACAGTATGTGTGTGTCTGTGTGTCTGCGTGGATGGATGTATTAATATGTCCGTGTGTGCCAGTGTGTGTGTCCTTCCCTTCCTTCCTTGGCAGTAATCTCCATGACTGCAATTATACAGCTGGATCTGATTATGATGAAATGAATAGCTCCAAAGAATGGGAGAGTGATGTGTAAATCCTCCGCTGGAGCGGCATGAAATTTGCAGCAAAGTGGATTAAATCTGTGTTTGCATATATTAGGAAGGTGGAACAGACTCAACTGGCTTGATGAGTAAGTATGATTCACTGTGTACATTGTGTAAACTGGCACTTAATTGATAACAACATCACAATTAGGCAGCATCGAATAATTTTACATGACATGATGGTTTAGTGCTAGTAGCATTAGGGTAAAAGAAAAGAAAGTCTTCTGTATGATTTTGTTGTGAGTTTTGCAAAACTAGGTTTAAAATGAGTAAATCCTGATTTAAAATGAAGCAGAGCTCTGTTAAAACTAATCTTTGTTCAGTAAATAAAGTAAACTGACATTAAATAGTTTAATCAATATGGAGTAAAAGAGGGGGAAACCTTTTGGCTGCTCTGTATTTCTTAACAAAATCTTGCAGTGTTTGGTAGCTAGCTAAAAAGTAAAACAAAAAAGAAAGAAAGACAGAAAGGGAAAGAAAAAAATAACTTTGTGTTGTTTTCTAGCTAGCTAAAAAGTAAAAAACAAAAGTGAGATTGTTAGCTAGCTAAAAGGTATGAAAAAGAAAAAAGGTTGCATTGTTTGCTAGCAAGCTAATAAAAAAAGTTTATTGTTTGTTAGCAAACTAAAAAGTAAAAAATAAAAGTTGTATTGCTCGCTAGCTAGCTAAAAAGTTAACAAAATGTTATTTTGTTTGTTAGTTGGCTAAAAGTTTGATTAGCCCAGTTAGCCTATTTATGATGGCTCAGCAGAGAATTATTCATCTCAAATGGTAGCAGTTTTAAAAGTTAAGCCTTCTCAAGTGTAAGCTTAAACTTAATACTGGATCACAGTTTAAAGTGGGGCTTAAAGTTTTTGGGCAACGGAATTAAATATAATCTAGGTTTAGAGTAAAAACTAAAGTAAAATAGAGGTTGAAATTTAATCTTTCTTAATTTTACTGTGGTCTACAGGTTTGGTGATACATAAATTAAAGTTAAGTCATGATTTAATTGTGGTTAAAATTAATCAGGTGTTGGGAATACCACTCATCTTTGCTGCATTTCTGTTAAGACAGTGAAAATTGAAGAGATTAAAGTGACGCTATGATTCTGCGTGAGAAACATTCTCTACATACCCCCTGTAAATTGGTGCTTCACTGCTGACAGCATCACATTTGTTGCACGGAGCCCATGAATAAACGGGTATGTGACAGATGTGGTGGTGTAGTACAGACTCAGCCGAGGTTAAAGCGGGTCAAGAACGGGACACAACACAACCAGTGAGTGAGGCATTTTACATGACTGAACCATTTCTGCCGGGCAAACTAAAATGTCAAAGAAGACACTCCAAATATGAATCAATAGTATAAATGTCACTGACTTTTTTATTGATCATTCATGGCCGCGACATTCATGATGCTGGAAGGTCGCTGAAAAGTTAAATAGCATAGATGTACTGTGAATAAGCTATGGCATGTTTGACTTTGGGCCAGTTGACAAGCTAACTAGCTTAGATGTTCTGTATATCATTTAAGACTTGTTTGAATTTGGATGGTTAGCATGTGATCTAAAATAGCTACATTGCATTGTTTTTTTCTTGACTTTTTTCACTATATGGATGAAATTAACTTAATTGACTTGACTTTTTTCAGTTCATAGATCACTATGTTGATACCCCCTCTTTGGCTTTGTTATTCACTGTCAGCCAAATATGAAGTTAGAGCAAGGAAACAGTTAGCCTAGCCAAATCTATAATATGTAATATTTATGCATTAAAATGTCTAAATACCTAGACTTATGTTACATATTTTGTTGAGCTGTGTACTGACTTTATCCCAAATGTGTCTCACCGCTTTCTGTTACGGGACATGTGAGATACGTCAGAGACTGAGGAAGGAAGTCGGGAAATATGACTCAACCTAACGTGAATTAAACTGAATATATCTCATCCGTGAAAATGATTTCTGCCTGAGTCATGTAAGATAAATTTTCATCTGCAATGGTGGTTATTTAACAATGAAGATAACAACTCCCATGATTCCATGCTACTTTAAATATTATCAAATATCTTTCATTATTGTTTTTGTGTGAGAGACTCCTACTGGCAGAACAAATTGTGTATTTAAAGCGATAGTTTAATATTTTAAGCAAGAGTTACATGAGAAGATTGACATAGTAATAATCAGTTTGAGGGCTAAATATAAAAAAACAGCCAGGACACAGTTAGCCTAGCTTAACATAGGGACTGGTAGCTGGGCAACCTAACTAACACGTTGTATTTTAGTTGTTTATTCTGTGCAAAACTTTAAGGGAAAGCTTTTTATCAGAAAATAGACCACTAAATTAACTTGGCTTCACTATGTTGTTTGCCCCTATTAGCAAGGATCAGGAGAGAGTTAGCCTGGCTCACAGCTATAATACTGAACACTTATGCATTAAAATATATGAAAACCTAGGCCTATATTATATATTTTGTTAAGGCTAATAATGAGGCTAGATCCAGGAGACAGTTAGTGTATCTTAAAGCTATAATACTGAACACTTAAAATGTATGAAGACCTAGGCCTCTACTATATTTTTTATTAAGGCTAAATATGAAGCTAGAGCCAGGAAAACATTAGCGTAGCTTAACACAGGGGCTGGAAGTTGTGGGCAGTTAACATATTGTATTTTGGTTATTTAGTCTGTACAAAAAATGAACTGTAAAAACAACTTTTTTTTTCATTGGACAGAGCTGGGCTAACAATTCCCTTTTGCTTGCTGTCTTTGTGCTAATGTAAGTTAACTAGGTCTAGCCTTATATTTAGCATACAGACACAAAACTAGTATCAATTTTCTCACTAACCAAGAGTGCAAATATGTACATTTCCCAAAATGTCTAACTAATATTATTTACCCAACTGATTATTCGGGGTCTGCCCCTGAGGTGTAATTAAATCGGTGCGATTATGCCTTCCTTACAGAGCAACTCATGAAGAAGTAAAAACACATTTTACTACCAATCTAGGATGCTAGTAGACGGATTTTTCTAACTAGGAATCTTTTCTGCTCCATGGAAGAAAATTCTGACTGCTGTCCTTCCATGGCTGACATATTAAAGTTGTAATAGGGTTCTATCGAGGGTATATTTTTCTTGGGCTGTCACCAGAAACATAGTAGCAGCTTTAATTGCCCACATATCAGCTGCTTCATTCTCTTGCTATATCTTTCTGATCTGCGTTGCCATGGTTTTATGATCAAAGTCCCGCGACGTAGCAACACCCTGACATTCTGCCTTTTCCCGGGCGCATGAATGAACACCCTCACAACCAGATACTGTGAGCGAGAGCATGCCGCAGAGATAAAACATTCACACACTGACACACTCGGAAAATGAGCATGTGGAGACGATAACATGCGCAGAAATGCACGGATATCCACCATCCACCCTCTGCTGCAGATCAGTTCTGCTCCACTGCAGCTTTCACATACAGGCTGTATATTACCGGCCACACCTCTAGCTTAAGGCAGGAAGCCACACACACACACACACACACACACACACGAACACACACATGTAATGGTTAAAGCATTAATCAACAGTGATAGGCTAACTGGAAGTTACGCACTGATGCACCTGTAACTCTCTTTGCCATTTTCTACGAGCCATAAATCACTCCACAACAACCAGATTAATGAAATTGAATTCCTCCAACATCCCAGCATGCATGCTTATGTTGTGTGTATGTGTGTGTATGTGATTTAGTCATCAGTGTAGTATTGTCTAGCTATTGTGGAGCGCCATCCTAATGGATGGGCTCCTCTATGATGTGCATAAGAGCCATGCATCCATTTCCTGCTGGTGGTAAATATATGACTCCAAACTGCATTAAGTGGCATCATGGGGGCTTGGAGAGTGTGTGTTCAGGCATACAGCCTGTGTGTGTGTGTCTGTGTGTGTGTGTGTCGGAGGGGGGGGGTGTAGCATCAAGTGTCCCTTCATGTGCCATACTGTACCACTTGTGTTTTGATTTCATTCTGCAGACCATTTGTTCACATTGTAACATTTCTTGCATACGTAGACGTGACACTTGTGAGTCCAACTTTTTATATGGGCAGGAGGTGCTCTGAATTTCAATATTGCATTTCTCTTTGAATTTGTCAAGCCCTGTAACAGAGCAAGCATAAACAACACCAGCCATATTGCATTCAGACAAACGGACTGAATCTGCAGCATCTCGGGTAGTGTGGGTTTGTAGAACCTTTACTTAATGCAACCTTGTCAATCAATCTATCAATACTTCTTCAACCACTTATCCAAAGTCAGGTTGCAGAGGTAGTAAATGCATGGGTCTAAAATAAAGATGTTCTATTCTACAAGTGTTGCTGGATTTTCATCTTTTTCCCTTCTCTGAGCACCTTGGAAGTAGGTGAAGTATAACTGCAGTTGACGAGCTAACATGCTAGCAAGCTGGAAATATGCTGGTCACAACAACAACTTCTGTCTGTTTTCTCTGTAGGCACAAAATTGGACAAAAAAGCCTCTCCGGACTTGCTAGCTGAATTTTCATTTAGCCAGCTCTTCAGATCAATCTCTTACGAGACAATACATAATTTAATTCTTCAAAAACTGAAATGATACCACTGTCTAAATACCATACCTCTTCTGCAGAGCAGTTTAAACTTTGTCAGACAAGATTTAATCAATCTAAGCTAATAAACAACAATAGCTTCCCCCATTTTGGATTCAAAGGTCAGCATTGTAAAGATGGCTTCCTACTGGCAAATGTCAATGTCCACCAATGTTGAACTCAGTGGGAAAAAATCACACAGATTTACTTTGCCCTCATGAACAAATCCACTGATGGAAATAATTCCATTTTAAATGCCAGGGTGACGGAGCTTTGAATCTGTCAGGATTGTTGTGTGTTTCTCTGTTCGTTCAATTTCAAGGACCAGTGTGTAAGATGTAGTGGAATCTAGTGGTGAGCTTGCAAATTAAACACCTCATCTTACTCTCTACTTCTGTGTAAGAGAACTTATAGTGGCCATGAAACTTGTGCAAAGCATGAAAGGCCATATCTAGAGCGGGTGTTGGATTTGTCCATTCTAGGCTACAATGGAAACATGGTGGCCTCCGTGGAAGAGGACCCACACTCTTATTTTCAGGTGATTATACACTAATGAAAACATTGAGAAATATTATATATTCAGTTTCTGCCATACTTTGCCACACTGGACATTTTAGTCTGTTTTTCTTTTGCTGTAAATCACAGCTGAAATCAAAGTTTTATAAAACGGTCTACAGTGTACAGTGGTCTGCTCATCATACCCCTCCCCACCAACAAACTCACACGTTTATGATATCATGTTCATGACTGAATGAGTCGCCAAGCTGTCTGGTATTCCTGGATATTCAGCTCCATACCCGGAATTATTCATCCATGTCTCTGAAATAACATGACACATGGACCAATTTACATAAATTATCATTGGAGTGTGTCACAATAAACAAATGTGGACATGCTGTACATCTGCACACACAGCCAGGCATGATGTTAAGCCCCTATTATTTGACTCAGCCCTTCCCTAACTACTATCTACTGTAAATGGATGAGCCACAATTATGCTCTCTGTTTCGGTGAATTGCTGTGATTATGCATAGAGAGCGCTTTACAGCGAAACAGCCTCTTTTCAGCATTGTAGTTGATAGTTGTAGAAGTGACCACAGAGCAGCTCCACCCAAGCCAAGGAAGGTCTGAATCACTCAGAGCAGAAGGTCCAAATTGGCGCAGTGGGTAGTCGTGCTTGGCACACACACACTCACACACTCAAAAATCAGTTGTTGTGACTCAGGCGTGAATCATAGGCCAGTGTATGTTCCACTCGGTCCGTGATCCAGACAGCTGATGCATTAAACAGTGGTGCTTTTTTATGCTAACACTGGCAGGGAAAGGAATGATGGAAAGACATGAGGGACGCAATGTGGTGAGGAAAAACAGAAGGGTGAAGGAGGACAGGGAAGGTGAGTGCCACTTCTTGCTGGTATTACCAGGAAATGAGCAAGACACCCAGTCATGGTTTTAATGTTCAGTTCACATTGCTGTTGATCACATGTGAGATGTTTCCGCCACCAAATGATCTGTTGGTGTCCTCAGAGAAAGGGTCGCAGTGGGACTAAGATCTCATTTGTGACCTCTCAAGTGCAATCTTCAATCTAATTCTGAATATTTGAAGAAGCAAATTTAAAGAGGCCATTGGAAAACCTGAAAACATGTCAGCTCGATGAAGTCACAGTTTGGGAGTGAAAAAACTCAAAATGTTAAAGAGACTAGGCATCAGCTAAGGTTTTTTAGTAAACATATCCGACCATGATACGATATTACAAGAATACCAGAACCCATCA
The DNA here is from genome assembly GCF_056507025.1 of Lutjanus erythropterus. Classification (NCBI taxonomy): domain Eukaryota; kingdom Metazoa; phylum Chordata; class Actinopteri; order Lutjaniformes; family Lutjanidae; genus Lutjanus; species Lutjanus erythropterus. The sequence goes on along the minus strand of NC_139333.1, from coordinate 6,991,229 downwards.
GCTATTGACTGACCATGATTTAACATCTGGCAGCAACAGCCAGTGTTCTGGGGTCTTTCAGGTGTAGCCAGTGGATATCCAGATAATGGATGTCCAGGCCAAGACTTTCTCTTCCATACTTCGATCATTGTTTAGAGTCTGATTAGCAACTTGAGATGCAAGAATGGAGTTGGAGTTGAAAGACAACCTCTACAATCAAATTGTTTTATGAGTATGAACTCAGATATTTAAAAAAAAAAATAGCCAGTGATGTCAAGATGCCAAGACTGTATTTTGGTCAATGTGTCCACCTCTTTTGCTCTCCACACTAGGCTTGGGTACAATATACCAGGGTATTATGGAATCTTGATGGTATGGCTTTTGGTGCTGTCAAAAATACACACAATTTATTAAACTGATATGAAAATGCTGTGTTCAAGTGACGTATTGTAGTGTGCAGCACATGCCACCAGAGGTCAGTCTCTCTATTGGTGGACAAGCAATGCAGCTGAACTGAGAAACATGGGAGTTACAGTTACAGAAGTTACAGGACTAACTAGTAAAAGAGAAAAATGCCTCTGAACTGGCAGTATTTCGGATTTAGTCCTGTAGGAAGGATTTAAGGTCTAAAGGACTTCCTGTAGGAAGGACTACAGGATTTAGTCCTGTAGAAAAGATACCAAACACTTCAGACTACTGATTGGTTAGAGGGGCAAGGCGAATGTGTAACTTTAGTAAGCGTGACAGAAGGCAAGGGGCAGACTAATTACTGTCTACAACAGTGACGATGAATGCACGCTGAGCAAAGGAAGAGGTAAACAGTGAAGTCATCAGTCTGGCAGTAAATGTACAGTTTGTAGAGCTCCTGTGTCTGCTGTTTCCACACAGTGGGAATAGCATCACTATAATGGTCAGCTCAGCGAGCAAGTTGCACAAGTATGACACAAATCCTACCTTAATACCCTGGAAAAATGTCAAGAAGGTATGAAAATACTGTGTACTTGCATACAACCAAAGCCTTCATGCAACACTTCTTGAAAAACGAACAACAAACGGAAACCAGAAGACTTCAGATATGAATTTGGCGCCCCTTGCCTACAGATTCTGCATTCATATGCAGATGTTTTAGAGATTGATAATTATGGTATCCAGATGTATAATTATAGTGTGATTATTAGTAAAACTCGCTTATGAAAGTTACAAGAGTGACTTGTCCCTTTAAAATTTAAATACAGAGCTTTAATACTGTTTTTATTTAAACATACTGTGCACTAACAGGCAGAAATTAAACCACTGTTCTGTAAAGCATTACCCAATTGCAAAAAGCAATTAAGACGGCTCTGCAATGCTTAGAAATTAACAGCCCTCAAAAACAATGGAACTAATTATATTTTAAAAATAGCTAATGAAAATGTGCCTCAAATCCAAGAGCTCATTTATCAGACAAAAACTGCTTAAATGAGGTGCCAGTGGTGAGAGCAAGGATCCTCTTTTGTGTGTGAGAGTGCACATGTGCTTTCAGTAATAACAGAGCTTTGATTCAACAGGACCAGCAGTGCTGAACGTAAGGAGGGAGAGGCGAATTAGAGCGAGTCAAAGTAAGAGAAATGGAGGGAGACGGGGCGGGGGGGGTGAGAATACAGAGCCGGGAAAGAGTGGAATTAATACAAGCTGGATAAATGAGAACAGCCAAGGTGGAGGGGACAGGGGTAAATGGAGAAAGAGAGCAGGAGAGGGGAACAAAATAAAAGGGAAGAATGTCTGGATATTAAACTATGATCATTACGGATACAGGTCGGCAGGAAAACACTCAGAAAAGATGTTCCAGCAGATGTTTGATCTCATAAAGGGGCACATTTTGCTGTGTTCAGCTGACATGTCTTCAGCATATTTACATTCAGCCACCTAATTTCTACCATGTTACTCAGCTTTCAAATATGTCGCAATTTTCCCTTGAGTGGTAGCCCAAACCCAAACATCACAGCCCAAACCTACACCAGCAGAGAACCTCAAGGACACCAGTCCCAAATTGTTAGTATTAATAGACATTAATCATGTTTTGGCTATTTTCCTCCCAAGCTGGTGGAGACCAAAATCAGAGGTATAAGAGGAGTAAAGTTTGGACCCAAAGTGACAAAAAAAATATAAGGATTAAAACATAATATATTTGGCCAAATGATAATCGCTAACTAGCTAATTTCTCTGTTTAATTCAAGCTGCAACTATAATTGTTGGTTAATTTAATAACCTTATAACCTTAACTGGGACCAAGAAATAAAATACAGATGATAAAACTTTCATGATGATAAATCCTACGCAGAAATGCATTGAAATAACATGATTAACAGTAAAAGTCCCCACTTATAATGGTCAAAAAATCTTTCTCTAGAAGTAATCAGCCCATCCTACATTCATCACATCTCTGAGGATCAACAGGCTTTGCAGGCTGCCAGGAAAGGCTGTAACATGAAAAAAAATGATGTGAGCCCTGTCCTTTTAGCTATATGTATGCCAGAGATATAGAGAGGAGACAATAAAAAAGAATAAACATTGATTTTTCCCCCCTCCCCATTCATCCATGCCCTTCTTTCCTCTGCGCCATCTGAGCATTGATCATTTCTATGCGTGCGTGCGTGTGTGTGTGTGTGTGTGTGTGTGTGTGTGTGTGTGTGTGTGTGTGTGTGTGTGTGTGTGTGTGTGTGGCACAAAATGCACACCAGCAGGGAGGATGTCTGCACAATTGATCTCTATAAATTATACATGATCATCAAATAGCATTGCCTTATTTGCCTGACCAGAATATAACCTTCATCTTAGCTCTGTGGCTCTGTGGCATTTCATCATCCGTGTAAAACCTTGAAATCTTCGGCCAGTTTTGAGAGTGTGAACATAATTTACCTGCAACTGATGCTTAAAAACTGACACGTGCTTTATACTCATGCATCCACAAGTCATGCTAAAGTGTCAGCTGATGTAATATTGTCATTCAATATTGTCGAAAATGATGCACATCACACTCCTAAATCTATGTTTTCATCGGCTGATATCATCCAAGGATGATGTGAGTAGCACGGTGGGGACCAACCTTATTTCACACTGAAACACAGCTGTAAAGCTGCCATCCCCTCCCTTTTAAACCTGTCCTTGACTGAGCTCAGGTTACACACCCTTGTTGAGAATGATTCAGTCAGCCAGCTAGTCTCTCAGCCACTCAGTCAGTCCCATGTGGTCCTATTATCTCAGCTGAAAACCCTCTGCTCTGCTATTGGGTAGTGGCAACACACAATAAGTCTGTTCCAAGGACCTCTGAAATAGAAGGGGGGGATCCCTGTCACCTGAGGCTATGTGTGTGTATGTGAGTGTGTATATTCCCTCCTTCGCAGTCCCTATTTTATCTGCTTTCTGTTGTTATTTGTGCCTGCTGCCTCCCTGCAGTCCCACTCTCCTTTATCTAGAGGCATTGCAGCCCGGGGCAGAAGGTTGTGTGTGTGTTCATGACTGAAGAGCCTGGCAGAGCATGTGTGTGCATACAGCATACAGAATAAGGGATAATGCAAGCTTCTGTTGGGGTGAAAATGAAAAGGCATGAGCCAAAGAAAATGGGAGAAATATAGTAAATCAAGCAGAGCCACCAGTTCAGTCCCCTTTAACCCAGCTGACCCCTCATATTCTGCACCAGCTCAGAAGCTAAGTAATGAACTGCACTGGATGTAGTCAGCAACAAAAGGTATTTCAGCCACTTAAAAAAGGTTCCCTTCAAAAAAAATCAATAGCTGTTTCAGTGTGTGCTATATTTACAATGTTTTCATTGCTTTACTTTGTCATCAGACAGCATTTCCTGATGGGAAACCTCTGTTATATAAGCCAAATATCACTCACTCCGAACCAACCAAATTTCATAGGAAATTTTTACCTCACAGAACACTGTAGTTGTTGGTCTACCACTGCCTCGATATATTAGTTTCTTTAAGTTATTGTGTGACTTATGTATTGTAAAAGTCTAGTTCAAATTCACCAAAGTCACGCAATAATGCAAACAAACTAAGAGATTGAAGCAGTGGTCGACCAGCAACTCTAGTGTCCTGTGAGGTAAAACTGCTGATTTCACCTATGGACTTTGGTTAGTTTGGAAAGAACAATATTTGGCTTGTCTAACAGCGGTTTTGCCAGCAGAAAATTCAGGCTAACAGCAAAGTAAAGTCGTGGAAATATTTAAATATAGCATACACTTCAAGGTAGAATCAGTAGAATTTGTCTGAGCTGTTTGTAAACACACCAGAAAGATACCAAGACATCAAATACCAACATTTTGGTTGGTGAAGCATCAAAATAAAATAAATAAAATACATACAGACTCCACCACAGTCCTCTAGTGGATCATAAGTGATGACTGACAGGGATTATGTTTACATATTTTTTGGGGAAAATGTTGCATGTTATACCTTTAAAAAGATTGCTTTTATTCATTTATTTTTTAATAATTTTTTAAGTTGTTTTAACTTAAGCTTTTGATGCTGACTCTGTCCATAGTAGTTCATTGCTTAGTGCCCCAAACTGGGGGCATAAAACCATCATCTACTGTCGCTAATACACTGACCATCAATAAGTGCCTTACACAACCCCTCTATAAATAATCCTAACTATGCCTTTAAAATGCTTTATGTGTGTGTTTTTTTACAGCCAGGTCCAAGAGCATGGTGATGGGCGAGGTGTCACGGGGCTCATGCCGGCCGGCCTCCCCCAGCCTCCAGGAGGGGGCGCTGAAGGCTGGCTGGCTGAAGAAGCAACGCAGCATCATGAAGAACTGGCAGCTCCGCTGGTTTGTGCTGCGCTCAGACCAGCTCTTCTTCTACAAGGACGAGGAAGAAACCAAACCACAGGTAAAACTTCAGCCACACTACGGAATACACTAACAGGATGGTGAAACTCAAGCTGAGTTACTGTTCTTTGGCTTGTGTGATTACACCGACACAACTAAACGAAAGTGTTTTATCTTGCTCTCAGTGGTGTAGCTTTCCACTCTCTGGACTGATGGAATTTTTAAAAGGGCAACAAGTCAGATAACACTAAAACTGCAAACAAGTTACTGTCTCTGGTAAAGAGAGAGGAGTAATTATAATAATGTTCCTCAAAATAGCTTTTTGTCTTGTGAGAAAAGGATTCCATAATTAGAATTGCAATTAAAAGAGAACTTTTGCAATGTTTGATTTCCTGTTGGAAAAGGCTGTCTGATGGCAAGGTGATGAAAATATTCTAAACATAGTGTACACTTAAACTGATATTCAATTTTTATCATCTCATAAATTCAGAAAAACAGGGCTGTTTTTTTTTTTATGAAAAATGATCTCACAAATAAAGAAAACAGAGCCTTTTTTTAAAAAATGAAAAGTTAAACAACAGAGCTATTTCCTCTCTCAGGTGAATGCAGTAGGCTTCCAAGCATTACAAAATGATCCAGGCTGAAAAAGTCCTGCTACAAATAACACCGGTGATGATCTTTAAGTAAACAATACTACTGTACGTGTTTTGTTTGTGACAACAGATGGAAATGCACAGCACAAACGATGACTCACCGCACTCACAGGACATTTGAGTGCATTAGTACAAAACAGCACAGCAGTGCCTGGTTTCCTCTTCCATTAGGGCACCATCATAAAAATATTCAGAGTAAACCTTTAATCGATCCCATCGTTCCTGTGATGAGGGACGTCTTTTGTGGCCAGGTGCTGACTCACACTTTCCCATTATGATTGTTACTGAAGAGTTCAGAAACAGTACAGGAGCTGGCCTGGATTGACCTCACTCACTCTCTCTCTCTCACTCACACACACACACACAGGCAGGTTTTTGTGTACTAAACTGACACTGCTGCACAATCAAGTTTTTGCTGCATTAGAGGGCCACTACGTCCTGCTAATTCAAGATGTCCTCTGAGCGTTGGTGTATTGTCACATCAAATGTCCACTTAAACCACTAACACGAACACACACAGCCATATAAACAATGTTGGGATGGACAGTCAACAGCTGACAGGCTTACATAGCCGGAACATGAGGCAATGATGTAATCCAACAACAAAAGACAGCGGGGGCAGGTCTACACACACACACACACACACACACACACACACACACACACATACACACACACACACGGCCTTTATAGCCTAATAATCATCTCTTTACATTCCTGGCTGAAATCTCGACCCTTTTATTGATTTCTTCCATCTTCACTCTGCATGTTGGCTGTTCATCTAATGTGGGTCTTTCAGTGTGTCAGCACGCACACACACTCAGGCACACTATATACACACAGGATGACGTCTCTCCTCCTCGCAGTCTCCACTCTGCGGGGAACAACTGACTGAAGGCTTTGACAGACTGTCTTTAATCAGAGCTTGCCAATACTCATCCAGCCCGTATTGATTTGCAACTCCCAGTGGATTCAAGTCACACACATGGCTGACTGCACACACACACACACATATATACACTCAGAGGAATGCACACACACACGCACACACATACAGATCCTCCCCCCCTCAGAGAGCAGGATGTGTGAGAAAGTGTCACTCTAGCCCTTTTTTTTTTTCCTCCCTCCCATCTTCAAATCGATAGGAAATTTGAGGCTGGGAGTGGTTGGTGGGGGTTACAGGGGCGGATGGAGGGGGGTATGTAGGCAAATTGCTGCAACAAGACCTAGACCATCCCCCCTCCTACCAAGATGAAAAGACGTGATAATTGGTTGAAGGGGAGGCAACACTGATGCGAGATCTATACAGGTTTTCTTTTCCTTTTCATCATGTGGGGACAAATCCACTCTAGAACAAATGGACTTCAGTTATCGGACAATAGATTTCTGTTGCTACAAGACAAACACATGGGTGGAGGTGGTGGAGGAGGGAATCATTAGTGCGCTGAATACAAAATGAGTCTTCAGCTGCAATTCATTAAAACAAAAACCAAGAAAAAATGTAATTTTTAAAGTGGAGAAACTTGAGAAGCTTGTTTTGCCTCCATCTTTATTGCCAAATGCTACTAATGTGATGTTTGCCTGTAGGGACCACATGTGAGTCAAACAGTGAGGACAAGACTGTGATGTATTTTCAGTTGTCCCTCCTGTTGTATGTTGATGGGGCTTTAGTCCAGTTCATGTTCATGTTAACTACTCAGTTCTTTCTCTGTAAATATTAAAGAAGAGCCTTACGTGTTGCATCCTGTCAGCTCAGAACTGGTCCACCTGTCAAATGCAACAGCTTGATCCGAGATGTCGGGGTGGAACTGGTCTCTCTGTGTCAGCACAGCAGTCCATTAGCAAGGAGGAGCCTTAAATCCAAGATAAGTTAGCAAAGCTCTTGAATCTCCTCATGGGGTTTTCCGCAACGCTGCATCCAGCTGATCTGGCTGAGTGGCTGAAAGATATCATGTGCACATTTTTGATTGTCTCAAGGTCAGTTGTTCCTTAATCCAAACTTCATGCTTCCTCTTCCAATGCCTGCAAGAGAATTTCTGTCATAAGTGGTTACCAGTTTCAGGTAGCAAAATTTGAAGGAGGCCCTAAATCCCCCTAAATCTTACATACTGGAACATGAATATCCTCTCACCTTAAAAATTTTGGCTAATGTGTTAGCAAACAGTGGCCAGCAGCCAGCAAATGCACAATAACATAACACTGACATTCAGTTGGAGTTGTGTTTGTGGATGTATGGTCAAATATTCAATCTCATTTTAAGCTCTGTTTTAGTTTTTATCAATTGCCAAAAAAGAGCTGGCTCTTTAGATGATAAATTCTCTGGTTATCCAGCTAGTTGCTAATTGCATTTGGCAGGCAGTGTACAGTGGGTTTGTCAGAACTGTTGTGGCAAATAAAATCAAAACAATGTGCTTAAAGGGGCTAAAACACTCAGAAGAGCTGAGGAGAACTGCAGAGTTAGTGATGATCCTCTGTGGGTTTGTCACTATAAGCACGGCTTGCTAAAATAGTAATGCACTTCTTCTGATGGTCACCCAGTCTGACTTGCCATAAGGTGGAATTGTGGGCTAAGTATTTTTGTTGGCAAAAAGGTTTGGTCCACAAAGTGTTACGGTATGTCACTCAGGTTGCAATGACAGTAGTAGCAACAGTAGAAGAAGAACAATGTAAACAACATGGATGTATGCCACTGAGTAGATAAAGTTAGTTTAAGAATAAAGGTGGGAAAACAAAGCAAAATGATACTGACTTGCCAGATCCAGCCTCAGGCCACATAAGTCTGTTTTAATGAAACTACAAACCACATTGAATCCAAAGGATAATGTTTCCATCTCATTCCCAGACTTATGCATGATGTGTCTAACTTTAAACTTAGATTTAGACTTCAGATTTTAGACAAATTCATTCAAAATTCAAGGATTCTGGGATGTTGACTACAATTCAAAATAAAGTTCACCCCCTTGTTGAATGGTTGCTTCTGAGCCTTGAGTCTGATGTGGTCAGGTTTTGTCAGCAGTTTGCTGCTGCTGCTGCTGTGACTGCGATCCAGTAGGACTGGTTTATATGTGAGGAGACAGCTGGTGAAAGACTTGATCAGAGCTTCATGCCGTTTGAGGTGTTTATGTGCCCCAATTTAAGACCTGCACACATGGTACCAATCAATAGCAGTGTGATTCTTGTGGCGCCAGTGAAGGAAGTTGCCAGAGTGAGTCTTCAGGGTCCAGGCTGGTGTTCTGGTCCAGAATGATGATTGTCATTTATGTGAAAACCAGGTTAAACCGGGCGTGTCCACATCTGTTTGTGGCTGGTTAAAGGCTCATGCTTGCAGGTTCAGTTTCATATTGACTGCAACAGATTGTGAGCTCTTTTCAAAGTCACTCCATCACCAAGGTAACACCTAGAAAAGGACAATTAAAGCTTTACGTTTTCAGCTTACTCTGCTTGGCCGTGTGATTTGTGTTCTCGGGTGACGTGTTGCCTCTTCTTATTCATTCATCCCCGGCCAGCTACTCGTGTTATTCCGAGCACATAGCCCCCTTGGGAGCTCTTCCCCCCACCGGTGCCCTGCCCCTGTGCTCCATCCATCCCCGGCTCCCACCCCTTCCATTTGTTGCCATGGCAACTAATGTTGGCGACAGCCCGGCCCTCTGGATGAAGCTCTTTGGCAGAGGCTCCTCTCCCCATTTGATGGAGGATGCCAGTGTGCAGATTAACGTGGGCCGACCCACAGACGCTGGCATCTCTTCACAGCTCGCTTGGCCTCAGTTCTCCGGGCTAAATGGGTATTGATCGGGATAATGTATTCTGATAATCTGTGTGTGTCCCTGTTCAATCACAGGAGTAGCTGCTTAAAATTTTGGAGGGGTTAAGAGTGGAGGGATAGGGGGGAAGAGAGAGGGAGCAAGGATGCAAGGAAGAAGAAAGAAAGATGCCAGGCAGGAGGGATTTATGATTTTAGGGTTGAATGTGAGGAAAATATTTAATTGCGATATTTCTAAACAATAAATACAGTCATAATTTAAAGGGACAGTTGACTTCAAAATGAAAAATACATATTCTTCCTCTAACCTGTAGCGCTACTTATCACTCTAGATTGTTTTGGTGTGAGTAGCTGTTACTCAAGATAATCCACAGACCTTGTGAGCAGTTTAATGTACGAACCATTTTCATTTTTCCAAACTACCAACTCACTGCTCTAGCTAGCTCACTTGTGCTAATGTTACATGTTTACCAAAGTGAGAAAATGGCTTAAACTAATGTCACAGGCTGTTGTTACAGTCTGTGTCTATTGTTACGGTCTGTAAATCATTTATTTTCTTTGCCCCGCACTGATGCATGTATACATTTGCCAGTGATGATCTTGACTGCATATTATTCCAGTGGTGAAATAAAGCCCTGTCCCGACCAGTTTAAGTTTTTAGTCAAGTACGTCACAAATAATACTGATTCTCCAGGTCAGGAAAAAGGGCTGACAATATGATTAAACTGATACAAAACAAATATGAGGAACTAGGGAGTGGAAATTAGGTTTATTTTAAAATATGCCAATATTATTATTATTGTAATGTGTTTATGTGTATTTTCCATGATTATAATATTAATTAAATAACCCCTAAAGATCTCTTGGAAATCTTCTTGGTGACCTATAAGCCGTAATCAGCTGGAAATGAACAAAATTGTTATTTATTGCAACAGAGAAAGTCAATGCAGCTCAATATCTGAACGCCTCTGTCTCTGTTTCAGGGCTGTATAACTCTGCAGGGATGCCAGGTCAACGAGCTCACAGCCAATCCAGACGAACCAGGAAGACACCTTTTTGAAATTGTACCAGGTGAGACATCCACCGCTGCCTTTACTTCTTACCCCCGGTTCACTTCATGTCTCCAAAAACACCCTGGAAATGTCATCCATTGCTAGAGTGAACATTAGAGGGATTTTATGAAGCTTAATTTTGGTGGCACACTTCTTCAGATCACCACACACACCAGATGTGGCCTATATATGACTTTTATACTGCTCTCCTCTCCATATTTCAGCATAGTTTGTATTCCCACTTTTTATCCATTTGCCTAGATTCTGTAAATGTGGACTCAAGTGTTGGTTAAATCGAATGTATGCATATTGTTGGGAGATCAACAATCATCATACTACACAGTGGAAATGGGCAATTTTTTAGCCCCTAGTGTTTCCAAGTAGTATCACTGTTGTGCTGCTGTGGCAAAGACAACAAGAATTGTTGTCTACACTGTTCCATGTCTATGTTTCCCCTTACTTTACTTTGCTATGTCTAACCATAACCTAAACCGTGCAGGATTCTGCTAAGGGAAACATGATCTGACTGGAGAACACACTTCAGCATAACACTGGCAGACTCAGGCTGTCTGTGGTGCAGGGATGGAAAAAATAGGAAGGGCAACAGCTGTATGTGAAGTGGCACAAGTGCACTGAAAGTCTACATGTATTTATGGTGAAAAAGTTCCAATTCCGGGTTTATAGCACTGATTTATTTTGTGGCCTGTTACGTGTACAACATCTACTGTACCTCTATGATAAAAACACACGAGGAATTATTAACAATTTAACTATTTAGAGGCATGTGGAGGCCAGCTAATTTTCTAGCATGAAAGGCAGCCTATTACACTGCAGGGCCAGGTTACAGATAATTTTCTGTCTGGAGAGCCTAGATCCATGAAGATTTGCATAATCAAAGCAAGGCTTGGTGGGAAACAATCTAAACACAGATGGTTCTTCTATAGCCATTACACTATGCAATCAACATTTACTTCATAATAGAAAGTTAAAGCAAAAAAGTTGTCTATTTTCACGTTAAATGTGTGTGAAAGAATTTTACTCTGTAGAAGAAAAACCAAGATGGGATTGTGGCCAAAAACAGAAGAAATGTGAATATGGGGAAGAACCCTTGCTAGTATAGATGATGCATTTTTCCAACAGGTGCCTTACAAGTGAGGCATGCTACAAAAAACACTTTAAAAAGTGCACTGTATACCCACCGAAAGTGTCTAAAACATATACAAGTTTAGATTTTAAAAAATGAACCAGCAATTAGAATCACTATATGCTGCACTGGGTTAAACAGACAGTATAAACTGCAGCATGATTACCTTCATTCTGTGGCTGCTGTTCTCTGTGCAGACAGCAGAGAGCACTATTAGCCAAGGATTAGTTGCTGCCGCGGGGGCTGATCTCACATCTCATGACCTCAGAGCCGATGACATGTCAGTCACCAGTATTACATCTCAAGCTCTGTAAAAGAAAAAAGAAGAAAAAAAGAAAAAGCACGTTAAAATAAATAGAAAACAAATTGGCCTCTCCATCATCTCAAGCTGCTCCGTGACTGCCTGCAGATCTCAGGACTGTTAGCGAGCCGTCACGCTTCACATGTTGTACCCACGCGGAGGGATTGCCTGCGGCTCAACAGTCTGCTTAGACTGACCTCACGTAGCCCTTTAAGATTTCACTCAATCAATACAACACTTAGTTTTATTGTTAGCATGTGTGTGGATGTGGTGTTTTCAAGTGTTGGGGCTTAAAACATGACACCACAATTCAACACACACACAAACAAGCTGAAAATCTAGTCCTACAGTTGAAACCGTAAGACAGCAGCTGAGCTCAGAGGCGGTGCAGTCCAACCTTGTGGCTCCCTATATCACCCTGTCATTCTGGGAGTGTTTGCTCAGAGGTCTCTCCTTGTGTTTAGAATGGCTGACAGGCTTGTGAGTCTCTGTGTGTTTTGTTTATGGCCGGTCAACATAGCAGAGGGGTGAGAAGCCCGGCGAGTTTCTACGGACGGGGCCTGCGGGGCAGCAGCCTGAGAGACGGGCTGGGAGGGAGGGAGGGAGGGGGGGGTGGGCAGACAGCCAGAGGAACGCAGTCAGGTGGAAGAAAGATGCACAGTGACAGGTTGGATGAAAAGAAGGAGGCAGGTCAGCAGAAATCGCTGACATGAAGAAAGATGCTTTAGATAATTACTTTTTATTCAATTTGGACTGATTCTCTACAGGTCTACTGTAGTGTAGTGTGACATATATCTGTTTTTTACCTTTGCCAACAAACCTTAACTTACTTAGTTGACTTTTCACAGTTAGCGTGTTACATATTGTAAATAATATTTACTGTTGCTTTTGCACTTTTATATTGTTTTTGAGCATTTTCATAATCAACTCATTGTCTCAGATAACTGTTAACGACATTAAGTAGCTAGCTAACATTGTCATCCTCATTCAAACTCAAAGAAACTCACAGAAACAAAATAAAACTCTCCAAAATTACCTTGGCTTGTCTTTCTGCTGTTCCAGAAATCACCAACTCCGGTTTGGTTGAAATTAATCATTAATTATTTAAGTAGATGTGAAAATATCTGGAGAGGAGCGAGCAGTAGGTCGGACATAAGAGGAGCAGCAAGGGGGAACAGCATGTATTATCTACCGTCAACCAAACCAGAGATTGTGATTGTTGGAGCAGTAAAAAGACAAGCTAAGATATTTTTGGTACGTGGTTTGTTTTTTTTTTTTGTTTCTGTCAAGTCTGGACAAAGTTGATGATGTTGGCTAGCTAGCTAACATTTATCCAGGGCACTCAAGTGATTATCAAAATGCAAAATGAACTGTAAATACTATCAGGATGAAAAATGAAGTAGCTAACTTAAGAATGAAAGAGGTTTTTTAGGGTGAAGGTAGCTGCCATAGGTCCCATCTTCATGCGCTGAATTGGCGTTCTTCTGTCACAACGATTAATACCACCAGATAATACAGTGTAGTGGTCAGGACTGGAATCCACATTTCTCTGTGTTACATATAGTTTTGTCAAAAATATAAATTTCTTGGGTTTCCTCAGGATAGTGTGCTTCTTTTCCGAGGTTAGAAAATGTCTCATCCTCAACACATCACATCATCTAACACTACTTAAGCCGACATTTTTAAAACTTTTTCAAATAATACTCAGGCCTTCAGAGGGAGCCACTGTACACAATCAGAAGAGCTCGTATTTTCTTCGTTAGCAAGGCAACAAAACTTGCTAGCTAGTGTTAGCCAGTTTCATTTTCCCTCCAGCTAAGCTCCGCCCACAAAAACATCATTTATGTTACATCGAATAAAATGTTAACAGAAGAGCTGCTGTTGAGTCTGGTTGTATTTCAGTTTGATCCAAATCAATCTGTAAGAGGTACATTCTTCCTCTTTTCCTCTCGATGCTGACTAGATCTTCCATGTATTAGATTTGTCGGCTCCTTGGGGGAAACACATGAGTTACTCTGCTCTTTCTTCACTCTGTAATCGGCTTAGAGTGATGAAGGCTTTATTCACTCCTGTTGTATGAAATGAATAGACTGAATAGATTTCAGACTTCACGTTGAGTTAAAAGTAATGCTTCACGGAGGACAGGGCTTCCTCCCGGTTTTAAAACAGTCATTACGGTGTCCAGTCATGTCTGCAGCTTTTTCCTCTCAACAGCAGCCAATTTTTTTTTTGAACAATGCAGAGAGACAGAAGCTTGTTGGTTAAAAAAAAAAAAAAAGAAGAAGATCACCTGATGAAACAAGAAAACTCTCAGCCCGCTCCGGCAAAACAGTAATCAGCAATGAGCTCAATAAGCACAGCTGCTTTTTTACACAATCTTTTATGCTTCTGTCCCCGCCTTCAAGGAAAGCAAAGTAAAGACGATAGTGAGTGTTTACTGTTGGCCGCTGAAAGAACTGCCACTCGAGGACGTCTCAGCCATCATTGATAAGAGAGAAGAAGCTTCTTAAGGGTTCTTTGATGAGTCCTTGTACATGAGTCCTTAATAAACACACGGTCTCACAGGGTTGACGACTTGATCCCAGGCTCCTCCTGTCCATCTGTATGGACGAGTATTAGAGGCAGAAACAAAGAGGAAAATAAGACAGGGAAGTTTTTTTTTTGTTTTGTTTTTTTAACTTTGCATTTCAAGAATAAAGTCGAAATGTTGAAAATGAAGTTGAACTTTCAGTATTAGTGCCAGGCATAAGAAAAAATAAATCAGGGAACAAAGGGTTTCTTTTGCATTTTTAGAATAAAGTTGAAATGTGAGCAATAAATACAGTTTTTTAAAATTATTATGAGATGATTATTATGAGGATTATTCTCAGCATTTTCACTTTATTCTCAATATTTCAACTTTATTCTCAACATTTCAACTTTAGTATTGGTGTTTCAACATTATTCTCAACATTTTGACTTTATTGTCAACATTTCAGTTTTCCCTCCAGCATTTCAACTTTGTCCTTAACATTTTTACTATATTCTCAACAACTTGACTTTCTTCTCAACATTTCGGCTTCTTTCGCAACATGTTTGTGAAGATTTTCTCAACATTTCAACTTTATTCCTAACATTTTGACTTTATTCTCAAAATCCAAAAACTTAAAAAAAAATGTAAGTTTAATTTCTTATGCCTGTCACTAATACTGAAAATTTGACTCTCTAAATTTCAGCTTTGTTTCATGACAATTGCTCTTCCTCTTGTTTTTGGGCAAGACAATTTTTATTTTGGCAAATACCGGTATTTTGACCATCATATTAGATCACGTTGTTTCTTGCTAGAAGGGCTGACAAACAAATTTTTGCATTAGAAAGGTTTAAAGGTGTGTAAATTCAAGGAAAAGACAGTGTATGTATTCCCACCGAAGAATGACTGGTGGAAGCATTTGCTCATTTCAGTGTTCTTTAATTGAGATAATGTGGTTTTATTCATTGCATTAATTAATTACTACAAAGGTTTATTTTGTGTGCAGCGCATCGTGCTGTACATGAGTGCAAGCCTGGCCTTTGTTACCAAACACATGGTAGAAAACCACACATCTAAGAGGCGAGTCTCAGGCTGATAAACCCTCAATTTGAGGTCAGACCAGCCCAGAAATGAAACCGCTGGGTTTCTCTCACTTTCAGCACTCCTTTGTCTACTGTAATAGTAGCCTTGTCCTTCAAAGGAGCCCAGGGACCTTGGCCGTTCATCTGGGTCATGTCATTGACTGATGGACTTTGTTTTTGTTCGACAGTGTGTGTGTGTGTGTGTGTGTGTGTGTGTGTGTGTGTGTGTCCAGCCATGGGGTAAATCCATTGGTCATGTTTATTGTGGAGATATAAAGAACCCAACCCTGTTGCAAAAGGTAGATACAAGACAGATAACAGCTGCAACATGCTGAACCCCAACACACACCACACACACACACACACACACACACACACACACACACACACACACACACACACACACACACACACACAGGTTAATGCTGTGAGAATTAAATGTCTCCTGTGCACAGTACACTTTTCTATTGATAGATTACACAGAGACTTTGTCCATGTTTGTAGAGGCAGATTGAGGACTTTCTCATACATTGATTCAGATGTGGGAAGTAACTAAGTATAAATACTTACTTAGTTACTGTACTGCAGTCTTTAACTGAAGACCAAGCTTTTTCATGAACACCTTTGCACTTGATTGACTGCACAAAAAGGTACATTAAAAAATCCAATGCATCTCACGCGCTCTATGCACATTATTGCCACTGGCACTGTCTGCAGACACCTACGTCCTCTCAGACGTCATGTTTGCTTCATGGCACTTACTCATGTTGTTCTCTCCTGACTAGATCCTTGCCTTGTATCAGCTCTCAGATGTACATCACTTTGGATAAATCCATCTTCTAAATGTAAATTATAAATTGAACTTATGTAGCGTTTTCAGGTATCTGTACTTGACTTTTTTGGGACAACTTTTTACCTTTACTAACTACATTTGAACACTAAAATCTTTACTTTCTACTCCTTACATTTTTTTAAAAACTGGCTCATTACTTTAGGTTTAATGCATTTGATGGGAATAATGTATATACATCAAGACTGACTAGGACAATAACACATAGAAAAGATTATTCCTTGGTGTATCCATCAGTGCATCTCACGCCTGACAGATGTAACAAGATGAAAATGTTGTGAAAGATGAAAAATAAAAGATGTGAAAGACAAACACAACATAACAAGACAAGAAAAAGGCAAATACGAAAACAAAGTAAAAGACAACAAAGCAAAAAAGATGTAACAGGAAGATAAAAAAATTAATAAAAAGACAAAAAATGATGTAAAAGATGGAAAAATCTAACAAGACAGAAAGAAAAACAAGATGAAAACAATGTGAAATATGTAACAAAACTGAAACATTGAAAAAGACATGACAAGACAAAAAAGAAATAAGACAAAGAAGACTTAACAAGACATAAAACAACAAATACCAACACAAAAAGGACCTGGAAAAAAAGAGACAGACAAGACAGACAGAGACTTGACTGTGGAGAGTTTTAGCTTTGCACAGAAACAGCCAATATAAATGTTCTTCAGGGGACAACTTTTTACGTTTTCATTTGAAGTATCTGTACTTCTACTTGAGTACTTGAGCCACCTCTGTGACCTCACGGGAAAGAATTAAAGTAAGCATCGATTGAATGTTTTCACGGGTTGAAAAGCGTGAACTCATCATTCGGCAGAAATGTCTTACGGGTACACAATCTCAGGGTCGCAGACACTACAAAAATCTCCATTACATTACATTAATCTTGCATAAACACCTTCAAGACAATACAGCTATCCTGGCAGTCAGCTCTGTCTTGAATGTTGCTCAGTGGAAGCAAAACTCGGCCCTTGTAATTTCCTCTTGGCATTTGAATGAAATAACAGCAGTAGTCTAGCATGCAAGCAATTAAAAATTGGACTCCCACCATGTTTTTTATCTGTACGTACTCCAGACAGAGCGAGCAGTGCACCCAAACAAAGCCGATTCAACAGTCATGTGCCTGAGTCTGTACTGAGCTCGTCTCAAAGCCTGCAGGCATGAAGGAAACGGGCAAATAACTGGATATTTTAGAATATTCTTTGTATTTAACGGCTGACTCAAGGCTATAAGCCCTCTGTTGTGGTAGTGTGAAGCAATTAAGCCATCTGGAAAACAGCACACACACACACAAAACACACTTGTGCCTGTGCAAACGTGACAGCCTCCGCTAATTCATTATTGTGGACCGGCCGTTCAGGCAGCCCACACACTCGCAGCCTGTCCATGCGTGCACAAACACACACAGGATTTTTCTGTGTCTTAGAAATGTCATTTTACCAAGATGCAACAACAAACCCACATCAGGGTTTACAGAGTCCTCACAGTCACTGTTAGTGTTTGACCTCTGTAACATTAACACAACTGTATATGTATGATATGGTGGCCTTTCAATTCCTCAGTGGGTCTCTCGGCCTTCAAAAAGCAGTGTAAGATGCTTATAAGGACATACAGGGACGTCACTATGAGATTCTCTTGTCAGATACCATGAACTTCAGATGCACCCAAGGAAAAAGTGATTCTTTCTTCATCTTTTGTTAAAAGGACATGGTTTGACATTTTGAGAAACTCACTTATTTGCTTCCTTTCTGAGTGTTAGATGAGAAGATTGATACCACTCTCATACACTAAATATGAAGCTTGAGTGAGCCGGCAGTTAGCTTAGCCTAGCATGACTGGAAACAAGGAAAAGGCTTGCAACAGCTTACATTTCACTTGTGTATGGATTAAACTAAATATATCATAGTAATAAAAAAAAAATTGAGTTGGTGGGCAGGCACATTATTTTTGCTTTGGACAGAGCCAGGCTTGCTGTTTCTCCCTGATTCCAAACTTTGTGCTAAGCTAACAGCATGCTGGCTAACTCTAGCTTCATATTTACCATACAGACATGTGTGGTATCAATCCTCTCATCTAACTGTCAGCAAAAAAAGCAAATAAATAAATTCTTGGTGCAACGAGTTTCCCTCAGCCTGCCTTAACTATCCAGCTGATGACTCACCAACACTGGGGTGACCATATTTCCAGACCCCTAAGACTAGGGGTCCTACATGCACACATGTATGCGCTTATGCACGCACCATAGGTGTTTTCATCAGGATTAGGAATATTTATTTCAGTGCTTAGCACAGTGATTCTCAACCTGGGCATCGGGACCCCCAAGTGTGTTGCAAGATAATTTCTGGGGGTCACTAGATGGTTCAAACACTATTTTTCTGGAGAGTTGTGACTTGAAAAGGCTGAGATCAATGGGTTAACATGCTGACTGAGTGCACCTTTCAACTCTGTGGACACCATGAACACAGCATTTTTTTACTTTTGTCAACTATTTAATGAAGCAAGGAGTAAGCTTCCTCTTGAAAGGCTGACTTTCTTTTCTTCAACTGTTAGCATACTGACAGGTTCTGTCAGAAAGCTTGCCAATTTGACTCACAGACTGGCAATGGCCTTAACAAAGCTGCATTAGTTGATTGACAAATAAGAGTTGAATTCAGGCTTATGGTGCATTGTTAATGTTGTTATATATATATTGGGTTAGCTAATAATGAATAATAAACCTCGAAGTCGACCTAAGCGCTGAAAACAAGTGAAATGTAATTAATTTGTTAGTGAATGTTGAAAACTGGGAAACCCATCAAACTTTGGACTGAGGATTGTCTGTGGCAAGACTAATGGTGATGCGACAGCGTAGTAGAAATGAAGCAGGTCAAGAAATGTAAAAATCATCCCTTTTCCAAACTGCAGCTTGGACTGTAGCTGCGCTGCTTTCTGCTCTTCGTTTTGTAACTGCGAGTGAAGAAAGTGGTTTCTGCCTGTGGCTGATTTTAGACTAAATAACTTCAAGACTGTAGACCAACCTGCACTCTAAATATGGGTGAGTGGGATAATAAACATAGAGTACTGTAAATACAAGATATTCCAAGAATGTTATGTAGTCTACACTGTGTAATGTTTACACTGTGAATGCTAGTGAAGATGTTACACCAAACCAAAAGTCACATACGGGTACATCTTGGACTCAATAATTCTCTTGGGTTTTTGCAGCATGAAAGAATATGGACATAATACATACGATATCTTTAATAAAGGTTAGCTTAAAATGAATTATACAGTCAAAGCAGTTCTCTATTTAATTTATCCTCCATCCTGTTGATTGACCACTGCAGGAGTGTTTAGCAACTTCCCTGATATAACTTGTCCATATTTTACAGTATTTCTTCATCTGTTCAGGTATGGTGGCCCAAAATACATATATGTGGCACATTAGAATAATGCAGTCTTCATTATATTTCCATTGTAGATTATTAACCATCTGAGCATTCATAAGCCCTGTCCATTTTGGAACCTTGGTCAACGTTTCCATTTCCTGTTTCCTGTACTTAGATATGCTACGTGAGAGGCTCGTCTATGCTGACAAGAAAACCAGATGATTTTGAGCAGGAAAAAAACACTAAGTAACTAGCAAGCCCAATAGACAATAATCGTTAGGTAGTTAACCCTGATAGCTAATATTAGCAAAATGTGAGCTAACTAGCTAGGTAATCTACATCAGTCGTTAGCTAGATAGTTACATGCAATAGCTAATGTTACAACCGCATTTCTAAAAAGTAACACTACGCACTAACATGCCCTAATAGCATTACAGATGCTGGCTTTTAAAGTCCGTGATTTCCGAGAACAATCTGAAATGTGGACTCCTCAGACCACAGCACACTTTTCCACTTTGCGTCAGTCCATCTCAGATGAACTCCCAGCGTTTCTGGATGTTGTTGATATCTGTCTTCCTCCGTATATGGCAGAGTCTTAACTTGCATTTGTAGAAGCAGCGACAAACTGTGTTTACTGACAACAGTTTTCCAAAATATCGCAGGGCCAGAGAAAGTTATGTTGTTAATCAGTTTAGCTGAAACTGCAGAGCCTGGAGAGTGCGCTGGTCTTTAACCATGTTCATGTGAAGTTAGGACATCTCAGTTTGTATCTCTGAAGAAAGCAGTTTTTCATTAGCTGTGAACTGCAGGAATTTACCTCGTCAGATTGTATTCAGAGCAGCAAATTGAAACCTTTCCATGGAGTGGGTAGATGTGTTGGGGTTGTAGCAATCAGTGACAGAAACAGTAGCTCCATTACACCGATGCAGGTCAGTATGATCCTGGAACAAGTCTGACTTAAGGAAGAATCCAAAGTCTGTACTGTATCTCACAGAGATTGATTGGCACTGTCTGCTTTCCCTCTGTGTGTGTATACAAGTTTGTTTGGCAAAGATTGGAGGACAGCCCATCTCCCCGCTACTGCACACACACACTCAGACAGAGAGAGAGGGAAGGACAGACAGAGAGAGAGAGAGCCTTGTTACACTCCTCCTCAGGGATTTGCTTCTCCCCAGGGGTGCTGAGGGAACGGACCTGCTGCCCACGCTGCTGAATGAGAGAAAACAGGGAGAAAAGAGTGAATGAATGGACACAATAAATGAGTGAAGGGCAAGTAGTGGGACTCGTTTGACGGGTTTTGTTTCCGCTGGCATCGAGCATGCCTCACTGGCAGGTGGTTCTGGCCGTCAGTGCTACCTGCGTACTGATCTGCTTCCAAGTGGACTTAGTGGTGACGGAGAAGCCGCTTCATGCTGCAGCTTTAGGCCAGAGCCAGTCCCAGCTCCAGCCTGCGCCGCTGCCGCCGCTCGCTCAGACATGGGGCCGGTCTGCTGCAAGCCGGACAGACTGAAGAAACAACATCTCCAAGGTAACGGGAAACAGATGCTGGAGATTTTTAACTAGTGTAGTGGAGCGCTTGGGTAGCTTTGAGACTGATGGCAGCTCAGATATACAACCTCTTATTCAGGGCTTTTTTGCATAGTGCTAAAAGGTACTGACTCCTGTTTCATGTGTGGTTTCCTGCAAGATACAACATATACTGTGATTTATTTTACGGATCAGCAACACAGACAGACAGCAGAATGACTTTATGTGCAAAGTTTTGCTGCAAAAGGAGTTTTGTGAGTAAGTCACCCACTGAAAACATTTCTATAATGTAAATGTACAAGTTTTATTTATGCAAGTTAATTAAACTTAAAGTTTCTAGTGTTTACTTTCTCAAGCCTACAGAAGTTAATTTAAGTTTCTACAGAAAGAAGATCAGCATATTAGCAGACTTCCCAGCATGCATTGTTTGAGGTATAAAACTCTCCTGAAACCCTTCTTTTTATAAACATCTATGATGAAACTTTTTGTCTGTAAGTCATGTTGGCTTGTTTTTGCAATAATGAAAACCTTTCTTAATTGGAAAACTGCCTTTTCAAACCAAGAAAATGTAAAAAAAAAAAAAAAATGCTCTCAAATACTACTGAACTGGTTTATTGAAAAGTTTATTTGACTAAAAAACTTTATTTGTTTTGAACCATTACAAAATTACCTCTTTTCCTCTTCAGTCAACTTAAGTTTTAAGGTGGTCTGGATGCTAACTTTTTTTTTTTACAGTGTACTTTTTTACAGTGTATCTTGGCTAAATATTTTAATATGAAAGTGGATGAACTGTTGTCCAGTTCCCAATAATAAAAAGTAGTATTTGGTTGAATAATTCCTATTTGATAACTTATTTTTCGCACCTCTTCTTCCCCTGCTTTGATCTTGGTGTCTAATTATCAAGGAAATATTGAAATTCATGTCATATTAGAGAATTGTTTTAAGCAGGTAATAACTGCATTCCTGGGCAGTTACTGTAGTTGCATGGTTGGCGGTCAGCTGTACATAATTACTGATACAGTGTGACTGTGGTTTAGTGTCCACTGTGGTGTGGGAGCATGTTGTGTCCACAGCAGTGCATGCTGGATGAAAAACATGAGGTCAGATATGAAAAGTGGCTTTAAAGTCAGACGTTAATGTGTCTTTGGTTGTGGTTTGGTTTTCCTGCAACTCACTGTGAGGTTAGTATGGGGTAGTATTGTACATGGTTTAAAAAATTCTGGGTTCACAAAAACCTTTCTGTTCTTCTTTAGATAAACTTGAATCTTAGAAACACAAAAAATGCTGTATTTAAAAATTGTTTTAAGTGAACTGTAAACCTCATTTGTCATTATTTGGATACCTGGAAATTAAATAGTTGCAACTGGAAATATTTCATTTTTAACTATTTTTCACATTCACTTTAATGAATTTTCCGTTCTAAAGTTCAAAGATTCAAATACTTTTTTTTTTCAAGAACAAAAGTAAACCACCTCAACAAAAGATTTTAATGTTGGGGAAAGAGTTTGATTTGAATTCAAAGCCCAAAACTTTAGTGAAAACAGTTGCCTTGAAATTGTGATTTTCTTCAACTTTTTTACATTGTATTGTCATTTATTGATAAAAAAAAAAAAGGTTTTTAAATAAACTTAAAAAAAAACCTCACGGCTCAGTGTGAACAATTTTTGAAATACAGATTTATTTTGCATTTTTAAAGACGAAAAGTAAATTATCTCAGCAAAAGGTTACAGGTTGATGAAACTTTTTTAATAAGAATTTGAGTTTGATTCAAAACTGAAAACTTTTGCGAAGATAGTTGTCTTGAAATTAGGAGTTCTCACTCTTTTTTTTAACTGTTTGTTACTGTTTTTTGCACAGCTTTTGGTACTATAATATAACCATGTTACCGTCACTGTTCTGCAAAACGAATCCCGTCCAGACCACACTATAAATACATTTTGTTTAGAGAAATGTAATAGTGACTGTAAAGTTAGCTTGAGTATTTAAGTGTTAAAACATCTCGTCCTGCAACTTGATTAAAATAACTGATTGTTGTAAACGGATCATTAGATAAGATGGTGTGTATTTGACCATCACGAGCGGAGGGTTCAACATGATGAGTGGAAATCCTGAAATGTTGATTTTCTATTAACTGGCAACACAAAGTAACAACAACATTCAAATTCTCTCAGACACACAAGAGAAGAGCTGATAAACATGAGGCTGAACACATACAGGAACAAAATCACACAGTCACAGGTCACATAAGTGAACCTATAATACTGTTGGCTGCAGTGACTGCGCCTTTTGTTTGTGTAACTACACACACACAACTTTCTCTCAGTCTCTCTCACTCACTCACCTGTTCACCAACTTGTTCCGTCTCTGTCTGTGTCTGTCTCTCTCATAAATAATACCGATAATAAGGTCGTATAAAGTTAATCCCCAACCAGTTCACAGCGCCCAATCAACAGTCACATTATTAATAGAGGACACGGCCTGAGGGACAACACACACCAAACAGTGTATGAACTGCACGACCTTTGCTGGGCCAGAAGACTGGTTAGAGACACTGAGGTGCCTGAAGACTCTCTAAATCAACTTGAAAGGAATTGTTCTGCGGTTTGGGAAACATGCCGAGGGTTAGATAAGAAGATCAATACCACTTTTTATGTTTGTGTGCTGGGTAAGAAACTACTGCCAAGAGACAAATTAGCTTATCTTAGCTTAAGGACTGGAAACAGAGGGAAGCAGCTAGCCTGGCTCCTCCAACGGTAAAATAAGTTCTCCTATGAGCACCTCTAATGCCGGGATCAGACTACACCATATCAGCCTTATAACAGTCAGATCTGACAGATGTAGAGTGGTGGGAATGAAAATGAGCATCACGTCTGGCAATCAGTCATTCTACCCAATCTAGTTCTGTGGTTCTCAACCTTTTCGAGTCAATGTGAATGCACTTTTGCACTCAAAACAGAAAGTGTAAGTGCAGCAACAGTGTCCATTTCCTGTCCAGTCACCTATTGTTCCACCAGTATTGAGCTGGAATTCTTTTTATGACAAGCCATTGCTCCATTGTAGTCGCTCCTTATGATAGCTAGCGAAACTGGACACAGCTACTTGGCTAAACATGATACTGTGGTACAACAGCGCCAAAATGATGTGTATTCCTAGAAGTTGGTCCCTGGTCTAGCACCTCCCTCCTGGTGACATCACGCATGTTTTGAAAGATAGAGCTATGATTGGTGTAGTCTGTCATGTCTCTTGGCCACAGCAGACAGAAAGCTAACCAGTTACAGGTTAGTAAGTCATGGTTTTATGAAGGTGGGTCAGGCTAGGTTACTTGGTCCCCAGGTGTCATGCTACTGCTTCAGTGGCCCGTTATTCAGAAAGCCCAATAAAATATGTCCATTGGACCAAAAGCATATTTCTCCAAAAGCCTGCTATTCCCAAAACAAACAGCCTTGAAGATCCAAAAACTCTGGTATCACAAACTTGGTGGTGTTGTTCCCTCCTCTGACTCGACCCTTCCATGTGTTCTGTCAGCTCTCAGATCAGTTCACTTTGGATAAAAGCACCTGCTAAATGAAACTGTAAGATTTTAAGATTGTGCGTAACTTAACTGACATGAAAATACTTATTTTAACCCAAACAAAGATCTTTTCCTAAACCTAGTGGAGTAGTTTTGATGCCTAAAACTAACCTAAGTGTGATCATTTCACATCAACCACATGACTATTACTTACAAAGGTCACCTGACTATGATGACAAGGATCACCTGACTATCGTGACCATGACAAACGAAGGTCACCTGATGAAGGGCACTTGACTCCATCTGTCATCCAAATAAACTGCGATAATAAGACCAAAACCCTCTGGGGAGAGCGTGTATTTCAGGTACAATGGGCCTTAGGAGCAGTGGGTTTTTGTTTTTCAGATAACAGGCGGGCGGATAATGGGCTTTTGGTCCGATGGGACAATTTTCGGACCATTGGGGTTTCAGATTAATGGACTGTTGGAACAATGGGCATGTCTATATATTTCATGGTTCATATTTCTTATACTCTTTTTGTTAGACACAGAGTGGAGTTGATTTTCTCATCTAACTTTTGGCTAGAAAACATGAAGAATGCTTCTTAAATATGCTAAAATATCCCTTTCAGCAAATTGCTGTCAAAAAAGCATCACCAAATATGTGAATTTAATGTTTCGGGGGTGTTTTTTTTCCCCAGATCTACATTTTCTTTATCTAGAGGTTCTGCTAGTAACACAGTAATGATTACAGTTACTTATTCCACTAACTTTTGACACTCTGATATTTGTGTTGTACAAGAGGGTTGTTATCAATTTCATCTCTATGCATTCAGTAACATTAGACAGATAGACATGTTAGCTTGACACATTGGCTCAAGGTGTGGGGGAAATAAGCCTCCTGGTTACTTGTTGTTAGTTGGCTCATTTACTGTAGCTACGTCTTAGCTTGCTTGCTAATATTAGCCATTTGTAAACCTGACTTTCCTCTTTGAGTGTATGTATCTTCCTCCATGTTGACAGTTTAATCATCAGAAAGGATTTCAGCACTACGTAAATTACCTGTTCTCTTTCCTGCCATCTCCCACTCAGCTGCATCTCCAAGCGGTCTGGCATTTAAGAACTGAAGCTAAAATTGTGAAAAATTATATCTTCGGTTCTTAAATGCCAAACCCTTGAAAGGCACGAGATTTATGCACGCAAGCCGTAAACATTCAACTGTCTCAGGCTCAAATGTCAACCTCTGTCTGATGATCGCCATGCAGGAACTGAGACTTTGTGAGTAAAACTCAAGTTTATCGTGCGTCTCCTTCAGCAAACCCTGCAGCCAGTGTTATCTTAATTGGCTCCAGAAGGGATCTTTGTACTTCTTATCCATCCAGGCTTCAATCTCCCAATAGTTTTGGTGTCTGTCGGCTATCTTGAGATTGATTTTAAGTGTGTGTCTTATAGAGGAAGTCTTGGATGTGGTAAGGCTCCTTAACGTCTGAGTCCCCCCTCTATATTTTTAATAAGACTTTTAATTGGCCTCTTTTCCTCAGGGTGAGTTGAAGTATTAATTATTTTTATATGACTCATTATTATTCATACACACTGTAGGTCTGCATTAATGAGGGCAAAAGAATCAAATAATAGTAAATCTCCACTTCTTTATTTCCAAGAGACTGGGGCCCATCTGAGGACTGACCACAGTGTGTTGTTCATCATGACAGTGTGAGTTTGCAGAGCTGGGTGACAATGGCACTTAGCTTTATGGCACCGCTGTTTATATTTGGATTCCCTCCTCACAGCTAAATGACTGTGACAACAATGACTGTGACTGTGGCAACAACACCATCCAACACTAATGGCTCAGACAAACGGGAAGCACATGACATCCAGATTATTTAACCGTGGAGCCGAAGAAAACAGCACATTCACAAAACTAATAACATTTGTTGTCTAGGGTATTAAAGGGATAATTCAGATTATTTAAAGTGTGGTTGTGTAAGGTACTACTAGTCTATAGTGTATTACCTACAGTAGATGGTGCTCAACACCCCCTGGTTTGGAGAAGCAGAAAGGAGCACAAGCATGTAAGCTAAGGGTTGGCAGCAAAAGGTATTTTAGCTACTTAAAAAAAGGTCCACATTAACAAATATCAGTTCAAGTGAATGCTATATTTAGAATATGTCCTTGGAAACCTCTGTAATAAAAGCCAAATATTGCTTTCTCCAAACCAACCAAACTTCATAGGCAAAATTAGTCATTTTATATTGCTGAACATGGGGTGGTTGTTGGTCTACCTCTGCCTCGATCTGTAAGTTTGTTTGTGTTGTTGTGTGACATCAGTGTCTTAAAAGGATGGTTCAGATTCACCAACGTCACACAATAACACAAATAAAGTAACTGATCGAAACAGTGATTAGGCCAGCGACTTCTGTGTTTTGCTCGGTAGAATCACTGATTTTATCCATGGGGTTTGATTGGTTTGGAGAGAGCAATGTTGGGCTTTTATAACAGAGGTTTCCAGTGTGAAAAGGTCACCTGACAGCAAAGTAAAGCAGTAAAAATATCCTAAACAGAGCTTAAACTTAAACTGATATTAATTGTTTTAGGTGGCTAAAACACATTGTGTTGCTGACACTGTCCACTGTCCACTTGTCCAAACTGGGTACATGCAGGCCGTCATCTACTGTATGCAACACACTGACTATCAATAAGTACTTCATGCAACCCCACTTTAAATAATCCGAACTATCCCTTTAATATGTATTCATGCAGCAGTTCATGATGTTTCACACTAGGCTGCTGTTATAAAAGAAAAAGCAAAGATGACCGGCATCATTACCTCAACTTAACATCGCTCATTATGCATTTTAGTTATACTGTCACTGAAATATTTAGTTTTGTATGTTAACAAACAGCTATGAAGAAAAGAAAAAAGTAGAAAATGAGGCTCATACAACTTCTGCACTCACTGAAAGCTGTTCTGGACCACAATGTCAACCAGTGTTTTAAATGAAATGTGAACTGGTGCCATTATTACAGGACTGGAGGGTTACAGCACTAATATAGAAAGTGCAAACAGGACAATTGTGCCATCTAGTGGTGAGGATCCTTTATAGCACATAAGCTGGTATCAACCCCAGATACAACTAATGAGGTGGGGATTTGTTTTTGTTTTGGGGGTTTTTGGCTTAAAAGCATTTTTAATACATTCATTAAAAGCAACTTTATTGCCTAAATTCAGCAACAAATTCAGGCATCACTTTTTGAATTAATTTAAATATTATGTGTGTGCGGGTGCTTCACCTATTTCACAAAAACTTATATTCAGAAAAACAGAGTTGCAATGATTAGTTGATTAATCACTTAGTTTGAAAGGATATTAACATGTCACGAAACAATCTGCATGTTTCAGTCAAAAATGTCAAACATTTGTTGGTTCCAGCTTCTTAAATGTGAGGATTTGCTGCTTTTCTTTGACATTTATGATAGGAAAAAAAAGTCTTTGGGTTTTGGACAAAAGAAGCAATCAGAAGACATCACCCTGGGCTCAGAAAAATTGCCATGAGCATTCTGACAATTGTTTTACATTTTATAAACGAAAACAATTAAATGATTATTGCCAGTGTGACTGTTAGGTTAACCACAATGAAGGAAAGTGGTAAACTGAATTAAAAACACAAGCACAGATTAACAACAGTTGGACATCTCTTCACCTTAATGTCATTCATGCCATATTACCTGCAAGAGTTACACACTTACACGTCCCACAAACATTAACACACAGACTGAGCTGTCTTACCTTAAAACGTACACACAAATCCGTTCATACCCACTAAAATAACAGGCTTTACATTTTGTCTTCACAATCGTGGTTCAGGGTTCATTTTTCATATGTTCCGCTCACAACCTGAGTGACTCATCAGTGTGTGTGATTATGTGCACTCATCTAATTCAGAGGCCAGCTGATTCGTTCTCCTCTCTGCACTGCCTTTTTATACTTAATTTCACTGTTTTTCTACTGTCTTTGTGTGAAAAATACCTGCTGGTTCAAGGTCTGTCAGCACCAGTTCAATATCTGTGTGGCTGGCTCAACGCCAAATAAGCCTCCACAGTGGAAACATGCTAGAGCCAAATTAGGGTAAATATGGCCCGGACCACTGAAAGATTCTGTGTCCTGCAAGGTCATCATGAGCAACTGGAAACATTGCAGTTAAAACCAGTCAATATCACTTTTCTTACTGTTTTCAGACCTTTATTCTGAAAGGGGTCAGTGCTGTTTGTTTGTAATGATAATGAACTGCATCTTCTATTTAAGTTGATTCACCAAATACCGTATGTCCGTGTTGTTTACGTTGTTCTTCCACTGTCGCTACCACTATTGTTGCAACTTGTCTCCAGTACGCATGGCAACCTGTTCTCTTCCCAAGGTTTATGTTGTGAAACAGTTGCCCTTTGGTTAGGTTTAGGTACAAAAACTGCTTGGGTAGGTTCAAAAAACTTCCTCGGAAGTTTGCTGTCATTGTACTGAGAGACAGATCTGAGTACAGGTCCCTGACACTGAAGTTTACTGTAGTAAAAATTATGAACCAGGGAATCTGGGAAATGGTTCAAGCCGTTGAGACTTGATGTGCAAAAAAAGCTGTCAACGTGCCACGTGGTTAAGTTCTATGATTAATGCCAGTGGAAAAAATAAATATTTGCAATCACTGCTGTACTCACCTCTACTTTTTGTCTTTTTCTTGCCTCTAAAGGTGGGACGGGAGAGAAGGACCGAGCACCGATCAGCCATGAATCCGTCCTGCTCATGGCAAACTCCCAGACAGACATGGATGACTGGGTCAAGGCCATACGGCGGGTCATCTGGGCGCCGTTTGGAGGAGGTAAAAGCCAAACCTTTGAACCGAAACACGAGAAACATGATCACTTTTAAAAACACAGACAGATTTTCATCCTTGAACATGTTTGACCTCGTAGGAATGGGCGGCAATTAAAATTCAAGGCCGTTCTAATGCAAACTTTGGGCTGCAGGAAGACTAAGTTACCAACAAAGAAGAGAGATTAAGTCTATCTACAGAGAGACTCATCAGTGTGGTTGAAAAGACAGCAGTTTAATAAGTTTTAAACAAATTTCTTTATCAATAATTATTAATACGACGGAGGCCGTTCTTTCCAAGCACTATCCTAAACCAGGAAGTCCTTGTTTCCTTTCCTCTAGAGATCTTGCGACCCCTCTTGAAACAAGATATTGCTGCTGATCCTGGAAAACCTACAGCCCACCTCTCTGGTGTGTCTATGTCATACTGCGCGGGTTACAAACCTGAGCCCAGTCACGAAAAGTATCACCGTCCCCTACTGTGTCTCATGTCTTTAGCCGGCAATTAATTCTCACCCTGAAGTCTCTATTTCTGGTGTCCAAATGCTGTACCTGACCTGGGAAATGTGATCAGAGTTCGTCTATTCCAGTGCAGCTTTTTCAAAAATAAAGGACAGGGCGTTTCTACTGGGTGTCTTACTGTGGTGTGTACACTGTAAAAGAAAGTTGAGAAAACTCTGAATTTCAACTTCACTTTTTTAGTTTTGAACCAAACTCAGACTGTTAAGTTTTAAAATATGTCCTGTCATCTTTGGTTGAGATTATTACCTTTTCTGATCTATTTGGGTGCTTGGCTGCAATTAATAATTTTAAATTATTAATCATTATTTACTTTCACTTCAATGAGTCTTCTCAACAACCTTTGAAATACAAGTTTTTGGGCATTTCTAAAACTCAAATATTCAAGTTTATCTAAAGAAGAAAAATATATTATTCCAACAACAACGTATTAGTTGACAGAACTTTTTATAAACTTAAAAGAGCAACATGAAGCAATTGCACATTAAAAAAATTAGTGCTGCAGTCCAACAGTGAACTGGAGCCATAGATTGTACATTAAATAGGTTGAATCAATATTTAATTTATGGTCTATGGTTGAGGCAGGCTGCAGAAACACTGCAGGAGTGCCACATTGTAATTTGACAATAACAAGCGACAATGATTCTCGCACTGTAAGACGTCTGTGGTTATTTAATGATAAATTACAGTAAATATACCACAGATTTCTCCTTTAAGAGTTTGAGTTGGGCTCAAAGCTCAAAAGTCTAGAGCCTTGAAAGTTTTGAGAGTTTTCTCAACTACAACTTTACAGTGTAGTAAACTACAAGTATCAGCAGAGCATAAACATGGTGGATCAGTTCAGCCTGTGAGTTTTAATCAAGCTGAGTTTCTTTGACTCCTAGAGGGACTATTTTTCTTCCCCGGGCAGCAGTGAGTCTGTGGTTAATTCTCACCCTGTCTGCTCTGCTCTGCTCGTCTAACTAGTGTACTTGACAAGAGGCCAGAAATACAACCTGGCCTGTCTGTCTGGGTGTGAACTGGGACATAAGGAGCAGCTGAACAGCCCGGTGTTGGGTTACAAAAGGAGCGTTATATTAATAGGAGGATAAATGTAGAATAACACACCAATAGTATAGTGTATGACATCACTGGTCTCATTTTAAACTTTACTTTTAATCAGCCAAGTTTAAAGTCTGTTGATGGCAAGTGGAACAAAGATATCAACAACTAGAACTACAACTAATTACAGTTAGAATTTCATCCTTAGTTTTGATCAATAAATATGATACATTTTGCCAATTTCCATCACAGTGAAATAAAAAAAAGCAGCAAATTCTCACATTAAGTTGTCATCAACTGATTTACTGTTGGTCAACTAATTGCTCAATACAGAAACAATACAGATGTCAAAAGACAAGGAAGAAAAAGGAAAAACTGATCAGTATCATCAGATATTTTAACATTATTATGACCAGGGATGGTGCAAACATTTATGGGGCCCTGAGCAGAATTTGATTTGGGGCCCCCCACTGCCTCAGTGCTGCCAATACTATTGACTATTGTTGATGCTTGACCATTCACACGCCTACTACAAATATAACACATCTGTTATAGATTTTATTATTTGTAAGTGTGTTGTTTACATCATACTAATGTCAGCCTGTCATTCATGAGTTTTTAATCTTAACAAGACACAAACTCACATGACAGGTTTGGTATAATTGACAGAAGGAGCTGAAATTAAACCAGTAGTATCAGCTAGCCAGCCCATCAACGTGATATTGTGTGATTGTGTGATTGTCATTGGTGGCCCTCTGGTGGCCTGGTGCTTAGTTCGTTTATGCTTTGCCAGCCCTGATTGTTACATACAAACTTATGTTGTAACACAAAAATGTTCTTGCAATTATTGTTGCTATTAATGATCATTTCTGGTGAAGCTGGTGCATATGGAGGGAGATGGGGGACAAGACTGTGTGGGGCCCCTAAATCCTAGCTGCACCCCTGTTTATGGATGCAATACATTTTCTCTCAGAGCAGCATCAAAATCAGCAGCATTCGTGTATAGATGGTGGAGGTGTTGTGTTATCTGCTGGGTTACCTCATGCTGTGTCATATGTCCAGCCTCCCTCTCGGATTCACAGTGCGGGGGGGGTGTCTGTCTCTCGCTTCTCAGTCCAGAATAGATCTGTCGCCAACTTATAGACCCGTCGTTAACGACAGCAGTGCGGTCACAGCAGACTGACCCCCGTCAGCTGCAGTGTGTCTGAACTCCTCCGTCAGTTCCTCCAACTGTAGCTGTAGTGTGTGAGCTGTGCCCAAGTTTATAAATGCAGGATTAATCTAACCAGTGGAGTCAAATGCCTGAGCCGGAATGGATGAACTTAGTGAAATGTGGCTTTGGGATGTACGAGAAACGCTCTCTGCTGCTGTGCAGCTCCTGTTCGGTGGTTCACTACGATTACTGCGAGCTGTCAGCCAGCTGCGACTGCTGCAGCCAATCAGCAGGTAACAATCTACAGTGATTCATTAGCCAGATAACCACATTCAGTCATAAACTATGCTGTCGTTTTTCACTACTTTTAAAAATGATTTGTTTAAGAAGGGGGTTGTTTTTGATATACTATTTACTTATTAACCTATTTCTACTTTTCTTTTTTTGTAGTAGTAAGAACAGCCGTGCTTGCAGTTTAATTATTTGAAAGTTAATTATTTGTTATCTAAAGATAACAAAGCTTGTTTTTTTCATGATCATGGATTAATTTATCTTGTTATCTCAAGAAAACAAAAGGCAGATTTCTCAAGATAGAGACATTTATTATGAAAAAATTAATATTGTTTTCTCAAGATAACAATGCTTGTTGTTCTTGTATTAATGGGTTAATTTATTTTGTTATCTCAAGAAAAGAAAAGGTACATTTCTCAAGATAACAGCAGCACTGCTTTCTCAGGATAAAGAGATGATTTGTCAAGAGAAAATGGCTTTCGAGATAACAAGGCTTGTTTTCTCATGATAATGGGTTAATCTATCTTGTTATCTCAAGAAAAGAAAGGGCAAATTTCTTGATACAAAAAGATAATTTATCATGAGAAAATCACTTTCATTTTCTCAAGATAACAATGCTTGTTTTCAAGTGATAACAGGTTAATTTATCTTGTTATCTCAAGAAAACAAAAGGCAGATTTATCGAGATAATGAGATAATTCACCACCTAAAAATAGCCTCTGGAAAATTATAGAGAAACAAATAAAATTAAATTAATTCGTCACATAAACTTGATATTAATTTAGTTGTACGTGAAAAAAATGTTTTGTAAACTTAAGATATTACGTTGAACCAGAAAGAGAGAGAAAGTTTTCATGACATATGTTTCCTTCAAACTATAAAAACAAAGCATCTCCAGACAGTTTTAACTCTCAAACAATGCATGCTGGGAAGTCTGGTAAAATGCTGTTCACGTTTCTATAGAAACTTAATTTAATGAGTTGATTGAACTCTGTACAGTACATTCACTCAACTCATCATTTCAAGTCAAAAGATTTCAAGTTAGAAGAACTTATATTTAAGTCTTCTGAAAAGAAATACTAGAAAAATTAAGTTTAATTATCTTGAATAAATGAAGCTTATAAATTTATATTAAGTTAATGAGAATTCATTTGCTGTTTCCACTAAATTGAATATATGATTTTTACAGTGCAGAGCTTGTTTTCTCAAGCTAACAACATAAGTACATAAGTGATTTAAACTTTAACTCACATATTAAAAAAGTAATTGCAAGTCTGGTCGTTCTCGGTTTCTGTACTTCTCTTTAATTGGAAGATTCAAGGATAAGTGGCTGCAGATAATGAATGAAAAACTACACTTTCATGGTATGATAATGTCCTCATCCTCAGAGGGGTTAGAGACTCTTAAAAATCTGCACCAAGACATAAAACTGCAAAGATCTTGATAGATTTGGTTTCTAAGGCACTGAATCTAATGGTGATACTGGTGATACTGTGACTGAGGGGCATCAATATACAGTACAGTCAGCTTTGTTCCAGCTTTCAGACACGCTGTCACATTCAAGTTTAATGATGATATAAAATATTCAAATGTAAACTCTGATGGCTGCACTTTTTTGCCATAATTATATGCTTGTGTCCGTCAGAATGGCTCGCATGTTCAATACACACATGATGTATAATAAAGAATTTCTAAAATGTAAAATAGAATTTGAAGATGTTTGTTCCAAACAGTCCAGCATAGTGCCGTGCTTTCAGTGAATGAATGAATAATCAGCGTGCTCCCACCATCTGTCCCCAGGAATATTTGGTCAGCGTTTAGAGGACACAGTCCAGTATGAGAAGAAGTTTGGCCCCCGGCTGGCCCCCCTGCTGGTGGAGCAGTGTGTGGACTTCATCAGGGAGAGAGGCTTGGACGAGGAGGGTCTCTTTCGGATGCCAGGACAGGCCAACCTGGTCAAAGAGCTGCAGGAGTCCTTCGACTGTGGCGACAAGCCTCTGTTTGACAGGTAGTTATTTACAAGTGAAGAAAATCAGCTGTTTTAATTAAACGATAGAACATCCTGTAGACAGCTCTTTTTCTGTGCTCCCTTGCAGTAACACAGACGTCCACACGGTGGCATCCTTGCTAAAGTTGTACCTGCGAGAGCTGCCTGAACCAGTCATTCCCTTCTCCAAATATGAAGACTTCCTGACCTGTGCACAGCTTTTGGCCAAAGATGAGGAGGAGGTGCGTTCAGTAAACCATGTGTGTGTTTATATGAATGTGTGGGTGTGTCTAACAGCTCAATGTGTCTTTTGTCAGGGGGTCCAGGAGCTTGGAAGGCAAGTTAGTAATCTACCTCTACCTAACTACAATCTCCTCAAGTACATATGCAAGTGAGTCCACTGACATTTTATTCCTCATGATGTTTTATGTCATAATGTCATATGTTTATCTTTTAACTTTTTTCTGTTATTTCTCCTCAGATTCCTTGATGAGGTCCAGTCCCACTGTAACGAGAACAAGATGAGCGTCCAGAATCTCGCCACAGTATTTGGACCAAACATCCTTCGACCCAAGATGGAGGACCCAGTCACTATCATGGAAGGTATGGACAATTGTGACATAATAATCAAATTCATGGTGAAAGTCACTGCAAAAGAACTGGAAAGTCTTCTAAATTAAACACAGGTTTCCAAGGAAACTTTTTTTTTCCTTGTGTTTTTTCCAGAATTTATAGAAACTAGCTATTAGTTAGCAACAGCCAGCAGGAAATGTGCCACCGCCTTAAATAATGCTAACCTAAATGGGTGCTAATCAAAGATACAGAGTGTTTCCAAGCAAAATAATTCCTGCAGTTTGACCATTTCTTTTTCATACGTAGCTACATTGTTAAACATGTTTCTTTATCAAGTAAATTTACATACATCAGTTATACACACACAGACACATACCAGCGAGGATTATAAAAGAGAACCAGCTTCCATATAGCATCAGTGCTAATGCTAACTCAACCATTGTCAGTGCTACAGTATTAACTTTCAAAAAATGCAACATGAAAAACAAGTTATCGGCGTCTGACCTACTACTGTCGTTACTGAGTTGGCTTCAAATGAGGCTCGGCGAACAGTCAGTATTAATTCTTACCCTAATTAACAGGCCAATACTTTTAAATTTGCTGTATTTGCAGGATAAAAACTGTAAATTCCACTGTACATTAACGATATCTTGCCTGACTGTGATCTGCAGGCACCTCTCTGGTTCAGCACCTGATGACAGTCCTCATTAGGGAACACATCCGTTTGTACTCAGGGAGGGACCAGGAGGGACCCACTGCACCCCAAACAGAGCTCCCTGTCCAGGGGCATCAGCTCCAGCATCGCAGCCTGGGAGCCTGGATCTCAGAGGAAGACCTCCAGACCTGCCCGGTCTCCAACCCAGACCAAGAACTGCACAGCAGCGCCTCGTCTCTGGACGCCAAACTCTGCGCGGCCGTCACTCCGACCCAGACCCCGAACCTGAACCCTGGACCAAAACTTGGGTCTTCATCAGGGAAAGGAGAGACGCTTGTCAGCCCAAGTAAACAAGCCAAGACCATACCTTCCTGGAAATACTCTTTCAAGAGCTCCTCGGCACCTCGTTCCCAGACGCAAGCCAAGCAGAGCAGCAGTGGTGGCAGCTCTGCGGCTGAAGTAACTAGTGTGTCCTCTGGTGGGGGAGGAGGTGGAGGTGGAGGTAACTGGCTCATGAACGGTTTGTCCTCCTTGAGGGGACACCGGCGCACGTCGTCAGGTGAGCGGTCCACCCGCGACCGCGACTCCACTGGCTCCTCGCAGAGACTGTCCACCTATGACAACGTCACCTCTTCTTCCAGCATGGGGAGCGTTCCAAGCGTGGCCAGCACACCCTGGTCCACTTCCTCCTGTGAAATCTCTGTGCCAGATTCGGGAAGTGAGCCCTCAGCAAACCAGAACTGCGGAGTTGGGGGTGAAGGTGGGGAAAAAGGGGAGTGGATGGAGAGCCAGAGGGAGGCCGACAGAGGGAGGGACGGGGGCATGACGACAGAGCCGAGCTCTGAGCAGGACAGTTGTGAGGCCATGGAACTGTGCAGCAGCAGTGCAGCCTGCAGCGAGAACGGAAACATGGCCGTGGCGGCCGGGGTGCCGTCCATTATCATGTCCGAGGATGGAGACGGGACAAATCTAACACTGAGCAGTTTAGTGGAAGGACTGAAAGAAGAGCTGAGTAAGCAGAAGACTTCATACGAGGCCAGAATCCAAAAGTAAGTCTGTGTTCTGAAGGTTCCTAAACTTAGTAATGTGTGTAGATTTTTGTTGTTTGGTTGTAAATATAAGAAATAATTTTTTTGTTTTGGGGTCCCCAATTGAAACTATTCCACTCTACAGGAGCACCGAGCCAGGTGTTTGGTCACACGGTAAAACTTATGTATTTTACTAAACATTATCTAAAAAGGTTTTAAAAGTTTTGCCAGGATCATTTTGCCCATTCACTTTTTTCATCTCATGAAAACAAGTGAAAAATGTTTTGGCGGTTCATTTTTTGAGGGCGTTGGGTCAGAGCTGGTTACAAAAATGTTTCAACTGACCCTTCCTAAGTCCCGCCTCTTGCCACTGTGTGCTAAGTTAAGATAATGTTGATATAATACTAACTAGATAGCCAATCTACAGCACTCATTAGCTAGCTAGTTGGGAAGTGTTTTGATAATGTTAAGCTTGCTAGTTAGCTAGCATTTCTCTAACATTAGCTTACTTCAGATATGTCGATATGTATGAAAAGGAGAAGGTACGAAGTTTTCTCAACTGATATTTGAGCACAGAGCAAAAAAGGGTGGGCCTTAAGAGGACTTAATTGGCGCAAAGGCATGTCCAAAGTGTTGCATAACTCGCTAACACACACTATACACTAAGTACATTGTGTTTAGAGTGCAAGGAGAAGTTAAAAGCTACCTGAAAAAGTTTACACAAAATTAAAAAATAACTTTTTTTTTCAATCTGGCAGTTTTTGCTCCACCTGTTTCCCAGATGGAAAAAAGAAGTAATTCAACATGAGAGAGAAAACAATTTATATAAGACATAGAAAAAAAGATAAAGCAACAACATCATAGCTCCTCAAAAAGCCCTGTCATCTCAGTCACCCCCTGGCTTCCCCTCCATGTTAACAGATGTGACATGGGCCAAAAAAAGGTTCACATTTTTCCTAAAGATGTTCTGTCATTTTAGGTCGTTCTTATGAGGTTGATGTTTGTTCTGATTTGTTTGGTTTTAATTAGTTATGAATGTCAATGACCTTTGCTTTCTGTCTGTGTTGTGCTGCCCCCCTCAGGCTGGAGGAGTCCAGTGCGGCTCTGTGCGCACAGATGGAGCGTTTGGAACAAGAGATGGAGCAGGAAAGGAAGAAGCAACGCATGCTGGAGATCAAACTACGAAACTCTGAGCGGGCGCGGGAGGACGCGGAGAACCGCAACCGGCTTCTGGAGAAGGAGATGGAGGATTTCTTTTCCACACTGGGAGACCTGGCCCTGGGCGCGAGGACTAGTGACATTTGACGCGGCCGGGCCACTCATCTGTCTGTGGCCAAAACTGTCAGGGTTTGTATTTTTGGGGGGTTGGGTGTCTCAAAAGGGCTCACGTCCTCCTCTGTGCATCAGGGCGTTCCTTCAAAAGAAGAGCAAAACAAGAAAATGAAGGAACCGACCGTATTTGTGTACATTCAGGACAAAGTCGAAGGAAACTGAAATATGGAGACAACAGAGGAAATTCTGATGGACACAAATATCACATAGGGACCGACTGTGTCTCCATCTCAAGTGGTTTTGACTGTCTTACGCATGCTTGAAATGGAGTGTTGAGATAAGAAGATGGCGCTCTTGTGATTCCACTCCTTGATGAGTCCAGGGTTTGTCTCGTGAAGGCAGTATTTCAACAGTTCAGGTGCTTGTATGTGACTGGTGGAACATAATGTCATTTCTCTGACATTCTCTATACTGGAGAGCACTGACTTCTTCAACCACTATCGAACAAGGACATTACCAGAATGGATTTCTTGCTGAAACTGCGAGGCCCGATACAGTCAGTCTGTCACAGTTGAATGCAGACGGCTGACTGGTATTTATCTTTATCTGATCTTTATCTTTTCAGGAACAGTGCTACATTTTGGAAAATATATTTAGTTGGTTTCTTTCCAGGAGTTAGATGACAAGTCTGAAACACACTTTCATGTCTGTAGGATATGAAGCTACCACAAGCTGCAGGTTAGCCTAGCTTAACATAAAGACAGACAACGTTGGAAAAGAGCCAGCCTAAGCATTAACTTCTTTTATCTCATTTTTTTTAATAGTATAAAAATATTTAAGTACAGTACTACATTAAGTACATAGTATTAAGTACACAAGCTTTGGAGTTCTAGTCTTTACGCAAAGCCACGCTAACCTGCTCCTGGCTTTAGCTTTATATGTAGCAAGATCTTTTTTATACTTTCTGCAGTGTTCATTATGTTAAGCTAGGCTAATCAGTGGCTTGTTGCAGCTTCATATTTAATACAGAGACATAAAAGTGCTATCAGTCTTCTCTTCTAATTAACTCTCTGGAAAAAGGCAAATAAATTAATGTATTTCCCAAATTCAAGCTCTTCCTTTAACTGTAGGGTCAGTTCAACCAAATTTTTTAAAGAAACATGTTTTCTCATTTGCCTGTGTTGGGTGCTAGCTATGCTATGCTATGCTATGCTATGCTATGCTATGCTATGCCATGCTATGCTATGCTATGCTTTCATTTTGGCCAGGTTTTGAAGTTATGAGAGAGTTCTGAATTATCCAGAGTAACAGGTTTAATTTTTCAGAAAAATACATAAGCCTTAATGCCATTTTCCCAAGATCACAAGTTAATTATTTCATTATCTCCAGATAACAAAGCTTGTTTTCTTGTGAAATCAGGTTACTTTATCTTATGATCTCAAGAAAACATGCTTTCTTATCTTGATAATGAGATAATCAACCCGCTATCAAGAAAAAAAAAAGCTTTATGTAGTGATAACAAAATAATTTAACTTAACATTGATAATTAACTTTTGCTTTCCAGATAATGCATTAAAAAAATCATCAAAAGCGAACTATTTCATTATCAAGATAACAAAGATAAAGTTTTTTGTGTGTTAACTAGTCAAGTATTTTGTCATCTGAAGGCAAAGCTTGCTTTCTAATATCAGTTTACTTTATCTTGTTATGTCGATAATGACATAATAACATAATAATAACAAAATAATTAACTTGTGATCTCCAGATAACACTTTAAGTACAACTGTTCATTCTCGGCTTCTGCAGAGGATGTTGCTAAATTAAATCATTTTTTAAATAAAGTTTTTAATGCATCACCAACATATCTCATAGACAGAAAGGTGGAAGAACGTGCACAAATAAAACAAAAATTATTTGCATGGCAGGACACTTCAGGGGGTAAATGAGAAAATATGTTTTTTGAAATCTGAGTGAACCGACTGTAAAACTGCACAGTGGTACCTTTAACAGAAGTTCCTCCGCTTGTATTTATCCTCCTTTTCCTGTATTTGTACTGCACACTTTTTTTTCTGGATGGTCAATTATAAAATCATATTTGTATGTCATAACACAGAAGCAGGTTTAGATCACTAGATTTTTCCAGTAATAGGTGGAACCTCTGCAACAGCTGCCTCTGTGCTCTCTTTTCCTCAGGCCCTTCCAGTGCCTCTCTCGTCACCATCGACATGGTTTCCATTTGATGGCAAAGCCTCAGTCTTCGGTTCAGTCCGATCCTCACAGATGTCACTATACCTTTAATGTACAGATAACACAACAGGGACAATGAAGACAGTTCTTCAAGCATTTTCAACTTAGCGCATGCTGCCTATAGGACACAGGACACGTGGCTCAGTAGGTGAAGGCCATTTACAGTACACAGTAAATACCAAAGCCGGACCGCCTCAGCTGTTCGCTCACTAAAGATCAGAATGGCCTGCCTGGAAGCCATGTTGATTTTGGCACATGAAGCTGAACACTGCCCTCAAAGAAACAATGGAATTTCCTGGTTGTGCCTTCAGGGAAGTGTTTTTGAATAGGAAAAATGTAGTGTTGCTTGCTTGTCCAGAGACGTAGTGCATATATTCGCGCATAGTACACACAGTGGCTGCATTGTTTTTTTTTTTTTTGTTCTTTTAATATGGCAACAAACTGCTGAAGATGAGTAACTTGATCTCCCTAGAAGGTGCCAATTCTTGTGAAAGTGAATTGTGAATTGAATGGAAGTTTTGAATTAAGAATGTATCCTTGTGGTGAATGTAATGTGTTGTTGATGAAACCAGCCTGATGAAAAAATGTAAACTTCCAGAGAAGGAAAAAAAAAAAAAAAATTATGATCCCCGATGGTGTTCAGTTCAACCGGTTCTGCAACTCGTTACCCTAGTTTGAC
This sequence comes from Lutjanus erythropterus, assembly GCF_056507025.1. Classification (NCBI taxonomy): domain Eukaryota; kingdom Metazoa; phylum Chordata; class Actinopteri; order Lutjaniformes; family Lutjanidae; genus Lutjanus; species Lutjanus erythropterus. The sequence continues at coordinate 6,950,357 of NC_139333.1, read as the reverse complement.
CTCAACTCTTGGTAATACTGGACACGTGACGCACATCACATCAGGAAGCTGTGATGCGATGTCTATTGAATTATTAACTCTTAACTTTATGTTTCCAAAATGAGTTGCAGACATCTCGTTTGTGAGAGTTGCATGTGGTCACATATTGAATTTGAATTTTTTTGTGGTATCAAATCGCTAATTAGGAGAATGTCCAGGATTGTGGATTGAGAGGAATAGATCAAATTATTTGATGTAGGGTTGCATGAGGTACTTATCCATAGTCAGTGTGTTACCCACAGCACATCAGCACTTTGGAGAAGCACCATCAGCAACATTAAGTATTGTAGCCACCTAAAAAAGGTCCATCTAAAACAAATAATTATTATCAATTTAAGTGTACTCTATATTTACAGTATTTTCACCCCTTTACTTTGCCATAAGAAAGCCTTTCGCGAGGGGAAACAGCTGTTAAATAAGCCAAATAGCACATTCTCTAAACCAACCAAACTCCATAGGCAAAATCACTAATTTTACCAGACAGAACATGGGAGTTGCTGGTCTGCCACTGCTTCGATCTCTTAGTGTGTTTGTATTATTGTGTGACATTGGTGTTTTAAAATGATAGTTTGGATCAACCAAAGTCACACAGTAACACAAACTAACCCGCAGATTAAAGCAGCAGTAATCCAGCAACTCCTGTGTCCTGTGAGGTAAAATGACTGATTTTGCCAATGGAGTTTGGTTGCTGTAGAAGGAGCGATATTTGGCTTGTGTAATGGCAGTTTTGCGCCATAAAAGCCCGTCTGACTGCAAACTGAAGTGGTGAAAATATTCTAAATGTAGCATACACTTAAACCGATATTGATTTTCTCAGGTGGACCTTTTGTTGTTGACCCTGTCCACAGCAGCTCATTGCTGAGCTTCAGTGCTGGTGCTCCTCACTGTTTCTCTATTGAGGGCGTGCCAACTAGCATCTACTGTACCCCGTACAACCCTGCTTCAAATAATCCAAACTATCCCTTTAAAGGGCCCAACGAACAGTATAATTACAAGTGAAAGTGCGCTTTTGGTTGGACAATGTGACTGTATTTTTCCTTTTTATATTTTATAAAGAAACATAAAGCCAATGTTATTACATTACACTCTTTATTGCACAGGTTTACAAGGTAATTTTTGACTCCTATGATCTACCACTATCACAGCTGACGATAAGATGGTCTCAGTCTATTTCAGGTTGTTTGATTCCAACAGATGCGTTCATGTCCCTTTATGTGTGTCTCATGACGAAGGCTAAATGTTTCTTATTGCTCTGCTGATTATCTGTGGTGCTTATTTATTATGGATTTCCACTATTGTAATGACCGGACATGTATGGGAATAAAGGTGACAAAGATCATCTGTGAGACATTAGTCAGCCTGAGTTCTTTGAGTGTTCGATCTGAAAAACAAATGCTTTTCCCCCCCCTCAAGTAAATGTGATTGTTGTTTCAAATAGATATCAGTGAACTAACACATGGCAGTAAAAAAGGACATATGGACAGAAAAGATCCTGATGAGAGACAGCATTTAAGTTCCTGGAAAAATGAATCTGGGTATTAATTGTGCATTTGTAGACAGAATTAAAATGGATCACAAGGCAGACCCTTTTCAAAATGTTCTTCAACTGCAGCTCAAATGGACATTACCAGTACAATCCACAATAAAAATAATTTATTTATAATTTATTATAATTTAAAACAGGGTCATAAATATAAAGTTGCATTTTAAAAAAAGAGTAATTACTTAAAACAGCTAGGTTCTGTGGGTTTCAGCAAATGTTACTCAAACAGGAGTAAGCTCATGTTTTAGGGACTATTTTCAGCTGCGGATTGATATACATTTGGTGCACATGCATAATGTCAGTTGCAGCCAGTGCAACAGTATTTCTCTTTGAGGTGTTTTTCAAAATAGCCTTTAAATTAACGGAGCTATAGAAGTTCATCTTAAAATGTTTAAAAATTAAAGGAACAGTTCAGATTATTTGAAGCTGGATCACATGAGGTACTTATCTATAGTCAGTGTATGAGCTACACTAGATGCTGGTTACCACATCCCTAGTTTGGAGACAGAGAGGAGCATGAATGAACTGCTGTGGTCCACCTAAAAAAGAAAAATCAATGTCAGTTTAAGTGTACACAATATTACTGCTTTTCTGGTAGGAAAGAGACAACGTATAAAATATCCAAATAACGCTTTCTCCAAACCAACCAAACTCCATAAGTGAAATCAGTAACTTTACCTCACCAAACAGGGGAGCTGCTGATCTTCCACTGCCTCCATCTGTTATTGTGTTGTTTTTGTGTGAGTCTGGGGTTTTAAAAAACAGGAGAGTTTAGATTCACTGAAATGACAAAATAACACAAACAAACTAACAGAGTGAGGCAGAGGTAGACAAGCAACTCCTGTATTCTGTGAGGTAAAATGACTGATTTTGGCTATGGAGTGGATTGGCTCACATAACGGACGTTTCCCATCATAAAAAGCTGACTGACAGCTAAGCAGTGAAAATATTCTTAAGTTAGCATGCTAATCAGCTAGCCCCAACCCATCGTATCACATTACAGACAGTGTTAATGTTTGCTAAAGTTAGCTTTTTGTTGAAATAAATAAAGGGCTATGGGAGGGACTGTATTTCCTTGTGTTTTAGGATAGGGGTGGAGTGCAGACCCAAATTTCTTTAGGTGGCCAAAACTTTACTGTGCAGGACTTTTCTGTATGCAAAGAAACAAATGATTTGCAACTTGTTACTGCAGGAAAAAAAGACATACAACCATAAATCAAAGTGTATTTGTTTTATTTGCAGTACATGTTTTTTTATTTATTTTTTAAGAGGTGGCATCATCAGATCCCAGTGCATGTATTCTAGTAGTGCACTTCTTCGTTGGTTGCGGTTTTTGGGACGCGCAGATCCAGGAATTCTTAAAACTACTTGCATGGCTGGATTCACTAGCAAACATTACAAACCAGCACCATACATATAATGATTTCTTGTAGGTATTTACTCATCTTTTTTGTGTTTATTAACATTATTGTCCTTACCGTGTTCCAAATCGAAATCTGTCGGCCACGCTGTGGCTCAGAGAACTTCCCGTCTCCGCGTCAAACGTCGGCCGACAGATTCGTCTGGTGGGTAAGACTGATTACGTAACATCATGACTATAAACAAGTCACAGAAATAAAAATTGATCTTGTTCATAAAAAAGGAAAACATGGATTGACAGTACCAAACATTTTCTTTACCTTCAGGAGACAGCTAACAAAGGCTAGGCCCATCACATACTACTAGCACAGTTTGCTGAAGGTATTGCACATTTAGTTTAAAAACAAAACAAAACAAAAAAAAGAACAAAAAATACATATAACAATTCTCTTACTTCTAGGTGAAGTATACATAATGTACAAAACTAGAAGTCTGTTGAAACCAACAAATAGTACACTTTCAAATAAATAAATAATGGAATCTGTTATTCACACGTCTTCGATAGCTAATTCTGCAGGCGACTAAGTATATGCAAGAACTGGCAGAAATTCAGCGTGAGGTAGTTCATCAAAGCCGACTTAAATCAGAATGACATTGTTTGGAGAGATGCAGTAATTATATATATATATAAAAAAAGCAACAACAACCTAAGAAGAAGAAAAAAAGAAAACAAAATACTCCAATTAAAGCCCCTAATGTTGGGCTGAAAAAATTAAGAGCACTTTAGACAACAAAGTGTTTTTTTTTTCTGATTGATTATTTTAGCTAACATGACAAATGGGCTAATATGACAAATGGATACATACCACTGATTTTCTCCCTTCTTACAGATGTGACACTGCTTGAGTCCTAGTTTTTACGCCTCGTTTTTTAAAATACTGCTGCACATTTACTACTGGACAACTTTTTCCTTGCTGCTGGCATTTACCACGCATGACTGCAGACTGAATTTACTTTTGCACTGTACTGATGTGGCTCTGAAGTTGTTTCTGCTGCACCTCGCTAGCAAACTCTTAATGCTCAATCATTATAAAACACTTCCTTTTAAATTCACTGAAAAGAGAGCAGGAGCCTGTGGCACCAGCTGTTCGTAAGTTCAGCCTTCAAACAGAAGTGTTTACAAACTTAAAATGGGTTGCACCACATAAACTAGTTCTTACAGAGATAATAGTTGTTTCTGAATATTTACACCCAGTAATGGCTAGGTTTAACAGCTGCATAGCTAACTGACAAAGCTAATGTTAGCTTGCTAATATGTTAAATGTTGACTTTTCTTTAGCAAATTGACAAATCTAGTGTTACCTTGCTAGTATAACAAATTTAAACTGTTGTGTAGCTAGCTGCCAAAGCTAACATTGGCTTGTTAACATATTAAATATTAACTGTTGACTGACACAGCTAACATTAGCAATTTCAACAATTTCTTGCTAAATTTATGTGTGAAATGTTGCATAGCTCAATAACAAAGCCAACAGCTGCTTGCTAACATATAAAATGTTAACTGTTGTTTAGCTCACTGACAACGTAACATTTGCTTGTTAATATATTAAATGTTAATTGTTGTTTAGCCCAGTGACATTGCTAATGTTTGCTTGCTAATATATTAAATTTTAACTGTTGTTAAGCTCAATGACAACACTAACGTTTGCTTGCTAACATATTACCCGTTTAGACTTAAGAGTAAAGGAGGTAATGTGATATTTTCGATATTGACATACACTTGAAAAATTCTTCAATAATGATGTAAACTACAAAGATTTTAACATTTAAAACAAATTCCATACAAATGACAAAAAATTACAACAATTCTAAAACATTATGCCAATAATGTTAGACTGAATGACCAAATAAAATGTGAGCAAAACAGCATAATGAGAATATTTCTCTGTTATTCTAAACTGAATGGATACTACTAATTCTGAAACACATACTCATCTATTTACTGTATTTATGCATATATAAATAACAAAATCATACCCACATTTATAAAGATCTGGCTGTTACTTTTAATATATAGTTTGTCTGTTATTTTTGGAAGGTACTGTATGTTACAGCCTGTGATGCTACAGTAAATTCCATTTTATAGTGTATAGTTATCCATTGCTAAGGCATTCATTAAGTTTTAATGGTGCAACCCGATTTACTAAATCACTAGTTAGAAACCAGTTAGTTGTTACTAAGAACAGAACATAACACACTCTTAGTCACGGATTTACGAATAGCTGGTGCTTGAAACAGAGACCGAGCCACACTGCAGCAGTATGACAAATCGTGCCGTTAAATAAATGGTTACGTCCGTGTTCAGCCGTACATATTTGGCAGACAATGACAAGTTGCTAAAGTCGAGCACAGCACAGAGGTACAGTAGCTTTATGCTACAGTCTGAAGACAAACTTTCATGCAACTTTGCTTTGAGCTTCTTAGAAAAACGTCTTTATCGCAGACCAGGACAGTTCTAGACGCGCCTCCGCTGTCGACAGCCGCAGCTGCTCGTGATCCCTGACAGTACGACACATCCTAACTCTGCCTCTCGCTGATAGGAAGTTTAGTTATGCAAACATTTTGAGCAGGCAGAATGGCTCCACGAAACCTCGATAGGTTGAGCAAAAGAATTTAAACGACCTCGATATTCATAACACCACTTGCCTTGATAACTTTAAGCTAATGTGGTTCATTTAAGCCATGGTTAGAGCATTTTTCTGATATTCTTTAATAAATTTAAAAACGGAATCAGCCAGAAGCACTGTGGTTGTTGTACTCTGCCTCTCAGATAATTCTTCGTAACTAAAGCTGTCATCAATCTGCCTTCCAACAGTCAACAGTATCCAAAACCACCACAAAATACTGACAGCAATGCAGTCGCAGAGTTCACTCGTTTAGTTTGATCCAGTAGTTAAATTTGAAAACATCCATGTCCATCCTGTTCAGTCTTCTCTCTTACAATCATCACGTTAAATTAGTACTCAAAGAAAAGCCAATAAACTGTTATTAACCTATATTTCGGTTGCTGTCACTGCAAAGAAACGCTTCTTTTTACTTTGATGAAAGACCTTGACAAAACTGCCTTTTCTTCTGAAATGACTCAAACACGTGCTCAAGCATCTCGACGTATACGCCGTCACCGTCTCACCCTGCAAGACACGCCGCGGCCTCCCGCTCGAGGGTCAAAACCAAAAACAAGTAGAAAAATATACGATACATTTGTGAGAACTACAACCCCGTCACACATTACCGGTTTGATATGGAAACTACTGTTGTTACCCAGACTCCTACATACAGAATGAACACACGTCCTCTCGGGAATGAATGACAAACAACAGGCACTTTTCCTTTCAAAGATGAATCAAAAACACGCAAAAAAAGGGCACCATCATACGGAGTCACAGGAGAGCCAGAAATAAAAATGAATACATCTGTAAATAAGAAAATAAATGTGGAAATATAAAGAGGAATCAATAAAATAATAAAACATAAATATAAATGAATAAAAGAATAAATAAATGTGGAAATATAAAAAACAAATGTTAAAAAAATATTAAAAATTAATTTTAGCCATTTTCATTTATTTTCACATTTATTTCTGTATATATTTAGTTATATATATTTTAAATACATATATTCCTTAATTTTTGCAAATAAATTCCTGTTTTTTCTGTTTTAATGTACAGATTTTTATAAAATGTCTACTATAAAATGGCTAATAGTTAAAATAATAAGTGAAAATGAAGGCATATAAACAAATACATTACATTAAATTCATTTTAAATTAACTAATTAATTTTAAATGTAAAATAAATACAGAAAAAAGTAATGTAGAGTAATTTATGTGCAAAAAATAAATATATATTTTTTTAAAATATGTACATAAATAAATAAACATGAAAATAAATGAAACACTGAATACTTCCACATTGGTTTATTCTTTATATTTCCATTCTTTTTATTTACTTATTTATTCCTCTTTAGATTTCCACATTTGTTTTCTTATTCTTTTAAGGATTTCTTCTTTTTTTTATGGCACTCTTATGACTCCACACTATTATTGCATACCGACAAAGAATAAGAATTTGTTTCCTCTGACTCTGGTTGTTTGTGCTGCTGTGTAACATACTAAGTTTTAGGTTCTTTTGAGTTTTATTCACGATCGCAGGCAAGTCTGGTACACAAAGAGTTTGGCCAACTTTTAGAAAAACAAAATATCACTTTCAAATGTCCAAATTCACAAAAGCACGTTACTAATAACAGGATCTGGTAGTAGGAATCAGACACCTTTTTTTCCACACCGTTCCATCAGGCTGCAGAATCACTATCCCCCTCCGAGACACCAAACATCAACACGTTCACATGCGTTCTCAACATCACGAATCCCTACTTGACTGAAGCACATTCTACTTAACCCTGTCCCCGATCTCACAACCTCACGCAGCACGACCTCTACATCTCGAAAAAAAAAACCTCCAAAAGCCAAATAAAACATTCTCGAGTCCCGGACTTTTAGCGATGCCTCACTGTCAAAGCAAGCCGGCGGAGAACGTGCAAGACCTCCGCGCGTCCGGTCCTCCAAAACAAAAACCACCAGCGCAGCCTGTTGCGGACAAGAGGAAGAGGTACTTTAAAGCACTTGAAAATACAGGAGACAGTCATCCAAAATTTCACCGTTATCTTGCGGGACCAAACCGTGCCATTACAATCCCATAGCTTAAATGTAGGTGGGAAAATGAATCACATGGTGGGTGAAAATCCTGTCATGTCTGAACAGGGAGTGAAGAATGAGAAAATTATAAAGCTTTCATTAAAACTGGAAGTAATGTTGGAAGTAGTAGTGACTCACAAGAAAAGAACATTTTTTACAACTAAATCTCAGTTCAAATAAATGGATATGCCAGATGTGCTCAAAACAATACCCATATTTTGTGAGATAAAACAGATAAAGGGGAGTACTAAGACCAGATGTTTGTCAATTCAATTATGTTTCAATGGCTCACTGCAAACTCGTATCGAAGATAAAACTACATCTACCATAAAATCTGTACAAACTCAGTCTACATTTATATGGCAAGTTGTAAAAGCAGTAGCTTACAAGTGAAACAAATGACTTTCAACAGAAAAATAGATCACATTAAAACATTTTACAGATAGTTCTTTAAATTCTCACTGTCGGTTAATACAAACCGGAACATAGTGAAATCATAAAAATTCTCTTATCATCATCTTAGGTTTCTGAAAAATTAAGAAATGCCACAATAAATTACAGCTAGGACTCAACCGAAAAGAAATCCTAATTAAAAAAAAAAAAGACTAACTGTAATAAAAAAAAAAAAAAAAAGAAAAAAAGATCTGTCCTTTCAGAAATCAAAATAGTTCTCAAACAGCTAGCTGGCTAATCGCTACACTACTAAAGACAAGCACAGAGAGGAAAGTGGGAGGAGGGAGATGCGGGGGTGGGGTGGGGCCAGGAGCCAGTGTCGGGCTAAGTGGTCTTGGATGTGACCAAGGGGGGCGAGGCCCGGCCCAGGACCAGGAGGAGGTGGAGATGATTATCATCTGCAGCAGCCCACGGGGGCGGTGGCTGTAGCAGCGGCGGCTGTGGCAGCGGCGGTGGCGGCAGGGACAGCGGCGGCGCTGGCCGTCTCCAGGCTGCTGTCGGTGTCGGTCAGGGTCGGGTCGGTGGACATGGAGGAGGTGGAGGACGTGGAGGTGTGGTGCTGGTGGTGCTGCTGGGGGCCGCTGCTCACTGCTGCACCTGTGCTATGAGGAACAGGAACACGCCTGTGGTCAGCCAGTGAAAGTGAGCGCGCGGCACGGGTTGCGCCAAATCCAAGACTTCATTCCTGGTTAGTTTAGCAGCACCTGTATTTACTGGTGCTTACTGAAAATGTGGTTTAATACTCAGAGTCACAGAGTTCTGGACGCAGCAAAACAAAGTACTGTCGTTTTAATAAACAAGTCGGGCAATAATTGGCCTTTTCCCATCATTCTGTGTTCTGTGCAACTGTGATCTCATTTTATGCTGCACATGTCAAGACTGAGAGCAGCAGGTCACAGTCAGTTTCCTCATGAAGAGGCTGGAGGTGTGCAGCTTCTTGCCTGCAGGTCTTCATCTAACAGTTAACTGTGGCTGCTCCTGTTCCATCACTCAGCAATATTTCAAACTAATTAGCTATGAAAAATGCCAGAAATGTCAGTTGTCTTGACACACCGCATTTCCTTCATAATAAAAGTCAACCTGTGTTTCCCCAGTTAAATGCTTTTAATGTGAATCTGCAGCAGCAGGAAACAGAGTCGCCTCAGAACCCTTCAGTTATTGTCTGAGCAATTTAGCATTATTACATTCATTACATTTTTCTGGGAATGACACCACAGACACCCAGTTCACAAATACATAAATACTGCAATATTTTCATCAGTGATTGGTGATAGTGATTCAGCAGACATTTATTTAAATAAAATCTTCCAGATTGCCCCTTTAATTAATGAAGCCAGTCTGGACCATGCTATAAACTTCAAAAGTTGTAATGTAAGCTTTGTAAATTTCAGATACATTTACATAAAGTTAGCAAAAAACAAGAGAAGAAGAAAAAATGACAGGGAATTCAGTATTAGATACAAAATATGTGCTGTGTTGTATGCAGTTTACTAATAATGTAATTCAAGTGGTCCTGTTAGAAAGCTGGACTTCTGCTCCTCCTCTCGGCCCTGTTTTCAGGGTTTCAAAAATGTAGCTCATGATGGGAAACTTTAGCCAATCACAAGTCAGTAAGACAGTTGATTGTTTAGTCGGTATTTCATGACCTGGGACTGAAACTCAACAATCAACTATCTTCCTCCTGAATAGTTACTGCACCTTTAAATACACAGATGCCAGAAAAGCTGCTCTTTCTTAAAATAAAAATAAAATAACAGCTTCTCTACATTGTTTTTTACATAACAGAAAAAAGTAATGAAATAAAAATAATGAATAAGGTCTGCAGCACATTGGGCTGGTTTGGCAATTACATGGATAAGAAACAGTTTATTACATAATATATTATATTTCAAAAAGAGCAGCACTAATGCGATCTTACATGCTGGATAAATACACTGCAGTGGACTTCCAGCTGACCTTGCTACAAGTCTTATTCTGCTTAATACTCTGTTGTCACTTGTAGATTTATGCCAAACCTAAGCAGGGTCATAACACAACGTGTAGTAAGTGTCTAACTAGGCGCTAATTTAGTCATTCTCCTGCCCACATGCAGCCTGATTCTATTAGAGGAATTACTGAAATTAATTTAGTAGAAAGATGAGCTCATGAGTGGATGGAGAGGCACACGCTCACTGAAACATAGACATAAAATCAAACACAACTCCACTAACCTATGGACGCTGGTTGTCCCCTGATGACACCATTCTTTGTCCTCTCTTCCCAGTCCAACACTTCTTTGTATATCAACTCTGCGACAGAGAAGAGACAATGATTAACACAGAAAAAAGTGAGCACAGACCCCATGAGCTGCATGCAGTTCACCGACGTCACCGTACAGGTTTTCTTACCTTTTTTCTGGTTTTGTGATGTCAAGTACTCGTCACCATTTTGCTCTTCAGCCATTTTCCATGACTGTGTGATCAGATGTTACTTAAATACAAACGTGTTTTTCTCTCAACCGGTGAAATTAATACATGCCCGGTTTTACATAATAAGTTATTTCCAAGGAGAGAAAGATGTGATGACACGTTTGTCAGCAGCGCGTGTGGAATCAGGAAACACCGCAGGTGTGAATCTCCTGCTTTCATTATCACTCTGTCAGCACTGAGGAGGAGGAAGATGAATAGAGCATCTTCTCTTCCCCATGATGTTCCCCAGGGCTCAATCATTGGTCCACTGTCATTTTCCAGTTACATTTTGCATTTAAACAGTATTATTTGTAAACAAAATATCAATTTTAAGTGCTATGCCATTCTATGCTGATGATATTCCGTTATTTGTTCCTCTGAAATACATTCACAATCACAAACAGTTGCATATTTTGCTGTTGTTGATGAGATGTCAAGGTTTGTATCTCATACAACTTCCTGCAGCTTAAAAAGAAATATCCATTTTGATGTTATATTTGGCGGTAAAAATTGGTGTCTGACAATAAGAGTTTCATTTGCAAATGTTAATTAGTCTTGATTTCAGTGGCAAAATGCCTCTGGAAGCAACTGAATAGATCTGCCACCGATCCCGAGCAACAAAACGTGTGATGTAGCGGTGCTTGGCCCATTTTCAAGCAGGATCATGATCTGGCTCGTTTTATGGCTAAACAGTGCACTAAAATGTGTTTCTGAAATCTTGACCGGTAATACTCCTCGTCAATTGCTGTATTGAACACATCCCATATTAAATAAACAGGGGGACGGATGAATCTGCCAGAGCAGATGAAAACATGAGCCTGGCAGGTTTGTCTCGTTCTACAAAATCCCATCAATCATCTACAGTCATGTCTTGGCCCCCTGTCCATGTACGCCACCAGAAATTAATCCACAATTAATCTACAATTCTGACATTTCCTTTGATCGACTTGTTGCACAGCCATTTTATTTCCCCAGGTTTTTTTCAGTTGAGAAACGTGGACAAAATAAAGGAACTTGAAAAGCCTGTGCTTCATCAAACCCAACAATCTAGCATATTTATGTGAAAAAGCCACAGACTCATAATTTGAAATTTCAGGCAGTAAAAATGGGAAACCAGGGGAACATGTATGCAACATGCGCATCAGTCATTTCCAGTGTAAATTTAGAGTTGTGCATTTGGGAATTCAGAGGAAATCATGCATATCAGTTTGAGAACGAAACCTAAATGTCCCACAGGCAGGGAAGCACAAACACACACCAACCTTATGCAACACACTGCAAAAAGGCTGAGTAGTTATGACGGCTTATCAAAGAGGAGAGGAGAAACAGAGGAGCTTTCCTTACCTTTCCACTCCTCCACTGTGTGCTCTCTTTCATCCAGCTGCTTGTCTGTGATCACGGGTGGTGGCTGGAAAAGAAACGACAGGCACATGTTTTTTATGTTTCAGTCTCCTTTACAGATTTAAAAACAGAGCGACGAGTCCATGCATATCGCGCTCAGCTAAACGAGCACATCAAAAAATCCCCAAATATTTGAAAAAGAGTAAAAAATAAAAATACTGATTGTGCAGTTCAGGGATAGGTTGGCACAGAGATTTAATTAATAATAATAGCAATCCTTTCGTCTCTTTCTTCTCTGACAAACTGGGTCAATGAAACAGGGTGGCAGTTCAAATATTCCAACATTTTCATTATTCTAATTTGCTTTGTGTGTCTATTTTTCAGTATTATGATTTAATATATATTAAAATATTAATAAGACAAGTTTTTAATATTTATTTTGGGTAAATTAATTGTTATTGTTGTTATAAAAAGAATAATGTTAGGTTAATTAATTAAAAAATAATCATGAGTTGCGGCCCTTTTCAAGAGGACAGTCAAGGACAGTCTAACCACCAGACCAGCCGACTGTCAAAAAAAATACTGATACTGACATTTAAAGAACTTCACAAAGACAGTTTCTAAGTCTGTTTTAACCAACAGACCTGAGGTTTTCAGTCATTTGAGAGATTGATGCACGTTTTCATTCCAGCTAAACACTACAGCAGTGAATGATCAAGCCAAGTCAAACCAGAGAAGGGAAACTCGGCTGCAGCAGCTCCCAGCTCAAACTGAAAACATACACACTCAGCTGACTGATGGCAAAAGATAGAAAACTGCTGCATTTAACCTTCCTCACATTAAAACCCACTTAATGCAGATTTTTTTTTTCTGCTTTGGAGTGCAAAAAACCTTTCCAAGAAAATACCACAAACTTCTAAAAATCAAATTTATAGCGCACGCTGGGCTGGAATAAACTACCTACCAAAGCCAGCCTTGGGACGGAGTTATCCGTCCTCCCCAGAGTCAAACGGAGATTTGATGCATTTATGCAGTGTCAGAGCAAAGTCCGAACACAAATCTGCACTTTTCAAGGCTGTGCTGTCAGTTATGAGGAATCCTTTCATGCCGGAGAGGAACGGGGGGGGGAGGGGTGAGGAGAAAGCAACAATTCACCTCATCTCCCGATGTGCCTGATCACAGGCAGAATCAATTTGCGCAGGCTGAGTCATTGTGTTTCCAAGGAGAGTGTGGTGGATTGTCACCAAACACAGACAGACAACACATTTTATGCAGAACACAAACAGTTTCAGGGAGAAGAGACAATAGAGCAGTCCTTATACAGGGATAGAAACTACTATTTTGAAGCGCTTGCCCCTAAATTTGGTAGCCAAAGTACATTTTTGATGGCCTAAATGTGAACTCTTGTAAAGACAACACAGAAAAGGCAACTTAACACAGCCTTTGTTAACTCTGACACTTGTGTTGCCAACTTTTCCCATGAATTGTAATGTAGTGTTTCTTAAAGGCTTCAAGCTTCTGGGCTAGCTGAAGGAAACCAGCAGCACACACCACACATTATGACCTTAAATGTGTCATATCCTCGCCATTTTAACTCCTGCTTTCAATCACTCCCAAATTTTCTTCACAAATTCATATTTTTCATCGTCCACCTTCTGCAAGAATCAGTTTGAGTAGGCTTAGTAAACCCACATTCCTGTCACTCTTGACATATCCATAGCTAGCCGGTACTGTTTGCTCACAGATTAATGCCAAACCTTGTTATAGCTAGGGTTTTTATATTTAAGATATGGATTATTTTAATATCTCAACAGGGGATTTAGAAGCTGAGCAACACTACATTCTACTTATTTACTTGTGTGCATGTGGTTAGGGAGGAGATATGAAGTGCTTTTCCTAAATTGACCCAAATTTCAGCAGAATGCTCCTTTACCACTGCACAGCCAAACAATAAAAGCCCAAAAAATATGTCGTCCAACATGTCTGTGCACCGATCAGAATTCAGCAACATGTGAATCAAAATCTTATGGCAGTTGTGTTCCTGCTGGTTTATGTTAATAAAATCTAATCAAACGACACACACCAGAAAAAAAATATATTTAAGGGCTCTAAAACAGCAATTAAGAATGAACTATTAATTAGTGAGAACGTACCGCCTCCACTTCAGTCGGGTCGTACCACACGTTGATGTAAGGATGCTGGAGAGCTTCGTCCACTGAGATCCGCTTTGACGCGTCTATTACCAGCATCTTGGATAGTAGGTCTCGGGCTTGGCTCGCTGAAAACAAATTGCGGCAGAAAAAGACAACATGAAAAGTAAATAAACTGACCAGAATGTCTTTCTATTGTGATGTTCTGTTCAGACAGGGATCATTTAGTGTTAAAGCTCCCCTCCACTCAAAAATCGTTTGCTCTGAATGTTGATACAGCATTCGATGGTGATGTTTGTGCTTCACTGTGCAGAATGAGTCTGACACTGCAAGGATGTTTAAACGTTTATAGATTAAAAGTTTCTCTGTGTTCACTTTAAATCTGGGTTTAAGATGAGTGCCTCACACCGGGATTTTATGACAACAAAATTAGGGTGGAGGCCAATCACAGTCCAGTGTGGAACTTAGTTTGTCCAAAACTTTAACTTTTGCAGTGAAAAATCTTTGCATATTCATGGATTCTGGATATTTTTAATGAGAGAGAAGGAGTAGATGTAATTTTAGGGATTTTAACTAGTTAAAACTGGGGTAGGCAGTTTATTTTTGGTGTCATTGTGCAAAAATTCCTTAATAACCTTTTAGAATATTGTAATAAAAGTGGGCAGAGAAAAAACTCTAGCTCCTAACATGAGGTCATTTAGAGCTAGAGGCCGTCCTTATTGGCTGTTTTCACAAGGGAAGCAACTCCTGCTGCTGCTGTTCAACCTTGTGAGTTTTGGGGGAGGGACTTAGTGGAGTGATACAACGCAGCAGAGAGATGTGAAAGGTATTCCTCAGGTTTTGCTAAGAATCTCTTTATTTAATAAAACAGCTGGAGGGGATCTTTAATGAAAACAGCATCACTGAGGGACAATGAGGGCCAGTGTTCAGATATCTAATTGGTTTCATTGTATCCACTGGTACAATGTACAAATACTTAAAAGATGTATCAATCCACTTTTTTCAGTTCCAATATCTGGATATCTGTCAATATCGATACCAATACCAGTACTCTTTTTTTCTTGATTTTTATGATTATATATAATTATTAATTATGACTGGCATTAATTGTTATTATTAATTTTTACTAGTGCCAGTATTAGTAGTGGTAGCAGTAAAAAGTGAACTTAAGTCTGGAAAGTTTTTGTAGTTTTTTTTGGGGGGGGGGCACTGTAGGGCTGTAATGACATTTATATGTGCAGCTGATGAACTCAGCCTGCCCTAGGTTGCATTCCCATGATGCATTGCTGAGAGTGATTCCACTACTCCACAGTGCTACTTGTGGCTAAAACTATACAGTGCGCCTTTAAACCTCATCTTTTAAATATAATCCACAGAGAAAAAAAAATATGTGCACCTGTTTTCATGGCTGTATTTGTTGTTATTTTTTTTTTTTGGACATGCACCTTGATTATCATATGTTCTGTCTGAAAGCCCTGCCAGCGTGGGCTATCATTTCTTTCAGAGCCACATGTTAATACCCAATACACGCAGCCTAACAGGGACACTTCAGGGAAATACACTGTTGTCACATATTCCTGCCTCTGTAAATTAATGAGGACAGAAAAAGAAGAGCTCCTTTTTTTTTTTCTTGCAAAGTCTTGCAACAGCTCCACGGCGTTCACTGTGAGTGTTCCTGTCATCTTCTCTCCATTTACACATGAACACGCTTGAGGTAAATTCCTCTTCACAGTAAACAACTTGGTCCTGAACTGTCAGCTTCCGTAATAAGTGCTTAATCTCAGGCAGCCACTGAAAAGTGATTTGTCACTTGGGCTTTGCCGTCAGCAGACGGTTGTAAGGCAGCATAGACTGATGCTAAATGGGGGAAAAGTTCATCTTTTTGCTTTGCAAGTCCTTGGATAGATATTCAGAGTCACCATGGACCTATTATATTAATCTTTCAATTACAAAAATAGACATTTAAAAAGCCACCTGTGATAAATTCTACAATAGCAGAAAAGAACCAGCTTTAAACAGTCTTTTGTTCAAATTTCAAGCAGTGAAACTGCAGCACATTCTGACATAAAACTCATGGCTCCAGAAACACTGATTGCCTCATTATTCCTTGCAGCGCCTGGCATGTGATAAAACAGCTATTTAAATTTTAGAAATGGTTCCCCTTCAAGCTGTGCGATTGCTGCACCTGTAATAGAGGAACTACACAGCAAAATGGTTTTAACTCTCAGCTGTTGGGGTGTAATGATGGATCAATGTATCAATGTAATGATCAGCCATCCAATATCATAAATACAAAGTAAAAACATCAATCCATGTAATCATCTTTAAGATATGCCTTCATTTTGAAATTCCATTGGCATGTCTGTGTCACTGTCTCTGTCCAAGCACACCTCCTTCCTGAACATTCAAACAGTGTTAGCACCAGGCAGATAATGGCAAGCAACCAAGAAAAAGACTTTGCTGATTTATTCCCAAGAAGGCGGGAAATATCCGCAGTGTGGAAACACTCCGGATGTTGGAGAAAAGATGGGTCAACAGACAAAGCAAATGCTGTATGCCAGCCATTCCTAAACTTAAAAATGGTGCCGCCCAGTTTGGAATCTGAAAGTCTTCTGCAGGCCACACAAACCTTTAGTCACAACTCTGATCAACACATGAGAATTAGACCTTTATGTAGTTCTGTTTTCTGAACAGAGCAACTCTATGTAAATGTGGGCATACGGTAATGCAGAGCGAACTGATAGTCAATTTACATACATGTGACAATGTGTAAACTTGCATATCCTTCCATTTTACTTCCTGTCTCGCCAGTGATGAGGTATTCCATCATTACGATTCTCTGCCATTGACAAGATGTAAGAGGTGTAAGAGGTATTAGAAGTTCTGGTGTTAATGTGAAGGGTCACCAAATATGGTGTAAAACCTGTCAGAATAGGTCAGATAAATGAGAAATAATGCATAATTTGAATCCTGTGGCTTTGTTTAATTAGTTCTGATTACCTTTTTTAATGTAAATATTGTGTTCAATTAATTGATGATCAGAATAGTTGCTGATTAATCAAATAATCATTGCAGCTCTATACGGTGCACCTATTTTCTTGTGCTACACATGGCGGTCATTAAGAGAGCATCAACAACAGCATCTTTACCTTTCAGTTTGTTGTGTTCAGAGTCTGCAGGAAACAGGACGTCGGGGAAGAGCTTCTCGAAGCTGTAGCCAGCATACCGTGGCCTGTTCTCCACGTAGGTCCTCACCGACTGGTTCAGCTTCATCAGGAACTCCTGTGACGGCGTCCCCAGCTGCTCGATCACTTTATTCCACTGGTCGATGTCTTAAGGTTACAGTATTAAGAAAAGCACTGGGCTGGGTTTGGACAGAAGGAGCGGCCATGCCAGAGTCGGGGTGGGACATTTTGAACCGATGAATAATAAAAGAGAGCCATCTGGAGTTGCTATGTCTCGAACCGCACTGTTCTGGCTTGGATATGCTCCTGAAATACTTGTGTAACTGTGCTGAAAAAGAACATTTCAACGCTGTTTTTGGAGGAGGGGCGTTGAAAAAGGTACACCAGACAATAAACTCTTCTGTAAAGTGATGATTTCAGATAACAGAGTGTGTTATTGCAGAAAATGCCTCAACAACAACAGGAAAACATTAATAAATTTGGTGAAAGGTTGTCTAGAGAGATATTTACTTGTAAGGACAAAATCATAAATAAATTTAAATTCCCTTTCAACCCTATGCAAAAATCATTTCAAACATCTGGAAGTTCATCAGTGCTGCATGTTAAGTGAGATGAGATGCTCACCTTAAACAGTCCAGATGCTGGAAATATGTGTGCAACTCTTTTTTTTTTTAAAGGACAAAAACACACACATACATAAATACAGACAGACGTAACGTACAGATCTACCTGGAGGACACACACACAGAAACACCTTGTTCACATCTTTGTTCATCCTTAAAACTGAATGAACAACAAGGAGGGGAAGCCCAGCCAGTCATGCTCAAACCAGGACAAGATTAGTTTGACATTTACACCTAGACTACAACCTGTTGCTTTGATTCTTGCTGAAAGAAAAGAAAAAGGTTCTCCCTTAAATTATCAACTTAGACCAAACATGTTTCCTTAAAACACAGCAAACTCCAGACAGCAATCACTACCTCAGTTTCAATTTCGACTTAAAATTATATTTAAGGGGCTACAACTAAAGATTATTTTCTTAATCAAATTATTTTCACAATTAATTGATTATCCTAATTATTTAGTCTATAAAGTGTCCAAATGTGAGAAATGGTCATCAAATTTCCCAGAGCCCAAAATTACAGAATTAGGCCAAAACCGAAAGACGTTTGCTTGATTGATTATCAAAATAGTTGGCAACTAATTTTCTTTCAAACAGCTAATCGATTAATTGGTGAATCGTTGCAGCTGTAGGACTGATATGTCACGTGCTGCTGGCAGGTTAGGGTAAAACAGAAATCGGCTAACATGGACCTAATGTCAGACTGAGTACTGACGTGAAACAACATGACAATTCACTCTAATTATCAGGCCTGCTCAGTCCTCCAAAGCCAAGCTGACCATTTATACAAAAAAAGGTAATACTGAAGTATGCTGCTTATTTTTTACCAACAAAATTACTATTAACTGACATAAAAAATGTCATTATAAAGAAGCCTTTTCAGAGCACTAAAGTCCTGCCACCATTCCAAGCTAGCCTCTGCTTTACTTTTGGTTAGACAAAACTTTCCCACTGAGAGTTATTTTCTTTAAGCTTTCAAAAAAACTGACATATGGCAGTGTTACGTTATGTCATATTAGTTTGTTAAATGGTATACTTTCACTTTAGTTATGCAACTCACCATTTTAACCCCCAAAACGTCTAAGACTGCTGCTCACAGACAAAAAACACGTGCTAGCTGCCATCTGTCAGTTCTCTTTGTAGAGAACCCTAACATATGCTTATAATGTCGATGGTTGACGTTGGCTAAGGTTAATATGGCATTAGCTTGATACTTCAGGCTTTTTTATTTGTTGAGCTAATGCTATATGAATCTTAGCTAACCAAAGCCAACCACTAGCATATTACAATTAGCTTCATGCAGCTAGCTGCTCTCTCTGTCAATGTCACCCCTCCTTAAAGGACACTTAACACTGCTAATAGATAATCACAGATATGCTAATTAAATGCCCATGGATGACGTTGGTTAGCTAAGGTTCACATAGCATTAGCTTGATAATTCAGGCTTTTTTTAATTATATAGCTAACGCTACATAAACCTTAGCTAACCATTAGCATGTTACAATGTTAAGCAACAATTACCTTCATGTGGCTAGCTGTCACCTCTATTTATAGGCCACTTAGCACTGGAAACGGAAAACCCAACATATGCTAATTATATGCTAATGCTTGATATATAGCATTAGCTTGATCATTTAAGCTTTCTTTGTAACATATTACAGTGTTCAGCAGTATTAGATTCCTGTAGCTAATGGTTGACTTTGGTTACCTAAGGTTCATATAGCATTAGCTTTTAATCCTTAGCTTTAACCTTCTGTGCGGTGGAAGGAAACTGTACACAACTTTTTAGCTTCCTTGGCGAAGTTTCAGGAAAATATGTCACGGAGCTGTTATGGATTACACTGGTGATTTAACTGTCAAACTGTTTACCTTTTAAAAAGGTTTACAACTCTTCACGAAAAGAAACAAACATCAACACTGAAGACAATAACCTCATCTGTGATTAAACTGGCACAGGAGCTCGGCTGGTTTTCCCCACTGTGTGCAAAGACATGAACAAGATGTCAGACAAACAATGAGACGAGACGGCATTTCGGGGGTTTGGATGGAGGTTCAACTTAAGGATACGATCAGTGCCTGGAAACAACACACTACCCCGGACCATTTCAGCCATGATGCAGCCAACAGACCAGACATCAACTGAAAAATGAAATGACAACCACCAAATTAGCATGCAGGACTGAAAAAGAAACAGAAAAACAAACAACCGCAACAACAACAACAACAACAAAAGAAAACCTTTAACAGAACAAAAGGGGAAAAAAACATGATGCGGTGCCAGGTGATGTGTGTGATACATGACAAAAATGAATTGCATGCAGTTGAGTGCACTTTTAAACTTGGGTCAGCATCCCACAGGGCTGAGGAAAATGATTGGGACTAATTTTGACATAAACGCATCTTAAACTGTATTTACTTCTGTAAGAACAGCAGTATTACTAATCAAATAACTTCAAGAAGGCTGAATCAGAAGCTTTGAAAAGCGAGACACTGACTTTCAAGGTCTTTGAAAATGTTTTTTTTTTTTTTTTTTGCAGCGATGCATCTTAACACCCTCAGTATCCTCACTGCAATCCATGCTGTACGTGTTCAACAGGATTATTCTGATCTATAAGGCCAGAAATGATCATTTTTAAGCTTTTCTGTCACACCCTCATGTGTAACATTGCAGAATCAGAGCCTCACAAATATTTCTGTAGCAGAGCACCAATTTATTCAGTTTCAAATTGTGAAGCCAAGTCTAACAATTCATCTTTTTGTCTAATTGCTGCCATGGCATCTACAGAGACAATATGGAAAGCAGTCTGAGGACAGACGAGGGTATTTTTATGCAGTTCACTTCTCAGCTATGGAAGAGCAAACTATTAAATTCTATTTCGGGTTTTTCCATGTGACTGTCGTGCTTGAAGCAACAGTTCCCCTGCTTAGGTGAGTGAGGAGGGAGCCGTGTGAGTTTGTGCGTCTGTAGGAAGAGCAGGTGGGTGGCTGCAAAGTCGAGGTGTCAGGCAAATCCGAGAAATAGAATTTCTGTAGTTGCTCACAGGATGTGATCTCCATGCGATCCATTTGATGATGACACTAATGGTTTGAAGAGACCAAAGACGGAGTTTGTGTGCTGTGTCTTTTTTTTTTTTGTTTCACATGAAGTGCCAGACAACCGCTGCAAGCAGCTCAAGGATACAATCCCTTCCTGGAAAAAGGATTTTGTGGCGAACCATTTCTGCCATAATGCAGCCCACAGCCCAAATATCCACTACATATGCGCAGCATAAAAGGAGGGAGAAGAGAATAAGCAAATAAAAATGCAACAAGTCAGCAGGAAAAAATAGGGTCAGTGTTTTTGGTCAAGAGGATTAAGGATGAGTATTAGTATTAACAAGATTCTACTCAGTTTTGCTATTTAATCATATTATAGTGCCTGTTGAAATGGGAAGATGTATTTTTAAACTCAAAAAATTGAGATTTGCTTAACTGGCTACTATGCATCTGACTTAATACTTAAAAATCTAACTATTTGTTTAGCTAAAGGAGCCCCAGTCACGTGTCTATCAAAGGAATGCATTAACATTTTTGGAAACACGCTTGTTAACTTTCTTGCTGAGAATCAGATAGGAAGATTGATTCCACTCTTGTGTCTTCAAGCTAAACATGAAGCAAGACAATTAGCTTAGCTTAGGATAAAGACTGGAAACAGAGGGAAGCTGCTAGCCTGGCTCTGTTCAAAGTAGTCTTATCACAATACTGGAATTTCTAACTTTGATATGATACCTTGAAAAGTATCAATATTCAACTGACAAATTGACAAATTATTCCTCATTTTTTATTTTTATTAAAAGATAAATTCAGTGTTTCCCCAGCCATTAGAAACAAAATATTTTATTCATGCTATATTGTGAATTCTTCACATTCAGACGTCCATGTTGAGAGACTTTTATTTTGAAATTTTAATTTGAAACTAGTAGAGTGCAGATCTCTAACAGATGTGGGAAATGAATGTAACCCCTTTGTAATTGCCAACATTTTGCTTAGGAACAATAATTTAATTACATTTTTTCCCACAGTGTAACACATTTCAATAACATTTATTTTACATCTTAAATACATGAAAGTTTTGTAAGTTGACAAAATGTTAATAACATTTTTTTAAACCAGTAAGTGAGAGAGGGGAGCTTAGGGTATAACTTTATGCCTATTAAATCATGTTTTTATAAAAACCTGATGCAAAATCTGGGACACAACTTTAAAGGGCCACCATTTTCAGAAAAAAGATGATCAGAATACCATATACATATATATATATATATATATATATATATATATATATATATATATATATATATATATATATATATATATATACATATATATATACATACATATATATATATGTTATCAGCAGGTATTGTTAGTTTTAGATTTTAAATTTTGATTTAACATAGCAGGTTAAGAAATTAAAAATATTAAAGCAAACCAAAACATCTGATAAATTTGATAAAATGCATATATTTCACATAAGTCCTTTCCTGAGTGTTAGTAATAAGTGGTAATAATTTTTAAAGTTTGTCTCAAGAATGGGTAACATTAAACAAACATGACTTTTTGAGGAGCTGGCAGGTGGATTTTATTATTTTTGGATTTAGCTGGGCTAGCTGTTTCCCTCTGCTATCAATCTCTATGCTAAGCTAAGCTAACTTTGCCTTGGTTCAAGCTTGCTACATAAAGTGCAGGTATGAGAGTTGTATCAATCATCCCATCTAATACATGGCAAATAAGCATATTTCCCAGAATGTTGAACTAATCCTTTAAGACCGCTTTGCATAAACTGTGATACGTTCCAAGCAGGAGCACCAAGTGAAACTGCTGAAGCATGCACGAGTGCCTGTTTTCATACTGGCATTTTTTAGCCAGACTGTAAGGAGCTCAGGACAGGCAACCTCTTAATAAAACATCAAACGCATGCTAAAGCACTGCTGGGAACTGGAGTCCCCAGACAGGAAGTTTCCCACAAAGCACCGATGCCCAACATGCCAACTTCCCCCCTGAATGTGACCTTTACAGGAACAGGGAGAGTGTGTGTGGGTGTGTGTGTTTCTGTGTGTGTGTGTGTTTGGGAGGTGCTGTCGAAAAAAAACATCCCAGGGGGGGAGGGGCCATGCAGCAGGCCAGGCAGCAGCTCAAGAGCTTCCTCATTGGCCGGTCGCTGTCAAGAAGCTGCTTTTTTCCTCCACTCACCGTTGGCCTGGTAACCCATGCCCAGGATGACTTCAGGGGCGCGGTAGTAGCGGGTCACCACGTAGGGCGTCATGAGGAGGCCGGTGGCGGCTGTCCTGGCCAGGCCAAAGTCCAGGATCTTCAGTGTGCAGTCAGACTTCACCACGATGTTGCTGGGCTTCAGGTCCTGTTCAGAAAACACAACACAAGCCTGATTTAGACTGAGGTAGAACAGGAAACACCGCAGTAATGATAGACTGATTAATCAGTCTGCTGATGAATGGGGACGATTATCTGCCATTTTGAGATAATCGACATCAGCTGAAGCCAGCGCTCACGAGGCTGAGTTTTGGTAAGGCAATAAAAAAAAGTTAGTCTTGACCCTGTACCATAAGTGTCATGTAAATATTTGTTTGTTTGACACATTTCTCCTGTCAACCTAAATGACAGCAAACCTAATCAACTGTAACTGTGGCGTTATATATGCATAATCTGATGTTTAATATAATGCAGTTGAATGACGTACTGCACCCTGATCTATGTTAACTACCAGTATTTAAACACTACAACATAACTCAAAGTATTTTTGTATTTCAGTGATTAAAAATTCCATCTAAAACGATATGTTACTGTTTATGATAACCACGTATATTAGACTGTAATGTGCAGGAAATAATGGAACTAGAATTACAGCCTTGCGTTGTGTGCATCTGCCAACCAGTCAATTTGCAGTTTACATCCATGTCTGTCCAGACGACTAAAATATATGTAGTGAAAAATTTTAATCAAAGGTATGATGGGTATTTTTTGTCAAAATGGAAATGACCACTATGTTGACACGTGTGATTCCAGAGAGTAATTCCCAGTGAGAAACAAACGAACTCTGACAAACTGTCAAATTCTAATCAGCTCATCCTCAAGTCCAAGTGGACATTTGTACCAAATGTGAAGAATCTGTCCTGGAGTTACTGAAATATTGGATTAAGAAGAATGGGACAGACATGAGGTCTTTGAAGAAATTCTGTCAAGATGTTCTTGAGATATCAGCCAGGCTGTTCTCTAAAACAACTACACTACTGTAGGTGTAGAGGGGTGCTTGTTTTCCTCTAAAAGAAACATTTACAGCAGGATGCATGAGAGTTATGATCCCAAAGTTTTCACTACCTACCCAAGATTCACGAGGGGGGCACTAAAGTTGTTCCACAGGAGCAACACTGACAGAGCTGCCCGCAGATGTGTCTGCTGACATTTTTTGTTTTTGGGCCCTGCGAGAGCAGGCATCAGCAGATGACAATTATCTTGAAATGCCAGATAATCAAAAGCCAGCATCTGCGATGGTATTGGGGTGTGTGTGTGTGTGTGTGTGTGTGTGTGTGTGTGTGTGTGTGCCCATTACATCATGGGTAACCGTCACAGCTGTGAAGGTCCCTTTTATGCTGAAAGGTACATAAAGGTTTTTGAGCAACATATGCTGCCATCCAGATTATGTCTTTTTCAGAGATGTCCCTGCTTATTTCAGCAAGATGACAACAATTAGTGTCCTCAGTTCCCACAAACCTTCCTTTAATTTAAACTGTCACTGGTAGTCTCATTTCATTTGTCTTACATATCCTGCTTAAGGACAAAAAGAGCTTTTGAAATGGCTTGATTTGCCTCTTCTGAAAGTAATCCTGACAAACTAACATTATTATCTCTCTTGCTCTTCACATTTCTATCCAGGAAGGTGTCATGTCATGAACCGGACTCAGTGCCTGCAGCTACAAACTACTGATGGCCATCTGCCAGTCTACTTATTACAACAACCTATTTGTCAGTCATGACAGCTTGACTAGCTGGTATGCAGCATAATTTACATAGCAACAAATTGGATACTTAACTTGTCATGTCAGACCAGTTACTTTTGTCCGTCGTGATCAGTTCCTGGTTTGGAGAATTATGCACTCCTGCTGCTGTCAAGGGCGCAGCTCACTAGCAAACAGTACAGCTCTTATTTCAGGAAATATTAAATCCATTACAGGTACAAATCCTCATTATCACAATCAATAGAATCACTTCTTGACAATGAGATCATCAGACTGTAGGGCTGAAGCACAGTGGATTGTGCTCGGCTGCCTTGAGATGTAGGAAAGTGTATTCTGGAGGGAGTGCTTAGCATCTTAAAAAGGACTGGAGAGCTCTCATCACGGAGACAAAGCCCACAAGAACAGGAGAATCTTTGGCGATCCATGACTCATATTGCATCCGTTCACCTTCTGAAAGCTTTGCGTGCCGAGCCGGGCTGATGCGAGCGAGCGGGACTGGTTAGCTCCGCCTGTGGCTCAATTAGTTCTGGCTGGCAGAGCAGGAGGAGCTCCGCTAATCTACTGCTGCGTCTTTCACTGAGGGTGATTGACAGAGTGCTGTCAGTGTGTGTGTGTTATTCACTGTGTGCGCACAGATGAGGGATCCTTTGTATGTTGCTGCTAGCGCTTCAGGGTGTGTGTTTGTATGTCATCGTGTGTCTGTTGTTTCAAAGTGAATGAGCACCTGGGCGTGTTTGTTTTACTGCAACATGTACATCATCTCCACTGCATAGCAACCTGTTCATGTTTGGCTCTGTTTTCTGCTGATTTCATATATTAATCAGTCCCTCCAGGAAGCTGTGATGTTGCGATTGCAACAGTTAATGCAAATTCAATCAATCTCACTGAATTCTGCACAGCCTTGCAATTATGTCCAATCACCACAACTTTTCTGCAAATTTGATCAATCATCATACACATATCCCACAACTTCCACCAATCACAGAAGTTCCCCATTCAAATTGATGTTCTGTGCACTTTTACATTTTAGAAATTTGTTTCTGCGGAGTTTGAGCTCCACAGCTCACTGTGTAGGCATGTCATTTACAATGGAGTATATTTTGTTAGATCTTTAATAATCTGAGCCTTTTTGGTAAAGTTACTCAGAACAGAGTGCAGTTTTACTCTCTCCTGAACAAACTTAAAACATTGCAATGTGCATCACAAATTTTTTTAGAAAAGCTGACATAAATTCAGGCAGTTCAGGCTGCAACAATCCAAAATAATGCCTGCGAAATCCTGGAGGGATGGATTACTACAGTGTCAGTGAATGGAAATGAAACAAGATTCTTCCAACTCTCAAATTTGAAAGGAATAGTTCACTGCAGCCTTTGACTAGGGATGTCTCTACAAGAGCGCGGCGCCATTATGCCCGACCATTCACTGCCTTTATGTTTGATTAACTGCCTGAAAATTATACCAGGGTGCTACAAAATAACCAAATTATTTGGCTAAAACCTACCACAGCTCATTAATTCTGTGCATCAAAGCCTCATTTCCATTTTATTCTTGAAATGCATTACAAAGCTAATGCGGCTGTATCTTGTTTTTATACTCTAACATAATCATTTACAATGTCCCATATAGCAGAATTATGACTGAAATAGCATCATATTGGTGCAGCTGGAGACACCTATGCAGTACGTACACACAAGACTCAACACTCAGTGCATGTGTTGTGCTTGCGTTATTGAAACAGGGCCACAAACCTTCTGTGCCTAATCCATACAAAAACGTAAGTGTTAAGACAACAAATTATGTTTTTATGGAGGATTCTGGCCAGTGTAATTTCTTTAGTCAGCAAGAGAAATAGTGTAATTTTCTCCTCTAACTCTAAGCAAATAAGTGAAAAAGAGTACTTTCCAAAATGTTGAACTATTCCTTCAACTCCAAACTTTAAACTTTTTAAAGCTGGAAACATTACACGCGCTCCATTTGCTGTTGCTCAGTTGGCTTACACTGGCTTTTCAATGCCATGTTTTTTCTGGCTAATAGCTGCCGGCCACTTTGAACATTTTGCTGAATCTTATTAACATATCAATGTTGGCAGCCTTGTCATCGCTGATTCCTCCAAATCTCTGATGCTGAGACATGCGGGGCTTGTAAATCTACAGCTGTATTTCAGTGTGTTCACATGTGTGCTTGCAGTATAGCAATCAGACCCACTTATCTGGAGCTGATGCATCCAAAATGTTGTGTGTATGCGCATGTATCTGAGTGAGCCTCACCCGGTGTATGATGCCGGCACAGTGCAGGTGTTTGATTCCACACAGCATCTGGTAGAGCAGGTAGGACAGCCTCTCATGGTCCAGCTCCATTTGGATCACCTGGCAGAGGTTGGCATCCATCAGCTCCATCACTAGATACCTGCAGGGAAACCACAGAGGGTAAAGTAATCACGCAAAGACGCACACGGGCAGGCGAACATACGTGCACAGGGAATGCCACAAATTTAATTCTAAAAAAATTCTGATGTCATGTAAAACGTAAATAAAAAGAGATTTGGAAATCCTTTTTGACCTAATTTAACTGCATACAGTACAAGACAAGATATGAAATACTCAGACTGATTTACTTTGTTTTTTTGTAAATATACACTCATTCTGAATTTCATGACTGCAAAACGTTCTAAGAAAGGTTTGGACAGCAGCGCGTTTACCACTGTGTAACATCACCTTTTCTTTTAACAACACTCAGCATTTGGGAACTGAGGACAATAACTGCTGAAGGTCTGAAAGCGAAATTCTTCCCGTTCTTGCCTGATACACAACTTCAGTCCGGTGTCTCTCTCGTTGTATTTTGTGCCTCATAATGCACCACACATTTTCTGTGGTAGACAGGTCTGGACTGCAGGCAGGTCAGTCTAGTACCTGAACTCTTTTATTACGAAGCCATGCTTTTATAACACATACAGAATGTGTCTTAGCATCGTCTTACTGAAAAATGCAGGGACATCCCTGATAAAGATTTACAGATGTGACAGTTTGTACACACAGAGCTTTCACCAGGTATTTTTCATGAGGATGTGAGGATGTAGCATATTTCTATAACTTATGTGACAATGCAATAAATTCATTTCATTAAATATGCAATGTAACTGGATCAAACTGGTTGGTGAGGTACCTGAAATCAAATGCCACTTCACTGTGATTAGGGTTGAAATAAACTTAAAACTACATATTGAGCTCTTAGCCCCTTGCCCACACAGCACTTGTTTTCCATGGCATTTAGGAAGTGACAGTAAGAGTTCCCTTTCTCAAAACAGTGATGATGTTATGTTATCTGGCAGCTGTTACATCATCGGTCCCTACAATCCTCCTACATGGAGTAAGGACCTTCTGACAGATTTCTATATAAAAAGCAGCATCTTGGCAACAGAGCGCACAGCTTCAGACTGTAAGATGTAGGACTTCTGCTTGGATGATGTGTGTTCATGCTCCATGTTTTAATGCAATGTGTAAGAAACTGAAAATGGGGTTAATTCACTGTCAAAGAAGGTTTTTGTGCAAGCCTGACATACGTATATATGCTGAAATCCATATTTTTAGAAATTGGTATAATGCACTGTCTACTGCTCTGCAATATAAGTGTGTATTCAGGTACACAAACACACACACACACACACAGGCAAATGGAGTGTTCATCCTCCATCCTCTAACTGTGTGTTTGCCCCGCAACCCTCTGGCTATGATTTGTCCAGTTTCCTTTTTAGCTCCAATCAGGCAGACACAGCACTGCAGACACACACACACAAACACACACACAGCTTCTAGAGGATGGCATTAATCATGTTTGTTCCCGTCATACTCTCCGAAACCATCACTTCCCCCACATCTCAGTGTAGTATTCCACTCTCTGCGATTCCACAGCCAGTTTCCACTCGCATGGCCGTCCTGTCGACTTCGAAACACATCCAGGACGCTGCCTAACATGCCCCAGTGTTGATATTATTAAAGGCAGTGTTGACCCAAACATAGAATTTGTTAAGGTTGGAGTTTACAAATGAATGAAACTGAGCACAGACTGCAGAAGTTGCACTGCAACAGAACAAACAGAGAGTTATTTGGTGGTTTGTATGTTTTTTTTTTCAGTCAGTGCTCATAGTTCATTTAAGATGAAACATTTCCACCTCATAATCCACCGACTGAATCTTGTTTGTAGAAAGTGTCTTTAAGGGGTAGTTCAGATTATTTGAAGTGGGGCTATATGAGGTACTTCTTCATGGTGAGCGTATAACCTACAGTAGATGACCTCCAGATAAATACCAGCATGGAAGCTAAGCAATGTACTGCTGTGGACAGCAAAACATATTTTAGCCTCCTAAAAAAGAAGTCCACCTGAAAAAATCAATCATAGTTTAAGAATATGCTACATTTAGAATATTTTTACCCCATTACCTTGCTGTCAGACAGCCTAATGGCAAGGGAAAGCATTGAAAATATTCCCCCTAAAAAGTCGAAGGTTCAAAGTCATAGACGTGTCAGCCTTCCAGTCGAGCAGTTGTTTTTTCCCCAATGTCAGTCAGTGTGCTTGACAATAGCGGGATTAAACAGATACAAGCATACAAAAATGCACAGGGATAACATTTCAATGAATAATTATAGATATATTAGCTGGTGCACAAACGGATGGCTGGTAAACAAGTTTCATCTCTTTCTTTTTTGTTGTACACAGAGTGATGCAACAGCATGGTAGGCTGCACGTTTCACAGAGTGAATCACCACAAACAACAAAACTAACTGTGATTAAAACTGAGAAGAGTGATATAAACAGAGTGCAGGTGATGCGCTGTGAGCCACTTCACCGCAGCACACTGTGGTGCAAACAGGGCAGGCGGCGCTTGCTTGTGTTTGCCACTGACAGGCTCAGATTGTTATTACAAGTGTCTGACAACATTATGGAAAGGATCGCAACAGTGAGAAACCTGCTTTTAATGAATAGGATGTTTTGTTTAATGAGAAACAGCTGATTGATTGCTCTCGCCAAACTGACCAGTCTTCCTTTGCAAAACTAAAATTTTAACATCCCTGCAATCTTCTTTCCACCGCTTAAACAATCATCAAGTTTGGTTTGGTCAAAATAAACGCTTAATTCGCAGCATGAAGGCGTGTGGAGTTTGCAGGGCAGGTGCTGGAATTTTATAAACAAACTAAAGGAGGAAGCACACTTTTAGTCTCTTTTTTCTCTGTCTGTGTGAAAATCAGATCTTTCTGAAGAACTGAAATAAAATATTTGTATTGGTAGTTTAGTGTGCACTTAAACTGCTATTGCTTTTTTCCTCCAAACTGCAGGCATGCACCGACTAGTGGTAAGAACTTCACACAAGCACAACTCAAATAATCCAAACAATCCCTTTAAATATGTCCACTTACTGTGAATACGGCTTTATGATTATTCCCTGAAAGACATCTCTCTGTACTGTGTACTTGTGGTAAGACAGGATACCATGGTAACCACAAGCCCCTAAAAGTTAGAGGAGATAATCCCCCAGCAAGCTCCATCCTGTATTGATTTTACCAACAAGCAGTGAACAGATGTTATCTGGCTCAGTTATACTCACACATCTTGGAATTCTTCCAGTGTCTTCTGTGGTGTGAATACATTTAATAGCCCGATTATCTGCAAAAAAAAAAGAAAAAAAAACAGAAAGCACAGATATTACTCTGCGAGTCTGGCCTGGAGATGGTGGTTTGTAATGAATGACATCATCACCGCCACCACCACCTCTCCCTCTCTGATACAGTAGGAGCATCTGACAGACTGCTACTGCAGCCAGAGCATTAATAATGAATAACAACAGGACATTTCCTAATTCAAAACACCACGTACTGTAAAACAAAAACACGTTGCAGCAGCAGGAAGGAGCCCTGTGGGTAATCCACAAGCTTCCTGTTTTCAAGATCACCCGTCAATCAGACATGGTGGGCAGCTTTTTGGATCATTATGATTCAATGACTCACTGTGACAGGGACAAGAATGATGTCCAAGCTGATTTAGAGACTAAACATTTTCCAGGGCTGTCCTCGGGGCAAGTTCCGCTCAATCAAAGTGTCCTCTGTTATTTCTATTGAGAATTCACTGCTCCCACATGCTTGTTCATCACATTACTTTCAAGTGATTTCAACTCTGAAACAAGCTTATGCATTTAAACCCAGATTCATGCCTGTATCCATAGGAAAACACTGATAAATAAGGCAGCATGTGCGTCACAGATCAACATCTACCTTCCCCAATTGTGAAACTGATGTACATAAACACTTAAACAGAAAATGTCAGACAGCTCTTCTTACGTTCTTGTGGTTGACACATTTCATCAGCACCAGTTCTCTGTAGGCCCGTTTTGCATGAGTTTGATTCTGAAACGGCCGGCTCAGCTTCTTGATGGCGACATTCCTCTCCAAGTTGTGGTCATACGCTGAACTGTGATGAAAAACGAAAGCTTAGTCAACAATAATATGTCAGTAAGCCAGACAGTAGTGATACTTTAACCCTTTGCACTGTTTTGTAATGATTGTTTGCAATGTTGGCGATGGAATGAAATCACGGCTTTTTGTCTTTTTTTCCCCATTTCCTGCCATATCTTCAGCTGTCATATCAATTAAAGGCATAAAAGCCTAAAGTATTTAATTTACTGTTCATATTTTTACATTTTATTGTTTAAAATAAGAAAAAATGTTCTTTTCTTTCTCACAAAGCCTTTTCCAGTGTGTATCTGTGTACATACAGTTGAGACACCAGGGACACTGTAAACAAATCTGTTTTGGTAACTCAATGCAAACTAAGAGCAGAAAGATTTTTTCTTCCAACTTGTGCTATTTATCCATCTAGATTTTTTTTGTGTGAGTTGCAGAGTTTTGGAGATATCCGCCATAAAAATGTTTGCCTTCTCTCCAGCATAATGGGAATAAACAGCACTCAGCTTGTGGTCATCAAAGCACCAAAACATACATTTGAAAAAATTGAAAACTAGTGTCTTTTTTTCAGAAATCATATCCCAGTTACTCAAGGTAATTCACAGATCTTCTTGGGAGTACTTTCAGGTAGGAACTCTTATCTTTCTGCAGTAGAATCTACCAGAACTCCTTTCTTTCTACTGGAAAGAAAGTAGTTCCTACATGAAACTGCTCACAACCATGTCTGTGGATTATCTTCAGTAACCGGATAATGATTTCTGGAAAGAGACAATAGAAAGAAAATGTGTAGTTTGATTTTGCCACACATTCTCACGTTAACAAGAAATGGACGGGAGAGTGTCTGGACAGATGAATTGTATCAGACTGTATTTACTAAGCGTATTTTCCTGTTTAAAAAGACTGTCACACTAGATGGCTGGACAGTCGGCTCTCTTATGTGATGGCTGATGAAAGAAGCATGGCAGATATTGATATTTGATGACCAGTAATTCCTCACATGACAAAATGAAGTCTTGACTGATGCTTGTGCGCATCAGTTTCTTGGTGTTCCTACCCGGTATGAGGACCAGAGAAGATTAATGACAGCAAAGAACTCAGACAACTTAATCATGCCCAGATTGTGTTACAGGACCTGTGACTGGGTTACTCTGGACTTTGATTATAAATTTGATGGTCCAATCAGTCAACCGATGGAATGATGGAGATGTAAAGACATGGCACAACTGCAAATGTGATAGAATATCAGACCGAAATCCACAGGGAACACAACACCAGACTGTACTGTCAACAAACACAACAGTGTGCATCAATTTCTGTGTTGTATGCAACGTATGCTGATGTTATAACATCTGATCCCATCAACTTTCAGAGCAGACAGCTCTGCATCAGCTCCACCAAATGTTTTTTCATCAGACTGTTCCTGCGTGGGCAGTTCAATTCTGCAGTTTCTACCTTTTCTGACTGATGAATAGATGAAGAGATTTTTTTTATCCGTGCAAGACACTCCAGACACCTTGTCCGCACGGCTGATTCATACATAAGGCTGTGGAATTTCCTATTTAATTATCACTGATCACACATTTCTTATCGTGTTTTAGCTTTCATAAAGAAAAGGTGTTATTGTACTTCAAAGAGAGGTCAGAATTTTAAAGTATGCTGTAGTAGCAGACAAAGTGACAAAGACATTAGCAAACACTTCTTTGATTATATGTCAAGTCTGTCAAAATCAAATATAAATGAAAAACAAAACAAAAAAACAGGAGCAAAATAGTTTGATAAAATAACCTAAAGATCTGCTTACTAGTTTTTTGTTGTCATTGTTGTTGTTTTTTACCAGGGCTTTCAATCACATTTCATAGAGTTTGTCTAGTTGTCATGGAGATGAATTAGTGGTCATCATGTGACCCAATTAAAGCCCATCTTTGGGCGTAGCAACCTTTCTTTCAGCTTCCCCATGATCCCTGTGCCCCAGCCCTCTCCATTGCTTTTGAAAGGTCTATGGCACAAATTTGAAACAGCACACAAAACTCTTCATATTAATACTCACATTAGAACTGAGGAAAACATAGTTTTGGGTTTCAAAATAAAGTATTCAAAAGAAAAAAAATATTAAAAAATTTAAAATACATGCTTGTATTTCAAATTAAATATTAACTGGAGCAGATACCTGAAAGTACAAACAACAACGCAGTCGTGAAACTAAAAGTCAAAGCACAGAAATTCAGTTAGAAGCTACAAATGTACTAAGAGCGGACAAAACCTACACATTCAAAAGCGCCTTTATGTTTGCTCTCCAGAGATAAGAGCTGACAGACACAGGCTTGTTTGAAGGGAAAATGGGGCTCATCACAGGTTGTCTGTATTCAGTGACTGTCACTGCAGCCCGCTGGGGCGCATAACTGACCTAAACCATCTCCATGACAATTAATTTAACACCATCCACTCATGAAGCCCAAGAGATGCATTTAAAAACTCCAGAAAAAGGCTGATTAACTGGGTAAGTGGACCTTGAGTTCAGTTTATCTTGTCAAACTATTATTTACAACATCAACACATTTCAGCGAGACATTCTTGAAATACAAGGAATTGTTTTCCTTTGGACTCACCAGACAATTCCCTGTGCTCCTGATCCGATGGGTCTGAGGTTCTGGTAGCGCTTTAAAACCATAAAAGTTGAATCGCCCACATCTATACTGTAGTACTCCTTTTCACGCTTGTTCCGGTTCATGGTGAGGCCTTGGACAAACGCTGTGACTGGGCATCCAAGTGGAGCTCTCCTCTCAAGACCTGCAGTGTGTAAAGAGGAAAAGAGGTTGTCGTTTTTTTCAGCAGTCTTCAACCTTTGGTTTCACACTTTCTCTTCCAGCAGCCAAAACATTCACACTGAACTAAAACACAGGAACTTTTTTCGAATGACTCACTGAATTTTGGAACAAACGTCTATGGTGGTGTCAAACTTCATGTCCACACTCTATGTTTGTGGCAAACTAATATTTACCATGGTGGGTAAACAGGACCTGCCTCCCTGTCTACTACCACCATCAAAGACAGAGTTTTGGACAACGGCCAATGAAACACTGAAGAACTGTTGGTGAACTGCTCATGTTATAAATCGATCCATCAAAAAAGCCCCAAACTTCAGGCCGTCTGGCTCTGAAACAGCTTATTGCCTCAACATTTCACTCGGTTAATTCAATTAATGACTACTAGGTTTGGTACTATGCAGTGACCTCATGTAATGTCAAGTTTTATTTATTCCTCAAAGAACTGTCAAATCATCAGTCAACCAACCCCACTAGGGTGCAGCTCGTGTGTTCAATGGTGCAGTACAAATCTTATCTTACTGCCCCTTTAACCTAATAAAAACTTTGATTTAAGCATTTTTTGCAACAATCACTCAAGCTGGCCACACCTTACAGGAGTTTTAATATCCTAACAATGCATGTTCCTTTCAATAAAATATTATTGAAAGAAAAAAAACAGAAACTGAAAGCAGCCATGCCTCCAATCCTCAAGTGAGGTTCATCAATTCTAACGACCACTATATAAAACTCAAAGGTCTGGGCGGTGGAGTGATGATCCAGGCAGAGATGCATGGAGGAAGCAGGAAGCTGGGTTTCATGCCGGCTCTGAAGACGTCGAATCATTAGTGGGATTTGGAACATTGTGCTGAGGAGGTCAGCTTTGTGATGATAGCTGTTACGTTCCACGGACCACGACCCGACCTCTAGATTTCTCAGACTACCGTCAACCCAGCCCCCCTTTCGTTTCAGTATCGGTTAGCCTACGAGCCTTTCCCTCTTCTAGCTCTCCTCTGCGCTTCCTATTCTTGGATACATGGTTCTTCAAACCTTCGCTCTTTTCTTCTATTTCGCAGAGCTGCGAAAAGAGTTAAATCCAGATCAAATCGTAGCCCAGGTTTAGTCGGGATCAGACCAGAGGAGAGTAGACACAAAGTCAAGGAGGCTAAAGCAATTCAAGGATCAATATCATTTGCTTGCTATACACTAACTGATGAAAAAACTTTTCTTTGAAGTGTTTTTAGAAATTCAAAAAGTGGTTGAAATCAAGACCAATACACAAGAGAGATGATCTTAACATTGTCTCCTCCTTCTCCTCCTCTCCTATCCTTGTGTTTTATCCTTTCTGCTCCGTCTCATCTTCGTCTCCTCTCCTCTCTCCTCCCTTCCTCTCTCTGACTCTGATCTTAACATTATCTTCTCTCCCCCGCTGGAGAGCCTCGTCTCCAGTCTGCAGCTGGGCCATGCGCTGCAGAGGTGCGCGGACGAATGAAAGGAGCACAGAAGAACCTGATCGTGGTTATTTTATCTTGCAGCGACAGATGTGCAACACAAAAAAAAAAAAAACGTACGCTTGATCAAACAGTCAAACACTTGCAGATACAGAAACACAAGTAAACACAGAATCAAAAGCTTACCAAACAATTTCAGATGCATTTATTCAGATTTGTCTTGTGATGATGACAGCTGCTGTCTCTTCACCTTAACTTGCTGCAAGCAACCTAATCCCTAACCCCGACCAGTCTGAACACAAAGTACCATTAACCCAAACCAGTTCTCTCTGCTACGCCTGAGCATAACCCAACCTCAGCCACAACCCCAACCATGGACTCTAACAGGAGGGAAACACTATTTGAAGGCCTGACTAAACTTTGAACTGTGGATAAGAAAAGTGTCACAAGTAACACAGGTGAAGTTTATTTTTATTCTGTTTTCAATGTTTGGTGAAAATCAAAAATGCTGCTAAAAGTCACGTATGTGAAAAAGTTTAAATCCTTCTTCCTTTATTGGAATATTTGTTTCACAGTTTGAGAATGATGCTTTTTAGATGACTAGGTCAAGCAAAGCTTGCATGCAAAGCTGCATCCATATTAATCTATTATTAACCACTTAAGAGAGGTGTTCGTATCAGATACTCAAGGCTGCAGTATCTGTATTGGACGTGAAAAAGTGGACATAAAACGCAAAAATTTATTCAGACTAGTCGACTAGTCTAACAGTAAGAAAACACTCAGAAAGCAATTCAAACTGAGCACAATTTATTAACTGATGTTACACTGTCCAAAAAAATACTGTATGTATTAAGAGCCATTTGCAGCCATTAATCATGGTCTACAATCGCTAAATCGTATTTTAAATGGCGCTGAAATGTATGCCGATTTGCATTGTGCAACACAAACATTATACATTAACCATCAAAACATGACAACAACTCACTAGATGCTTCAACTTTTCAGACTGAAGAGGATGTCCGTGTCTGTGCTGAATGTGGTCACATGTTGCTCCTGTCGAGTGATTATATACCAGTTTATTCTGTCACAGTCTACATTTAACGTCATTTCCATTTTCTAGATTAAAACACTGCCAAACCGTGCTGGTTTTACAAGCTGTCATCTGTCCAACTTTGCTGATAAAAACATCTGGGGTTGCGTGGACCATCGGGGCACACGCGCTTATGGCGTACGGCGAGAGGGGCTGCAGCCCTTACCAGCGGCGGGCAGCTGCATAACATCTTAGAGGCAACAATTACCTTGCATTGTGCAGTCATAAAATATTGATAAATAGTTTAATCAACCAGTATTTCTGATGCAGACTAGCGAGGGAGGCGACGTTTAATCGTGTAGTCGACTAACCGTGCACATCCCTAGTGTCGAGCCATCCCTAACATCGAGAGTTAAACTGACTTTCATGCTGACTTTTATTTCACTACAATTCAACTTTTGAATCCATTTTTATC
This sequence comes from Lutjanus erythropterus, assembly GCF_056507025.1. Taxonomy (NCBI): domain Eukaryota; kingdom Metazoa; phylum Chordata; class Actinopteri; order Lutjaniformes; family Lutjanidae; genus Lutjanus; species Lutjanus erythropterus. The sequence continues at coordinate 6,913,243 of NC_139333.1, read as the reverse complement.
ACTTGCTTGCCCAATTATTGTTAATGATTGATAGAAATTGTGGGTTGTGGTGGGGGGCATGAACTTTTTTTGGCTTTTGAAGGGGGACAGGCCAGAAAAAAGTTTGGGAACCACTGCTCTAGATGAAGAATTGCTGCAGCCACATGTGACACAATATCTAATGTTCCCACATACCAGCATTTCCATATTATTCAGTCTAATGTTGCATATAAGCAAATTTATGTTGCAACATCCAGTTCCTCTTCCTTGCTGATGAGCACCCACACTTCAGAGAACATGACTTAAACCCTCTTTCATAATCTTTAGATTGGTCCATGCAGCAGCAAAAATATAAACTTCTTTTGCAAGCAGTATCTGGCTGCAAAGGGACCAGAAATAACATGTTTGTCACTTCTAACATGCTTTTCTGAAAATGTTGCTTGGTAAATCAAATACAGGCCACATTGGAGAAAGTGTGAACTCGTGTTATTTTATTCTAGCTACAGGTAGGTTTATTAAAACACTGCAGAATATGCCTAAGCTGATGTTAAGCTTCAGTGTGCCGTCTGAAGATAAAACGGCACATCTCAGGGTTACTGTGAGACTTGAGGATCTGTGGCTGCATGTGAAAACAGGGGAGAGCGATATGACAGTGTGTGTCAGTCTGTCAAGCCAATTAAACTGTTAAGAGGCAGATCACACATTCCCACAATGTTTTACAGTCAGGGTTGCACGCAAATACATGAATGAATGAGTGAAAGTCGTTAGCTTAGTAATCAAGTGTTGGTTTACACATAACAAAACACTTTATCTATGTGAGCGCATGACACCTTCAAGGGTCATAGGTCATTCTGATCTATTTATAACCATTCAATAATGCTCCTGCGGTAACATACATGATTGAGGCATCAAGCTTGCAGCTTTTTCACAGATTTTTGTTGCAATCCATTGAAAATCCCTGCCTGTGAGGGAATAACATCTCTGACAACCAGACAAAAAGAGAACAGATAATCGTGTCACAAAGTGTCAGATGTGTGCCTTTGCACAGGTGAACACACAATCGCCTTGGCAGTCCTGTCCAGATCTGCCCCGGTCTCTCCCTCACAGCTGTCCATCACAACGTCTCTCCTGGGAGTTGCTGGCTACAGGTCTGCTCCTGTTCGCTCCGATTGCAGAGACTCTACCCTCCAGATTCTTGCAAAAATCAACAACGTCTGAGTTATCCGGGAGACCGAGATTTAGTTCGCCAGCAATTTGGAAGAGTTGGATTTTATCATTGAGCTGCTGACATTCAGCCAAAGTGAATGGCTGCTGATCAGAGCTCATTCTGTGGCAAACATTGGTACCAAAAAGCAAAGATCCACATTTCTTTCCTGATTGCTTGGAGGGACAATTTGGGGGTATTTGAGCTCAGACTTCCTATAATCTGACCCCAACCTTAGTTAATGCGCTCATCATAAAACAAAATAGTTCAAAGCTATTACAGTACAGGGAGTTTTTAACTGGTTACAAAACAGACACAATTCATGACTGATGTCTCTATATGACCCACATAAGCAAGCAAGACCAGCAGTAAGAAGATTGGCTATGCAGTTAGCTTTTTATCTGTTGCCAGGAGACGAGAGCCTCAAATATGACCACTGAGCCTGAAATAGGTGAACTGTTAAAGTGTACAAAGCCTCTCACATGTTCTGCAACCAGCACAGGCATGAATGGCTATATGCTTTAATAGTAAATACATTTTATCCATTGAATTAGGGTGATATAAAAGATAGGTGCTCCCCCTTAGTTTACTTGGTTGGTTTTGTTAAATTCCTGGGTGTCTACGGGATCGGGATTATATTATTTGATCAAATAGACACTCAAAAATGAAGGCAAGCTAGCCTAATATTGCTGTTTGACATAACTTCACATGACAACAAAAAGCTGGCATAAAAAAGGTTAGTTCTGACTCTGAGAAAGTGGGATAAACAGTAAAATTCTCCTAAATTTCTGTATCTCTGGACAATCTCTTCAACCAAGTAACACATATTTTTTGGTGGGGGGCTTTGAGCCTCCCACTTTGACAACATCTTCCTCAATATGAAATTTAGACATGAGCTGCACTGCAACAACATACAAACAACTGATCCTGTCATAGAAACAAAGCCAAACGAGGTAAATACACATCAGTAATACTTTGGCTACTTAAAGCCCCATTTGGCCGTGCGGTGGACAAGACAGTCTCAAACAGGTTTAGGCTTCTTAAGGTCCGACACCGAACAGACAAGTGATGCAACTGTTACACTCTTAACTTAGCTAAAATTCCCAGCCGACGCAGACGAGACATACCACGACCTAATTTTATCACCTTAATCATCATCATCCGATAAAGCATGCAGAGTGCAAGTGCACAGTCTCAAACACCAGAAAATACGCCTATCTACTGGAGTCTGCAGCACGGCGCTCGGAGAACCACCCCCACAACAAACAGTAACATTAATACAGGCTTTCCACCCCATTAATAAACACCTCACACATGCTGCTGCCTTGTTTAATGGCCACAGAAATAGTGCCAATTCACAAAGATGAGAAATCAGGACTATTTTGATAATAGATTAATCAATTTGAGTATTTTTTTTTCAAAGAAAAAAAGTTAAACTTCTTACACATTGGAACTTTAAGGGAATCTTTAAGTTCAGTAGGAATAGTGACTTAATTTATATCATGATATATTTCAATATAGAATGTCATCATACTTTTATACAGCAGAGCAAACCTCATTTGAACAACTACTGTATATGTGGTGTAAGCACAAAACATTTGCACAAAGACAGAAAAAAAAACATCACATCTTGCAGAAGAGAATTTGGAGTACAGCTGCAACGATTAATCGACTCATCAGTTATGGATCAGTTATTAAACATTTGCCAACTATTCTAATAATCTATTGATTAGTATGAGTACTTTAAAAAAAATAAATAAATTCTCTGATTCCAGCTTCCTAAATGTGATCAAAGTTTCCCAGAGTGGCATCTTCACATTGCTTCTTTTGTTCAACCACCAGTCCAAAAACCCAAAAGACTTCCGATTTACTATCAAATACCAAAGAAAAGCAGCAAATCTTCACACTTAATAAGCTGGAAGCAGCAACTGTCTGGCATGTTTGAAAAATGACTGAAATGATTAATTGGGTATCAAAATAGTAAGCGAAGTAAGTAACTTTTGATTAACTGATCCAAAGATGTGCAGAGCCATGAGAGAGTGGTGATTCTTTCTCAACGAAACTGACTTTGCCCTCAACCGTGACTGTTTGAACTGTGACATGCTGTTGTTTTATTTGTGTCTGGGCTGCCAGGTTAGAGCAGGACAACCAACACTATTATTACACCAAATACTAACTGCACACCTAATGAGGCAAATTATAGTATTGTCATTAGAGCTGCAACAATTGTTCGATCAGTCTATTATGAATCAGCTTTTCAATTAATCAGCAACTATTTTGATAATTGATAAATAATTAGTAATCTGCTTTTTTTCTTAAGATAAAAAGTGAATATTCTCCGATTTCAGCTTCTTAAATGCTATTTTCTGTGTTTTTCTGAATATCTTTGGGTTGTGGACAAAACAAGACATTTGACGACAATGAAGCATGGATCAACATTTTTTTTTTACCATTTTCCGACTGTGAACAGCTGCTTCACAAATCGTTGATGATGACAATAATTGTTAGTTGCAGCCCAATTTCTCTTCGATTTTTTTTAGCCTGAAATCAGACTAAATTGTCAACTCATTACACTTCATTTCCATATTCAGAGAAACAGCCAACTCAGCGGAGTGGGTGGATTTGAAAGTGTGGACTCAGGTTATTCAATTTCGGTACAGAGGAAGTAAGAAACCAGTGGCCAGCCCTGATACTGTTACCACCGTGGTAAAAATCATTGAGAAAATTTTAGATTATCTAAAATTCACAAGTAAACAGGCCCACAATTTGTCTGTATCAGCCAATAGGAGCTCCAGATCTGCATATGAGCTCATCATGTGTTAGCCAGGACTCATAATCCCATCTCTGCAGGCTACCTTACACTTTTGGTGCAGGAATCAGATTTCTCGGTGCTTTTGGCTGACTGCTGCTGTTCTCTTGGCAGGTTGCTTCGAAAACCTCGCTAGCAATGTGCAGTGCAGTCTGGCTCCATCACCCAAATATGACTACAGGAACATGTTAGATAGATAGCATGAGATGCATGCACCAAACACACACACACACACACACACACACACACACACACACACACACACACACACACGCGCGCGCACACACACACACAAGCTGTAGCAATCTCAGCCTAACCCACCTTTGACCAGACAATTCTAGTAAACCAGATCAGGTTATTAATATCATTTCACATTTGATGCCCTGGCCTGATAAGCTATCTTTATTGTAAAGATAGAAGCTGATACATGTTCACCATTTGACTGCTGTGATGCAGGATAAACCAAACTACATTATTCATTTGCAAAGGAGCAATAATCACATTCACCTTTATAATTTGGAGGTTAGTGAGGCCAAGGTCTGGACCATATATTGATACTATATTGATATCATAATATGGGAAAAGATAACGTCTTAGATTTTGGATATTGTTATATTGTGGTATGGAATAAGTGTTGTATCTTCCTGGTTTTAAAGGCTACATTACAGTAAATGATGTAGTTATCTGAACTTACCAGACTGTTCTAGCAGCACTATTATTTGCCTTTACCCACGTAGTCATTACCCACATTACTGATGTTTACCAGTTATCTCATTGTGTTAATTAAGGCCTGACCGGAGTAAAGAAGAAATTCTGATACCAATATATCATCCAATCTTTATACAGAATATAATATACACAATATATTGAATTCACAGCTCTTGTCAATATTATGGTAAAAAATCTTATGATATTTGATTTTTGTCCATATCATCAAGCCCAGACTCCACCACAAGCAAAACTTTGGGACTCTAAATCTTAACAATAATATGTATGTCTTATTGTATTACGTACTTAAAGTAGTCTTTGTGCAGCACAATGATCCCTGTTAGTGTGATGGTTTTGGATTAATATTACTCAGGGCTCGACAGTGAGCTTTCCCCACTAGCCCAGGGCAAGTGAAATGCCATGTCGGGCAAGTAAATCTTGCACTTCACTTGTCCAACCAGGCAGGTGGTGAAAATGAATTTAACTATTTAGATAATCAATTAATTGTTTAGGTAATTTTTCATGAAAAATGGCAGAAATTGCTGTTTTCTGCCACTCCATTCATTATCATTATCAAAGTGAATATCTTTGGGTTTTAGATTGACAAAACAAGACCATTAAAGACATCACCTTGGAAAAAGTGGGATGAACATTTTTTGCTATTTTACAGGTGTTGCAGCCCTAGTTTAAACTTTAATAAATAGGCTAACTTCAGTCTTTGTTGTTCTTTGATTACCTCTAATAAATAAAACAATTTGTACTAGGGTATGTAGATTTCTGACCCTTTTCCCTGGTCAAAAAAACTCATCAACATTGAACCCTATTACTGCTGCATTAATGTGTATGTTCTATTTTACTGATGTAAATGTTTATGGTTGAGCTCATTTAGAGGAGAAAAATGCACTGATTACAGATATAGTGGGTGATATGGCGAATTTCTGAGCTAGATAAAAATAAACCTTTTTCTATATGGATTTTGCACTGATATGACAATGCAAAGATACTAAGAAGGCTGTTTTCTTAAAGAAATAGCTTACTTAAAGAATATTATAGATTGTATCTAACATTAAGGCTGCACAATGAATCAACATATTATCGAACTTGCAATATAGCCAAGTGCAATATCTAAATCGCAGAAGCTGCATTTTTTTGATAAAGGAGAAATGTGTGACAAAACATGAATTTAATGAAGTCCTGTAGTGCTGCAGAGATGCCCTGGCTTACAAATCTCATAAGACGTTAGAAACAAATGTCACATTATCAGGATTTTAACAGTTTTGTCAGCGAAAAAGAAAATTGTGACGCAAAAATGATCATCCCCACTAGCTGGGAATCATTGTGCAACTGCAATCTCTGTCAAAATAACTGCAATATGTTTTTCAACATCATGCAGCCCTTTTTAACGTTTTAAACAATTTAACATATACACGTGCCAATGAAAGAAATTAGAAAATAAAGAATACATTAAAAAGTACATAAATAGCTAAGCAAACATCAGTAAAGTCAAGAATATGTCTATTGCTGAATATTTTAGCAGCTTCTCAGCATTTACACCTGTCAGGAAGCTCATCTTGTCCTCATACATGATCCCAATTGAGCTAAATCTAAATCACACCATCACCATTTTTTCCATTAAATTTTCCATAAAGCAGTTTTAATTTTAGTGCATACTGACACATATACACAAAGATACTGATTTACCTTTGTTTGGCTTATAATGAGCTATTGTATCGGTCAGGCTCTAGTAATGAGATATGTATCATACATAGCGGAACAGTCTAAAGATATCAAGATATCGTCTTTAAGCCATATTTCCCAGCCCTAATAAGGCCATGAACACATCACATAATTCACATTAAAACACATAAACCGACAGACTGCAGCCTTGCACACAGCCAAATATTGATCTCCCATCTGCACAGTGTTGTCATTTAATTCACAGACATGCTGCTACAGTATAATAGCCAGTTTACATCGCAGGAATTTAGTCTGCCCACCTTTCAAGCCAATAGAAATATGCAGGAGATCATATCACAGCTGTAAATACCAGCAAACTGGTGTTAGCTAAAACAGGGTGTATTCAAAGGCGTCAAGAGATGATTTCTGTTTACATGGAAGATGTTATCGTCTTTAGGTGACCACAGACTGGAGGTCACGGCGTTTTACTTGAACCTTTCACTTGTTCTATGACTGGCAACACCACCCGGTTCACAGTGTACAGTGTGAGCAGAGCTAATGTGTGTGTAGCACTGATATGGACAGGTTACAGTAGTGTGCTTCCCAGTGTAGCCACTCAGTCTGGTTGCCTTTTACCAGTTAGGCCAGACCTGTCCTGCCTGCTGTGGTGGTCACCCTGTACACTGTAGTAACACATATTTACAGTGTCGTGTGGGACCCACATTAGTTTGTTCATAGCCCCTAAAAGGTTGACAATAACACGTCAAACACGTCTCAAAGGAAGGAAAAAAATCCGTATGTCGAGCTCACCCTCTCCGGTTAATTCCAACAGTGTCGACCCGCAGTCGCCGTTTGCTGCCTGCCTGCCTGCCTGCTGGAGACACAACCCGGACGTTTGTATTTGGAGAAAAACAGCTCTTTAATCCCTCTTTTCCTCCGGATACTCTCCCGTTTCCCTCACACTAGCAGGCCGGGATCATCGCAAAATACATGTGTAGCTTCTACGTAACCTAATCTTTGTGCTTCCGTGACACAAGCAGTTTCTGCCATTTCATACCAACGTCGTCGAAACCCTGCGATGTTTCCTCGGCTGCACAATGAGGACCGGGGGGACGTTCAAGACCGCCTGCGCGTTCCCGGCCGCCGATCCGGGGAAGCGGAAGCGACGGTTTCGCAACGTTTTGAAATGACGACAGGATACTGCTATTTTACATATACGTGCAGGTGTATTTTAAAAACGCTTCAAAGTACATTTAATACATACATAATGTATAGATAAATACATATATGTGGTATATAAATGACGCTGCAACAAAGATAGCATTTAAGTTAGCATGTTGAGGTTTGTTTTTTCTATTTCCTGTTTACAGTTGTAGCTGACTATCAAACAAAAGTGGGCACCCAAATTTATATTGTTTTAAGTTATAGGCTGGCTAATACAACTCATTTAATTTAATTCACTCAGCTAACAATTTATTAGGTACAGCTAGCTAAAACGTAGCTGCTTCAAAATACATTTAAGCATATATACATAATATGTAGTCTGCATAAATACAAATATATGTTATGTAAATGATGTTGCAACCAACATAGCATTTCAGATAGCATATAGAGGTTTGTTTTTTCTATTTCCTGTTAACTTGTGGCTAATTGTCAAACAAAATTAGGCACTCAAATTTTTATTTGAACAAGTTAAAGGCCAGCTAATGTAGATTACAGTTTACAAAAATTTAACTGCAAAATCAGAGTGCCCTATTTTATTTGGTAGATATACACTCAGTTACCAATTTAATAGGTACAGCTAGCTAAAACAAATGCAGTTTAGTACTACAATGCAGCAAATTCTACTTTCACAAAGGTTTTAACATTCAGTTTTTGTTGAAACTGGTTTAGTGTGGTGCTAGTTCATCTTTAAGTGATGTCTATTACACCTTTTCATTGCTGCCATTTTGACATAAACGAGTAGAGTAAACACAGGTGTTACCAATGATAATGATTAATATTACAAAACAAAATATTTGAGTATAATTCACAATTCAGCAGCACAACGCTGAAAAAAGAGAATTGGACCAACTTAAATTGCTGCAATTATGAACACAAATAAATGAAGTTGTAACTATTAATTTACAAAGTAAAGTAAGTGTCAATTTAACTTGTTAACTTGATGTGAAAAAAACAATACATTTGTGAACTTTTTTGTGCACAGCCACACTGAAAAATGTGTGGTAGTCATCTGAAATTACTGCAGTTAATAACACACAAATGAAGTGCTACCAAGCTTTTTCAAAACGAGTTAACAAGATAGATTAACACAATTTATTTTTTAATGAATTCATTTGTGTGTTGCCAGGTGGAAGTTTTTTGGTTTTTTTTTTTAGTTTGGCTAGGTGCACCTAATAAAAGTGGAAACTGAGTGTAGGTTAGCAACATATTTGCCCTACAATGTCAGCCATAATAATCAGCCAAAGTTGCCATATTTTAAACACAATGATAAGCAAAGTACACAACATCTTCATAAATGTCAGAAGGCATAAAAGTATAAATAAATCAAAATAATTCTCTTTTTGGTGGCCATGGTGGCCTTTATTCATGGTTATCACTAACATCAAACATCTGGACAACATTAAAAGCCACAATACTTGTAATGTAATTATAAGCATTTAAATATCAGGCTACTTAAAGTTCACAATGGTGGAGAATAATCAGCACATTCACTGAAGTACTGCACTTTTGCTGCTCCATTACATTTATCTGACAGCATCAGTTTATAGTTACTTTTCAGATTAAGATTTTACTTTAAAAAGCTAAAATTTTATCAAATGCAGTGCATTGTTAAAGACATAAAATGCAACATTTTTCTTAACAACAACAAAAAAAAAAAGACAAAGTATAGACTCATATCAACAATATCCCTTTCAATCATCACTTTTGACACATTAGAAGTCTCCGTATCTGCAGATACCTGCTCTCTGCCTGTACTTTCCCTATTTTCTCCTTATTTTTCTGTGCTCTGGGCATTTTACCAACCCAAAACATCATTACTCTACATCTTAAGAATGAGACTTAACAATCAACTATCTTTCTGGTTCATTTGAGAACAGCTTGGACTAATCCTTCTGGTTCGACTTTTAAAAAACACAGGACTTTTTGTTCAATCATTCATTTAATCACTGCTTTCCTGCTGATGATTTTCTGTTCCAGCTTTTAAGAGTTCAGCACCCTGATCAGCACACTAAAGTTGGTGTGTTTAATCATGAACACAGGTGTGACCCTTAAGAAAGCTTATTCTGGTGGCCGGAGGTCACACGAAGGCATCACCTTGACACGTCTTCCACAGGTCAGTGTGTTAATTACTCCTTCCTCTGTAAAGGACAAAGGAGACGTAAATCCTGACAGTTACAGGGCGTCTCTTGATGGCGTAGCTCAGAATGAAGTGGTGGGTAATGAGTATGTGTACAAGAAAACTATTAAAGCTACTAGCTATTGTGTTGCAAATAACTGGCACATAGTTTGCACACAAAACAGCAAAAATAATAGAAGCAGCACCCCGACAGCCCTTAGGATGTTGATAAGATTTTATACTTTTAGACAACTGCATTACATTCTATGGCAGTTTTCCACAGTCATTTGAGGGAAAAAGAAAAAGTCGGCTCTGTTTTTTTGAATTAATGAGATAATTTTTCATGTAATAAAAAAATGCTTTGTTTTTCTGAATTAAAGAGATACATCCAGCAGGCTCTCTATGCCAATTAATTCAGAAAAATAGGGATGATTTATTTTACATGAAAAATGAACTAATTAATTAAGAAAAACAGAGGATTTTTTTAAACAGTTTTCCATTTTTTTGGAGTACAACCACACTAAAAAACAACCTAAGAAGATACTTTAGTGAGACACAAATGAAATAAACTTAATAAACAAGTTAGATTAACACAATTGATATTTTAAAAATCCTTTTATTGTGTTGCCAATTGAAGTTATTTTTTTAAGTTGGTCCAACACTTCTCTTTTTTTCAGTGAATAATTGCAGCCTAGCTGCTAAAACAACCATGAAATTGAACCTTTATTTTCATTGTAAATGCATATTCAGGGCTTTATTAGACTTTAGTTTTAGCTAGGTGTTTTTTTTCTCAAATGAATGCAATACACTTCCACACATTTCAAAGGTCAAAGGTCACTTTTTACTTCATCTCAGTCTGTCAGACAGTTGTACTTGTTTCTTTGCATGTTTTTGAAATTTCACAACATGTATGTCAGAGTAATTTGGTACTTTTTAAATTTTACGTAGGTTAATTCTTTGAATGGTGGTATTCCTACTTTATATTCTTATCACTTCTCACCAAATGACATTTTAAATGCTTTTTTTAAACAGCAGGCTAAGTGGAGGGATACACAGTTTAAGCCTGCAGCATGTTCAATAATCTAATAAACTAATAGAAAGTGGGACAATTAATGTGTCACTTGTGGCTGAAACATCAGATTAACACAGTGCCGCCTACAATGGATTGGTCCTTTGCTGCCCCATCTGCCGTTAGCTTGCCCTGCAAATCCAATTATGTTCTTATGCTCCCTCGTCTAAATATAGTTGAAAATGAAGGAAAACACAGAAACAACACGTCATTAGTTAGTGAGCGCGGAGCAAATTATGTTATGGAGCTGATGCGTCCTTTCTGCAGAGACAATTGATCTGTCATGAGGAAATGAGGGTGTGTGGCACACGGACGAGGGAGAGGTGGCTGGAATGGCAGCAGGGGATGCATAGGAGGAAGAGGGATTAGAGTTCAGGGCGGTGGATGTCTGAAGGAACTTAACAGGAATCTCCTCAGATACCGGATGAAATAAGGTAGGTTGCATTAAGTGTCAAGTTACAGTGTTTTCAGTCTGAACATCGCTCATAAAACACCTGTGGGCCTACAAACGTGTGTTTACAGACACCGTAGTGTCTGGATCACGAGGTACGGGACTCTTTACATAGAGTATATGCTGCTGCTGTAACGACACAGTCAGTGCCTGGGATCAACTGAATGAAAGTGAATGAGACAAAGGGCACTCTTGTGTCAAACCATTCGCTGAAACTCACAAAGTTACTAAGTTAGAAGCAGGATATTACTGAAAATGAACCTGTTAGCTCTGAATAAATCAAGGTAACAAACAACACAAAGTAACTGACACATATACTTGGTCAGTAACACCAAAATGATTACAATACAATGACTTTTTTATTATGTTGAAGTTTCTCACTTTTCATTATTGTTAAAATGACTGTTATATTTTAGTATAATTAGTTGTATTTCCATGCCCACTAATTTTATAATATGTGATGTTTTAAAAGACATTAAAATGATGGGCACAGTGTGTATGTAAAGGAGTTTAGCTGCTTCAGTTTCAGGGTTTAGATATTGCGCATGCTGTTGGGTTTTAGCAGTATACCAGTATCACAGTATACCACAGTACAGAATACAATTCTACTGCATTAGTGTATGTAACAATTCTGCATTAAAATGTCTAAAAATGTGTACTAACTTTATCCCATTTATTAGACCTATTCCCGCTAGCCGTTGCTAGCTAATTATTACCAAATTAACTGTTATACTTTACTATAATTGTTTGTGTTTTCATGCCCACTAATTTTATTATGTAATTTAAAAAGGACATCAAAAATTGGGCCCAATGGAAAAATAAAGCACAGGGGTAATTAATAACTTGAATAATGGATGAATTCCATTTAGCTGCTTCAGTTTGGGGTCATGGTGCTGTGCAGGTTGTAGGGTTGCAATATGCTGGTATCACAGTATAACAAAGTAAGAACATTACTGGTTAGCATAATGTGTGCATTTGCTAAACTACAGTTCTGAATTCTACTGTGCCATCATTATTACAGAATATATATTTTTAAAGTTTTGTGAAATTATATGAAAGTGTTTCCTCACCAAAAAAAAGTTTACATTTTTTTTAAAGCTGTAATGTGTTTTCAACAATGTCCAAGTACGGAAAAAAATCTGTAATTTATTCATGCAACAGTGTGTTTCCTGCTAGCCATTGCTAGCTAACTGCTAGTTGCTATGCTATGACAGATAGCGAGGACGGAAGTCATGCATGTGACTAGACGTAACTCAAATAAAACTAGTACATATAAGTTCATGTATTATGTTATCCCAAGTGTTTCCGACAATGTTTAAACCCCAAAAAATCTGTAATTTATTCATTTTAACGTTGTATCTCCTACCAGTTGTTGCTAAGTCGTTGCTAGTTGCTGTAACTTAAATACGGGATACATCAGATACGTGTGAGAGTTAGGAGGGAAGTTATTCGTAACATGAATAAAATGGTAATATTAATATATGTAATTATGTTATTACATATTTAAAATGTTTTCACAGTGAAGACAGCAACTCCCATAATCCCTTGCCATGTCACAACATCATCAAACTGCATCTCTTGTTGATATTCCTTTTTTTCTTTTGCAGAGTGAGTAGTTGTGTGTTTAAAGGGTCACTATAACGGATAATTATAATAAGAAATCTCACACTGTTGTAACGCTGGCATGTTGGCTCACTGTCATGGCTCACTGGGACATTTTGCTATCAGTATTAACACTTGTGCTTTACCGACTATGGAGTCAAAATGTCTGCTGTGAAAAGTCCCATACTGATTGTTACGGCCACCTGTAGACACCTCACTGCAGATTGTCTTGGCTGAATTGAATCAGAGTAACCTGATTAACAGAGCTGGGTTACTTGCCGATCTATCATGTGTCACCTGACATGCCACAGTAAGCATGTCTGCTTTCTGTCAGTTTCAATTCTGTTTGTATGTCAGAAAGGTCCCAGAGTGAAATGAATGCAGAGCAGAGAGAGTGTCTGCACGGTGTCGAAACAGCAGAAATGCCAGCAGCAGTTAAAACAGTACACTCGATTGAATTAGAAGAGATTAAAGTCAATTAAAGAATTTAAATTATCGAGGCAGAAAGCAATAAACACCAAAAATATTCTTCTGTTTTCACTCTAATATGACTAGAAATAGGATGATTATATTAAGATGCTTCTAGGAAGCTGCCACAGTAACATCCGGATGTTAATCTGATTGTCAGATATATAACGAAAACTACCGGGGGTTACCATGTTAATACACAGAGTGTTATGTTAATCTGGTTAGTCACTGTAGCCATTTCTCACATCAGTGGTGTTGTTAGATGTAATAAATTAATACCACAAATCTCAATGGCTTTGTGCTGTAAAAAAAAAAATCTTAAGTCAACAAGTTTTACTTCTCTCATTACTGAATGTGTTGGAAGCCTACTTGTTGTCCACCATCTTCCATTTACCATGATGAAAAAGTAACCCCTGTTTGCGCTGTTTCCTGTTTTGTGCCATAAATCAATCCTACAGGCTGTCAGACAGCCTTTAATGACAAGAAACCGCTGTTTTATAAGCCAAATATTGCTCTCTTCAAAGCCATCGAACTCCATTAGCAAAATAAGTAATTTTACCTTGCAAGGCACAGGAGTTGCTTGTGTATTGTCTTGATCTTTTAATGTATGACTCGTGTGTTTGTTCAGATTCACTGAAGTCCCGCAACAACGCAAACAAACTAACTAACCAATCGGAGCAGCAGTAGACCAGTAACTCTTGTGTTCTGCAAAGTAAAATTACTGTTCTTGCCAAAGGAGTCTGGTGGCTTTGGAGAGAGTGATATTTGTCTTATGCAACAGCAGTTTCCCATCAAAGGCTGTCTGACAGCAAGGTAAAGTGGTGAAAAGATTCTAAATATAGTGTGCACTTAAACCTTTTCTGTTTTGTGCCAGTCCTACATATAATGCTACCGTATTTGGCCTACTGAGTCTGACTTTTGTCAACAGTAAAACATATTTTAGCCACTTAAAAAATGTCCCGCATAAGAAAATCAATATCACTTCAAGTGTGCACAATGTTTAGAATATTTTTGTTACCTCAGGCAGCTTTTTCCAACAAGAAACTGCCTCTATATAAGCCAAATACCACTCTCTCCAAACCAACCAAACTCCATGAGAGTAATCAGTAATTTTACCTCACAGAACATGGGAGTTGCTTGTCTGTATTCCCAGTCTTTTAGCTTGTATTAACATATGACTTCTGTGCTTTAAAGGGTTAGTTTTGTTTCACTGAAGTCACACAGTAACACAAACAAACAAACCAGTCAGAGCAGCAGTATATTGGTCACTCCTGTGTTTTGGTTTAAAACTACTGTTTTTGCCAGTGGAGTTTGGTTAGCTTGGAGAACGCTGTATTTGGCTCATATAGAGTTGGTTTCCCATCAGAAAAAGTTGTCTGACTGCAAAGTAAAGTGGTAAAAAATATTCTAAATATAGCCTTCACTTAAACTGATATTGATTTTGGTGGCTAAAATATGCAGCAGTTCATTGTTTAGCCCCTACACCAGCACCAGCAGCTTCTCCAGACTGGGAGCATGCTGGCTACTATAGGAAATACACTTTGACTCTGGATAAGAATCTCATACAACCCCACTTAAAAAAAATCCTTTCAGAAAATCTACTGTTGTCATCAGTTTCAACAGAGATTTACAGGGATCAGTGAGAAGTGCTAATGTCACTCACACACGTCAGTCCTGTTCCCGACCCCTCCCCATATGCTTGGCTCAGCTGTAATGGTTATGACAATGGGCTCCAGAGCAAGTGGTGGAAGTGCAACAGTAAGAAAACATGTAATGCAACTAACAGGAATGACTGTTGCCTTAGTATACGGTCCCGTTTAAATCAATCTAAAGCTTTATAGCTGTGAGTGGGATGTCATCCAGTTATATCAAATCAAACACTGTGTTAGCTTTTGATTATTAAATAAATCCGACTTAATCAACGTACACTGTAGCAACTTAGAATTTTACAGTTAAAAATGATTAAGCAGCCAGAAACTACAGGTTAAAGCCTTGTTAAATGAATTTGATGATGTAAGAGTACGTAATACAAACAAGAAATTAAAAATACAAATAAGAAAATACAATGATTATATGACTGATAATAAATGGTAACATTTTTTTCTTTTAATTCATAAAATGAAATGCTCAGTGAGTTACACTACTTGCTTTCTCCTGAACTAGGTATGTGTTGTCCTCAGTATGCCGGCCATTTACTAGAGTTACCAGAAGCTTCTCAGGGTAATTTAGCATTTCAGAAATCCTCCGACGTAAGCACATAAGTGCTTTAAAACTGCTCAACACCTTCAGGCTCAAGTGAACTGAATTGGTGCAAGATGATGCAGAATCTTAAAGAAAAATGATCAAATTTAACAAGCAACAAAAATAAACATGTAAAGAACAAATGTAGCGCGTTTTCTTTTCGTTAAGCTTTGAAAACTGAAACCTCAAACTTGAAACCGCAGCGTCCTGGGATCTCAGAGTCATTGAAGCAGTTGAACCATTCTGCATGTTTTTTTATGTGAAACTACATGTGGTCACTGTATTTTGAGAGGAATAGTATGAAAGCAATTAACGCAAGTGTTGGATTTGTTCTTAATTAGGTCTAATACCACTAAACCCTGAGCTTGTCTGTCTCAAATGCCGACCTCTGACCTTGAAGCGTTCACTGTGTCTGACGTACTCCTCGGTGGGACTGTAGTCCATAATGACATTCAGCCAGTTTGTTAAGAAATGACATTAAAAAAACACATCAGACATCTGACAGGAGAGACAACTATTAGATTACATATGTCTTCCAACTTGTGTCCTCTTTTCTGAAAAAGGTTGTCATCTCCTATTTACTGACTCAATCTCTCTCAGATGTTTAAAGGTCCAGTGTGTAAAATTTAGGGGGGGATCTATTAGCAGAATATGGCAGAAATTGTAATATTCACAAGTATGTTTTCATTATTGTATAATCACCTGAAAATACAGTAATCCAGAATAGACAAACCAAACACTGTCTCTAGATAAGGTTTTTTGTGTGTTTTTGCAAGTTTCACAGCTATCATTGGTTCTCCTACATGTTTGGAAGGGGAGGGTGAGGCAAGTTGATTGTGGTCTGCAAGCTCACTACTAGATGCCACTAAATCCTACATACTTATCCTTCAAGGCTGATATTTTAATATGGCAACAAATGTACAGTACAGGAGCAGGTTTTTCTCATGCATGATAGACCCTTCCTAAGCCCCGCCCCTTTTTCAAACCTCTGCCAGCTTTCTCCTTCCTGTCTCCTGTAGTTAGACATAGTATGTACTTGGCTCCTCTATGTTGAAAATACAAGGATATCACACAAGATGGTTTATTTATCATTTACAAGGTTGTAAATTGAGATTTTGTTGTAGTTCCCACTTTGATTGATTGATTAATTGATTGAAATTGATTGTACAGGTAAATAAACTAATTTATATTGTGGAGTTCTGAGGAAAGAAAAACGGGGTACCTGTAAATGCAGTGACATACAGTTCGCTAACATTAGTAAAGCACTCAGGCTACCTAGCTAGCTAATTACCATCAGTTGTTAGCTAGCTAGTAACATCTGCTAGCTAATTAGTTGGCTAATCTACGTCAATCCTTAGCTTGCTAGTTAACATTTTGCTAACAGGTCCCCAACATCTTCCGACCATCTTTCAAATTTGGTTTTCTTTCAACATGGATGACCCCGGCACATAGCATATCTAAGTACAGGAAACAGAAAAGGAAATAGTTGACTGAATATGTGTATCTTGTTGTGTTTGTGTATCCCAGCAGGATGGGTACGTTTGTGACCCTGGCAGAAGTGTTGGAGGCCCGGGGTTCACCACTGGATGAGGATGAGGTCTGGTGTCTCCTCCTCGCCACCACTGAGGCCTTACTGGACATTTCTAAAAAAGGTAAGTGCTCGTCAGTTCTCACTTCCTCATTATTCCACCTGTTGTCTGGCCACAAGACTCTTTTCTCAGGCAGCATTTAAGAAACAATGTGCTCTCTCATATAACCCAAGAGAAACTTACTAAACCCTTTGAGTTGGTAAATGTCGCCAGTTTCTGTTGTGCTCTCTGTTTAGGTTCAGGTAACATGTGCAGTGTTCTGAGCCCAGGCTCGGTGCTACTGTCAGCCAATGGGAGTCTGGCCTTCAAGAGCTGTGCCCGATATGAAGACGTGGCCTCCTTCACAGCTCCTGAGGTCCAGCAGGGTCACACCGCCACTACCAGGACGGCAGCCGAGAAGGTTGGAAAACTCAGACTTAAATTGTTGTTGTGAGGACATCAACTACAAATTAGTTGCAGACTCGTGTGAAAATTAACAGAATGTAGAATAGTGGTGAGGCACCCTGGATAAATATTAGAGGTTATAAAAGGATTAACGGAATAGGAAAAGATTAAAAAACATAAAACTATGTTTACTTTTCCGTCTTTTCTACACATATCACTGCTATATGGTTATAATAATGGGTAGATAAATAATGGGTAGTTTTATCACTTCAAGCCTCTAAGGATTATTTGAATAGAATTAAATTACAAGGGGAAAACACTCATAAAACACTCACACATACATAACATATTAAACCTACAAAGGGGTCACAATATAAGGGTTTAAAAGGAAAGTTTGCATTCGAGGATACAATTGAAAATGAATGTTGAAAATGTGAACCAGACCATCAAGAAATAAAAAGAAATTTGGTCCATAAAACTTTTTCTTGCCGCTTTTAAAGCTATTCATTATTGCATAGTGCTTTATTTGGATAGGAGTATTATCACATATGAACAATGAGTTTTAATTAATCAAAAAGGACATAAATAGTTAAGAGTCAAAACGAGTAAGAAAGAGTCAAATTTGATGACTTTATACTCAACTTGACAAAAACAAAAAAAGACTGCAGCTCAACTTGGACTTAAACACCAATGAAACTTTGACACTTCACTTGGACCTGAACCTTTCGACTTGAAAATACTTGATACTTTACACTAAGCCCTAAGATTAAAAAATATGTGCTGCCAACAAGTCAGCACTTAATTCCTCAGATCCAATTCATTTGAACCAACCCAACAGCAGCAACCATGAAGAACTAACGTCACGCTGATGAGGGCCAATTGGAAAAAGTAATATTCAAGATAATTTTGCCCATGTACAAGAATCACCTGGTGTATGGGTTGAAACTTACCGACAGAAACGCAACAACTTAAACTCAAATATTGGGAGCAAAAGCTTAAGCTAACATAAGGTGCTAACGTTAGCTTAACAGCTAAGTAATTGTAAATTAATGAGGCTGGAAACCCACTTGTTTAGGACTCAAAAATCAAAGTTTAGGACTTCTGACGTGACAGTGGACTTCAAGGCAAAGGCTTGAGACCTCTGGTTTATCACACAAGCTCCACACGTACAGTAGCAATAGGAAAACAAGAACAGGGCTTCAGAGAAGTGTTTTTATTTGACCAGGAATGAATGACTGAATCATTTCCTTGTTTTTCTGTCCTCAGATGGTTGTGTACTCACTGGGGATGACTCTTTATTGGTGTGTTGATTATCATCTACCTCAAAACCAGGTACTTTCCTCCCACTTCTGCCTCTTGCACAAACTCATTCTTGCGTATTCTTAGTTCTTACCCACTGTCCAATTCGCTGTCTCCTGTTTGCTCCCAGCCGGTCCCGCTGAGTGCAGAACTGGAAGGTTTGCTGCTGAGCATGTGCGAGGACATGGTGGTCAGGCGGACCGACCTGCTGACGGTGCTGGAGGCCTGCGAGCTTCACCACAAGGCCGCGATGCTTCCTCCTGTTGAGCGGCTCGTTAGGCAGCTGGTTGAGGACGTCTACAGAAACTCAGTGAGTGTTTGACTGGATTGGTGAGGTCATGTTTGGTTTTGAGTAGTTTTAGTGTATTTTGTTACTGATAGCACCAACTCTCTGCTTGTTTCCTTCTTTGCAGGTTGACCATGTGTCCATGGCTGACAATGGATCTCCGCTAACAGACCGCAGTCAAATGGTCAGGGACAGATTACACAGTAAGAAACTGATTCCTTTTGTCAGTTCAACTGGAAGTAATTTCCATGTTTTGTCTGCTACAGCTTTCAAATCTGTTCTGTAAATCACACATCCTATGTTCTCTTTTTAGAGAGAGTCAAAGTCAAAAAGGGAACCATTTCTTGCTGAGAGTTTGATGGGCAGATCGATACGACTCTCATGTCTGTACGCTAAATTTGAAGCTACCACCAGCAGCTAGTTGTCTTAGCTAAGCATAAAAACAGGAAGCTAGGCCTAAAAGGTTAGACTAGCTCCATCCAACAGAAGAAGAAATTCAACACAATACATTTTATTTTATGTAATTTTTGAATGTGTACAAAAATTGAAATGTGTAAATGGGTGAAAAGTGAAAAGAGTGAGATTTACAGGTGTTGGTAGGATGTGGGCTGTGTTACTTGTGGGCAGAGCACCTAGCAGTACCTCTAAAGCTCACTTAGCAAGTTATATCCTGTTTGTTTAATCCGTGCACAAACAGCCATGCAAAACGCCGCTGCTGGCTTTATGCTAAGCTAAGCTAACTGACTGCTGGTTATAGCTTCATACTTAGCGGACAGACATGAGAGTGGTATCAATCTTCTCATCTAACTCTCAGCAAGAAAGAATAAGCATATTTTTTATAAAATGTCAAACTACTGCTTTTAGAGGCTTTACCAATGTGGAAGCTTCATATTAGCACGTGAATATGAGTTTTATATACTAATTTGTTTTTCAGGAGGCTCTTTTAACTCATCATGGGCGCTGAGGAAGAAGATTGCTAGAACGTTTTCTGGTGCATCTTATCCATGCGACTCCACAGGGTACGAACTACTGACAGCAAAGTGACCCCTCTCCACTTCCTCCCATTCATGACCCCCTTTTTATGATATCAAATAACTAATTAAAACCAAACTTCTCAGAATAATTACACATGAATAAACACTTGAATAAATATCTTTCTTTTTTTTTTAACACAATACATTTTCATTAACCAAATTCAAGTGAAATTAATTTGTTGCTTAAAGGAATAATTCACCACAGAATCAAAAATACATATTTTTCCCAGGCCTGTAAAAAAAATTAGTTTTGGAAATATATCATCCATTTTTGTAGTGAACTGTCCCTTTAAATGATTTTTTAAAAAAAAAAAAAAAAAGACAGCAAGAATAAAGAGACAAGTAAAAAGACAGCACTAGGAAGACAAAATCCCCTGAGGAAACTTCTGCCATGAAATGTGTGATGTTTCTTTGAGCCATCGCGTCATGAGTGACAGATCTCCCCTCCCATCAGACTGAAAATGGAAAACTCATTTTTTCCCAGGATTCCCTCGGGAGGTCGACACAGGGAGAGTTACAGCAGCTGGCAGCCGCTGAACCGCAGCCCCTGCAGTCCGTTCTTGGATGGCAATCGAAATGCCAACTCAAGGTTTGAGTCCACATTGAGTCTCAGTGACAAGAAAGTGAAGGTGAGCCAGATTATTATAGCAAGTTATGAAATCTAATAATAAAATGATGTGATAGATGAGTTGACAGTATATTTTCTTTTGCCTTGTCCTCTGTTGCAGGACATGGGTCCTGAGTTTATGAGGATGTCAGATGAGCCGCTGGTTGTCTTGGAGCTGCCTGGATCCATCGTGGTGAGTTCCACTGCCCTTTGTACATACAGAATAAAGCATTACTCTGCAGCTGCATGGATAAGTTTTATCCCTAAACATATTCAGAGACCTCTTTCCAAGTTTTTACTTTTTGGCAACACTTTATTTGAAGGTGTGAGCATAAAGGCATGTTCACACCAAAAGCAAAATTAATATTTGACTGAGTTAGTCACGCAAGTTTGATTGCCGGATCATTTCGGATTTCGCATTGTGTGATTTGGATCATTTGCTTCGCTTTGCTTCAAATTATACAAATTTCACATTTATTCCCGTCTTAACTATGTCATGACACGTGACATTAACATTAAGTTGTCATCAGATTGTCGTAACAAAGATGTTATTCGCTCAACTAATGTCAAGTTGTTATAACAAATTGATATTAATAAAGCCAATAATGTCTTTTTTGTGTAGATGTGGGTTTTCTTGCTGGGTTTGACTCCTGGCACTCCAGGACTGAGTCAGCTAATTAGGTGGCTAGCCCCATGGCTACATGAGCTAACTGGCTAACACTACCCACAGATACCAGCAGACAGCAGTTAGCCTTAGCAACAAGTAAACTAGCTAACCGTCATCAGGTAACTCTGACAGCTAATTCATCTTGGTGCTATACCCTGTCGTCAAACTGGCCTTGTAACATTCTTGAAACTGTCACAAAACCATTTGACAGTGTAATAAAACTTAATGACATGCTTATGAGAAGTCCAAACACTTAACTTGAGGTCAAGGACAAGTTTAATGCAATGTCAAGTTGTCATGACAAAGACTTTTATATCTTAGGTTGTCTTGGTTAATGTCAAGTTGTCATAACAGACATTTTTGTTTTGGTTTGTGTAAAGTAGTCTAAACAAAGACATCCCAAACAATGTCAACTTTGCAGTCATAAACATTTATAAAGACTCCTAGGTGTTAATGACAGGTGTCATGACATGGTTATAACAGTGTAATGACCATCTGATCTCATCCATCTCATACCACCAAAAGTTGAAAAGGTCACTCCCATCAACTTTCTTTTATTTATTTGTTTTCAATTGTCGTTAAAAGTCTTTTCTCCCTCTGACAGTCAAAGAAAGGAAAGTCTCCAACCACCCAGAGAGAGCTCAGTGTGCTGATGCCAAACGGTCAGAGCATCCTGGTCAAGTGTGAAGTGAAATCCAGAGGAGGAGACGTCTTTGACATGATCGTGGCTCACTCCAACCTGATGGAACATTTCTACTTTGGCCTTGCTTATATTGATGGTAAAGAGGTTTAAAAAAAAAATTGAGCGAGTGAGTGCATCGTACTCAGAAGGAACAAAGATGAAAACTGTAAAACTGGGATGAGTAAATAACTAAATGGCCAACTGAGGTCGTTTATTTAGGTGATGTAATTGCTGATTAATTTACATCCTGTTGGGAGCAAAAGCCTGAAAATAAAACTTCAAACTTTTTTTTTTTTTTAAGAGAACTGTGTTTGATTTATCATAGGTGAGAGCATTATCTGAAGTTAGAAAAAAAAAAACACTGGGGCTGGGTTACACCCACAAGGATTAATGTTATAAACCCAATTAAATCCTGGTGAATTTATTTTGAAGGAAGATTAAATTCAAACCTCTTTTGAGCCTCAGCTTAGTTTTTACTCTAAACCTAAATTAAATTGAATACTTTTGCACCAAACCTTTAAAATGTGATCCAAGATTAACTTTAAATTTACACTTGAGGAGATTTAATTTTTAAGGTTTTTTAACTACAAGGTCATGAGTACCTGTAGTTCAACATGTTAACAGTAAATTGTAGCATAACTACCAATTTAATCTGGTACATTACGATGATTAGATTTATGTAAACTCACTATCTTTCTTTGTTCTTTTATCTTTTCTCTGGTCAGATAATGAGTTTTTCTTTGTGGACAATGATACCAAGATTTCCAAAGTTGCTCCAGATAGCTGGAAGAAAGTGCCTACAACCACCTTTGTCCTTTACTTCAGGGTCAAATTCTTTGTCAGTGACATTTCTCTTCTTTTGTAAGTATTTCTCTTTCTTGTCTTATCCGGAAAGAACAAAGTATGTCTCATATAGTCGGGTCGAATCCTTTAAATGTCTGCGGTCTTCTCTATCAGGCACAAACAGACCCGCCACCAGTATTACCTCCAGCTCAGGAAAGACCTTTTGGAGGACAGGCTGTCCTGCCATGAGGAGACGGCTCTCTACCTGGGAGCTCTGGCCCTGCAGACAGAGTGCGGAGACTGCATGCCTGAGGTTGTAAAACACAAATTAAACTGAAAGGAGCCCTCTCATAAAATTACTTATTCTAATAAAGTCAATTTAATGGTCAGCTCAATGGATTTCAAGTCAAGATAAAAAAGCATTTTTAACCCTTTTAGATCTGATGTCCAATCATGTTTTCTTACTGTAAAACAAAGTACGACATGAACTTACTTAAGTTAGAACCAACCAGTTTCAATCAGGAGAGCGAGACACAAGGTTTTTACAGTCTGACACTTCAATGCTAGATGCCACTAAATCCTACACACTGGTCTTTTAAAAAGATGCCATAGTATGAATTATTGAGTTTTTAGTGCATAAATTAAGCTCTTCTAAATGAAAGGTTTTGATCTGTTGTGTTTAGGTGTATGGTAGGAACTACTACCGCCCTGACCAGTATGTCTCCAAGAGCGTGATGGAGAAACGTGCCTTGCCTTACATTCAGGGGGAGCTGCTACAACTTCACACCAACAACGCTCAGATGCTCGGCGACGAATCAGAGCTCGAGTTCCTCAAGGTAGTAGAACAGTCGAATTTTATAATGAAAATTAATATTTAGTAGTGTTCCATAAGCTTTCATTTAACACCTATACAAGTATGACAACTATTAGTATCATCTGAAGTACAGTTACCAGTCTCTGTTTGTGTCTGTAGGTGTGTCAGCAGCTGCCGGAATACGGCGTTTTGTTCCACCGTGTGATGCGTGAGAAAAAGCCTCAAGAAGGAGAGATCATCCTCGGGGTTTGTGCCAAAGGAGTCATCGTCTATGAGGTTAAAGCTGGCTGCCGATCCACCAGTCAGACTTTATACTGGAGGGAGACAGCAACGATCTCCTCTAATGTGAGCGGACTGATGGTTTTATCATTTAATTCCTTTTACAGAGTGAAATTCAAAACACATTGCTGCCAAAATACGAATGAGGTCAGTGGTAGGGCTGACGCAGTTATTCAGGTTGACTGCAGTTTGACCATTTCTTTCCCACATGTAGCTATATTGTTGCCTTCAGGGCACGTCTGTCAAGTTTTCTTTGTGTTGTGCCCTAAAAACTTTTCCTCCATGTTCCTGCAGAGGCGGAAGTTTGTAGTAGAGAGTCGGGCCAGCAAGAAGAAGTACACCTTCATCACAGAGAGATCCAAGATAGCCAAATATCTGTGTAACCTCTGTTCAGCCCAACACAAGTTCAACAATGAGATGAACTCTCGCCAGCTCACCCACAGCCTGGCCTCAGGTTAGTTAAAGCACTCTGACGATTGCCAAAGCCAGCTTCCGGGATGCAGAAGCCAAAAAAAAAAAAAACAAAAAAAACTGAAATCCATTCTGCTGTTTGCTGATTATTTTCACTCCTCCATGTTTCTTTGCCTCCAGAGGAGAGCATCGTGCAATATGCGGCAGTGTGTCGTGCTCAGAGCAGCCGGCACAAGTCCTTCTCCTGTTCAGAGACGCCACAGGATGACAGCGGTCTGACCACACCTCAGGATGAGTCCCTGAGCAAGCTGTGCGATGATGTCGCAGCCAGGATCGAGGCCCGCATCAAACAGCAGCGCCAGAGCCTCAATGAGCAGAGGTACTCATGAAACACTTCTCATATTCCTGCTTTAAACATTCAACAGGAAATCTGTAGTTTTATGCACATTCAAACAACCGCAGTATCTGGTGTTTCAGTTGTTCTTGAACTCATTACGGCTGGGTTGCACCAACAAGGATTAAGTGTTAAACCAGGCTAAATCATGGTTTAACTTTAAATCAGGTTGCACCAAACTAGCTTAAAATTGAGAAAGATTAAATTTAAACTTCTCTTTAAACCTCAGTATAGTTTTTTTCTCTGAACCTAGATAAAATTGAATTCTGTTGCGTAGATGCTGTGATGCAGTATTAACTTTAAACGTACATTTGAGGTTTAACTTTTAAAATGGCAGCCTTTTTGAGACAGACTGAGCAAAATAATCAAATTACTCCTCAAGTTAAGGGACAGACGTAACACATCTCAGTTATCATGTGTATGTCTCCTCTAATCATGAGTAGGCTAATTAGTCTAACTAACTTCTTAGCTAGCTAGCAAACAATAAGACTTTTTTTTTTTTTTACTTTTAAGCCTTTATGCAAACAATATAACTTGTTTTATTTATTTATTTATTTATCTGCTAGCTAGCAAACAGTGGAATGTTTTGTTTTTACTTTTTAGCCAGTAAGCAAATAATATAACTTTTTTTTTTTTTACCTTTAACCTAGCTAGCAAGCTAGCAAGCAATATATTATGTTAATTTGTGTAAGCAGGCATAGCCATATTGATGAAACTCAATTAAAATTTCATTTCAATAATCATTAAACCTAGATTTACTAAACTGAGATTGGCTTTTAATTTGCAATAGAGTTCTGCTTAATTATAGATCTGGATTTACACATTTTAAAACTAGAGTGTAAGATTTGTTGGTATTTACTGATAGAATATGGAAAAAATTGAAGATAATATTCATAAGTATTTTTTCATCAGTGCATGACCATCTGAAAATAAGAACCATTGTTTTTTATTACCATGAAATAACCTGTTTGGTGTTCTGTGTTTCACCTGCAGTACCTGCTCCAGCAGTCTGCGCAGCAGCACTGGTATGCGTTCCCCAGCCTGCTCTCAGAGGAGCGGCTCTGAAGCTCCGTCTGGCTCCCCGGCAGCCAGAGGTACGACCGAGTGCACTGCTCATTTTGTCTCCTGGATGGACTCAACAAGCAGCTCCGTCATAAAGTAGCCAAACAAAGATAATGTTAGCGCTGGGTGCTTTTTGCTGCTAGCTGACATCTTTGCAGCTGTTTGCCGCCATTAAACATCCTTATATCTTTACAGATGTGATTTTGCTTCATGAATGCGTTTACAATACTTGTGTGATGCAAATCAAAATCACACTGTTAAACAAGTTTTCTTTTTAAGTATGTTAAGGTTTATGTTCCACTTTGTGTCTTACAGAAACACCAACAAAACTGGGGTCATCATCAGAGAGAGAGGTTTTATGCGTTACATTAAAGAAAGACCCAAAGCTTGGCCTGGGTAAGATGATCACACCCAAGAAGAATTGTTAAGATTTTGATTTAACTGGTAATTTGTGCGTTCCACTGCACATATGTGTTTGACTTTGAGTGTATGTGGACTTTTCCTGGATTATCAGAGCATTTTGGAACTTTGAAGGCAAAATGCTTGAACAAATCCGACAGGAATAAATATTATAGATCATAATCTTCCAGAAAATCCCTTTGAAGGTGACAGAGGAATTTCTTTTCCTGACACATCTGTGGTTTGTGTTTGCACAGGTATAGTGATAGTTGGAGAGGACACTGTGGGACATTATGACTTGGGTATCTTCATTGCTTCCGTCGTGCCTAATGGACCTGCTGATAAGGACGGACGAATCCGACCAGGTAGAGAATCATGCGGACATTTTTGCTTTATCCTTAGAAACACTTTGTACAAAGGATTACTGCATTTTGCTTTGTTTTTCATTTAAAAATCACACTTTGTCCTCATCACTTCTGTTTTTCCATTTTTGTCCTAAAAACAAACCTAATTTATTTTGTTTAAATGCGTTTATTAATTGTGTCTGTGTTGGTGTCCTTTTAGTTTGCTCATGTTTGTCCAATTATCTGGTGATAAGTTCTTCTCTTTTGAATTCATCCAGCATCTTCCTCTTGTTTATGAGAATGACTGTAGAGACTATGGAGCAGGAAAGTGCAAAGGAGAACAAAGAGGGTATGGGAGGTGTCTGTGGGGTTCAATCACAGGCTTTTTAGGGTCACGCGTGGGTTCAGAGGTGGCGGCGAGGTCCTCAGACTCCGCTGTTATCGGACACCAGCACCAGATCACTGTGACCTTTGCGTGCAGGTGGTCGTCTGATCTCGCTGAACCACATCAGCCTGGAGGGCGTCACCTTCAGCGAGGCAGCGGAGGTCATGCAGAGCAGCCCTGAGGAGGTGCAGCTCATTATCTCACAGCCAAAAGGTGCTTTGTGTGTGTGTGTTTACTGTATGAGTGTACTGATACTGTGGCTGTGACCCTTGCCCTCCTTTGTTTGCATGTAACATTGGAGTTTTAGTAATTAGCCTGATGCAACATGTAAAACTTTTCTTTCTTTGTGCTTCATAGTGCCTTTACTGTAGCTTTAGCACATGTCCCTGCATGTACCATTTTCCTCTCTATTGTTTCATGCAATAACAGGTCAAAAAATATTTGTGTATTTTTATATCATCATCCCACTTGTTTGTCTTTGGGCAAAATGTCAGTTTATGTTGACTCATCTTGCTCTCAAGGGCATAAACATATTCCATCCTCCACCTCTCATGATACAGTACAAAGCTTCAAACTCTGATGTTAAACACATTGTAGACCCAATGCAAAAAATCAAAGTGTTAGGAAAGTGTTCTACATCTGACATGAATTTATATTTTAAAGGCTAAAATAGGATGTCACAATGATTTATTGATGATATATTGTTGTAGGCAAGCCAAGAATTGCTGTGGTTCCTTTAACAAGAAGTCAGTTTTTGTTTTGGATTTTGGATTATTGCAGAAAATAAAAAAGCTTATACCAACATGTTTTGTTTGGCAAGATAATCTGACAATGAAAAACGAACACCTTTTTTTATTACTGGCCTGTGAATACAATTAGTGAAATGTAACATTAGGCTATAAATGAACTGCAACTACATTACAGTCACCTACTGTAACATAACATGACATAGCACAACATGACGTAACACAGGGCAAGGTAACATAACGTAACACAATGTAACAAAACACAATGTAATGTAACACAGAGTTACGTAACACAACGCAACATAATGTAACTTAATGTAACACAGTGTATCAACCACTAAGTGAACAGCGGGATGATGTTTATGGCAACTTATGTAGCCTCTTTCAGTCACTTCTTAGCAACCACCTGTTTTAAAACAAGCAAAAGCTTCAAAATACACATGTGGGAGGCATACTTTATATCATAGAACAAAACTTAAAGATAAGCTGTTAACTACAGACCTTATTTCAAGCATCTAACCAAAAGCCCTTCCAAAAAATCCACTGACTTCAAGACAGGGGAACTGGAGGTGCAAATATGCCAAGTCATTTCCAGGTTTTAGCCTGCACCACTCTACAGGCTAATATATCTACGAATCTGAACAAAAAGAAAGTTTGTAATCGTCAGATCTTTCATATTCAGATACACTGAAATACACTAGATTGATGAAGATTGATGCCTCTTTGTCTGTTCAGTAAACATGAAGCTACAGCTGGCAGCTGTTATCTTAGCTTACCATAAATACTGGAAACAGGGGTAAACAGGTAGCATTGTTTTTGTCCAAAGGTTAATAAATCTGTATTTTTTTTAAAGTTATATGTAAAAATTACATGTTGTGGTTTAAGAGGGGATTCTGTGCCTCACTACTTCTTGGCCATAATTGACAGAAACTAACAAACGACTAGCTTGCTCCCCCTATGTTCAGTTTTTGTGCTAAGCTAACTGGCTACAGGCTCTAATTTCTCAAAGTGACAGTATAATCCATCACCATACTCTGAGCGTTTACAACATTTCCCACTTCAGTATTTTGAGGTGTAACATTAACCGTCTGTTCTTTTTCTCCTCAGTCTCCCTCAGTCCCAACAGCGTGCGGTCTCCCATTTTGAGGAATTACGAGTCCCAGACCACACTGATGGCCGACGGCCGATCAGGAGAAGAAAGCTCGGATGAGATTGTTTCAGTCATGATGACACCGAAGACCGGCAACAGGCTGCATGTCCCCCGAGAAGTACGAGCCCTCAGTTCACAGGTAGAGTCATGGTGATGGTTCAGGTGTTTTTGTGTCAGTATCATAGCATAATCATTTAAAGGGTCATTAATTAAGTAAAACCTCATGCAGATGGCCAGAATTCATATCAGCAGTATAGAATTTTGACAACCCTGGCATGGTGAAGTAACTGTTTGCTGGTCTTGATCAATAATTGGTGACCACTATAGTAATTTTATACTAACAGTAATCAGTATGCGTGTATGTTTCTGTCTGTGTTGCTTTCAGGACGGCTGCTCTGTGTCTCCTCCTCTAAACTGTGCGAGGCTGGAGGAGGTCACTGTGGAGCTCAGAAAGATATCAGGGAGTCTGGGCATCAGCATCTCTGTGAGTCTCTGAAATATTTTATCAAAGATGAAGTTGTGAATTGGTACTGTAGAACTCACTCCAGGCTTAAAAGTTATGTGACTGTACTTACAATCATTGACTTTGACAACATGTAAAACTGTGCCAAAAGGAATTCAGAAACAATGTCATTACAAGTACAGTGATACATTTGCTGCTGTTAAGTCTGATATTATTGTTTAAATACATTCTTGTCATTTTTAATCTGCCATTGATGTGACTATATGACTTGGGGGCACAAACAATGAATAATTTAATCTCAGATTAATTCTGATCAGTTTAGCAAAGGTTTAAAATGAGTAAATCCAGATTAATAATTAAGCAGAGCTCTGTTGCACAAACAAAAACAAATCTCTGTTTAATAATTCCAAGTTTATTGATGTAAACCTAAACCTAATTACCTAAAATAAATAAATAAATGATTTATGAGTCGTCAGGACGTTTAAAAATTATGTGAAATTTAAGTCTAAAGGAGTTGAGAAACGGTTACAACTAAAATTTTTTGGTTGCCCTATAAACATTAGATTATTTGCTAGCTAGCTAAAAAGTTAACGAAACATTACATTGTTTGCTAGCAAGCTAAAAAGCTGACAAAATGTTGCATTGTTTGCTGACTGGCTAAAAAGTTAAGAAGACATTACATTGTTTGCCATTGTAGTTTGCTAAAAAGTGAACAAAAGTCACCTTGTTTGCTAGCCAGCTAAAAAGATATTTAGCCTAGTTAGCCTTTCCATGAAGTCTCGGCAGAGAAGCCCAAATCAATTTTATACAGTAAGCCTAATTTTGTTCTTGGTGAAAACTCCAGTAAGTTAAATTAATACTTACAGTTTGTGTTCCGACTCCCACGATCCTTTTAAATGCATTTTCAGACACTTTTCCATCATGACAGTAATAAAAAATTGTAAGAAAAACCCTGCACCCATTTAAATACTGTGTTTACAATGTGAGAATGTGATTTAATACATTAACAGTCAGGAGAAAATTAGTCCAGTAACTCCAGCAGTGGGTCACAAAGTCTGCAGTATACAATCTGATTACCATGTGACAAGATTAGAGAGAGAGAAGTGTTGGTTTATGTTACGTCACTTTCACTGATTGCTACTGCATTAAATAACAGTGACAGTACTAATAACAGCAAAGTACATTTTGAGTTGGTGTTTTTGGTACTGTACGAACTCCAGCTTTACACTTCAGCAGTTCTTATATTTGCTGACCTGAGGGAAGGCTGCTGTCATCATCATACATATAGATGTCAAGTCATTACGACATGTGTGGATGAGGAACCGTAATCCATAATCTGTATTGTAACTGGTGCCAATATCAGTATCCAGCCCTACTACTCCCTCCTACAGTTAATCACAGATGTGTTCTGAATGAAAGTTTTTCTCATCAATCATTCAGGGTGGTGTCAACACCAATCTTCGGAATGGAGGAATCTACATACGAAGCCTGGTTTCAGGAGGAGCTGCTGAGAGAGACGGACGTCTACATGCAGGTATTACAGCTAAATATCATATCCAGCAATGGTCTTGTGTAAATGTGGAGGGTAATCCTTTCTAACTGGTTAAATAATTGTATGTTTGATCTGTTTACAGCCATTTGAATCCTCCCCAGAGTGGCAATTTATTGGTTTCTTATAAAAACCCTTTCTTGAGAACTGGGACAAATTATGTCTTACAAAAAACTTTAAAATATTGATACCAACACAAGAATATTTTTTTGGTCAGTTTAAATTTTTGGTCATAATAATGTGCAATGATAACAATATTTCTTTTAATTTGTGTGTGTGTGTGTGTGTGTGTGTGTGTGTGTGTGTGTGTGTGTGTGTGTGTGTGTTTGATTGAAAATTTTGGATGATTTCTGTCAACTCTGTCTGATGATTTAACTGGACATAAAGCTACACCCTGAGGACCCCTGTCTCACTTCCTGGTGTAAAAAAGGCAGGAATATCACTCCAGCACTGATATGCTTTCTACTTTTCAACAAATTCATTAAATAAAATTGGTATCAGATGCGTCTCAAACATAACCTGTCAGATTTTTACAAAAACATGATTTAATCAGGCTTATAAAGGTTGAGCTATTCCCTAAGGACCCCTATCTTACTTCCTGGTTTAAAAAAGGCGGGAAAACTGCCCAGGCACCTTTAAACTTTATTTTTTTCAACAAATTCATCAAACAATTGCAACAGATGTGTCTCAACCATAACATGTCAACTCCATAGCCCTGCAATATCAAAGTTAAATAAAAATGATGGTTTAAAAAAATTTTGTTTTGATTAGCATTAAGAGAACTTCTAGCAAATAAAATGACTGCACACTACAACTATGCAATGAAATGAAAAAGATGTCAATTTTTCCAGGATAATTAAAGAGTAGACATTAAAACCCCCTCAAAATACGATTTTGTCTCAATTCCCAAGAATGACGATGAATGATGGGTCGCCCCTTCTTATAAATGTGCAGGTTTGCTGCAGACTCCCAGCGTGAGCTCTGCACTGACGGCTGCTGCAGTCTTTTAGCACGTTCTGAGTCTGATAGTGAGACAGCCCTGAGCAAGAGCGCAGGATTACTGGACTGTAGGATTATTGTCTATCCAACATCTAAAATTAAAAACGGGTGTATGTGTTACTCAGATGGAAACCTATATAAAGCCTGCGTTATTCTTCTTTGAGGGGATCAAGGAAAACAGCAGCAGCTAACAGGCATACAGTAACAATAATGACCAGCATATTACACATTCACATGAAAGTGTAAGCTGGAAAAGAGGAAGATAATAATACAGGGTAATGCAATGTTATCTTTAATGTTTTTTGTTGTTTGACCAAATGTAATGAGAGCACACAGCAAATAATTTAATTTAACACTTAAGATGTATTTTTGACCATCTTCCCCAGAGCCATAACAGCTCTCAGAGTGGACAAACAACACTCCATTTAACACTGTGTCACCGAAATTCAACACCTATTAAGATTAGAACATTTAGTGTCTACGGTTTGGCCTTTAGATGAAGCTTTCAAGGCAGAAAGAATAATGTTACAGGAGAAAAACAGAACACAAAATCTAAATGTAACAGCGTAAAGAACCGAAGCAAATAGAGGAGAAAAATCTAATTTAATGTGTCCCAAATGTTCTTTGTTACAGGTGACAGACTGTTGGAGGTGGATGGGATTAGCTTCCAGGGCTTCACCTACCATCAGGCTGTGGGGTGTCTGAGTAAAACTGGGGAGGTAAAGGACGACATGTGACTGATGTTGTATTATATCAGTGTGAGAAGTCTATTAGAGACCAGTGATTACCTGCGCCGATGGTGATGAGCTGTGTTTTAGCCACGCTAGCAGCATCGCTATAGGCATGACAATGTCTGTTGTTCAGTTGTTCTGTTGGTCCATACTGAAATACCTCAACAGCTATTGGATGGATTGCCATGAAATTCAGTACAGATATTTGTGGTTCCCAGAGGACAAATCCCTGTGTCTCTGATGATGCCTTAAATGTTCATCTTGTACCGCCATGAGGCTGATAATGGTGGTTTTTCAGTGAAATGTTGCATTGCAAATTTGATCCAGTATTTTATGGAAAAAATGAAGTGACCCTTTAATTTTTCCTCTTTTAATGAAGTTGACACGTTTATTTAATACTTTGGTTTCAGCTGTACTTTGAGTTTAGTGCTAATTGGCAAGTGTTAGCATGCTAACATGTTAAACTAAAATGTTTAACATGGTAAACATCTTACCTGCTAAAGATTTTAGCAGAGGTGTGAACTGACTTTAGACTTGGCTTGACAAAATTAATTATCTATACTTGGACTTGAACACCAGTGACTTATGATTTCACCATCATGTTGCAGGAGGGAACCATGACGAATTAATGTTACATTACTTAACGCAAGCTGGAAAAAATGATAGCAAAGCTCGTATGTAAAACATGTGGGTTGAAAATTACAGACGGAGACACAACAACTTCCAACTTTTGACATTTGAAGTTCCACAAAGAACAGTAAGTCAAGACCTATATTAGCATAGTTAGTGATCTCATGCATAGCTAATGTTAGCTTAACAGCAGAGTAAGTTTTGGGAGTTTATTTTTATTTGCATTTCCATTACCACTTTTAATGTGCTGAGCTGTGGCGAATTGCACCCAAGACAGACCTTCTCTAGAGTGAGGCCAAAATGCGCCCGTCTTACCTTCAAGTGGTGAGCGGCGATGTCTCGCCAACTGTGGTCAAACCGTGTCTACACCCCTTTCTCCCCCCTCCAAATAAGCATATGTTGTGAGACTGAACTCGTGTGTGCAAAAGAGTGAAGCAAGTTTTTAAAAGTCTTGTGTGTTCTGTTTTCCGTACTTTCGTTGCTTCTAACTGAATCTCTGTGGTTTGAACTTTAGTTTCTCACCTGCGTTGCTGGGTTGCCTTGTTGTAATGGAGATACAAATCCCTGCTGGGCTGGGCCGATGTGCCACATTATTATGTTGACTTGTTTAGGACTTGAAACTTAATGTGAACGACTTGGGACTTGACTTGGGACTTCAGTGCAAAGACTTGAGAATTACTTGTGACTAGCAAAACAATGACATAGTCTGACCTCTGTATGTTGGCACTGTCATTCTGAGCATGTTAGCATGCTGATGTTAGCATTAACTCAAAGATCCACTGTGTCTGAAGTTCCTGGTTTAGTTTGGCTCTCCTTTTTTAATCACATATTCTTTTTTCTATGTCTCCCAATCACATTCTTGTCTTTTCCTGTCCTTCCTGCATCTAGATGGTAACCTTGGTTGTGGAGAGGGAGTCCATGAACCTGCCCAGGGTTTCTCTCAGTGCAGACACCAGCAGCAGCACATCCAATCAGAGCATTGGTCCAGCTACCAGAATGCAAAGGATCAACAGCTGCTCGTCCACCAGTACTAATCCAAACACGACCACTGAGCGGCCCAGGGACTACAGCTTTGTCACTGACGGTAGGAGACCCCTGGACTTGTAACACAAAATACACCATTTATTCTTGAGAACTGGGACAAAACTGAACGTTGAGGGTCTGAAGCTGCTCAGAGTTCCTTAATGCTAATCAAAATACACACTTTTAAACCATAATTCTTATTTAGAAGAGCTACAGAGTTGACATGTTATGGTTGAGATACATTTAATTAACACATTTAATGAATTTGCCAAAACTAAAAAGTTCACCAGTGTTTGAGCAGTTTTCCTGCCTTTTTTAAACCAGGAAGTGAGACAGGGGTGCGTAGGGTGTAGCTAACCCTTGTTACACCTAATTAAATCATGTTTTTGTAAAAATCTGACAGGGTTGATTGATCAGTGCTTGATGGAAATTTGGGACACAACCTGAAAGGGCCAACATTTTTATTTTCAAAAATCCATTTGACCCAAGGTGATTGTAATAGCACATTTTTACACATTTTTATACCTTTATTATTAACAGGTATTGTTAGTTTTAGATGCTGAAGGTTTTTGACACATTTTTAAATTGTCTGAAGTTGTGAATTCTTGTTTGGGACAAGGGTGTTCTCTGGCATTGGGCAAGTTAAACAAAAAATCAAAATGCAAACATTTCATAAATCACATATATTTCTTATATATAAATCCTTAAAGAATAATTTTTCACCCAAAAAAAATCTAAATTAGAGGGTTGGTATTAATATTTTTTAAGATTGGACATGATTTTTCCCAGTTCTGAAGAACGGGTGACATTCAAGTGCCCCGACAAACTAAGAAAGACTTGGATCTTTTCTTTCTGTGAGGTGCTCAGGCAGCATTTGTGTCTCTTGCAAACTCCGAGATCGATCTGAGTCAGAGCGTTAAGTCACAGCAACGCCTCACACTGCTGAGGAAGAACCTGCGTGAGAGAACCTGTTGACTCTAAGCTGTTTTGTGCTTTAATAGCCCACCCAGGCTAGTCTGGCTGCTTGCTTCAAGGTGAACTTTCACACACTTCCTCCTCTTCATCCTGATCTTCCTTGCTGACCCCGACCTTCCTCTTCTTATCCCTCTGGCTTCCCTTATCCTTCGGCCTGTCCTTCTATATCTGTCATCCCACATCTCTCCTCTTTCCTCTGACACAGACAGGCATGTTTTAACACAATACAGAGTGGATTTGATCACATTAAGAGGTTATCATCTCGACGACCGTTAACGCAGGACACATGAGGCCAAAGTAGAACCTTCAAAATGTCCCTCCTGTCCATTTCTGCACACACCTGTATCAGTGCTCATTTTATATACATTTATATATGCATTTGTCAATGAATAATATAACTGAATTGAATTTCTATTTATCAAAATAATCTTAATTGACTTACTGTCGCCTTTCATCATGTCTGCAGAAGGCTGCAGATGACATGCAAGTAATGATTCCTTTATCTATTTATTTTTTAATTTTAAAATAGCAAGTATTGATTTCCTGTGATGATAAAGTGATTATTCTGTAATCGAGAATCTGTTCTTGACAAATTGCTGTTGTAATCAGAAGAAAGCTACCAACTAAACTCATTTAAAACCATCTTTTGTGTTTTGTGTGTGTGTAATGTTTGTAAAGGGGGAAAAATGGGACCAACTGTTGCAAAATAAAAGCAAAAGGAAACATTTTGGGAAGCACATTTATTTTGTTTCACTAGTGGCCAGTTAGCTTAGTTAGCATTAGCTTAGCTAGGGTCTCGCCCCTGTCACAAACTCCCCAGGCCCCCAGCAGGCTGTGAGGTGGCAGTGTTTACTACCCCCACCTCAATCATTAATATGTTATATGTCATTTGTTTAAACTAAGCAAAAGTGTAAAAA
Organism: Lutjanus erythropterus; assembly: GCF_056507025.1. NCBI lineage: Eukaryota > Metazoa > Chordata > Actinopteri > Lutjaniformes > Lutjanidae > Lutjanus > Lutjanus erythropterus. Next base: position 6,877,093 of record NC_139333.1, on the reverse strand, counting down.
CAACAAGTTGTAGTTTACATGTTTTACTGGCAGGCGGATTTTTCTTTCTTTGGACACAGTGAGGCTGGATGTTTCCCCCGTTTCCAGTTTTACGTATGCTAACCAACTGCTGGCTGTAGCTTTATAGGGGTTATTCTATTCTTACATTCCCAGGGTCCTGTGCTCTCCAGCTCTATACGAGTCAGGACCTAGAACAGAGGACCTTGGGAATTTAGGACCTTATATATTATACAATCCATACAAGAATGTTGGCCTTTTTTGTGATTGCTGTGGCAGAGAGTGCCTTTCATTTCAAGGCAGCTTTTCTGAAAATTGTGATGCATGTTGCAGCGTTTTTAGACATTTTTTGAGGGAGCAAGAGAAATTTGAAAAACAAAAACAAAAAGGCAACGTGTTCTGGTGAGAATAAAACCACACTCTGTTCTGAGTGATCTAAGTAACCTTACCAAAAAGGCTCAGGATTACAACAATTTTAACAAAATATGCCTTATTTGTAAAAGAAGCGCACCTGGGCAATATTCCACAAAGAAGCTCAATGGAGCTCAAACTCAGTGATTGGTCAAATTTACAAGGTTGTGCAGAATCCACAGGGACTGGTTATGATTTGTGTTCACTGCTGCGATCACAACTTCCTGAAGGGACTGAATTATATTTATGATAGATATGAGAGAGGTGTTGATCTTCTAACTTTCAGCATGAAAGCAAAACATATTGCTTTAAAAGTAAAGACAGTCATTAGACGAAAAACAGATAATACATGAAATAAATGTCAGTACTTTCTGGCTCCTTGTACAAGGATGAAGTAAATCCTAATTCTAGAGAGAAAACTTGAGTCTCCTGCTGCTCTCATGACATGTTCTGGTTAAAACACACTGCACGTCCAACACACCTGGTTACTCTATCTGACCATCTGCTCTCTCTGTAGCTTTGTTATCCCTGTTGCTACGTTGTTCACCAGAAAACGATGCTGTAACGGCTGCAGTCACTTTCAAAAGACCCACCTACCGCCATAGCATCCACCTGTAGGCTCCGAGTCTCATCTCTGAGAAAGTTATCATTGTAGTTTTGTTGCATCCTTGTAAGAAGTGATGAGGTCCAAGTCTATACACCAAATATCTACTCTGCTTTAGTGTTTTTTCCATTCATTTCTCAGTTTAAGTTGAAATCTCAACAACTCAAAGCTGATTCAAATATAATGAATTTCCTCAAACAAAAGAATATAATCAGCTATATATTTTCTCTACCCTTCTTGCTTCCTCTCCCATCCATCCACCTCCTCTCTCCTTTTTCACTCCTGGCCTCCATACTGCCTCCCACCGTCCTCCCACCTCCAGACAACACCCAGGAAGTGACTCTGACGAAGAGCGCCAGCGGCCTGGGCTTCAGCTTCGTGATGTGCGAGCTGGATCCGCCCACTCGCGACTTTGGCAGCCTGGTCCGAATAAAGCAGCTTTTCCCCGGCCAGCCGGCCCAGGAGAGCGGCAGGATCCAGGAGGGAGACGTCCTGTTAGCCATCAACGGCCAGTCGCTCAAGGAGCTGTCCTATCCAGTATGTGCAGTATTTACATGTTTATTAATCTCATTAGTTAACCTTCACTTTCTTATATCTGACATAAATTCAGAATAGAAAATTATTTATCATTTGCATGATGATGTCTTAGTTTGAATTCCTTATTGCCTCATGTATCTCTAAATTTGCTGCTTTTGAATGTGAATATTTGGGATGAACTGAAGGATTAAAGCTGGGGTATGCAGTATTTGTGGTGTCAAAAGTTCCAAAATAACAACGTATTTCAAGTGGTCTGAGAGAAAACCAGACTTCTACTCCTCTTGGATCTGATGCTTATGAGATGGTTCACTCACAGCGACTGAATGAAATGAACCAGTTACGTCTAAGGTGCTGAAACAATACCGGGTAACAGGTGTTCTATGGCAGCCATTTTCAACCACTGGTTTGGCCTCAGACTGCCATCTAGTGGGCCCTGGAGGTAGTGATAAATGTGACAAATGGTTAGATTAAAATGTAAAACAATATTAATATAATAAAATTTTGAAAGTTTTAATATCATCACACCAATCAAGACACATCATCAAGTAGAGACAAGCATGTTAGCTAGCTATCGCTCCCGCGGATGCAGCGACTCAAATTGGATGGGTTTTTGGAAAGGTGATCCTCACAAATTCTTAAGTTACAGAAGGTTGAAAACCCCTCTATAGTAGTTTTGAAACGTCTGTTCAACATACTCTGCGTGATGTTTCCTGTATTTTATATAATGATGTTGCTGCAAACAAAAATAAAAACTTGAAGTCGATATTCTGCCTAAAACGTCTCTTATACAAAAATGCCGTTTTCTCGTTTTTTGTCTGAAAGATTTGTTCTTTCTTTTGATATATTCCACGTTAACATATTCATAGAAAGGAATATTCTGTGGCTGTTGAAAAGTCAGTGAATTTTGTCAAAAATGCTGGCACTGGCTGGCAGGGAAAGTTAAGTGTCTGAACACTCCTTCCACCGCTGACATCATCTATCTGCAGCTTCATTATTTGTGCCCGACTCTGATAAAAGTTCTCTCTTCTTTCTGCAGAAGGTGATAAAACTGTTCAAGACTTCACCAGCTGAGGTTCGACTGACCCTCTGTCGGCCTGCACCAGGTACACACACACACACACACACACACACACACACACACACACACACACACACACACTCTAAAATACACACGTAGATGTTAGCGGCCACCTGATTTCCTCACCTGTTTGTCTGTTCTTTGCAGGGATCCTTCCCTCCATTGATCAGCTTATCGGCACATGAGTGACATCACAGTGTTATACGGATGTTCAGAGGCGCCACTGTGCTTCCTGATCGATCAGGACGTGGTGAAGGAGAACCGAGGACGGGGTGAACCGTAGTGGTGTTCCGATCGGCGCATTAAGCTGATCTCATTGACAGACTCTGCAGAGAGGTCAGAGAAACTCCACAGCGTGACATGACAGGATGTGATTTGACGCAGCACGCTGTGACCTTCTTGATGACCAGCCAGTGGGAGTTTTATTTAATGAGTGTTGTCATAGTCCAGAGGGATAAACTCATGTTTTTAGTCACCTCACAACACTGCAGCCAGGCATTAATGTCACACAAAGAAGACATCATTTTGACACAGTGTAACACGCTGTACACAACATGCTGTGATATGACAAACTCAGTGAGACAAAATACGACTCATATGAACTTATTGTCATTAATACAATTATGAGTTTCAATGTCCTACACTTATATCAACCACTGGAATATTGATTCTTAAGTATCATACACTCAACATTTTGGTGATTTTGGTGTTTGTAAAACATTTAATTCAACCTCTGGGGGAGATGATGCTTCTGTTGATGTAATGTGCGTGCAGCTTTTCAGTGACATCAGCTGTAAAAGGGTCTATGTGATGAGAAAAGTTTGTTTTAGATCATTACAAAATTGCCTCAACTTCAAATTCTAAGGCAGCCTTGACCCTACCTTTTTCAGTTAAAACAAATGGTTTATTGTCACAGGGACACGGTCACTTCAATCACCAAGACCTGGATGACTGAAAAGCTTCACAAACTCTGGAACTAAATACACAAGTAACTAATTATGAGCAGGTGAAGCTGATCAGGAATCAAAAGGGCGGGAAAACAGACAAAGACAGGAAGTAAAGCAACAGAAACATGAGGGACTACAAAGTAAAACAGGAAACAACCAACAAAAAACCTCAAAGCATGACATCTTAAGCGTATTGAACATCTTTTTCTTGAGTACAACTGAATTAATGTCAAGTTTGTCTTTTCAAATTCAATTTTAAGTTAAAACAAATGTAGTTTATCTTCTTTCTGATGTTTTCATGTTAGTTCTTCACACACAGCCTCCACCAGAGTAGATCAGAACAGGTATTTTTGTTTTGTTATGTTTGCTTTGTCTTTGAGTTTTACCATGAGGTTTCAAATCAGTTATGCAGTGTCTAACTAAAAGAACAGTCCCGTCCTGTCTGTTTTCCAGGCACACTGAAGAAACAGTGACAGAACATGAGAGCAGAGAGGTCGGAGGCTGAACGAGAATGGATTTGTGGAGCAAATATGATATGAAAATGTAAGTGGCTGGATAATGAGGTGTCAGGTGGGTGTGTGTACGAGGCAGCAAGGAAGAGGACTGTTTTTTGCATAACGTAATATTTTCAATGTTAGATTTTGTAGTAATCCAAAAATACTCAGGGTAAGGTTACATTTTACATACATTATGTTACTAATTACAAAATCTCAATGTAATTTGTATTCAGTATTCAAGGTAAGTAAGGAATTCTTACAGCTGAAATAAGATTTTACAGTATTTCATGTCAAAATATTCACTTTTGTGGATGGAAACTGTTGCTGTCAGTTGCTGTTACAAACCAAATCTCTTATGAGCCATGAAGAGTCAGTGCTCTGCAGGTTTTCACATAAACCAAACACAAAAGCCGTTGATTTTACTGATCTGATTCATTTGTTGATGAAAATATGCATGTTGGTTCATGGCAAGGTTATCATCCAATCAAAGCTAGGTTATGGGCGGAAAACAGAGATTCTGGTGACATTTTTACTTTAAAAACACCTAACTTAACTAAATCTAACATTTTCTGATCTTTTCTAAAATTAATTTGTTGAATACAATACCAGAGCTGACATTCGTTGCACTTTCCCATGAACAGTGGGGTTTATTTATTCATTTATTTATTTATGACCTGTGAACAAGTGAGTGCTTTTTGCAATAAACATGTTTTTTTGTTTTTGTTTTTTTTTTTTTTGCTGCACTGTAGATAAAAATCATGCAGGAATTTAGTGGAATCAACTAATATTCTCTCATGAACTTAAATATTTGGAATATACATATTTTATTTATTCAGGTTCATTGAATGTGAGAGGAAATCAAATTTGTTTGTAAGGTTTGTCAGAGTGACTGAAGAGTTGTTTTTTTCCAACTTAATATCTTAAGCTTATTGAACATGTTTTTCTAAGTACATGTGAATTAATATAATTTTACTTTAATAAAGTCAAAAGTTCATTTGTTTTGAATCATTGCATAATTACTGCAACTTGTCTTCATTCAACTTAAAATCTGAAGGAAGTCTGGACACATACCTTTTTTAAGTTAAAAGAAATAGTTCATTTTTACAGTGTGGCATGATAATTTTTTGTATTATATTTTATTTTTACAAAGTAGTTTGAAGTATTTTTTCAGCAGCTTGCAGGTCAAAAGAACCTCGACAACTGTGGTTCCTTGATAAACCTCTTTTTCATCTCTTAGCCACAAGGTGGCAGCAGAGTCCTGCAAGTGACAGCAGTTTCCTTCTTTGCATTGCAATGAGTAACCATCAGTGCTGCTGAGCCTCACTTCTCAATTAACACCATTTGATTGAAATGAGAGGGAGTCTAACAGTGTGATCTTTTCTCCTCTGCAGGGAATCCAAAGGAGACATTTTGCTGACACCAAATGAAGAAGATGACAAAAAATGAACAGCAAAATAATCACTGGTGTAGATTTTGTTGTGGACAAAAAAACTGCAGAATATATTGCATTTCTTTCTCACTAAAAGAAAATGTAACTGTCATCAAACTTTTCTTTGTGCTGAATGTAAACCCTCATTTTCTCACAAAAATAAAAGCCATTAAACTGAGTCTGACCTGAATATGGATGATCCACCCCCAAAACACTCATTTAGTATCTGGACAAACCAGGCTGTGCATACACACACACTCTCTCACACACACACACACACCTCCCTGGGTGAGGAGCCAGTAATGGCCCCTCGTAAATAAGGGTTCCTGTATTTTGGTGAAACCCAGTAGTGCATCTGGATCCCATCAGAGCTTGTGTTCCCTTTGCAAATGATCCCAAATGTTTCTAATTATGCCAGTGGAGTCGGCACGAGGCTGTGTGTGAGCGCTTGTGTGTGCGTCTTCGTGTGCGTGTAATCACCCTGACGGACACGCTCACCCATACACTGGCCTCTGTTTATTCATGGACGGAGTAACAGAGACGGACAGCGTGGTCTTGACCTGTGCGGCCTCTGCCTAGGTCACTGCACGTGGTGATGACTGATGAGTGCAAGACGGGGTGGAGATGGATTTTCTGCACCAGTCTCGTCTGCTGACATCGCTGTCTCCCCGCTGTGCTCAAGTGATTTCCAACCTCATGGGTGGGGTGATGAGACTTTAAGGGTGGCTGAGGTTGCAGGAGGTGCAAAATATTACAGTGTAACATCATACAACCAGATGGAGAGTATCTACACACTGTAAAAAAAAAAAAAGAGAAACTTGCAACAACTCAGAATTTCAAGGCCTCAAAATTTCAAGACAGCTTCCTGCAATAGGTTTTTCACTTTTCGATAAAACTCAAACTCATTAGTTTTGAAACAGAAAAGAAAAAGCTTTGCAAACCTACAATCCTGAGTTGAGATAATTTACTTTTCTTCAGAAAAAAAAATCACAGTAAGCTGTGAATCTTGTTTGTCATTATTTGGGTGCCTAAAAATTAAATAGTTTTAAATGAAAATATTAACCATTATTTATTTTCACTTCAGTGCGTTTACTCATAATTTGTTGAAATACAACTTTTGTGGTTTCTAAAACACAAACATTGTAGTGTATCTAAAGAAGAAACGTGAATTATCTCAATGTAAGATTATTAATTGGTAAAAGTTGCCTTGGAATTTTGAGTTTTCTCAACTTTTTTTGTTTTACAGTGTAGATTTTTGAGCTGTAAATCAAACTCAAAGTTTTAGTTTTGAAATAAACTGAACACAATTTTACTGACCTATATTTTTTGTTGAGAATTTACATTTCTTTTTTTAGATAAACTTAAACTTGGATATGCCATGTGCTCATCTATGTTGAAAACAAGTTGAAAGGATATTCCTGGGGGACCTGTAAAAGCAACGTGTGGATGTAGTCATATTTTAAGTTAGCTCATGTTAGCAAAATGCTAGTTAACTGGCTAGCTAATGGACTAGCTTACAGTCAATGTGGATTAGCTAGTTTAGCAAAACACAAGCTAACTGGCTAACTAATCTGCTTCAAGCTATCTGAATTTAGCTACCCAGTAAGATACCTATTAGCTTAACTATTAGCTTAAGGTGTGACTATATATGTACGTTGTAGGCTGTATTTCACTTTTACAGCAATATCTTTTAACAATCTTCAAATTTTGATTTTCTTTTCACAAAAGATGAGCCTGAGGCATCTTAGTACAGGAAACAGGACAGGAGAAAATAGACCAAGTTTCCACCAGGTACCAAGCTCACCCAACTCTTTCTGAAGCACAGCACAAAAAGGGGCGGGACTTAGAGTGGGTCAATATTTGAAATACATTTTGGGGAGGATTTCTGAAACTCAAAAATTTAAGTTTATTTAAGGAAGGAAAGTTATTTTAGCTTTGAAAAAAAAAAGTTTAAAATTTTGGACTTTTTTCATTTTTACAGTGCAGTGAGAGCATCACTGCTGAAAGAAAGTTATTGGTCTACTATATATACATATATAATCTTCCTCACATTTGAATTCATGCAATTTACAAACTGTGAGCCAAGCACTCTGTATGCAAGGCCTGCAGCATGTTTAATACATGTAAATTGTTTGAATCTAATCTGATTTAGAATACAAACCGTGCAAATGTGATTGTTTGCACTTGCATTGTGTTGTTACAACCTCGTAGGTGCGTGACTGCACACACCAGGGAACATTTCATTAAGTGCTAACAGAGTATCATGGTGGACTTTTTTTCCTCTGGTACTTCACCATAGATGAATATGCTGGAAGTGAGCCACTGGTAGCCGTGCCAAGTGCTGTGTGAGACTGCAACAAGAAGCATGATTTTAAAAAGCGGGGGAGATCATTTTTGTTGTTTTGTTGGTGAGAAACTTACCAGGGTTTCTGTTTCTTGTAAAGTCATTTTTATCACAGTTTTTCTGGGACAATTTCTCTGAATTTCCAATGATTGTAATAAAATGGAATTCTGGCCACCTTTGATTATTTCAGACACCATGACATCATTCACATTTATACTGTATTTAATCTACCTATTGAGTTCATTTATTAGCATTCAAATGTGCCAATGATCCAACTTCACCTGATTAACGGACCAGTGTGTAGGATTTTGTGGCGTCCAGAAGCGAACTTTCTGATTGCAAACACCTCGCCTCACCCTCCCTTTCCAAGTGTGTAACCTACGGTAGCCATACAAAATAAAAGGCCATACCTAAAGCCAGTGTTTCTTTTGTCCATTCTCAGCTACTGTAGAAGCATGTTGCGTGGTGCAAAATGGCGATCTCCATGGAAGAGAACCCATGACCTCTGTAGATAAAAAGATCTCATTCCAGAAATGTTACAAGTTATGCCTTTAAAGGATTTGTAGTAAGGAAAACAGCCCAGGTTCTAAGCTTTGTTGCTGGTCCGACTTGAGTCAGAGTCTGTAGTCGGATAAAGTGAAGCATCAGCAACTGCAGAGCTAGCTTGTTTTTAGCTTGTTAGTGGAGGACAAAACAAAGTAGCAAGCTACAATTTAATATTGAACTTGAATCCATTATGTGGCCAGAAACATGACTCCTAATAAAATACACTTTTGCTCTGTGCCTGCAGGATGTTTAAATAGGCAGCTATTTGCTAACATGTTGGCCATATGACCTTTATAAGGTGACAATGTGCCAGACGACGCCAGTAAATCGATTAATACCGCTTTAATGTTGAATAACCAGTTCTCTCTTACTTAAGATCAGCTCTGCTTTCAGACAAATGTAAAAAGCTTTGACTCCCACCTGCACTTAAACATGCAGGTTGTGACAATTTCCCACCCACATACTGTGTTACATGCTAGTGTGCATTGTGCACATTTACAAAGAACAGCATTATACAGTGACTGGAGCTCAAACAAGTGGTCTGGTCTGACCTCGTCCTTACCTTGATGTAAGCAAGGAGAATGTGACATATGAGACTCTGGCTCCTGAAACCATAAAAGTTTCTGATTGTTTCGTACTGTGTCTCCAGCACACATGGAGATGGATAAAATATCTTTGCTGCTGACATGGAGTCACATGCCAGAGCGCCATGACCCCCGCAGTAACACGAAAAACACCACCCAGACAAATGGGCACAGTGATGCAGTCTGGCAGGCCTCGGAGACCTCGCTCTGCATTACAAGGCATTGTGAGCGATTCACATTTTCCACTTCAGCCACCGTGACGCACGGCCCCGTCCAGAGGCGGCAATGGATGCCGGGTGATTGCATGCGTTGGGCTGTTTGCCTCCGTCTTTGATGTCACCTCTCGCTCGGCAATTTCCCCAATTAAATTGATTGTGCTAATGTGTAAAGTGGACTGGCACGATTAAAGGTAAGCCGTGTTGTTTTTGAGAAGGGCCTCAAATCCATCACCATGGCTGCAACGCCGAGCATCCAGCGACACAAACTCCTCACACGGAAAAAGCCCTCCAGTTCTGCTTGAGACGCAGAGGGGAAATCATCAAATGTGACTTATTACTGGCGAGTGGAAAAGGATATCCTAATTATAATTATATCCTGACCAAGATGGTCGATATTTAAAAATGAAAACAATGGTAATTGCGCATTTTAAAGGGAGCAGTCGGCCAAAGAATTCCACCTTTCTGGGGGAGTCAGAAAGGCAGAGGAGATTGAAAAGGTAATTGAGGGGTTGTCAGTGGAAAGGAAGCAGTCAAAAGAGAATAAAAGTTCAATACATTGAATAGATGAATAGAGGGTGAAGGGGTAAGTGGCTGTGTGTTCGTATGTGCGCACACACACGTGCACTTTTGGAGAAAATGAGAGAATCAAAGGAAGTAGAAGAGTTATACAGCAGGCTCATAATGTGTCAACATTGTTCAGTGTGGGAGGTCGCCCCAGGGGAATGTTGCCTAACACACAAGGGAGAAATTCAACAGCTCTTTCAGCGGAAATCCTCATCATACATCTCCACTGCTTTAGGGAAGCAAAACAACCTGGTGAGAGGACCTGAGCTGAAGCCCGGACTGCGGTTGTCTCAGTCCACGATCTTGAAAGATTTATTCGTTTTGACGACAGGAATCTGATACCTCATGTGTCAAAACTTCCTCCCCCGCACAAAATCACCTTAATATGTCTGCCGGAGGCTGATAAGGTTTCTGATTGATGCCAAAGGTTCAGTGATTACTTCATTAGATGAGATTTACAGCTTTCCTCCTCTCTGCTTTGAAATAAATACTCAGTTCCACCCAGTGGAGCTTTAAGACATATTGACAGGATCCACCTATCCTGGGAAAGGTGACTGTAATGTGTCTCATGCGCTTTTCTCAGCAACACCCTTTTTCACACTTGGTTACACCCATTTACATCTGGGAGCCACACACATCAACTGTCTTTCACTGCTGGCTGCTGTATAGAACATAATGTGTTGGGGGTTAGCATAGAACAGGAACTGGAAATGTAGGACATTGGGAACTTAGGACCCTGGCAATTTTAGGACCCTGGGAACATAAGACCCTGAGATCATTATCCTGAAAACATATTACCTTAGGAACATAACAATTCTTTTTGGGATGGACCCCATAAACATAGAACTCTGGAAACATGGGACCTTTAAAATATAGGACGCTTGGAACTTAGGACCATAGAAACATAGGACCTTAGGAATTGGGACCCTGGGGACATAGAACCATGAAAACATAGGACCTTGGTAACCTAAGACCTTAGAAACTTAGGACACTGTAACCATAGAACTCAGGAAACAAAGGACCTTTGGAACATAGGACCCCTGAAACATAGGAACCTGAGACACACAGGACCCTGGGAAAATAAGACCTTTGGAAACTGAGACCCCGGGAAAATAGGAACCCGGAAACATAGGATCTTAGGAACCTGGGACCCTGGGAAAATAGGAACCTGGAAACAAAGGACCTTGGGAACTTGGAACCATCGGAACTTAGGGCCCTGGGAACATAAATTCACACCCTGGGACAAGCTCATAATATTTGAAAATTAGAATCTTTGTTGTAAATACAAAAAAACCTGCTGAACAACTTACAGAATTGATGCTAGTCTGCTAAATAAAAACAGCTGTTGGGGGAAGTTAGCCTTCTGACAGAAAGCTCCTCTTGAGAGTTACTGGGGGAAAAAGAAAGGGCTTTCTGGCAGAAAGTGTCTCCTATACGCATAAAAACACTACTTCCTGCTAACAATCCAAAGCAATGCTCAGCATTTATAGTTACGAAAAGGATCAATGTACAACTCTGTATCTGGCTGTGATTACGTAAAATGATTATTAGTAGTAGATCTCAATTTACTGTTTTTAGTTTTAGTTTACTTTTTGAAATCATGATTCTGTTTAAAAATTATGTAAACCAGAAAGATTTTCAATAACATTTCAAATGTTATACAAGTTACGTTGCAACTTGTGATGCTATTGTGACTTCCCGCTAAAGTCTTTACTAGCTAAGGCATTCATAGTTTCACTAGCTAGCTATTGTAGTTAGAGCTTTGCAAGGACTTTACACACACACTTAGTCATAAATATCCTGGAAAGATCCACAACTGAGGTTTCAGAAATCTTGAAACATTCTTTGTGGATCTTTGATGCTTGATACGGTCTGAATTTAAAGAAGACAGCACATGATTTTACCATATGCTGGAGGCAGACAGGTGGTCTGTTCTTATGCTGATATGCTAGTATCAGGGTTTTATGCAAACATATGCACTCAGTGAGCCAGTGGAGGGAAAGCATCAGTGGCTGAGAGTGTGCTGAAGACCACATGGGCTGCCGATCTCTTGATCAGTTGAACAGGACCGACTGTTTGCATAACAAGGCCAGCCAGTGAGGCAGTACAAGAATTTGATGTGGAGATGACCACCTCCTGCACTCGCATCTGGGCTGCATCTTGTAGTATGTATGGAGTATGGTTGAATGAGCTTACATTTGATCCGAGGATAACAGGTGATCATTCATAACTACGTTTGAATTAGACTACGAAGAGTACTTCTTGACTGCACTGAGCTTCAAGTGCTGAACTGTCATTCGGTGCATCATTGCCAGGCGTGCAGTCCAGATGTGTGCTTGAGAGGAAGGAAAAGATTAGATGAGTGTCGTCAGGATGTGACTACTATGGCTTCTTTCCACATCACTTGGTGTACGAAAGTGACTGATGAGGTTTGGATTGAAGCCATTCCTACACTTAACTATTCATCCAGGGTAAATTGCAAATCTAATGGTTCAATATGTCAAATATAGAAAACACATCAAGATGTATCATTACCATGGGTACTTTGTGATTTAATGACCCATCCTGTAGAGCAGCCAATCTCAACCACTGGGTCATGTCCCCTGGTGGGCCCTGGAGCCAGTGGTACTGCTACATGGTTAGATTAAAACAGTATTTTCGTATTTTTAAAAGTATTTTCGAGTATTTTTGTATTGTCATTTCTATGGCCTTTTGATGAAACATTATTCAGTTTTGTTTCTGTCCCACCCTAATTATCTACTTTGACCTCATACAGGTCTAACCTGACACGCCAGACAGTTTGTTACACAGAACCGTCTGGGAACTCTTCCTTAGAAACTGTCTGGAAAAGGGCAGGCACTTAAAAAAAAAACACTTGGCAGGTGATTGAATGATCACCTGTCTATCACATCTAACAAGGCTAACTGTAACCAATCAGATCAAACTCTTGCTGAAGCTGGTTGGGAGAAGAGCGAAAACATCTTTTCCATAGAGAAAGGCCTTCAGTGCCATCCTTTGCTCTTCTTTCAATGACAAAATACTCTCCAGTCCTCTTCAGGAGCTGCCATTGGTTGTTCAAGAGGAGTCGCTTCCGTTGACGCTTCTTGCTGTCATCACAGCAACTAATCTACACATTTGCCTCTACTGTTGCTATTCCTGCATTCGTACAATTTCAAGCTTGTGAACTGCACAAAAATCATTTGATATGCCATTATGGCTCAGATGTCTCAATAAAAACAGCTGTTATCGTTACCTTCACTTAGAGCCTTTTGGTTTGCTCGTTCCCCTGCTGGCCTGAGCTGTTTTTGGCAGGACAGCATGGACGGTCAGTATTCTTGGGCTCGTTTGATACCATAAACCTGGTTTTTCAGCTCTCACTCAGCACCTTTTCTTGAAGAAAACCATCTGTGCAAAGGATCAAACAGCCAAAAGGAAAGAGGCTCAGCCTCCCTGAAGCAGAGGTTAGGCCAGGGCCTGATGTTCTGTATAGTTCAAGGCCAAGAATTTTGCTTATGGACTTACAATGAGGGAGCGATGGTACTTGTAACAGACAGAGGAGTGATGGGACTTTAATTTCCCTGAATCCCTTTCCAGTGATGATAAGACCAGAAGGATGAGGTATTGTGCGACAAATTAACTCATTTTTCCAGCTTTAATGAGGCTTACATAAGGGAAAGAAGCTCAATATTGCCAAAAACTAGAGTCACACAGGAATCTGCCACTGTTTTAGATACAGGAAGATGTAGTAGTGAGTAACAATGTGCTGAATTTTCCAACAGATAAATGCTTTTAGCCTGCCAACAGTTGTCACAATTATTCAATCTACAGTATAACTTGCAGATATTACATTTGCAGGGTTTTATTACAAACTATTTACTTTGGTAAAGTTTTGCTTGTTGAAATGAATCAGACAAAAACATAGTTGACTCGCTGCAATAAACAAATGTAATGACTGTTAGCCAAACATTACCCCGAACAGCAATGTGGAATCATAGCTTAGTGAGTTTAGTATTTCTGTGTATTAAGAGTCTGGAACTTTCATATCAAATACCTGAACAGCAACATCAAGACTGGCCCCGAATAGGTCCTACTAAGTAGTACTACTTTAGTAACTTACAGTAGTCCAAAAAGTCCTTGAACAAGGTATTAATTTCCTTAATCTCTAATATTTGTTTTTACTCAAAAAGGCTACTTGATCATTTTAAGTTGACTGCATTTGAAATGGCAAGTTGGGGTAATTTTGTTATGATTTTGATTTAAAGTTTGAGTCAAATAAACTTGATATTAGTTCAGCTGTACTTGAGAAAAAACATTCAATAAGTTTAAGATATTAAGTTGATCCAACAACTCTTCATTCACACTCATGAATGTTTCATACAAATTTAATTTCTTTGACCTTTTCTCCTGTTGGAGCAACTTTGTTCCTCTGACACAAAGACAACATGTGAAAATGCATCCACTGAATGTTTTCTTCAAACTATAAAAATAGGAGGGTCTCAGTAGAGTTTTAACTCTCAAGGAATGCATGCTGGGAAGTCTGGTAATATGCTGGTCATGTTTATTTAAAAACTTAATTTAATGAGTTGACTAAACTCTGTACAGTACATTCATTTGACTCATCAGAATACTTTAAGTTAGAAGAACTCTGAAACTAAATGTTAGATATTTCAAGTTCAATTAAGTTGAAAAAATAAGATTATATTTACATGAAGTTAATGAAAAGAGATTAGTTGATTCTATTAAATACCTGTTTTTTACAGCGTACTTCTCTGAAGCCAATTAGGGCTGGGTATTAGTTGACATTTTTTGTTTTATGCAAATCTACTTTGCACAACTGGGACGAAGCTTGATATACGAGGCACAGTCCAACTTTCCCTGGACAATTACGTTAATAAAACACACAGACAACCACACACTCAGCCTCTAATAGCTAACTCGACCCTCGGTGAAGCTTTTCAGTCAAGTGTGAGATTAGAGAGTTGATTCTCCACAGGAAATCAGGAAACTCCACACAGGCCGGTCCTGCATGGGGACACTGAACCGGGCGTGTTAATTGACCACATGTTCTGTGCCGTCGAATGAAACGCGCCCCATTGCAACTTTATGGTTCGAACCCTGATGTAGTGCACCGCCCAGATATGCATGAGAAAATGAGTGAGGGAAATAAATCAAGGTGAGGATTGTTGTTTTACAGTAGGAGGAGGCGCGCTGTATGTACTCCTGTACAGTGTAGGAGTTCATACACAGATGCACAGCAGCGCTTCAGAGAGCGCTTCTATCAGCGTCCCTGCACATGTTCAGCAGAGCTTCAGGAGATACATGAAGAAAGAAAGTGTGTTTAAGTCCTAAGTGATTGTAAAAGATGGATTTTACAGTGCAGGAGTGGAGTTAAGTTACATCACATGTGAAAATCCCTTATGGATGTGTGAGTACATCAGGAAGGTAATAATCCTTCTGTCACCTGGGTGGCATGAGCATCCACATGAACACATTCAGTCAAACCTGTGCAGCAAAATCTAAGAAATAGAGGTTCTAACTAGAACCATACAGGGTTCTTCAGCTTGTATTCATGGGGAAAACTTTTTGGTTCCTGCACTGCAAAACATCACACAGGAATCAAATAATCTTTTCTAGTTAACGTAACTAAAATATATGAATTTTATTAATCTAAAATTTTGATTTAAAATGTCTAGTTTTTATTTTCAGAACTTATTAACGTGAAGTGTTCTGATGGAAACTTTTTGTGTGTTTAGTACATGCTGATTCTTCTCATAATAATGAAAGCTATGCTAACCACAACTCATATTTTAGTGTGTTGAACTTGAACGTGTTCTCAAGTTCACTTAACTCAATTGTTTTTACATTTTCAAAACTCATAATACGACTTTGAACTAGTTAATCAACTCATATTCAGTTAACTCACATTTTTAAGGGAGCAAGGGAACTCATGTTTTTAAGTTGAACCAGCCTAAAATGACAGATGGCAGAACCTTTTATATGGGGGTCTACCTAGACCCCTATATAAAATGCTTACCTACCTAATATAGGTTCTACCTAGAACCTGACATAAAGGGTTATACTAACCATCAGGGAGAGGTTTCACCCAGAAACACTGTGAGTGGTTCTAAAGGAGAACCCGTCCATGGTGTAATGGTTCCACCAGAACCCTCTGGGGGTTCTATCCAGAATCTTTCCACTTTCTAAGGGTGCTAACAACAACCCAAACAGGGGGTTCTACAGAGAATCCTTTTATATAAAGGGTTTGTAAGAAGCAAATGGTTCTGGGTAGAATCTCAGGTCTTGAGGAGGAACCCTTGTGGAACCCTTATTTCTAAGAGTATACAGCTCTCACATGTACTGTAAAGCCCACCCATCTGCAGTCAGAGTCTGGATCATCAGAGTCATCTCTCTCTATACATGCACCCTGCTACCTTCCTGTCCAGGATAAACAGACTGGGTTCGGACCCTCCACCTCGCTGCAGCAGTTAACATCAGCCTCCGTGAAACGCAGCGAGACCGCATCAGCCCCAGACAAGTTTTACAAGCCCTAACGCTCTCTGTCCTGCCCTACATCAGACCGCCCCTTTTCCCCCAAAGGCCCCGTTCCCCATCCCAGACCACTCCCCGAGGCCCCATTAGCACTCTCAGGTTGAGGTTTTACTTTAAGAAAATGTTCTTTTAGGCACAGCTGCTCCAGAGACAGAAATCATTTCTGTTGGCGGGAGTCAAAGAGTATTTTAAGTTACCATGCTTGAAATATTCAAGTTGCTGAAAAGCCTTTTATTTCTGTCTCTGTCTAATTGTATGCTTTGTCCTTCTATCCTGGTCAATTGTAGATGACAGGCAGAAGAGAGGACGGAGACAAACCAATTTCTGCATCCACAGCAGCAGAAAATTGACTTGAATGCAGCTTTACCACACTGTGACAGGAGCATTAGTGTTCTCAAGCATTAAATAGTCACTGTTTCTTCAGCTTTAGATTCAAATGTGTTAACTCAAGACCATGTTAAGATGTATGGAGTAAAAACTATATACAATAGAAAGAAAACAGTTTCACATAGGAACATAAAACTGCTCACAACAAGGTCTGTGAACTATCTTGATTAACTGGGTCATGATTTTTGGAAAGAGACACTTATTTAGAATTTTTCAAATGTACTTTTTGGGCGCTCTGAGAACCACAGGACTTGTGCCATTTAGTCCCATTATAATGGAGAGACGGCAGACATCTCTATGGCCGATATCTCCAAAACTCTGCAACTCCGCAGATCGCAGCCACTCTATACAATGTCAGTGATTCCACCAGCAGCACCTCGATGCGTCCCAGAAGTGTCTCTCTACTCTGTTCAGCTTCAAATACGTGCCAACTCTATTTTTGACGGATGCCGTGTAAATTTGCACAGAACTGATCAAACGGCCAGGAAGTCAGACACAGAAAAGGCAGGGAGAATCTGGGCATTTTTCAAAATAAAAGACCCTGTACAGACTCATGATCATAAAGACAGACAGAAAACAAACTATTGAACCACGTAGCCTGCTTATCCATGGTAGAAGCACAAAGAGCAAGGAAAGAGGACCTAATCAACAAAATCTGAGCAAGTAAACATAACCAGGTGGGCAAAACGCTCCGCTGCTGAAATGCTTCTGAGATGTTGCTGGTGAGGCTTGCAGCCGTGTGGAGGACGGATCAGAACCGTTGTGAATCAACACCAAACACCAAAAGTCAACACCAAAAAAACTCTAGATGGAAAAATAACGCAACAGGCCAGAGCAAAATATGTATGTCTGATTTGGGGAGGAAATGTCTCTTTAAAGTTATAAATAGCCTGTTTGTAATTTCTCTTTTTATGCAGTAAATACTGTGTAAAGTGGACGTGATTTGATGTCATTTTTTTATTACCTCTACCAAGGAAGCTATGTTTTCATTTCTTTCTTTTTGTTTATTTGTTTGTTCGTTTGTCTGCAGGATTACAAAAAACCTAATGGGCCAGTTTTCATGGAACTTGGTGAAAAAGTGTCGCATGGGCCAAAGAAGAACCCATTAAAATTGGCAGTGGATCTGAATCACAGGACAGATACAGAAATTACTTTTCACTTTCGTTAGGTCAATTGTAACACCGGCTTCTATGGCAAAATGGACTGAATCCAGTGAGTGAATGTTGTGCCGTGACTACAGCCACCTCAAACTTCACTAATACTGCAGCTATGTAAGAAATAAGCGATTTCTAAATTATCCACTGTTTTCTCCAAGTCGACAGAACCAAAATAAGGCTATTTACAGGCAATTGTGGGCTTAGATAATGTGCGTATCATAGAAGACTGGATTATTGGTCTCAACAGAGGTCTGTACTCTCTAAGTGTCGTTTTAGCTCTTTAATGGAACTGACATTGAAATGTTGGAGAACTTCTGCCCAACTTACTCCCCAAAAACTGGAGCTCTTTTGTTTCAGCCATTAACTGTTCACCAACTGAGGTTTAACCAAGAAGATCAGTTCTGTCCTTACAGCAGCTCTGCCGAAGACATGTGTGCATAAATCTGTAAAAATCCAGCGTGCTTCCTGCTTCCTCTTAAAACAGACAGACGTCCACATTCCTTGCGATCATCTGTAGAGATGTTTAATAGAACAAGGGTCCAATAATTTCAGTCTATATGTGGTATGTGTTTCAATGCAAGCTCTTATATGTCAGTGTCAAGTGTTCACAGGCGAATTAAAGATGAGGAATGTCCTGTGACCACTCCTCACTGCCCTCACTGCTCTTTTTTCTTTGTTCTGTTTCTCTTCTACTTCCTCCAGGTTATTTCTCTTTTGCACTTTATTTCCCCCCCTTCACCCCCTACTCTTCCTCCTCCTCCTCATCTATTTCTCCCTCCCATCTTTTCCTTAATGTATCCCTGCGGATGAGCAAGCCATGCCAGAGCCATAAATCTCCACTCTGTATCTGTCCATCACATCTCATAAAAGTCTTATTCGTCCCAGTAAAAACCCAAGCTGCTCTCCCTGTAAATGTTTTTTTGGGTGGCAGAGATCCCTGTAAATAATTTGTTGCCATGTATTTTACAAATCATCCTCCCAGTGTGATGTCCACCTTGTTTCAATCATTGCTTGGAGTGGATGATTTGATGCACAGCATGTGCAGATTGTTACAAGGTGCACTGGAGCTCGAATCAGGGATGGATGCACGCATGTAAGAATAGAAGACGACTGTGTGTGCATAATGCATCTTGACCTGCGGGTCAGATCGTATCCACCTGTTATTTGGTCTCCTGTTGCTTTTCCTTTTGGCAAGTTTAAGGCAACAAAGAATCTTTTCAGCGTGTTGTGAATCATTTATGAATCTTGACCTCAGACCCTATAAATACAACCATGGAGGGGAACTTTGCAGTATAAAAACCTGCTGAAAGATCAGTGAAGTGGTGTGTCTGTAATGTATGTTGGCTGAAATGTGGATCTATAGTATTTGCAGTGAGTCATTTAGAGGACACAGTGAAAAACCACTGCCACAAGATGATGATATGAAAGTTATTGGTCTAAATCCCAGACTCATTTGAAAAATCAAAATGATAGCAAGTCTCAGCTCCTTGTTTATCTGTCCAAGTGCAGTTTTACTGTTTTGGTTCACTGTCACCAGTCTTATACTGTCACTTCCAGCAGCAGCAAGCGGCTGTTTTTTTTAAGTAAAAGGCTCTTTAAAAAATAACCTGCTCAACAGCAAACAGCAGAGAGACAAAGTCAGCATTTAGCAGCTAAAGAGCCAGATGTTTTCCTCAGGAGGAAGTGGAGGAGACCAAAATAAGAGCCAAAAGAGAGTAAATATTTGACTTCTGGCCATCAGCTTTAAAAGGCGATGATCGGTCAGTGATGCAGGTTTACAGCTCGTTTCCCCTGCTCCCACGTGACCAAAATTAAAGTTTTAAAGTTTGAATTCTTCAGGTCAGTTTTCATTTTTTTTCAGTAATACACAAGACCATGACCTAACAACGATCTGTGAGCGCCAAAACCTATACATGAAAGCAGCAACCTTGCTCTAGTTGACATTGATTTGCAAGAGCATTTGTTGGATAGAAAACACGAAAAATATGAAATAAACATCTTTGCTGTAATTTGTGTATGTTATTTTCAGGAGGAAGTGTTGCTATGAGCTTTGATAAATGACCGTGATGGATCCCTATTATACGTAAAACATGGTAAAGTGCCTTGTATGGTGCCCTTCCAATGGAGAAAATGTAGTATGGTGCCCTGAATGTGGCCCTTCCAGTGGACAAAATGTCATGAAGTGCCTTCTAGAGTGGTCCGATGTCCAAGACAAATGATAAAGTGTCCTCTAGGGTGTCCTTCCAGTAGATAAAATGTGATAAAGTGCGATGCTGGTGCCCTTTTTATTTTTTATTTTTCAAGTCCACCACTGATAAATAATGTTCAAGAAAAAGTGAATAAACACTGAAGATTAAACATTTCAAAACAGTTGTTGCAACTTCTCTTTAACTTTGCGATCTTTTTCATTAAGCCACATTTACTGTAAAATGATTCAAGTGTAACTTTAGCACACATGGGTTACTGTGACTGCTTCAAGTGAAGAACGTGACACTTTTAAATCTTTTCCTACAGGCTGCAGTGGAGCTCGTAACACACAGGAATGTCTATACAGTGTGTACTCATGCATGCTTTAAAATACAACAAATATATGGAAATGCAGTCCTTGATTGTTTGTGTGAAAATCACATGTTGCTCCCAGCTCATCCTGCTTTAGTGAAGCTATTCTGTTCTGCTCTGTGTATTTACTTTCCCACTTCCAACTTTTTGTTGATTGTTATGCAAGTGATGACATACTGTATGATCTTAACCTGTTTCCTGTATGTTTAAAGCCAGCAGATGGCAGTGTAGAGCTTCAGCTGGTCTCAGTATCACAGCCTGTCATTCTGCTGCGTGTCCCACAGCTTTAAGTGTGGATCGACGCTCCTCAAACTACTGTAGAGGTCAGAACCGCCTATAGATCTTAAGAAACGCTATTTTCAGGATCTGACTTAATTGTAGTCTTTGTTCTAATTGCACTCCACTCTGATGAAGAATGTGCAGTATACATCTACATTTAAGTAGGCTTTGCAACTGTTTTAAGACTGAATGTTTGGCTGCTTTTCTTCCAAACATTTCCTGAACCTCCACATCAGCACATCTGTACAGGACAAAGGAATCTGTCCCGTGTGCGTGTGTCCATCATTAAAGATGAATCAGTCTGGTTCTGTCTGTTTGCTCGGCTATTATCGGAGCAGACAGACCATCAGATTGCTAAAATGTATCCTGTTAGTGTGTATATGTGTATATGTGTGTGTGTTCCTGTCGGTGGTCTGAATGTATGGATGCGTATGTGTGCTGTGATTGCCTATGTGTGCATGTGTATTTGCTATTATCAGATCTCCGTCTGCTGCTGCAATTGTGCGTCCACAGTTATTAGAGTTATTAGAGTCAGTTATTCTGGTTCACTGACTACAACCAATACAACATTTACTTCACAGGAACATCTACACATTCTGAAAGAACACAACATTGTGATTATATGGATGGGATCCAACCATAGCTCCACTTTTGTTGGTTCCATTTAACAAGTTAAATTTAAGACTTTTTAACACCACTGTGAATGTAATTTAAGACCTGCATGCACATTTGCATTAGTGTTTAGTAAGTTAGTAAGTCCAGGTTAAATGAAAAATGCTCTATTAAACCTTTTAGATCACATCCCAAGTCATATTGTCTCACTACTGTTAGCTCAGTTAGCTTAGTTTACTGGCCAGGAACCAAACACGGTAAGAAAACCACCTGTGTACTGTATTTCCTGTCATCAAACCTCCATCAGTCTCAGTGTCGGTGTTTAGTCCTCGTCTTGGGGTGTTCATTAGGAGCTCTCAGTCCATGAGAAGTCAGCTAGGTAAACAGGCCGCTGCATTGTAGCTGTAAGGCTGTGGGGGTGTAGCATTAGCCAATTAATTGGCTATTGCAATAAGTAGGGATGTGTGCAATTAATTGACTACAATTAAACAGCAACACCCTCACTAACTGGCATCAGAAACAGTCACTTACACTATTTATCAATATTTTATTAATGTACAAAGCCAGTTACCTGTTGCCTGTAGGCTAATGCACAGCTGCTAGCCTTTAGACTGTACTGTAGCTCTACACAGTACTCTAGTGCAAATGCACCAGTGGCCTGGATGTTGTCATCAGCGAAATGGGACAGGTTGTGTCCACATAAACTGGCATACAGCCACTGGACCAGAGCAATGTGTAGCCAGATTTATCATGGGCACAGACGTTAACCTGTAAGCAGAGCAGGCTGCTGCTTCTACTGCTAGCTAACATTAGCCATACTGTGTGTCAGGCTGGCTGCAAACATCAGCTCTGAGTAAACAATGTTGTTTACCTGCAGACACTGTGATCCTGTTTGGTTTTAACAGTTGCTTACTCTTTTTGTGAGTTGCTGTGATTTTTGAAGGATAATGCACATTTCTGCAGCATTTATAATACAATTTGGCCATTGAAGAATGTGATTAACAGCTTCAAATCACTCTCAATACACACAGTATATGCTTTCTGAGTGTTTTCTTATCTAAATTAAAAGTAGCATTTAATCGACAGGAAAATTAGTCACCAGGAAAATCCCTAGTGGTCCGTCCCTAACTGCCTGTTTTTACAGGAAACACATCAATATGTGGAAGGAAATAGCACTCTGATTTCTGTCTCATGTGGACTTTAAGTTGCCCATCACTGAGAGATCCAAACACAAGCTTTAAAAACCTCTAAGTGATCCCACAGAGACAGTTTCTTTCCCTACATTTAACAATCTGCTCTGACACGCTGTGGTTGCATCCCAAAACCCGACCCCACTGCACTCCATTAAAATTTGACACCAAAAAAGCTAACTGATGCTTATGTTGACTTAATGAAACCCACCGTTTCATTCACAAATCATCACAAAGAACTTGCACACACCACCAATACTACCTTTTGGAGTTTGATCATCAGCTGATAAAGATTTCCCATAATTCACGCCTGCCTAATGTGCCACCTGTGCTCTATTTCAACATCCATACCTTCATTCAACATGTGGCACAGCCGTGGTTGTCAGGCTCCGCCCACTGAGGTTTAGCTCAACTGATTATCTGTGGCTGTAGAGTCGACTGTAAGCTTTAAATTCATCCAATATCAACAGCAATAATGTGTAGAGTACTGACAGAGTGGTGAGAGGAACTCAGCATCTGTCAGATTTACACTCATTCTGCTTCCTGCAGGGGAGCGCCGCACGCTTCCAAACCCGCACACTGAAGAGCAGCCGTGTGTGGCTGTGAGCACGCTCACTTACTTGCTGCTGTGTTCTCGAGACGTCATGTGAAGTTGGACAAAACTGTGAGTGGCAGTGAAAAGTTGTGTTTCCATTACAGCTTCTGTGTGTGTTTCTATGTATGTGTGTGTGGAAATCTGCATAGGTGTGCAGATGAGTGTGTATGTCCCCACACTGTAAAAAATTATACAGGAATTTAGTGGAATTAACTCATCTTTTCTCGTTGGCATTAGTAAGTTTTATTTATTCAAGTTAATTAAATGTAAAATTTGTAGTTTAAGTCTTTGACTTTAAGTGATGAGTTGAATGAAACAGCACAGTTCAATTGAGTTTGATCAACTCATGAAACAAAGTTTTGAAAGAAACATTATCAGCACATTCGTAGACTTCCCATCATGCATTGTTTGAAAGACCCCTCTCTTTATTGCTTACTGCCTCAAAAAAGTTGAGAAAACACAAACTTTCAAGGCAACGTATTTTAATAGATTTTTGAGTTTTGACTCAAACTCTTAAGTTTTGAAAAGGCTTTACCAGCTAATAATGTTTTGTTGAGCTAATGTACTTTTCTACTTAAGATAACAATGTAAAGTTTATTTGTTCAAATCCATTCAACTTAAAATTTTAAGGCATGATGGACACAATTTTTTAAAATATGAAAACGTATAGCTTATTCTTACAGTGTCCATGGACAGGTGTAGTGGCTTAGAGTGTGTACTGTGTGTGTGTGTGTGTGTGTGTGTGTGTGTGTGTGTGTGTGTGTGTGTGAGCATGTGTGTTTGTGGATGTGTATGAGTGTGTGACATTGGCTCCTCCATCTGCCATTACCTCACTGTAATAATAACACCATTATTCTCACTAACTAAGATTCCATCCTCAACTTTTGATGACAGTTGAAGCTTCTCCAGGTCCTGTGTGTGTGTGTGTGTGTGTGTGTGTGTGTGTGTGTGTGTGTGTGTGTGTGTGTGTGCCCCTGCCAAAGACAAATGCCCCAGGACACACGGCTGAGCCGGCTGGTGGGGGCTAACGTTTCACTGCACAAAATGTGTCATCTTTTCTCACTGTGATGGATATTATATCCATGCCTCCTTCCTCCAGGTGCCCGGACTCTGTTTGACTGCGTGTGTGTGTGTGTGTGTGCACATGTTTCCTGACTTACTTTAATTTCATTAATCACAACCCTAAGACATTCTTTTTCCTGTCAAATAGGGAAAAAAGACGAGAGACAGATGATCTTTGTTTCCACAAAGACACTTCTTTGATTTCCGCCAGCGTCTTTCCTCTCCCAAACCGCTAAATGGGATACAAAACATGATCTCTCTTGACTGCCATTCAAAAGCCCTACTGGCGCTACAGTCGGAAGGCTCGCCTGTATTGTCTTTAGATATGGACTAGATCATATAGGCTGTGCATGTGGTTTTCCTGGCTTGGTAAAAACGCAGGAGGGAGAGGAAGAGAAATGTTGAATAGACATTACCAGAGCCATTTATTTTACTCTGCTGAAGGGTATCAGTGTCAGGGAGGGATACAGCCCATTTACTCAACGTCTGCTTT
Organism: Lutjanus erythropterus; assembly: GCF_056507025.1. Lineage (NCBI taxonomy): Eukaryota > Metazoa > Chordata > Actinopteri > Lutjaniformes > Lutjanidae > Lutjanus > Lutjanus erythropterus. Next base: position 6,852,454 of record NC_139333.1, on the reverse strand, counting down.
TCTAAGTTAGATTCTGCTATTTTGAAACACTCGTACAGATTTTTGTTCATTCACTTATTCTTCATCATTCTGGGATCTAAACTTTACAGACCTTGGACTGTATTGCTGTCACGACTAAAGAACAATACTGTAGAAAAAGAAAAGAAATAAAAAAGTATGAATAAAAAAACAGAACAGCAGATACATTTTTTAAGGTTATAATTAAGAATTGGTCAATGTATGCTTTATTAATGCTTTACCCCTCATAATAATATGTTATGAAGCTGTAATAAGATTAAAGTTTGCGAGTTTTTATCCAATAAATGTTGATCCTCTGTCAACTTAACTTTCTCTCCCTTTGTAGCCACGCTGGCAGCAGGACCAGATACAGGTCATCAGTCACTCTGTTGGTTGGTCAACCACTTTGGCTCAGAGTGAAAAATCTCAACAAGTATTGGACAAGAAGAAGAAGACAGACATGATTAATCCTGAAGCGATCAATAAATTACTTAACCTTCTGTTGTAATTTTGTACACACATACACAGGCCTGAAATACACACAGATGAACAAGCGAAGTGCAGCACACATACATATATATAGTCAGGCGCCCCGAGTGTTTAGGTGTTCGGTACCTTGCTCAAGGGCACCACAGCAGTGCTCAGGAGACGAACTACCAAGCCAAGTCCTTATGGACTGAGCTATTGCCGCCGGCCATGACATTTGATGCTGTTGGTAATCTGTTGATGTTTCCTCTAGCAGCTGGATCTTCAGTAGAAGGTCCGCAAACTCTAGAGTTACTGTAGGGGTCCCGCTAAATTATTGTTCATTTAATTATTGGATTTTTTTTTCTTTTTCAAAACTTTAAATATGTCTGAACGTACACATTAACATGAATCCAACATAAAAAAAAAAAAAAATCAAAAGATTAAATTTGCACAACATTGCCTAAAGGTTACCTACGGATCTTAGTGCAGTCTTATGAGTTAGCTAACCTACTAAATCACTGCGCGGCGCCTATTCATAACAGCGAACTACTTAGCCACGTATTATTGAAACATACTGGGCACTTAGCTGTATTATTATCCCAAGTGCAAAGAAACAAAGGATCATTTTGTAACTTCAAAAGCAAGAGACTCTGATATACTATAACCTGACACAGATGGTTTGTTACACAGAAGAGCCATACTTTACATTTCTGACATAAAGTTTTGGGTCACAATAGAGCTCTATTTGCTGGCAGATTGACTGTCAGCGTTTGCATCAAGTATAAAACCAGCTTTAGTCTTTCTGTCCAGTCATCAGGAAGAACCCCATGGACTATTTCATCTCCACAGCGTCTGGGCCAAATACCCATTTCGTGATGACTTGATAACATTTGCAGGCTCAGAAAAAAATCACGCTTTTCGATGCTTGATGTGCCAAAGCCCATAAAGTTACACGTTCTTTGAGGGATCATTTCCTGCGGAGCTTCTGTTTCTTCCTGTGGGCATCGAGCGGTTGGCAGGAAGCGGAGCTTAACGTCATGCAGCACTGATATGAAAACACAACTCAGCACAGTGAGGTGAGAATAAACAAGCTCCCTTTATGGTTGTTGTGATGGATTATGTGACTCTTGAGTTTCATGGCGGACAAGACTGAATTTCAACAAATTGCTTCTTCTGAAGGAGGAAAACTAATATGTCCAACTATGCTGACTGTGAGTCTGAATAACACCAGGATCATGCATAAATGTATTATTCTTCTTTTTCACAAAGCTGCAACGGTCCGCTCACAAACATGAGGCGTTCCAAGTGTTTTGGGGCGTGTCGTCCTCTCAATATTTATGGTCAGCATTGTTGTGTATCTGGCTGAACTCCTGTGGTTTTCGATTCATGCTTTTGATGGCTTGGAGCGAGCTCGACCTTGGGCGATGGGCTTAGAGTCATCACACAAACACACACACGTGCACAAACTCAAATGCACATTCAGATAATACACAATCAGAGGTTACTCAGGTCCAGTGGGAAGTGAAAAAGAGGATTCCTGTAAAAGGTTTGAACTTACTGACTGGGGAAACGAATTTCCGATAGGCGGTTATTTATTTCCCCGCCTCAGAGACAGAGTGGTGGTTAGTGAGAGCGCTGGGCCAGCTTCCCAGACAAAGACTGACTGACCAGGATTGTTTCAAATGAAGATGTTCATGTACAAGGGTGGATATGTCATGCCACGGTTGGAGGGGACATGTCCTCACAAGCATAGTAAAAGGTATCTGTGTCCTGCCTGAGACGCACGGTGCAAAGGGAAACAGAGAGAAGCTGTGCCGCTGCCAGAGGTGAGCTGACTGAGATTACAACAACATGTATGAGAATAAATGACAAAATGATAGATTTGTGTATTTTTCTCACTTTCCCATTTAGTTTGAATAAGAAGAGAATTGGGACAAAACCATATGCTGGGAATATAAATGAAAATTAATGGTGGAGCAGTTTGTCTGGCCGGTCCAAGGCAATCTTGTACAGGGAGGAAAGGATAAAAAGGAAGGTAAAGGTAAAGACAAGAAAACAATGCCAGCACGTTTCAACTCTGTGACTTTTGTCAGAGCGTGTGTAGGATTGTGCACAGGTGTGCTACAGTAAAATGGGTGCTTCAAGACGTTCTGTCACACGACCACATGTCACATGATGCAAGAGTGAAAAATTTGTGTTTAGGGAAAAAAAAGGGAAAAAGAAAAAAGGAGGAAGAAAAAGAGAACTGGAGAAAAGGAAGGAAATTTTCACAAAAATGGTTTAAAATTGATTTCTTAATTGAGGCCGGGGAAAGTAATGGGATTATATTGGAAAATCTGAAAAGTCTCTCTCTAGCGGAGTTTCTTGAGACGATGCCCCCGCCCCTTTTGTGGTGATTTTGACATGTTCAGTTGTTTCATTGCTGGAGTGACATTTATAGAAATGTCTGGCCATGGGGTGATCCATATTGTTTGTTCTGATGGCATGTTTGTGTCCATTTAAAAACGTCCACACAGGTATGTAAGGCAGTAGACAACAGGTGGTGTTAGAGATACTCAAATCCTTGTGTTGGTAGGTGTGGCTTGTTTTTAGTGAATGTTTGTGAGCGTATGATATTGTCACAGTAGTTACAGTTGCTGCATTTGTAGGTGCCAACAGCACCATTCGTTGGGTAAGCTGGCTCATCATTTTCTTTTTTGATCCCACCAAAGAGCATCTTGTCCTACTGCAACTTTAAACGACACATACTGAGCATGCCAGCTTTTTCTTCTTTTTATATGCTGATAATATATTTTAAAAGATCAAACTCTTGGCTATTTAACTTTGTAATGGGTCAACCTCCTAGTGAGACAAATAAATAAAAAATAAATAAAAGTGTAGATCAACTCTGTCAGATGGAAGATCTAAATGTTCCTTTTTTCAGTGAAACAAAGTTATATGAATATGATTTATGTTGGGAAATAAATTAACAATAGTTTTCTGATGCTGTCATGTTGACCTTCATTTCATTAAAATTCAACTTGAATCCTTTTTTCAGTTGCTTCCCCAGTCATTGTTAATGACTGATAATGTTTTTTTTTTTTTAGGTTTCCAAGGGTGTGCAGGCCAGAAAAAGTTCAGGAACCACTGGACGATACACTGATGGACAACAGTGGATATCAAAATCACTGCTAGTGGTGATTCAGTAATCCCTGAATATTGACAGGGACATGGTTATCAAATTCTACACCCTTGTTTGAGTACAAGTTGGCCGGAATCTGGCCTTATCAAGGCGTAGAAAAACATCAACTATTTATGGTTTGGACAACACAAAACAGCCTCAGTGGTTGGAGCCAAACGTTATCCACATCCATTCCTGGGTTTCTAAATACTGTTTATATGTTCAGTGTGGAACTGATTTAGATGCATATTTTCTCTAAGTCTCTGGCTGCAGTAGTGGTAGCTGTTCGAATTCAGGTTTATTTATTTCTACCGCGCGTCATCACGAGCCTGTCTCAAATCAAAGTAATCAACAATCAATTACAGAACAAAATGCAGCTATACAATGTGAAAAAAGTCATGTATGGAAGATATAACAAGCCCTCCTCTTCTACAGAAGCCAGCCCAGGCTACCTGGCACCACCGGCCTCAGACCCCTAAATGTGTTTCAGGAAAAACTGCCATGAATCAGTCATACATTTATTTATCCTGCATCGGTCATAAGCACTGGAACAAAAAAAAATACAGTCTCCTACAAACGTCTCTGCCAAAAGCCCTGCTCTCATAATTGCAGTGGTCGAGTATGATTTTAATCCGGTGCAAATCTGCCTATTTATTATTTGTTCAGCGAAGATTTGAGCGCAAATGGCCTTCCACATGTTGTTAGAGACAGATGTCCCTTGTTAAAAGTAATCCCGCACAAATCAGAAACATGACTTCCTTTTTAGCTCTCGTCAGGACAGACTTTCTATTTGTCTCGATGCAGAAACAGGTTTAGAATGTATTTGCACACTTACGAAACACTAATCTGGTGCAAACGTGATATCTGTCAATATAATTATTTGGTGCAAATGAATTTCGCTAAATGCTAAATGCCCAGGTTGCAGTTTTAAAGGTACAGTTTGGATTATTTGAGTGAATTTGGAGTCCTGTGTTCTGTGAGGTCAAATGAATGTTTCTGCCAAAAGACTTTGGTTGGTTTGGATGGAGTGATATTTGGCTTATATAAATATTCTAAATAAGCATATACTTGAGTTCATATTGATTTTTTTTCAGGTGGCTAAAATATGTTTTGTTGCTGACCGTGTCCACAGCAGTACATTGTTTAGCTTCCTACACTGGTACTCCTACTGCTTCTCCAAAACTGGGGTCATGCCGACCACCATCCACTGTCAATATAATCTAATACAGGAGTTACTGGTTTATGTGAGGCTTTTCCATAATCATGGTTTGTTATTTTTGCTGAATTCTGAAAGTTACAGATTGTAGTTTTGAGCCATCTGAGGGTTGTATCTTTTGGTGTTTATGTTACAGCCCCATATTTCTAGAAATTACGTCCATATTGGACAGTCCTGTGCCTCACTTTTTATTCACGTCATTTCACAGCCAACAGTGTTGCCCTATGGATGCTTGACAGGATAGACAGTCCAGTGCAGCAGTAAAAGGAAATGATGAACATTTCCAGGATTTAGAAATTAGGCAACTTGCTTCAACCCATTCAAAATACTGCAACTGCAAATTTGGCTAATGTGGCAAGTGGTACATGGTAGTGAAGAAATTGTGCAACACTGCCTTCGGTATTTCTAGCATGATGCATTGGATGTATCAGCGCTCGCAAGCTAGCAAGTAGCAGGCTTGACAAACACTATTTCCTTATTTTCTCATTATTTTGCTGCACTCAGGACACTTTACCAAACCATAATGTTGGTATCTGACATTGTGTTTATGAACAGCACGGACAAATCCTACTGATCTACCTTAAACTTTAGGTGTTCCAAGTCATCATCCTGCAGCACAGGTTTAAAGCACAGAAGCCCGCCCTGACACAAGTTACATTTTTAAGGAGTAACATTACTGTATGAGATACCTGCTCTTTGACTGCAGAGCAAGTGACTTTCGTATATTTTTTCTTTTTATCTCTCCAATAATTATGGTGATGGAGGGACAGCTCCTGATCAGATGTCAGAACATTTATTCTGAGGTCCTTCATGCGTACGTTTCTCTTATTAATAACATTCTTCCGAACTGAAGACGGGAGTGACAAAGCCGGAGAGATGCGAGGCAGACACAATGGCTGCTACTGTGTGCTGAGCTGTGCGTTTGTCGGCTGTTTGTATTTTCAGGACAGGACCATTAACTGGCCCCTTACAGAGAAACTCAGCGGGGTTCAGATGTGTTTTGTCTTGCTGTTGATTCAAGCTGTGTTACTCTGAGGCGCCGCAATCGTCATGGGTGGCCACACTGGGCCCTCGGCACAGCACACACACACACACACACACACACACACACACACACACACACGCTTAAATGTTACCTTACCCCATATTATACAGTATGACCTTTCTTATACACACACGCTAACATTCAAAGAGAAAAGTGTATGCAGTTATAATGACTTTCTCACATGCACACACACTTACACACTGTAGACTGATACACTGTAAAAAATGAAAAAGTTGAGAAAAGTCAAAATTTCAAGGCAACATACATCAATAGATTTCTGAGTTTTGACCTCAAACTCTCAGGTTTTGAAAAAGTTTTATCATTTCATAACATTTTATCTGTTATAGGATACAGACAGGGTGCCTTTAATGTTATGTGGCAGCTCTGTCTTAACAATTCCTGAGATGGGGGGGTAAAGAGGAGAAAGTCTGCTGCACTGTTTGTTTGTGTGATAAAAGATGGAGAGAGGAGAGGGTAGAAAAATAATTTCATTTTAACTTTATGTTCCTTTGTAAGTGAACAAAATTAGCCAAACAGACAAAATCATTATATTTAAAATAACAGCTACAAAATACATAGCTTCAAAAATATGTAAGACCCTCATTAATTATCTTTCAATTATCACAATTTGAACCACTGAGTTCAATATTAGCTTATATTTAAAGTTGGACTGAAGTTTCAACTTCCCTCACTCCTTGTGCCTAGTTTGCTAACACTGCTAATTGAAACTGCCCCTGCAAAAGGATAAGTAAAACTTTAATAGTGTTTCCACCTAAAGTACCCAACACCTTTAGTCCCAGGAACTACTTTTTAAGGAACTTAAAGGTTCCTTTAGCCTGATTTTGTCTGCATTTCTGCTGTAGTCTAAAGACTGATGGAAATTAGGCAAATTCATCTGCAGATGCATGAACAATCAGCAACTGTGTTAGTTTTACCAGTTAATAAAGTTTTGCTGATATACTTCACTTTTCTTCTTTAGATAAACTTGAATCTGTTGGTATTTCAGCTCCCGAACAATGAAAATCAGGTTCACAGCTCACTGTGAACTATTTTTGAAATACAAAATTTTCTGAGTTTCCAAATGCAAAGATTCAAGTTTATCAAAAGAAGAAAAGAAAATGATCTCAACTAAAGATTATACTTTATCTCAAAACTCAGATAAAGATTTTTGTCCTCACAGCTTTTTTTTTTTTTTACAGTGTACAATTTCTCTCACTTCTTCAAGTACACATGCATACACACACCACTGTTACTCTGCAAGAACAAACTTCTCAAACATACATGTGTGTATGTATGCAGTAAATGCACAAAAACAAGAGAAAAATGTGCTTGATTCATGTTTATATAACCTCAGCTCAAATTCAAAGGGACGTACACACTTACTTATGCTACTTCACACACTCACACCCCCCCGCTGGGCCGTAAAAACAAACTGCTCAAAATATGGCATTTGTCTTCTGATTAAACACTCGCATTCCAGCAAACTGTGTTTGGCCTGCCGGGCAACCGCCGTCATATTGACAGTCGGACGTGCGGTTTGTCCGGGTGATCTCTCATGAAGGGAAGCTTTATGGCACGGCCAGCTCCATATAATCAGCTTTAAATGGACCAAATGCTAACGAGCACGACGGCACCCTCCCACCCTTCATACCAGCCGGCCGACCGGCCCCAGGAGTCAGGAAAGACAGAGACAACAGCTACAGAGGCCATGAAGGAATGAGGAATGTTTCAGGGTTCAAAGAGCCCTAAAAAGTCAGATTTACTGACCCAAGTTTTTCTAAAATCCATAACTGTCTATCTGGAAATTGTTAAGCAGGAACGACGGCTGGCTCTCGCATGCAAAACTGTTACAGCTATGCATATGGGATAGGACAGTAAAATTAGCGGCCAAAATATTTGAGGTTGTTTCAAGTTAGCTTTACCAAAAACATCAACCATCTTAATTTATAGGCTGACAGTGATGGGTCATTTATGTCAGGAAATGTTTATACTGCCGCAATAAATCTCCTTATTTCCAGAAAAGCACAACAAGGAACAAAATATTAGCGACCCAAAGGATTTTGGGGTTGAAAAGTTGCCTGATCTCATCTTACCTTGGCATGATAATGTATGTTTTAAACTTTTTGCCTTATTTGCATCACCATCCATGTGTGCACAGTCATTTGTTTCCCAATGTTGATGAGTGAAGGCAAACTGATCACAGTGGAGTCAAGCAGCGCTACGGCAAGAATGTGAAACCAGGGTTGGGCGAGTTACTTGAAGAAACTACTCATAACATATTATTCACTAAAAAGTAACTACGTTATGTTGCACTGCCAAAGGTGTCTTTAAATGACTCCAAACCTTTCATATCAACAGAACACACACTTTGTGACATATAAACTGTAAAAATGAAACAGTTAACAAAAACTCAAAATTTCAAGTGAATTTATTTATTAATTTTTTTTTTTTTTTTTTTTTTTTTTGTTTTGAGCCCACCTCAAACTCTTATGTTCTTACGTTTTACCAACTAATAATGTTTTGTGACAATAATTTACAAGGTTTAGGACAATCTCACCCACTCAAAAAAATAAATTTCAAAAAAGTAAACTCATGTAAGTGAAAGTGAATAATGAGTGGTAATTTATTATTTTCAAATGCAACCACTTCATTTTACGGACCCCATTAATGTCAAATCACGTCATTTTCGGCGGGTTACTAAAATCACAGATTCAAATTTATCTAAAGAAGAATTCTACATTATCTTGAGTTTGATTCAAAAGTAAAACAAACTAATAAAGGCAGTTGCCATGGAGTTATGAAATTTTCATATATTTATAAAGTCAAGACTTTGCCCTCCTGGGATAAAATTTGGTTTCTGTCATCCTATGTCGTCCTAATAGCCATAGTTCCAGTGGTGGACAAAGTACTCAACCCCAGTACTTGAGTCAAAGTATAGATACTCCTGGTCAAATATTACTCAACTACAAGTGAAAGTTGCTCAGTCAAAGTACTAGTTAAAGTACTAGAGTTCTTGCTTTTAAAAATACTAAAGTATTCAAAAGTACATGTTTTTAAAAATACTTAAGTATTCAAAAGTACAAATTACAAAGTACATTTTCTAATATCAATACATGCTGTTTTGTTTTCATGATGCATTTACAGAAGCTTGTAAAACTGTATGTCACACCTGTCCACTTGATGGATTATCTTGGCAAAGGAAAAGTGCTCAACAACACAAATTTCGACAAACTTGTCAATTAAATTTGAGAGAAATAAACCTTTTGTTTGCACAGAAAAAGTCTGAGATGTTTTACTTCAACTCATGAAAAATAGGTGCAGAAACATAAGTGTGACTTTTTGTAGAGGAGAAGAAAAATATTTTTACATATGGGGTTATAGCATCTTATGCTCTCAGACAGTCACACACTGTTATAATGTATGGAGGCTCCACTGTCTGGCTACAAACCTTTCATATCCCTGAGCGACACATTTAATCTACCAGACGATGCAGACAGGATGCCTTTATGGTTATGTGGCGGCTCCGTCTCCACAATGCCTGAGATGGAGAGAAAAGAAGAGAGGCTCCACTGCACTTTGTTCATTTGTATGAGACAAGATGGAGAGAAGAGAGGATTAAAAAATGTCAAATGTCAACTATAAAAGACACAGTTTTAAAAATATGTAACAGCCACATGAATTCTCCTTCAAGTATCACAATTTGACCCACTGAGTTCAATATTAGCCTAAAGTCGTAAAGGGACTGAATTTTGAAATCTCTTCACACTTTGTATAAGAAAATATACCTTGTAATTGAAGCTAGCAAGCCAGGCTGTCATCCACTCAGAAAGTGGTGCTAACACTGTCAGTCAAAATGGTTATTGCAAGAAGATAAACAAAACTCAAGCACTGTTTCCACCTAAAGTACCCAGAACTTTCTGTCCCAGGAACTACTTTTTAAGGAACTGAAAGCTTCCTTCAGCCTGTTGTTGTCTGTTTCCACTGGGGTCTAAAGACCAGTGAAAAATAGGAGAATTTGTCCGCAGATGAATGAAAAAGCATAGGTTGTTTTTTCATGTCATTAATCTGTGTACACAACAACGATGATGCCATGTAGACAGTGGACAGAATAAAATGCACAACCAATTAGGAATGTTCAGCGTTGCAAGCCACACCCCCAAAGTTCTTGTAATTTTGGAAAGTACTAAGTCCCAAGCAGGGACTTCTTGGGGGCTAAAATAATATCCCCGGAACTTAGTTTCAGACCCTGATCCCTGCGGTGGAAACACTGAGCCCTTCCAAAGGTTCCCAGCCTCTGGGGACAGTTCCTGTGGTGGAAACATGGCTTTATATATCATCTTTATCAAAGTACAAAATTAACAAAGTAGAAAACAGCATATGATTTAAACTTTTTTTTTTTGGAAAATTTTAATTTCAGTTTGAAAATGTGGAGATACGAGCTGGTGCCATTTGAATGTGTCGGTCCTAGACGAGCATATACAATGCAGCACTCTCAGCTCAAATTGCCCAATCTTACATCGGAAATATGGAAAAGTCATTTTGATAAAAACCGGACAGGAACGTTTTCAGTCCATATAGCAGAGGAAGACATGGCCTTAGGAGCTGCGGTGGGTAAAAAGTCTCCAGTGAATTGAGGTAACCACACATAGTTGCGGGTAGCTTCTTGAATTGTTGACTTCATGTTCAGCCATGCAAATCTTATTAAATGAGGTGAGCTACAATGGGACAAATGGGTTGGAGTTTACAAGGCAGAGAGCATCTGGTAAAAGTAAATCTTTACAAGGTCCAGACACACAGAAAGAACTCCACGGTGAAAAAGACATGTTATACCGAGATAGGAAGAGGATGGCTTTATGGGACAGCTGTGTAACCCTAGAGAGCAGGAGGAAGTGTTAAAGGATGCTACTGAGGCGTGCTGACATCAACTGCCCCCCCTACCTCTATGTGGCATTTGCAAAAGGGATGATGGGGGAGACTGGGGGCAGTTGTAACTTTTGTTTTTCATTCATAATGTACAGACTACTTGAAATACACAAGTCATCTCTTAATAAAGAAACATATGTGCACTAATTAATACAATTAATGTATTTTCACTAATAAAGACAAGATTTGGTGTGGGCAATTATAACAGTGGTTGGGGCAATTGTGACACTGAAAGAATAAGTCATTTTAACCCACTGTGGCTAGCAGTACCTATATTAGCATAGTTTATTCATGTTCATTTTTACCCAATAACCCAGAGAAAAACTTGGTGAAAGTTTAAATTCACAGTCATCTAAACTTGAGACAACAGAAGAAAAATACTGTGCAACCAAAAAAGCAACTTTCATACCTCAAACTCATATTTTTTTGTTGAAAACTTTGGTCATGGTGAAACGATATACATACTCCTGCTCCATAGGCAGAGGAGAAATCTGACCATGTGCAAAGTAAGTGTCATTACTCTAGGTTATTTGTGATTGGAGGAACTGAGTTGCTCCGTCTTACAATTGCCCCCGGTCTCCCCTAGTGACTTGTTTACTATCAAAAATTTCATTGTTTCTGGACTTATCTGGATTTCCACCATAAATGTAACACATAAATAGAATTAAAACAATATTTATCATTTTACAAGGATATATTGGTCATGTCAAAATGCATAAAAGAAACTGATGTCATAAAAGAAATGCTGAACAAATTAAGTATTTCACAACAAGTAGGCTACATAACAAGACATAAGCCTAATGGGGCAGATCGTCAGGTAATCAAGTGTGAGACATGTCAAAATGAAGCATTTTGCATCTACATTTTGACTTCAGGAGATAAAATCAAAGCTTTCTTTTTGTAAAAAAGAAACCTATTCAGACCGTTCTGAGTCAGACTTTGCTACCGCTGCTTTCATAGCTGTGATATTTGTCATCATTGCTCAGAAGAAATAAATGATCTGAGGTAGGCTTTTCTCTCTGTGTGTGCAGCTTGTAAAAATATCACTGCAGCTTTGCGACTGTAGACTTAAATGGCTGTAAAAGCTGTGTGTGTCTGTCTCGGTGTGTGTGTGTGTGTGTGAATGTGCTCGTGTTAAGGCCGGCATGGAGTGTTGCCTGCCTGCACGAGCACCTAACCTCAGAAAACACCACAAAATCTACAGGATACCTTTTTGCATAGCAGACATAATTGAAACCATAAGAATGTTTGTCATCCTCTGGGAGGGAAAGTCACTAATTTGAAGTATTCTAATTACAGTAATTATGAATAACCTTTTTCATGTACCAAGGACATAAATCTGAGTGAAACTGTTCAAACTGCACCACATCTTTTGAAAAATAAGGAAATATTTCACATTTCTGTACTTTTACTTGAGCAGTTTTCATCTCAAGCAAACTTACTTCTATCTGAGTTGTATTTAAAGGAACAAACACCTGTTTTGAATAATTTAAATCACCTCTATTTTACATTACCGCTGACCATTTCCAAAGAACACCACACTGTTTTTGAATGTTTCCATTCATTTATGTGCACAGTGAAATTCAAGTTGCGTAGACTTGACATTGTGCCATTGTGTTGTGTAAATGAAGTGCAGGCTTTTCAAATCAATCTTCACTAAAACTGCTTAACCGCACAAAATTAACGCAACGTTGACAATGATAAAATGCATGTTGTACATTCTTACCTAAATCAAGTGGGCTTTTTATATGGATTTCCATAAATAAATGGAAACTGGAAAGATGTAAAGACACTGTTTAAAAGTCTTAACCACTACAGGATACAGTGAGGAAAAATGGTTTCCAGTTGGGGGAAACAGCTATCATTGACTAATGTCAGGACAATAAGAAAAAAATCTGGTATTTAAAGGTACTCTGTGGTGTTTTTGCCCACCACTAGTGCTATGTTGTACATGTGCACATGCATTCACCATATTCACAACGTTTTCCTCATTTTCCTTGTACACCTTGAACAAGTTGCCGGCAAGTTTGTGGCCATGGCAGGGCCTCTTCATGCCGAGTTTGCATGTTCTCCCCATGTTCTCTCTGGGTACTCCAGCTTCCTCCACAGTCCAAAGGGTGACAGGTTAACTGATGACTTTAAATTAGGTGTGAATGGAAGTGTTGGCGGTTGTTTGTCTGTATGCGTCAGCCCTGTGATGACCTGCCGATCTGTCGAGCCCGATGTCAGCTGGGATAGGCTCCTGCCCCTCGCGACCCTTCAAGGATAAGTGGCTACAATTAATGAATGAATTAATTAATGCTTCAATTTCCCTAATGACTGCTGTCAAAAGAGCCGTTGTAAGCTGTTGTGAGCTTGGATTAGTTACATAAGTTACATTTAGTTCACTCACAAAATAAATTGTAAGCCATAAAACTGTCACAGTTACTAATCAAAATTTTGGTGATAACAAAGTTTTTTTTTCCTTTTTTCCCCCTTGTTTTTTCTTTGTCAACATTGTTAAGGCCACAGCTGTCATGTATAAATAAACTTTATTGTAACTGTCAATAGACAAAAATCAACTGATCCATAGAATGTGAGTATAAAGATCACAATAGAAGTATTTCTCATTGAGAAAATACTCTTACTGTACTCTTTATATTTTTGGTCATACTATCAAACTTTTACGTTTCTAGCCTCTTGAATTCACCTGCACAGAGCGTCCTGGAGAGGCTGCGTTGATGTCTCTGAACCAGCACATGATACAGTACATTGACATTTTATGACTATCTGGCGACTTCTGGCAACTTTCTGAGCAGCCAATAGCTCTTTGGCGCGATTCTAACTCAAATTCTAATGTGTCCAATGTTCTCGTGTGTTCAGTTGAGTGCTATGGAAAAGTTTGCGGGTCTCAGCAGCTGTAGTGTTTAGCTGGAAGAAAACCTCCAGGACCGAACAGCGCTGGCTCGCAGGGAACACTGGGTGCAACTCACCTCTGCAAGTGTTTTCTCAACAGGACTCCAGTATGGGAGACTCAGCACTAAAGCATTATCCCAGATGTATGCTATGCATCACGATTTTTGATTGCTGTCCATAGGACACAGCGTCCAAATGGCCGTGGATCCGATGGCTTTCCAGTGGCTTTATGACTTGAGATCTTAATAAAGTGTCTGAATGACTTTCCAGTGCTTTCATTCGCTCTTATTCTCTTTACTGGGGGAAAGCGAGCCCTCTCTAAGTGCTGTGAGGATCTGCCTTGAAGAGCTTTGCAGGTTTCTGCCTTTGAAGGATCCGTACAGCAGGGATTTTCCCACTACAATTCATCACTGTCTGACTTTTCTGTGTGTGTGTGTGTGCGGGTCTGCCACAGGCCTTTACCGCTATTAGTGGGGATTTTGCCCTCTCTTTGAGGTGGTGATCTGTTTCCTTTAAATAGGTGAGAACTTGGATTGGTTCTGAATCTCCTCCACACATTGTAGGATTCACTTTCCCACTGGGCGCTGCAGTTCATCATGTGCTGGACCACCATTTCCCCAAATGTGTGGTGGGTCTGCTTGTGTGCTTTTAAAGAACTCCTGGGATGAGATCACGCTGGGAACATGGACAGCATGGTGACCAAGAAGTTACACAGATTGTCATGTAGACAGAAAAGGTCATACTTTGATTAGCTGGTGAGTGTAGTAGCTTTAACAGCTAAAGAGCCCAATATTTCCCTCAGGAGTTGGTGGAGACCAAAACGGAGCTAAAATGAGAAACCAAATGTTTGTTAATATTTCCCAAGGAAAGACCAAAACATTCTACTTGAAAATCAAATAGTGGAACCAATGATTGAAGCCTATTTTGGGGGGGAATTATTTACAGGACAGAGCCATGCCATGCATGTCTCATTTAACCTGATGAACCAGATGGTTTGTTATACAGAACCATCTGAGAAGTTGTCCTTGAAAACTGTTTAGAAAAGGGCAGGTCCTTCAAAAAAAATACTTGGTAGTTGACTGGATGTCTGATCTGTCTATCACTGCCTAAATTCAACCAATCAATCAATGACCCAGTCAGAAGAAGAGCGTAAACATCTTTTTCATCTTCCTCACAGGATGCTGTTTGGTCTGAACCACTGTGGTTTGGCCACAAGAGCGTGATCTCAAAAATCCAGCTACCTCACAGGGTAATACTTAGTTTCTCATTTGCTGTTGCACTTTCACTAACAATTATGTGCAGTTAACTTTACAGCTCAGTCTGTTATTCCCCCTGATTGGTTTGGCAAGGCGCACAGAACAACATGTGAGGAGATAAAGATGAATAAATGTGTCTGTGTATATCAGAGTTTGACAGAACATTCCACAAATACTGAGTCTTGTATGTTTATTTCAAACGGGGGCTTTTCTCCAGACATCGCTGACAATTCAGGACCTTGGGGCGTGCTTCAGGTCCTGTACTGTATGTCACATCTTACACACACTCAAGCACACACATACCTATTTTGGAGTACCTCTACACCGAGGTATTTTGCCAGGGAACCTCAGACGCTTTCATGTGCTTGAGTCATGTCTATCACATTAACCTTAATTGGTGTGTGAGCGCAAGGAACAACAAACACACCCTGAGTGCTGCAGAGACAGCTCAGGCCCGAGGGGGAAGCAAATACACATCAAGTAGCTGTGACAGGAGAAGACGTGAGCGGACGCTTCGGGACATATGAAACCAGCCTCTCTTCTGCCTGACCACAAAGCTGTGAAGAGCTGCTACTGTGTGGAGGGTGGTAGTCATGCAGGCAATGGCAGTGAGGTGCACTCAGGGATTCAACAAACACATGAATACTAGAGCTTGACATGCTTGACATGACAGCATTTACACTGCTGGTGTGCAATATAATAATGGAGATATAATAATGGAGGGTCTATTTGCACCTGTGTGTGTACACAGGTCCTGTTCTGGAAGAAATTACATATCAGTGGTACCTGTTATATAAAGTTTTTCTTTAATTATTATTATTAATTATTTTAAGTTTGCAGTCATAGTTGGGTTAGGTTTAAGCAAAAAAAAAAAAACTACTTAAAAGGGAAAGATCATGCTTGTCTCTGCTTTGTGGGTGTAAATAGCTATTTACACCCTGGGTGCAAATAGCATTGTTGGCTATGGATACCTGTGTGCTTGTCTCTGCCATACTAGGTCATATACATTGAGGTGCAAATAGCCACATTGTCTATTCCAACCCAGGTGTAAATAGCCACATTGGCTATTTCAGCCCAGGTGCAAATAGCACTGTATGCTACAGACACCTGTGGTCTTATCTCTGCCAATCGAGGCTATTTATTGGTTGTACGTTATCAGTAGCCACATTGGCTATTTACACCCTGGATGCCTTTGTACGCTTTGGACACCAGGGTGCTTGTCTCTGCCATACTGGGCTAAATACACTGTATATAGGCACATCGGTTATTCCAATCTAGGTGCTAATAGAATCTGCTATATAATAATTGTGTACGCACATTATCAAAAGTAAAAAAAAACAACAAGACTTTCAGGATTTCAGGGGTCCTGTATTTTCCACCATCTGTTGCCAGCAGAAACTCTCAAAGCTTTTGTTTCATTTGCTGTGGGGGAACATCATCCTCTTCCTGTTTTATGATTATCAAAGATGGATTGCAGTGCAGAAGTTCATAGCCGCTGGCAGGCTTCAATCTAAATTTGTTACAGTATACAGATTCCAATGAACCCCTAATTATGTGCTGCTGCCCGACCTTTGAAATAATAACATCACGACCCTAACCGCTGTGTATACCAAACTGGCAAACACCAATCAAGACCAGCCCAGGGTGATAAAAGGTTGCAAACAAACAAAAGGTGAAAAATGAGCGAAAATTACCCAGATTTTTTTTCCACTTTTTTTCTTTTCTTCTCATGTCACAACTCCTCTGGTCACTTGAAAAGGAATATTTAATTACAATGTTTGGTAAGAGGACAAATCTGTTGTATCATAAGTTGATCTCATCTAACATTTTTCAGATGATGCAAATCCATACATGTCTAACAATAGATTTTCCAGTGTAGCTAGTTTCCCCCACTGGATGAACCACAGAGATGCTGTGGCCGCGGAGGCTGTCCAATTTATAACGATTATTTTCAGTCTCAGAATTAGGGAAGTTCTGACCCAATCTGCATCCGAGGGGGTTAAATTATTTCAACCTGTGGGGTCTCCAAAAATGTACAGACCTGAAGTGAAAGGTACATCTTGGCCAATAAAGGTTTGAATTAAGTCATGGATAGTTGTGGGGTTTTTTTTTCATCCTTGGTGTCGACCATATTATCATCAATTTGTTGCTGCTGTTTCCATTCAACTTGGCACAATTTCAAAAGCTGCACCACAGAATTATTTCCTCTGTGTATATATTATCTAACTGTATATATTGTTTTATTTCAGTTTATTTTATACTATATCCTATTCTATTGTAAATGAAATTATCTGTAGCCTGTATGTTGTATGTGTGTGTAGCATGAAGGGACTACAGCTTTTATTTTCTGTGTTGTATAACGATAAATACACACAGATGACAGGCAGATTAATGTGTTTGTGTAGGTCTTGGGAAAGCATGAGTGGAGAAGTTTAGTTAAGTGTTTGATTCACACCTTCAAACACCCCTGCCATGTTGTACACACACACACACACACACACACACACACACACTTTTACTCATGCACACACTCCCACACACCTTTCCTTCTCCCACCATTCCTGGCGTCAGTTGAAGCACTGCATGTGAGACACCCCTCATTAAGTTTGTGTGTGTGTAAATTTTGACTGGCCTCTCTCCTCACTTATTAAACATTCATAGGAGGCCGACTACTTTGATGTATAAGTTCCCTTAGCTTATATGTGTGTGTGTGTGTGTGTGTGTGTGTGTGTGTTTTCTCTGAGGCCTGCATCCTGCAGTGATCGCACAGGGAGAGCGTTGCGGTCTACTAACAAAGAACCACTGTTCCCATAAAAAACTGTGTGGAAAAGCAGTTGTCTCTGCATCCTGCTGCAGAATACACATTTCCTCATACGTTTATTTTGGAACTTACAGGTCGTGTAAAGCAACAATAAATGTGTGTTCTGAGTTTGTCGCACCAAGGAAATGTGTTATTAGCCACCCAGACAAATTTGAGTGATTACAAAAATGCTAAGCACGTAAATGTAGGTGTGTCCATTCTGCTGTCTCACTACCAAACACCACTATTACCTGAAAAAACCTGGAAAATGGACACTCCGTCTAGCAGCTACATGTGTTGGGTTGTTGGAACTGAAGTGAGCTGAAATGAGCTGCTGGGCTGATTTGGACTGAGAGAATCGGTGAAGGTACATTTGTGTGTCGGTACACAGGCTTATATAGTGTTTGGGGATCATGGCTCTGGCATGTCACCGGGCCATGTTTCAGGTCCACCCAAAAAATCCTGAACACAGAAATCCTGAGCAACAGCTTAACGGTCTAACTCAAAAACTGAGTGCTACATAGTTCTCAGTGTTTTCACATTTTCAGCAACTATGCTCTAACATGTATAATTTTTGTGTTTAGAAGAGAAACTCTTCTACTTTATAAGAACTTTAATATCAGTGTTCTTTACTGAGTGTAAAAAGAATATCTGCAGACCATTTTAATAGCGTGAAACCCTATTGCCTCGGATGACTGAAAAGAAAACATAATGTGTTTTTATAAAACATGACAAAAATATCTGTGCTTTCTACTGTACATTAAACTTGTGAGGATAAAGATTTTGACTGCTACTAATGGGAAATCATGGCACCATTTTTCAGTGCAGTACAATATAAAATAACAGTATGATTTATTGGTTTCCAAACATTGTGACACTAAATATTTCATTATTGATGACCTGCAGCTGTATTCAGAGCAGCAGCCAGAATTTATCTGAAGGGATAGTTCACCTCAAACTCAAAAAGACATATTTTTCCTCTGAATCTAGTTTTGAAGACATCAGCTGTAGAGATGTCTGCCTTCTTTTGCGCATAATGGAACTAGATGGCACTCGCTTTGTGGTGCTCAAAGTACACCTGTTTTGAATATTTTAAATCACCTTTTATTTTACATTTCTGCTAACCATTTTCCAAAGAACACCACAGTATTTTGAATGTTTCCATTCATTTATGTGCACAGTGAAATTCAAGTTGCCTAGACTTGACATTATGCCATTGTGTTGTGTAAATGAAGTGCAGACTTTTCAAATCAATCTTCACTATAACTGCTTAACCGTACAAAAATAATGCAATGTTGACAATGATAAAATACATGTTGTCCATTGTTACCTAAATCAAACAGGCTTTGTATATTGATTTCCATAAATAAATGGAAACTGGAAAGTTGTAAGAACACTGTTTAAAAGTTAACCACTGACGGATGTTGTGAAGAAAAATGGTCTAGCTACAATTAAGGAAATTAAATTAAAATCAACAGAACAAAAATGAAAAATAAAAGTGTTGAAAACATATTACTTAAAGGTACAACATAGCTTTAAACCAGCATAAACAATCAAAAATTCAAATTCTAAAAAATCTACAATTTGGCTCATATATCATATTTACCTGATTTGTTTTGTTCAATGTAAACATAGCTGTGTTTGTTTACAAGAAAACTTTACAGTGCACCTTTAAGTTGTTACGTTATGCTGTCAGGATTGGGTAGTTGCCTGCGGCTTCAGGGTGGACTGGGGTGCTTAACTTTGCTAAAATACATTTGGAAAACTCAACAGCAAAGTCTCTTTCATACTTCAGGATAATCCACAGACCTTGTGAGCAGGTAAATTTTCTTTGTACCGTAAAAATAAAATAGTTTTGGTTCTTCCCACTGTAGAAAGCAAGCAGTTTCTACATGTAAATCTTCACAGCAACATCTGTGGATCATCTTGAGTAACTGGGTCGTGATTTCTGGAAAGAGGCATCGCTACTGAATTTTTCAAATGTCATCTTTTAGTGCTTTGAGCAGTACAAGCCAAGCGCCATTTAGTTCGAGTATATACAAGGGAAGGCACAAATTTCTGTGTGATATCTCCAAAACTTGGCAACTCACACCAAAAGTATAGATGGCTAAGTCTATACAGGTAAGAGGAAATTATGTACATTTAATTGTGGGGTGAACTGTCCCTTTAAAGTAAGTTTTTTTCTTTTCTTTCTGTTTTTTTATAGTTTGCGGTTTGGTTTGGAAAAAACACTACTGATTGCTGTAAAAAAGCAGCATATTCCCACGGTAAGTGTAGCGTAGCTCCTTAAATCGAGCAGTAAGTTGTCGGCCTGGCAGTAAATGTACAGGTTACAGTGTGTCAGGTAATAAGAGCTGTATATTCTCAAGACCAAGATAAGTCACATGTGTTGTTCCCAAACTACTGGACAAGTGACGAGGTTAGCTCTGAAGTAAAACGAGGAAAAGCTAATGTTAAGATAACACTAGCATTGTACCTTTATAACGTCGGTGTGATTGCATCCCTTTCAGGAATTTTGTAATCCAGCCCTGAATTGCATTGTCTTTTTTCTGGAGACTCCATAATGAGAAATCTAACACTGTATCACTTCTGTGATCATTTATCAGTATTTCTGTGTTGAAAACAGTTGTTGTTGTTAGCATGTTGTTAGCTGCCCGCTGGCAATCCCAAAATACCTTGGATTGCATCTGTCAACCAATCAGAGGCTGCTTTCCTAGCTTGTATGTAACCCATAGATGTGTTGGTAGATCCACATGCTGATCTCAACATGAGATTGAGAGACTGACCCTTTAAAATAAAACTTTCAGTGATGATGAACTCAGCCAAGCAGTAGACATCATATAATCACGTTATTGTGGTTACCGTCGCAGCCCTACCTACCTGACCCTGGCTGGGTATCGGTTGTTGGAACTGAGTGGACCAAGTGTTGCGTGTGTTTGCAGCCACCAGCTTTGTTTTTCCAGGTTACACAATCACAACTGGTCATAACTGAACTTTGCCTGATCCTCCCCTCCTTTGAGCCCTCGCTGGCCCACCAGAACAGCAAAAGACGTGTGAAGCAACTTAAAGAGGTGGGAATCTCTTAAAACTTTTGGCTCACATACCTGCCGCCTGTTTACCCCCTCTCTTTAATTTATTCATCCAAATAATAAAAAAATGGTTCAAATCTAGAGAAAGAGCCTTTTCTCACATCTTGTCTGCCTCAGCAGTCGTCCTCAAGCCAGCAGGGTTACAGAGGTTGGATCTTTTAAATCCTCTCTCTGGGGAGCTAATCTTCCATTCCATGCTCGAAGCCAAAAAGACATTTTAGGCGTAATTATTCAGCTCTCACAATGCCTGCAGCCTTGCCTGCCTGCGTACCTGGCTGGCTCCCCGTGCGGGGTTATTTGCCCGGCTACCAATTGCTTGTAAAAATAAAAAATAAAAAACGCAGCTTCTGAAACAGAACAACTCATTACTTCTCATAATCAACTTCAGATTTGTTTTTTCTTCACATCATGAAAACCAGGCCTTTTCATTTTCCTCTGATTTAGTTGCTGACTGTCCGAAATATTACAGTGTGAGTAATAGTACAGGGATGCATAAATGTGTTCATTTAATAACAGACAATAAATTGTTGCAGGCTGTAGCTGACAAATAAATGCACAAAATTGTCAGAATTGAGACTTCTGGTTATGGCCGCACAGTAGACAGTCACGCTCAACCCTGCTTCGCTACAATCCTGGATAAATTCTGAGAAATTTAAAGTTAACCCCGCTCTTGAAAAGTGTTGGAGGGTTTTAATCTCGTTAGAGAATGCCAAATGTTGGAAAGACCGACGCAATCGAAACTGACTAACTTTGGGGCGCAGTGCATGGAGCAAAAAGTTAGCAAGGAGGCTAATACTAACATGGAGGCTACGCCAGCGCAAAGTGGAGGCGAGCTCACCGGGGTTAAAGAAGAAATACTGACTGCAATAAACAGTTTGAAGTCTGAGTTCTCCACGAGACGTGATGGGATATTGTCTGCTATTGAAGAAACAAGGAAAGATCTATCCGACTGTGCTGAAAGGATGACACAAGCGGAGGCACGCCTGTCAACAGTGGAGGATAAACAAGCCGGAATACACGACATGGTGCAGAAGCTGGAGAGAAGGAATAAAGTTTTGGAAGACAAAATTGTCGACATAGAAACGAGATCCCGACTAAATAATTTAAGGTTGGTGAACCTGCCTGAGGGAGCTGAAGGCTCTGATACCTGTTCGTTCCTGGAGGACTGGATACCGGAGGCGCTGGACATGGGTCCGCAACGGTGCCCAATAGTGATGAAGAGACCACACCGCGTCGGGCCAAGAAGAGATGCTGATGCTCCACCGAGGACTTTAATTATGAAGTTCCTGAACTATAAGCAAAAAATGCTTGTCCTAAAAGCTGCTAAGGGTGAATGTAAAATGTAAATAACGGCTACACCGCTGGGTCTCAGAGCACGTCGAGCCTGAACGCGACCATCAATGGAGCGTCGGGAGCCGCCCTCAACAGCAGAAATCAGCCACCTGACTCAAACATCAGTAGTGGTGAAGCTAGGACTCAGGGGATGTCGACCTCAGAGAAACACTGGAACAGCGGGACTTTATACCACTGGAAACCAGTAGCAACCACTATTACTCTTCCTGGACTGAGAGCTCCCAGCGAACACCAGGACCAAGACCAAAACAGCCTCCAAGACCGACTGAGGCTAACTGCTGTATTGTTTCTTGTGTTTGGTGAGCCAAAGACAAATTTCCACCCTGGTAGACAATAAAGATTTGTGTGAGTCTTGGCTAACCAAGTTCGAAGCAGTTAGCAGTTAGCTAAGTTTCGTTAGCAACAAGGAAAGCTATCTCTCCATTAGGGAACTTGATAAATGATCTTGGTACTGTATTGCCTGTTGGTCTGGAAGGTTGTTTTTGTCTCAGTGATCGACTGTGTTTGCTGGGTTCGCACGGTTCTGTTGCCTGCTAATGGCAGCTAACAGCTAACAATTATGGTTAGATACTTATAAATACTGAAATATCATTAAAATACCTGAGAATACCTACAAAACAGCATTTTTTGTCATTGTTGAACCAGATGCTGGTCTATAGGTGATGTACAGCCCAACATATATGTGAGAAACGACCTAGCCTAAACATCGATTTTGGCTTCATGGGAACTTTGACCCAGAAACCTTGCTTTTTTTTTTTTTCTTTAACGTCCCCTGTCTCCCTCATCGTTGTCATTTTTCTCTCTTTCCCCTCCTCACACACAGTCGCACACATACAGTTCTGTTATCAGTTCAAAGCACAAAGAGAGGTCAGTGAGGGAGCATGTCAGTCAGACAAGTTGTCACCCAAATGATGACAAATTGGCCGCCTCTCCGCTCGCCTCCCAATCAAGTCCAGACGTGGCTTTCATGCACGCACAGATTCCTGTAAATGGAGATCGATGGCACTCAGGTGAAGCTCACGGTCCCTCAGCTCAGTCACAGTCAGAACTCCGTCTCCGCCACAGAGACTTAAGAGCTGCTCAGAGCGAATACGTGAATTTAAAGTTTCAGCGGAGAGTTTTAGTGGTCTAAATGTTATTGTGAATGCTTTTTCACCCAGAACACACACCAAACACTCCTGCTTTTGACAGGAAAATTGTCATATTTGACCATATTGAACACAGTTGCTGCTGGCGTCGGTGTGCAGCGCAGATGATGGAGGGAGAGCCTTCACCTGTTTCTGATCTCGCCTCGGCTACTAACCCTGACGCCTCTCCAATGGGCTTGTTTCCAGGGAGACAAACATCATGTAACCCAACACTGTGAGTCTTGCAATAACATTGTCTTTATCGGCGGCGATGGATGGAATTTTCTCATTTCACGTCTTGAAGCTGAGAGAATATGCAGGAATGCTTTTCCTCCTGGTGAATGTGGAGCGGAACACGGGCAAAATATTTGCTTTCTTTCATGCCATTTTCACTCACTCTACTGGGCCTTTATTGTCTCTCTATCTTCTTTTCTATCTTCGACCACTTCATTCATACAGGCTGTGTTTGGTTTGCAACTTCACATGGAGCCTGAGCTGCTTATGTTTCATATTCAGAACATATTGATGTGCATTTCAGAACTTATCAGTGAGTACATTTACTGTATATAAAAAATGTTGGATTACTGAATGAATGTACACAGACAATTTTGTATTCCTGACAGGAGACGTTCTCTATGAACGAGGCCTGTACTGGTTCCTGCCTCACACAGTCAGAGCGTAGTATGGCTTATTTTCAGTCCTAATGTAAAATGACCAGGTCACGATACGGCTCAATTACAAATCCTGAAAGCATATTTCAACTATCTCTGCCTCGATCCCCTTCGTCTCTGGGCCGATTAGAGCAGCCGTCCTGATAACACTATCTCTGTCCTCCAAAATCTATGAGGACATCTTTGTACTTCACCTCAGACCAGGGATTCTGACACAGAATTTGAGTTTGGGTGTCAGTTACACAATGATTCACTTTATGTTTCTCCTCGATCGGGCTTCAGTAAATGTCTTTTCGTTACACAGATACAGATGGTACAGTTACTTGTGTAACAAAAGTAGAAGTACTGATTCAACTTTTTTATTCAAGTAAAAGTGAAAAAGTACAGGCTCTGAAATGTACTCAAAGTTAAAAAAAAAAAAATGAAAATTGTGTGTCTTTTACATTGTTTTTTGTCTCATCATTCTTTGTCATCTAATTACATCTTTTTCATCTTCTACGTTGTTTTAATTTTGTTACGTCTTTTACAGAATTTTTTTCTTGTGGCATCTTTTACAGTCTTTCATCCCGTTACATCTTTTACAGTCTTCCATGTTTTGCTATATCCGTTACGTCTTGTTACATCTTGTTATATCTTTTTTGTCCTGTTACATCTTTTGCACTTTTTCTGTCATGTTACCTTTTAAATGCCTTGTAAAAGTCTTATTATTTTATGTCTTGTTACTTCTTGTATGTAATTTTTCATCTTGTTATGTCCGCTGCATCTTTTTTGTCTTGTTGCGTCTTTTGCATTGCATTAGGTCTTATTTGTTACATCTTGTATGTCCTTCATGTCTTGTTATGTCTTTTACATCTTGTTATATCTTTTTTGTCGTTACATCTTTCGCATCTTCTTAGGTTTTTGTCTTGTTACATCTTTTACGTCATTTTTTTGGCAGTGACATCTTTTATACCTTTGTTTTGTCATGTCCTTTACATCTTGTTATGTCTTTTATGTCTTTTTTTTGTCTCGTTACATCTGATCTGATGCACTGACTGATACATCTAGGAACAGCCTTTTGTGATGCAAAATATTAAAACTAAAGTAACGAGCCTGTTTTGGAAATGTAAAGAGTAAGAAAGTACAGATAGTTGTGTTAAAATGTAGGGAATAAAAGTAAGAAAAATAAACACTCAAGTAAAGTACAATTACCTAAAAATTCTTCTTGAGTACAGTAACAAAGTATTTGTACTTAGTTATCTCCCACCTCCAGTAATACATCACAGTCTCCTGACACCTCTTCAATCATGAGTTCATCAGCTGAGATTTCCTTTACAGAAAATATCAGGGAAATGTTCCGGCACATTTCACAAGTTGAGTTTTCTTTCTGACTTTCAGCTTCTCTTTGTTACTGTTGCTGCTGTGAAACCTGCAGGGATCCATAAAGTTTAATGTCGTGTCACTGAATAAATCCTAAAACCTTTTACTTTACCTTTGCACTTTTGCTCCTGTGACCTCTTCAGTCAGTGGGATGAACTGAGTTTGAAGAGTTTGAAGTTAACATACACTGACTTTATTCTATTTTGTGGCATTAAAGAACAAATTATTTCTGGGACAAATGCAGGACAAAGGCTTCCACAAGGGCTTCTGCTGTGATGTGGACAAATCCCAGGACGAAGCTTTTGCTCTGATTCATTGCCACCACTTCATTCATTCCCGTTTGGTCACAGGGAGGGAGGGGTGTGGGTGTTAGTGGGGGCAGAGGTGAAATCCAAACTTTAAGGCTAAACCACAAGGTTTGTGTAAAAAAACAACCCTGGACCTCGGATGGCAAATGCGAACAAAATAACCTGACTCATTTTCTGTTCTTTACCACAAGCTTCCTCCAGGCGGGGGTCCGCCAAGTCACAAATTAACGTTGATTTAGAAACAACAGAAGCCTTTTGTCTCAGAGGGCTCGAGTTTTTTCTTTCTTTCTCTCGATGGTCGAGCCACTTGGCTCCGCATCATGTTATTTTTCCACGCATAAAACTTTCATGGTGAAATAAAGCAGAGGGCGTCCGACGGCGGGGACGGGGCCGCTCGCTTAGACCTTTGGCTGCTATCACTCATGAACCTGTCTGACTGATGAGACGAGGCCGAGCTGGCTGTCTCTGTTTCTTTGGCTCATATTCTGTCTTTTATCCTTGTCTGTCTTCACATTTGGTCTCTTTCTCTCTTTGTTTTCTGATTCTTTACTTTCCTGTTTATCTCCTTTTTTTCTGTAGTACACTCTTAGAAATAAGAGCTTCCAAAAGGGTTCTTCCTGAAAGGTTCTACCCAGAAACATTTGAAGAAGATTTTTGAAGAAGCTGTCCATCAAGGGTTCTTTGTAAGACTAAAAACCCTTTTCATCCAAAGAACTCTTTTTGGAAGAATGAGTTCTTAAAGGATTGTTGAAAACTCTTTCATCTAGGGTTGTTTGTACCATGATGTAGAACGGTTCTCAGAAGAACCCCCTGTGTGATTTCTAAATAAAACCCTTGGAATGTAAAGGGGTTTCTGTAGGACTCCATGGGTGGGCTCTTGATGAAACCCTCGGAATATAAAACAGTCACTGGTTGAATCCCCAGTGTGGGTTCTCAATAAAACCCTTGGAATAGAAAAAGGTTTACAGCTGAACTCGCTGGGTGGGTTCTAAATAAAACCATTGGAATATAAAAGGGTTTGCAGTAGAACCCTCTGGATGGATTCTTGTTAGCACCTTTAGAAGATGGGAAGGTTCTGCTACAACTCCTAGAGAGGCTTCTGGTTGGAACCATTGTACCACAGAACAGTTTTCGTTTAGAACCTCTCATACGTGGTTCTGGGTGGAAGCTTTCACAGATGGTTCTAGGTGTAACCCTTTACGTTGGGTTCTAGCAGGAACCAAAGGGTTCTCCTATTGGGACAAGTGGAAAAACCATTTGCAGTTCTAATTAGCGCTTTATTTCTAAGAGTGTATAACTTGTGTCTTTTTCCTATTTTTCTCTCAATTCATTTAAACTCAATTACCAAACCTTTTTATTGGCTCACAAACCTGAAAATCAATCTTGCTGACGAATCAGAAATGCTCCTGTTATCTGTATCATTCTCTCTCTCATCTTCCTCCCCCACCACACACACACGCACACACACACACACACACACACACAGAACACACACACACACACACAGGCTCAGGTTCCTTCAGATGTCGGGTTTTGGGATTCGTTCTGGACGTCTGATGAAGAAGCACGTCTGGGTCATTTCCACACGGATGTTGGTTTTGTCCGCAGAGCGTCTCTTTAACGTCGATATCTGATATTCATATTCTGTCATCTCTGATGTTTTTTTAAGCCCCGTCTACCTGTCCTCATAAATAAGGATAAGCTGTGGATTTAACGGGGCCGCAGCAGACACTGATGGCTGCTGCTGTGTCTGACACCACATTTATCTCACATATCTTTAGTTTTGTGACTCAGTTTCAGGTTTTATGGTGGAGGGACTGAACCCGTGTCTGCGGGATACAAAAATAAGCATTTTTAACCAGAGAAAGGGATCACGTCAGACAAGGGCTGGGAGCAGATTTAGACACCACCTTGTGAAAATCTGACACACTTGTAAAGCAACCAAACCCCTGAACAAGTCTGTCTAAAAGTTGCAGTTGCAAATATTGGGCGGCTGGATAATAATGGCTATTTTAACTCAGCCAAACACAACCAATCAAAATGAAAAGATAAAATCTGTTCTGCGGTAAGAGGTTCACATTGAGCATGTGACAGCACAGACATTGGTTAATTTTAAAATGACACATTAAGAGTTCCTCCTCTCCCACAGAACCAAGAAGTAGCAGGATCAAATATCCCACTGAGAGGTGTTTGGCAGAAAGTAGCAACACGCCTGACGCGCAGAAAAAACAGACTGACTGACAGGAAGCCAGAAAGAAGAGAAAGTGGGCCGTGAGCTGGGAGTTCCTCCGTGTTATTTGATGAAGGGTGGGGGGGGGGACAGAGAGGAAACAGGGAGAGTACACTGTGATTTGATAAACGCAGCCGTCAAAGTTTTACAATCACATCACGCTACATTTGGAGTATTTGATGCCAAAGGTTCATGACTGGGTCATACGATCATTAACGGCAACCTGAGAGAGGCTATAACAGCACAGTGTGTGGTGGGAGAGTGTGATTACAGAAATAATTCAGTCAGAACCAGAAATTAGCTCAGCTCAAGTCAGTGCTGGCTTATTGACAAAAATATCAGTGTGTATGCAGAATGAGTGTTCATGCAATTTAGTCTATTACAATAGAAATTTGGGTTAATTAGTGTCAGTGAAATTGGAGACTATACAATTATAACTTTATAATCAAAAGACATTGCAGAAGCTTAAATACCAGCATTTCAGGAATGATATCTCACAGGCTGATTCTGCCTGGGTTTTGTCAGTATGATGTTGGTGCAGTAGATACAAGGCGCGGCAGCACACGGTAATGATGGTCAAATTGTCTCCAAGGGTGTTTCATGAATAAAAATGTTTATTGAAGCATGTGCACGGCTGAGGAGTCCCTTTTGCAGAATTTGGAGTTTGCACAATCTTTCGACTGACGGCAACACAGAAACTGAATCAAGTCCAAGTCGAGACCAGAGGGTTGTGAATTTTTATTGGGCTTGCCTGCTGTGGCTAAAAATCAAGTTAATGAGAGCAGTAAGAGTAAACTCATAAAGTCAAGTTGCAGGCAGGAAAACTGAAACAACGAGCTGAAAGATGCTAAAAAGCTCAGTAGAGCCGAGAGGAACTGCAGGCTGATCGTTCTCTGTGAATTCATGACTTCAAGCGAGCCCTGCAGAGGCCTTACGCTTCAAACTATGATGCTGTACATATCCATCTAGCATCAGTTTTGCACATTTGCACATTTTTTTTAATTATTGCTATTTTCACATCTTTTAAAAACTGCTGATAAATGCATCATGAAGTAGAAAACTTAGTAAAACAACAACAAAACCTTAGTTAAGCTTTAACAATGATATAATAGGTAACTCAATAAATGTGTTTGTAATAAACAGTTCCCAAACTCATAAGACTTGTATTAACATTCTTAAGCAACTTATAAACTGTTAATAAGTTTCTCATAAGAGCTTATAAATGTCTTATAATCTAACAATGAACTGTTTATTGTGCTATTATTAACACTTACATAGTCTTATTAATACATATTAGTGTACTAAGGGCCTTATTACCTATTAATTAACGCTTATTACAAGCACCTGAATATAAAGTACTACCTAAGTATATTATTTGCTTAAATGTAAAATACAGTCAAAGAGAGTTATCCTTTAATGTAAAACATAAGGATCAGACAATTTATAAAGCTGTTAAATTATGAATTAGGTCCACTACTGTATTTATGACCAGCATTTTCAAATATGTGAAAGAGAGGAAAACATTTACTTCAAATGTTAATACATAATTTCCATGCATAAGTCATGACTTAAGTAATTAGTCTTTTATAAGTAATCAATAATGAACCAGAGATTGAAGCATGGGCAAAGAATAATTTCCATTGACAGTGCTTCATGGTAAGATAAAGGTCCAGGGCAGTGCACAGACATCTCACTCTCACACTCACACCAGGGTCAGAAGTTGGGTAGAAGATCACTGTGCATCAGCTATGAATTATGGCTAAGCATAAAATTGCAAAATAACTTAAACTACAGATAATAGGAAGCAGAAATAAGAGGAAGAAATTATCAATTTTGCGAACATTTCTGAGTGCAGAAATAATGTGACTGGTGGAGTTAAACGCCTGTGGGTCGAGCTCAAGACAGAGAGGCTGAGTAACATAATACCACCTCAGACTCAGTCCCAAAACCTCAAAAACCACCCAGACTCGAAAAGCTGGTCAACTTACCATTAAACAACCCTAATATAACATCAATTTAGTTGATGTTTGTATTGAGAGCTTCAGTTCCATGAGAGCGGACATTTTCAGTTTGAGCTCTCCCGGCAGGATCAGACCGTCTGAAGTATTAAGTTAGTTTTTCCCAAGAGAGAAGCCAACAATGGAAGATGGAGCTCAGAGTCAACTCATGTGCAACTGTTTAGACTTTAAAGAAGACATGTGCAACATGTGCAGCATTATAAAGTATGAGTAGTACAGCCATGAATGTTTAACATTTTGGGAGATGATTATTCACTTTCTTGTAGAGAGTCAGTCGAGAAGATCGATGTCACTTTTATATGTGGGGCTGTTCCTTTGAGGTTGAGTCTTTCTTGCGTTGATCTATTTATGGGACCCCGCAAATTAACCAGCAAATTCCAACAGTAAGAAAACCAAGACACTTTTACTGATGGATTTGTTGTAGCCCTCTTCCATCTCTTTTCAAGCTGTTCACAGGAACACCTGCATTAACATTTATAGAAATGCACGACATTAGAGCCAAAGCATCTTGATCACCCCCTGGTGGCTGGCTGCAGTACAGGTCATAAATCTTGCCTTCACAATGTTAATAGCTAAAACATCAAAGTTCACATCAAATAATTTGGTTTCTGTCGTTTTAGGTCTTTCAGGTTTTTAGGCTTATCACGCTGATGTTTGTTCAAGTGTTTTTAATTTGTTATTTGATGCTATACAGTAAGAGGAAGTAGAACCACAGCATCCATCTTTATACGTGTCAATGGTTCCACCGTTGAGTTCTTGGATGGATTGTTCCCCTCAACCTTACTGCCATGGGTGACCCTAGCAGGAGCTCTCAGGATCAAACAAGTTTCTCCCATGACAAGATGACAATCAACCAAGAAGTTTCATGTTTGTACAGTGAAACTGAAGTTACCACCAGCCGCTGGTTATCTTAGCTTAGCCCAAAGACTGGAAATAGAGGGATACAGCTAGTCTGGCAAGGTAATTAAATCCAAAGTGTAAAGTGTTGACAAGATGTCACTGTCCCCAGACATAAAATATTCTGACGCATAAGGTCTTGTAAAATCGCAAGATTTTGTTTCTTGCACAGATTGAACAAAGAGATGTAGTGAACTTTAGAGGTGTGTCCAGATGGTACACAAATTTTCACCTTATGTCATTTTTATGAATCTCTGGACTGTCAAGATTTATCTTCTAAAAACAATACAACAATTTTGGGGGGCTTTGTGCTGTTAATGATATAGGACAGCTGAAGACATGAGCTACCAGGCCACAGAAACCTCTTTCTGTTATTTCCCATCACTCTGTCTCATATCTGAACCGTGCCTGTATGTTTGATGAAGTAGATTCATAGGCCCTGAGACATACCCAAAGTTGCAGGTTCAACCCACATGGACATGTCTTTATGTTTGGACGCGCTGCCCTGGGCTCTGCCTCTCCACGCTACCTTATGTTCTGTAACACAGTTAGAGGCTCTAAGTGGACTGTGTTACCTTTTGGACTTTCCCAGTGTTTATGCTAAGCTAAGCTAACTGACTGCTCGCTGTAGATACATTTTTAGCATATAGACATGAAAGTGGAATTGTCCCTGTTCTCTAACTCTCAGTAAAACAGCAAATTACATGTTTCACTCAATCTCAAACTAAATTAGGGTTTTGGGGAATTTCTGAGATATTTTGCAGCCTGTACTGTTAGTTGCAAAAGTATTCAGAGACAAGCCGGGCAGTGACTAAGACCACTGATTCTTTTTTATGGCATTTATTGTTGCATATACCAAATAGAAAGATACAGTTAAATTTTACTTTTCTTTAAAAATCTAAAATCTTTTATCTGAAACTTAAGTTATATGACCAGATACAAGATCCTTAGTAAATCTGTGTGATATGAAACTCATATAATATGAGAATTTATTAGTGCTGTACATGATAGGAAATACATTTGCATAGCATGTATGAGTAATATGAAACTTACATGGGTTGGGCAACCATTTTTTAAAGTGAAATATTGCCAGTATAAAAACCTTAAACATTAAAACACACAAAAACATAATGGTATATATATATATATATATATATAAAGGGCATGTCTTTATAACTGAGACCTTAGCAGCCTGGGTAAGTACTTTTAAACAACACACATAATTCATTCATACTTAATTCTTACAATTATGTAGCATGAGTAAAATGCAAAAGTAGTCACTTTCATGAGTAAATCATAGTATGAGACATACAATACATAATAAAACATAAGTTTTTCTATTTCTTTTCCCTATAGGATGCAATTTCAACAAATTGTGACAAGTGAAGAACAATACGTTTCCACTTTAAGACATGTAAAACCTTGACTTTCTGTTTTCTCCCATCACTCCTCTGGTTTCGGTCATTTCTCTGCTAACTGTCCTGCGAGCGCCTGCCGCCTCCTTCTCTCTTTCACTCATCAGCTCTCAGAGACAGGAAGCAATTCACTAACCCCTCTCATCGCCACTACAGTTGTTTCTGTCGACCGCACTCTGGCAGGCCATTTTGATAAATACCATGACAATTCATATACAGCAAGCGCAGCCATACCATATTAGCCTCAATATGATGGAGTGTGTGAATATGGAGCGCAAATCTAGGGCCCCTGACTGAGTGTAGTGCAGTATCCTCTTAAATCCCTTCAAAAAGCGAGCGTTCCCTCATGGATTCATGAAAAGAGCCCATTTATAGACATGAAAAAAAAGTCCCGTTTCAACAGACTTTAAGTGCAGCGG
Organism: Lutjanus erythropterus; assembly: GCF_056507025.1. NCBI lineage: Eukaryota > Metazoa > Chordata > Actinopteri > Lutjaniformes > Lutjanidae > Lutjanus > Lutjanus erythropterus. The sequence continues at coordinate 6,819,808 of NC_139333.1, read as the reverse complement.
CCAAGGAAAACAATGTGCCTGGCCAGAAAAACTGAAGTCTGTAATGCACCGACTTAATTCCATTCTCTCGCATGAAAAGAGAATAAAAAGTTCAGGGCTGGCTGGAAAACTCGCTGTGTCCGAATTGTGTGCGACTGACAGAGGCACTGACATACAAAGTATCACTCTGCACGAAAATCAACTCGAGGCTAAATCACACCGCAGGCGGCCTCAGCGGGGCCGGAGCACGTCACAGCGATATGACAAGTGATTTATAGACAGCTGAGCCAAAATGCCGAAAACAGGAACGATAGGAAAACGTGAGAGGGAAGTGAAGAGAGGGAAAGAGGGACTGGGAAAGGCAGAGAAAGTACACAAAGACAAGAGTAATAAAGCGTGGGGGGGTGGTGGCGGGGGGGGTGGAGAGCGCTTGGTGCCAGTCGTCAGTCCATTTGGTCCATTAATGTGCAGAGTAACGGTCTCGCTGACTGAGGGATGATGGGAAAATGGTCCTTCCTGTAGGGTAGCCCTTGAAGTGATGTATAGTTGCGAGGACGGAGCGCGGGGCTCGATGGCCGGTTCCTCCGTCCTCAGCTCATCACAAGCATAAACAACAGGGGGCCTTCCTGTAAAGAGAGGGCACTTTCACAACACACAACTAAACCAAACTAAAGTGTGTGAACTGTGTCGTTCTGGTCTGATAACTTTACTTCTGCTCTCTTCCAACTTCAAATGTTGCTACTGCTGTTTCCTTCCAACTTAAAGGTCCAGTTGGTCCAGGAATATGATATTCATGCGTATATTTTCATTAGTCTATAATCACCTGAAAATAAGAATCATTGTGTTTTCATTACCTCAGAATCAGCCCTTTATATCTATTCGTATCAAAGTTTGTAGAAGGCAACTGGACTTAATAGAGACTACAAAGGGAGCGGCTCCTCCTCCTCGAAGTCTGTCATGTTGGACCGCTATGTTTCTACCAAACACTGGCTCTGGATAGGAGCTTTGCATTTTTCACAAGTTTCAAGGCCACCATAGTTTCTCCTCGCTAAGAAAGGAAGGGTGAGGTGAGGTGAGCAGTATTTAGTTGTTTGCAGTTTACAACCTCACTGCTGGATGTCATAAAATCCTAAACACTGGTTGTTCAATAAAAGCTAAGATACTACATACTACAAAACTACAGGAGTACACCCAATAGATTTGCAGAATATTTGGATGTGACCCCTTTGTAATCATCAACATTTCAGTTGTGTTTATTACAATTAGCACATGAATTCTTGAGTTATAGCCAAAAGTGTATTTTGTAAGGTCACAGTGGCCCTCGATCATGAAAATAGAAACAATACATCCATGAGTCTAAGTGGATGTTTGCACCAAGTTTTAAAAAATCCTCCCAAGTGTTCCTGAGATTTTGCATTCACAAAATAGGCTTTCAATTCATTTCTATAAACAGGACAATAAAAGCAATAACAAAAGCAGACAAGTTAAAGTATATTTCTTTTTGAAGTGGGGTTTGTCAAAGTAACGTGCTGTTTATTTTATTTTAATTTTTGTATTTTTTTTGACCTAGCATGTTTGATAGTATAATCAATCCAACATGCCCAGTCAAAGTAACCCAACACTGAGCCTTTTAGGTTGCTCTTCCAATGGAAAAAAGCTGATAACAACTTTTGGCGGGCTGGTGCCCCGCCTCATACAGCTTGTTTCCTTATTTTTTCCTTTTTGTTTTCCTCTGCCCGTCAGACAGCCGAAGTCTGGATGGCAAACAGTGAGCTAGTAGCAACCATTAAGATTAGAAGCAGCAGCAGAGAAGGTCATCACAGCATAAACTGTTACAACGGGATTATAGATGATGGTGGAAAAAAATTTAATGAAAAACACGTGGAACAATAGTGTTGTTTTTACACCTCATCTGGAGCAGAGATGAGGTTTGGAGGCAGGAATTTAACCGATTGAATGAGAGGCGGGCTCAACAATACACTTAACTAGCATGAAATAAAAGTTTCATCGCAAAGCTTCAAAGAGCTTCAAATGGTTGAATGTGATCCATCATCTTTTTCCATTGTTTGTCCTTTTTCTGCCTTGAAAATTCCTGCAACCTGCACTTTAACAAATCATAAATCAAATACCTCCGAATCAAAATCATTTACAAGATGGTTCCATTCCATTTGGATGTGAAAAAGAGCCTGTTAGCCCAAACTAAGACTCTTTTCTCCGAGTGAAAAGACTAAACAAATGAATCATTCTATTTATTGTTCTCACTAAAAGACTCATTCATTTACATTGAAAACACAGGGCAAAGTTTGGTATTGTATAAACAAACACAATCCAAAACTGTAGTTTATGTGCTGTACTTTAGAGTGGTACATTTAAATGAGAAATATGCAACAATCCAAAACGGAGTACTGCAGTCCAAATGGCGATTTGGAGCCATAGACTATATATTAAATAGGTTAAAATCCTATTTAATATACGATCTATGCTTACGTGAGTTGTTTCGCCCTGCCCTTTCCTCGCAAGACTGCGTGAAACATTGCAGGAGTGCAAGACGAGTGAAACATTGTAATTTACGTTTATAACTGTCAGTTGTCTGTTTATAAAAAGCTAAGCTCGTTTTCCTGAAAACAAAAGCCGACCGCTCTGAAAAAACACACTCTGGGGATGGAGTTCAGTGACTTCCTGCCTCACTGTCTGCCGGATTCCATTTGCTCAATTTAACCGTTATAAACATCTACTCCTTCTAAAAGATTATTAAAACTTTTTACAACTCTTAAACAGACACTTATTCGGCATTAATTTGAACTTGAAACTAACATAGTAGAAATTTCAAATGAAGGCATCACGGTTGTTGCATAGCTGTCAGAGAAGCAAGAATTTCAACTTAGCAACTTAGTTTCCTTAATCGCTGATGAAATTATCATGGTAATTTCATGATAAATTACAGTAAATATTTTACAGATTTCTCCTTTACGCTGGCTGGTCCTCCGTTCTGACCAAACCACAGTGCAGTCTGGAGGTATTTAACAAGGAGAGAGTTAACAAGGTGAAGCCGAGTGCGAGCACAGGTCTGCTCCCGGAGTGTGAAATCGACTGGAGCGCCCGGCGCTGCGAACCGTTCCTGCTGGCAGAGAAAGATATGCAATCACGGCTGGCTTTTTAAAAATCCAGCTGCTCCAGAAGCCAGAGAGGTGAATAATAGGTGCAATTTGAGATCGTTGTCAATTTTTCAAATAACTGACAAACACGTTGTGGATGATTGTTCTCAGACGGGGGCCTCAGAGGAGGAATTGCCAAAACAAGTCGCTTAGAGAAAATTGCAGTCTTGAAAACACTGGAGGAGAGTGATCGCCATTTACTAATGAAAGCTCTGCTCAGGGGAGACGTTCAGACTCATCCGTCACACGGTCACACACCAACAGAGTCTGTAAGGTCTGGGCCTCAACTATAAAGTCTCCATGATATGTTTTCTTAAGATTAGCGGAGGTGGCAAAAGTACACACATTCTGTACTCAAGCAGAAGAACAGATACTCGTGTAAAAAGGAGAAAAACATAAAGGTAGTCCTGATTCAACTTCTTTATGCAAGTAAAAGTGGAAAAGTCCAGGCTCTGAAATGTACTTTAAGTATAAAAGTAAAAAGTTGTTCATTTATTTCTGTACAAAGCTAACAGAACTTCATGATTGAGTCTTCCTCTCTGTCTCACTTGTTGGTCTTGTGACATTGTTTTTGTCTTGTTACATCTTGTTATGTTTTTTGTGCAATTTGTCTTGTTGCATCTTTTTTTGTCTTTTTTAACTTGTTACACAATGTTCATCTTTTACATGTTTTACGTGTTTTCTTTTGTCTTGTACGTTGTTTTTCGTCTTCTTATTCTTTTTTGTTTTATTTCATTTATTTTGTCTTCCAATTGTTTTTGTCTGTTATGTCTTGTTAAATCTTTTTTCATCTTCTTACATAATTTTCATCATGTTACATCTGTTTTGTCGTTACGTCTTCTGCATGGTTTTGTCTTGTTACATCTTTTTCATCTTTTACATAATTTTTCAGATTATTATTCTTTTTTTGTTGCATCTTTTTCGCTTTTTAGGTTGTTTTCAGCTTGTTTCGTCTGTCTGGCATGGTGTACATACCTCAAGGAAGCGTCTTCTCTCTGTGTTATTGTCACATTGTCCGTTGATGCTGAAGTCAGTCTTGATGTTGGAAAGGCGGCAAACTATGATGGAAAATTAAAATTATTAATAATTCCCCTCAAATAATTACTATTAATGTTCAGATAAAAATAAATACTCAAGTAAAATACAGATACCTGAAAACTCTACTCAAGTACATTAACAAAGTATTTGTACTTAGTTACTTCCCACTTCTGATGACCAGTGAGAATAAGAGTTAAGGTGGAATCCCTTAGTGGAAATCTGTTGCTGGATGGCACAGCAAACTCCTTTTTCAAAAGCTTGTGTTGGTCTGTCTGCAAGTTCTCAAGCCTTTTTGCGCCTGCCTGTCTTTGGTTTCTGCGTTCAGCACCTATCTTAAGATCTGGTTTCTCACTTTCCTTTTGTGCAAAGGGATTTCCCCAACTCTTTACTCCTAACCATAATGAAACTAAATTTGCTCTTTAAAGTCAATCCATCTTCTGGCCGACAGTACAGTACATCAACCGCTGGATCAGACGGTAAGACACAATGAGAACTTAGCTTTGTTAAAGAAAAAAAAAAAAAACAACCCGCAAAAGTATTTTCCTAATTGGGCCGCTTGAGGAAAAGCGTGTCAGGGCTGAAATCCATCACGCTGATTGCTGGCCTTGTCTGCGTGGAGCCACATGGGGGTGGTGCTGTGTGGGGTTTTTGTTGGGGTTCTTGTGGTTTTGGATTCTGCACATGCTAGTTGGATCTCGGGAGGGAAGCCCTCGCGCAGCCCGAGAGCAGCTCATTACCTCGGTTAGTCATCAGCCCCACTGTCTGCAGCGGGATGATAAATGAGCACGTCCTCATGTGTGGCTCTGACAGCCCCGTGGCACCGGGTCAAGCTGACATCTAGTGAGGGGCGCAGACAGCGGGGAGGCCGAGCAAGAAGCGGCCACACTTCAGAGAACCTGTGAGGGCTTTCTGGGAATTCAAACACACCCTCCGGTGGCTGTGTTGAAGGTCTTCTCTGGCAGCAGGAGTTGTGTGTGCAGTTGATATTGTTTGAAAAGGATAACTACCTATCCGTCTCCACACTGATCACTCTGTCACTGATGTTATGAGCTGCGGAAATTGATTCATATAAGAGCCATAATTCATATTCTCTAAGATTCTGAGTTGATTCAAATTCCGTTTTTGTACTTTGTTGATGTTGCATCGACAGACAGACACAACCAACCATGAGGGCACAGTGCAGCATCCAATGCACACACAAGGAAAAAGAAAAGTTGGCACTTTTCATGTGGATGTCCAGTCAGTGTTGATGGTAAATGTAGTCAATAGAAGGGATGTCACTGGATGATGTAGCCAGGGGTTGTGCTTAATGAGTATTTCTGCCACATATTGCTGTGTTCTGGCCAACAAAGCAAAGTGTGCTTAAGAAGTGTGCGTGCAATGCATCCTGGGACACATAGGCACTGCCGGCATGGCTTTCTTGGTCAGTATGCCCTGAGAAATGTATTCCTTCAATTCACCCATCAACATCAAAACAGTATTTCTTAAATACGTTGTGCCCTATCACGATGAGTTATCAAAGAACTAAATTTCAGCAATAAATATGTATCCCAAAATACACTGCAACTCTGATCAATGAACTAATTAATTAAATTTGCTAAATTTCAAAAGCTACAAAAACATGGATTTCACTGGTAGTAACAATACAGCAGAGATTATTATTTTCTCCATTATTAGATTGTTATGTTTTTGTCATGTTTTACTCTTTTTTTTAGTCTAGTTACATCTTTTTCATGCTTTTACATCATGCTCATCTTATGTCTTTTATGTGGTTTTGTCTTTTTTCAGGTAATTTTTCGTCTTGTCGTCATCTTGTCTTTTTCATTTTGTTATGTCTTGTTCATTATGTCTTGTTAGGTCTCTTTTGTTGTTACACCTTTTTCATCTTGTTATGTCTTTTAGGTTGTTTTTGTCTCTGCAGTGTAATCAGGAGCTATGATATTTATTATTGTTATTATATAGCTGTTTTGTTTTACTTCCTTTAGTGACGACTGTCCAACTGACTTACACACTGCAGAAAAACTCATAAAGAAAATGGTCATTTTCATTGAAAATTGCTAAAAATGAATCACTAGCTTAGCTGTAACATCTGATAAACTAATCATCACTGTCTTGTTTTGAATTCACATTTTAACTTGTTTTATTTAATAGGCTGGTAAGTTCATTTTTTTCTAATCTTCCCTTTATTTGTTTATCTTCGTTATCCTTGTTCTTAGCCGTTATTTCTACTCTGCATCTGTAAGTATATCAAGAGCAATTAAACCAGAGTGAAAGGACAATGTCTGAATTTCTAGTCGGTTTCTTAGAAATTCAGATATTTCTAAATATCTTTCTGTGGCCATTTGAACTCTTCTGGATGTGAAAACTTCACCTGGAGGTTTGGCAAAATCAGTGAAATGGGAAACACTTTCTTCAGGGACTCACATTCATCGCCAGACACACACAGCTCTCTGCCGCACACACACACACACACACACACACACACACAACATCGATGACTCCTCTGTCGGCGGGTTGTCCAGGTTGTGGTGCGTGAATGAACAAATGTGGTGTAATTCTCCTCAAATGTCAGTTGTTGTTTTTTCACCGTAAACGCTGGCAAATTGCGGCGATTTGCAGTCATAAATTTGTCATGCACAAGTTTCCCCTCCGACTCCAGCAGACATTCCTCTTTCAGCTGGCACTGCTGCGGCTAGTTGCAACGCTAATGCATGAGACAACCGGATATCTCCCAGAGAGCGTGTGTGTGTGTCTGTGTGTGTTGTGTGTGTGTGTGGATCTGTCACTCTCAGTTGAGTGATGTTGAGTTGAAGTGGCATGACTGTGGCTCTCTATGAGGGAGGTATGGCACTGAGTCCAGACTGCAGTGGGGCATGGTGTGTGTATGTGTGTGTGGACGGCTTGGCAGACATCAGATGAAGGGATGTCATGCCCCTCAGACTCTCTCACACACACACACACTCACACACACACAAACACAAACATCCATATCCCACAGCAGCGAGCATGAATGGTCATTCAGCTCCAGCCAGCAGTATGAAAACAAGTCAAAGGGAGGAAGAAGAGGAGGAAAAGGGGGAGGCTGAAGGATGGGGTCTTGGGCCAAAAGAAACATGGTGGGCTCGTCTGTCCTCCTCCCTGTCCTGATGAGCACCCCAGGCAAATATTCTGTGAATGAGAGCATATTTTGGGGGGCTACACTTCCCATTTTACCGTGCAAAGGAGGAGGAGGTGGAGGCGAGGTGACTCACCGATGATGTCATACTGTACAAGATGAAATATTTAAATGAGTCTCAATGTGTAATAGAGGACGTGAATTCTGGCCTGCGTCTTGGTCTGCTTCTTCTATTACTGTACAACAACACTGGTTCTCAACCATTTCAGATTCAGTCATCCCAAATATTAAGTAGAGCCATTTTAAATTGTTCAAGACAATGTTTCTTTGCTTGTTTGTTGGTCAAAGAAGAAAAAAAAACTCCAGAAAACCTTCTAGAAATGTGCAAAACATTTATCAGGGGTCTTTAACTAAATTCGTCCAAGAGCCTTTATTTTTCTAAGCAGAAACTGTGGGTGGCATATTTTTCAAATAAAAGATATTACATTAATTTACCCCTAATTATCGACTAATGTTTTTACTTTCTTACTAACTTAATGTAATATTTATTAAAATGACTCCTAAAAACATAGGAAATCAATTATGATAAGTAGAAAATGACTAACCAATAAATAAGCAGAAAATGCTCTCAGCTCTCAGGAGATATTCATGAAGGAGTGATGATTAAAATCTGTAATTCTGGAAATGTAATTGCAGAATGCAGTCCTGACTGTGAGCAAATATTAATAAAATCTTAAGTAAACTCAACAAGTTCAGGCAGCAAAATAAACTATTGTTTTTAAATAAAAGAAATCAGGCAGTAAGTGACCTTTTGGCAGTAAAAGGAGCTGATTACTTGGCAAAGAGAAGTTGGAGATTTACAAGTTTGTCTCCTGCAGCTCTTCATCTAACAGCTAACTGTGACTGCTTCTGACTGTTCCATTACTGCCTGCAATATTTTAGATAAGATAAGCCTTTTCTTTGTCTCCCTTAGGAGAACCAACTAATATACAGTATTACATCCAGATCCATACAGCCAAAAAAGCATGCACCCGAAAGTATTGAATGATGCCTTGAATCCATGCAGTTGCACAAATGCCCTACACATGGTTATTTTCAAACCTGTCAAACTGTCAAACACCCTGCAATTCCTGTGACTATTTCATAATAAAAGTTATCTGGTGTCACCTGTTAAATGTGTTTACTTTGAAGCTGCAGCAGTATGAAATCTTTGGTTTCCATGAGCAGTAACTTGATACAGCATTTTTCTTTGCTTAAGCAGGCCAGATGAGAAGATTTGATGGGCCAGATGTGGCCTGCAGGCCAAAATTTGACGATCCTTGATCTATGGTGAGGTGATGGTTAATTGAATAGTTCAACACTAGAAAGCATGCTTATTCACATTGTTATTGAGAGGAGAAGATGATACAACTTTCATGTCTAAATGTTAGATGAAGCTACAGCCAGCCACTGATTAGCTTTGCTAGCATAAAGGCTGCCAACAGGGCAAATAGCTAGCCTGGTTCTGTCCAAGGGTGTCAATCCACATACTGTTGCCTCAAAAGCTTACCACTTAAGATCTTATACCTTGTTTTTTCATAATTATTACGAGGTTTCAAGGATCAAGGAAACTTTATTGTCACATGCAGCAGACACAAAACAGAAAAAATACACAATTTAAAAAATCGATGCATGATTGAAAAATTCACAGAATAATTTAAGTATAAATGTGTGCAAAATACGCTTAAAAAGGTAAGCCAAAAAATGCAGATTGTTCAACCATGCAGCTGTTATCAGGAAGTCACCATGCTGAGAAACAGCCTGACATGTAACTCCCCATACAACGCAACTTTTTCTGTTTCTCTTGTTTTGTTCAGTTTAAACAAATGAGATACAACATGTTCATTGGTGGGCTTTAGGGAGACTGGGAGGTGGGTTTTGTTACATTCAGACACAGCCAGGCTAGCGGGTTCCTCCTGCATCCTGTCTTTATGCTAAGCTAAGCAAATCAACCGCTGGACAGAAATCAGTGCTATGGTATCAATGTTCAGCTCAATAAAGTCAAAAAGTGTATTTCAAAAAACTGCTGACTTTTCCTTTAAAGGATCAGTGTGTAGGAATTAGTGGCATCAATTGGTAAGGTTGTAGATTGCAACTAACTGAATGCATTTCACCTCACCCTCCCCTTCTAAGCATGTAGCCAATGAGAAACTACAGTGACCATGAAACTTGCAAAAAATGCGAAAGTCTCTGTCTAGATCCAGTGTTTTGTTTGTCCATTCTGGGAAACTGTAGAAACATGGTAGTTCAACATGACAGGCTCCATGAAAAAGGTCACAGGCCATCTGTAGATATAAAGGGCTCATTCTAAGGTAATTAAAATTTAACAATTCTTATTTTGAGGTGATTATACACTAATGAAAACATACTTTCATGACTAATATACTCCATTTCTGCCACATTCTGCCCATAAATCCCCCTAAATCTTACACACTGGACCTCTAATTGTCCAAATGCAGAGAACATGATGAGCTGAGATATTTCCAGCAGAGCTACGAGGAAGAAAAGTGGTTAGAAAACATTTATTCCACTGTTTTACTCATAGAGAAAGTTAAAAACTCCTCATGGAACATAAGCCCGTTTTGATATTTGTGCTGAAACACCTAATAATGACTATTTTTCTGTGTGCAGTCTCTCCTCTTACACTCTGTACATTGTTCAGCGGCTGTATGGGTCACCAGGCTGACGTGTGTGGGACGCAGAGCCTGGACACGCTCCTTTGATCTCTGGCTGCAAACCCGCCATAATGAGGTGACTTTATGATCATTGAGAATTTATGCTCATTGGATATAACAGTTTTCAATTGAACAAATTATGAGCCTTGTCCTTCTAAATGTCATTTTCTCCACTTCTCTTGTTGCAGAGGTGAGGTAAATGAGAGGTCTTATGAAGTTTGCTGTGGGTGTGACAAGTACTCATAAGGGTTTAAATTACCTCTGAAGAGGCAGCTAATCACTGTGGTGAAGGAGTTTTGGCTCAGTGGCTACAGCTGTTTAACCAGAGGAGTCGATATGGAGCTGGAGCCCTCAGGCTGACGTATTTCCACAAGGCAGGGTAGCACAGTGGTTTGATAGTCTTCAAATAAAAAGGATAAAATGCATTTTTTTTCTCTGTTCTCACCATAGACCTACATACAGTACATGGATGCAGCATTGGCCTTTGGATCGTACATCAGTGTTGCCACCATGTTAAGTTGTCTTTTAATCAAGGTTTCATGATCTGCGTGGAGTAAGAAAAATATTTTTCTGCGGTGCTGACGTAACACCTCAACAAGCAGAAGTGGTCAATGCAGTGTCTGAGTATAATATGACTTTGGTTCTCACTCCTAACTCATCAAATATAGCAGCGTGGTTGGTGGTCCAAAGCTGACTTTGTAGGTAAACCTTTAGCATCAGTTTTGCACATGCAAAGCTCTGCAGTTCAAGCCATAATAAATATGCAACAAAGGCACAAACAGCTACTTGGTTAGCTTTGGCAACACAACTTACATGCAACGTAACTTGCATTACGCAACTTACTGACTTCTGGTTTGATACGAGACACAAACCCTTACCTACAGTCATAGGCTTTGGACAGTGACAGCAGGAATGAGCTCGCTGATATCGCGGTTTCTGGTTTCATGTCACCAGCTTCCTTTCAAAATGACTTGTAACTTTATGTCTTGTTGCAGGTAGTCTGAGCATACCATTAAAGATAAAGTGAGGGACTCAGAAATCCGGAGGGAGCTGGAAGTAGAGCTGCTGCTTCTTTGCATCAGAAATTGCCAGCTGAGATGGTTCGGGCATCTGATTACAGTAACGCCCCGAATGACTTCCTTTGGAGGTTTTCCAGGCATATCCAACTGGGAAGCGACCCAGGCATGGACCCAGAACTAGCTGGAGGGATTACTTATCCCATCTGGCCTGGGAACATCTCGGGATCCCAGAGGAGGAGCTGGAAAGATGTTGCTGATGGATGGGGCACAAACCCAAGTCTCCTGTGTGAAAGTCCTGAGATTATTTAATTTATCTATCTAACTCACCTCCTCCATATGCAGACTTTCTCACTTTAATACGCACCTGACTTGAACGCTAGAGGGACACCTACAGAAATTAGACTAGAGGAGTATAGCATCATAGTTTGAAGCACAGGGGCACTGACCAAGGTGCTCTCTTCCTCAAACCAAAGCATCAGGGTTCACCAATGTATAGGAAAGGTAATACTGTGACAATCTTATGCACAAAGCTGGTATACGAAACATCAATACCTCAATAGAGGGTGAGGATATCCGATGTGTCACTTTCTCTACTTAAGTTATTTAACATGATGAATATTGGAAGAACCTAGAAAGTGACAGAATATGTAGAGTTCAGTCGCAACAAACACTGGAAGAATTGTGACATATCCAGTTTTTATGGCCATGCTGTTCATCTGCATAAATATAACTGGAATTTTCCTCATCAGCTGGTCATGGAGCCAGCCAGTGGCTGTCTGTGTAGAGGGCAGCCAGATGTATCTACCAGACCAGATACAACATGAGCTCACAGATTCATCTGGTTCCTGGACTACAAAATAGATCCTCATTGTTGTCCAAAATGAGGATTTTCTGATCTGCCACCAAGTTTGGTTAAGTTAAGACAACTAAAACTGGCAGTCATGGTTAAAAGATATAATTATTAGTAGCAGATTGATGTGAACCATGGTGTCCTATATCCAAGTTTTGCCCTTTGTGCCCCCAACCTTCTTCCTTGACCTCCTATCCAAGAGGTTTTGTGGCGCTACAGCAACTACTCTCAGAGCCTCAGATCCCAAGGGGCTGTTTGGAAATCAAGCATTGGCTGCTATCGCCTTTGATTCTGAAAGAGAGGATGACCACAAGACTGCTCAGGAAAACATACATGTTTCTTGTTCTAAGCCTTAGATCAAATGATTAATTCTATTGTTTTTACTGGCGTGGACAGTTCGAGAAAGGGTTCAGTGGACCAGAACTCATCTTGGTCAGTTCCACATCACCATTTATTTTGAAACTTCATGTAAAAAACCTTACACCATCAAAAGAAAAGTCACAAAAGCAACACTGGTTTTTCTAACCCCATTAGAACCAATTAGAGAGCCCCACACTGAGTGATAACAGAGTTTGATAGCTCCCTGGGTGGAGAGAGATGCTATCTGGCTCCGTCACTGAAGCAGCATGACCTTTAAACACACCAGTGTTTTACTGAAGGGGATCCCAGTCCCAGCAGAGTCCTTTATCTCTGATGTAAGACATGGTGGTGTCAAAGAACCCGTTGTGATGCCCCTCTGGACCAGTAGGAGGTATTTTAATAGCTGTCTGACCCGTGGTGGCTCGAGCCTGCTGCCATCTCTCTCACAGGGAAACTATTGTGCTGCATCACAAACACGTGAAGCAGAGGAGACTTTAGAATAAGTTAGGCGGGTCTTTCTCTGCTGTTGGCTGCTTGTCACTCAACTTGACAGGCTATCAGTTGCCCTGAGGCTGAGATAACCATCTTCACTTAAGTCCCCACACACTGTTTAATCTGTTGTGGTTTTCATGCTGGCTTGTTTCTTTACTTAGCACTGGTGGTATCTAATCACGGGGGGGAATTACCATTTGGAAAAGGTTGGCAATTGCCTTTGGCCCCAAGCTTCCAAGGGACCTGTAAAATGCCTCATAAACTTCTGATAAAGTTTTTTTTTAAAACTTTCACTATTTAATCTTTCCGAACATCCATACACAAAAACGGCAACAGAATGTATAATTCAAGAGTGTCTCAGGGCCTCCTCACTACATTGGACTATTCCATGATCTTACTGCGCATCTGTGGAAATGATTCAGGAAGACAGTGGCCAACTCATGTAAACAAATCACTTGGCATAGTGAACAAACTGTTGGAAAATTAAGCGAAGCTACCCCAGCAGTGCTAAAAAGGAGGAGGTGGGAGGATACTAACAGACAATACCCACCCCAACCACAGCCTGTTCACCCTGCTGCCATTTGGCAAGAGATACAGAAGTATCCACTGCCGTGCCAACAGACTACAGAGCAGCTTCTTCCCTGAGGCTCTGGACTGCTTCGTTCATCCTCTGCACTCCTCCATAAATAAGTGTTTATTTTTATGACTTATTATTCATTCAAGGATAGAAAAGGAGGAGAACAAGGGGTGTGGAGGGCCCCATGCTTGTGTTAACCATAGGTCCCATGACTAAATCTGTCCCTGTCTATATGCTGATTAGTTTCATTTTGCTTGTCCACTAAAATTACTTTCTATCACAGAAAACTCTTCATCGCATGCACTGGCAACATGTTGTTGCAAATTGGAAAAGTGTACTGCAAGTCCACATTTCAGATTGTGGAAATCATGGGCATTGAGACCTCCAGGCTGAAGAGGAGAAAGACTGTCCAGATTGTTACCAGTGCAAAGTTCGAAAGCCAGCATCTCTGATGGTATGGGGTGTATTAGTACCCATGGCATCATGGGTAACTATCACATCTGTGAAGGCCCCATTAATGCTGATAGGTACATGCAGCTTTTGGAGCAACATATGCTGCCATCCAGACAATGTCTTTTTCAGAGACGTCCTTGCTTATTTCAGCGAGACAGTGCAAAGATACATTCTTCATGTGTTACAGCAGCGTTGCTTCATTGTAAAGGAGTTCAGGTACTAGGCTGACCTGCTTGCAGTCCAGACTTGTCTCCCATCGAAATATATGTGTATGAAGGGCAAAATTTGACAACAGGGACCCCGGACTGTTGAGCACCTTCAAGCAAGAATAGAAAGAATTTCACTTTCTAAACTTAAGCAATTAGTGTCCTCAGTTCCCAAATGCTTACTGAGTGTTGTTAAAAGAAAGGGTGATGTACACAGTGGAAACCATGCATATTTTCAGAATACAATGCTTATTGATACAGGGTTGAGGTCACTTGCAAGATTTGACTTCTTTCTGTCAAATAAATATTGTGAACAATGTATCATCTGTAATCATCTTTAAATAGTATGAGTTATCAGCAGACAGATTTAAGTTTAATATATAAAGATTCGGTTCGTCCAGTCTAATTGTTTGAATAACAGAAAAATGCCAAAAATGTTGCAACCGTCCCCAGTCTCCCCTAATACTTTAATAAGAAGTTTTTAACTTCGCTGCTAATTAAAACTCGTAAGTAGTTTACAGAGCTGCACGTCTCTCGTTGGCTGTGCGCTCTGAGGCGTCACCATCTGTCATCCAGCAGCAGAGCTTCATGCGTGCGTCCTCCCCCCGGTCTCCTCCCACTGTAGAAACAGCTGGAGACCGTGAACCGTGGAGTGAGTGTTGCTCTGACACGGATTACCTGGATACCGGCTGGACGTCTGGGTGGGCATCAACCAGAGAGCGAGAAACAGACAGAAAGGCAGCGAGGCTTCTTTGATTCTTAAAGGTTTTTCACTTTTCTGTTTTAATGGAATCATTTCCCAGAAGTTCATCCATGGCGAGCCGGCTTTTTCACACTCTGCATTTACTGCTGATTCTGGAGTCGAGCTGGGCTAAACTCGCATCTGAGGATGTTGGTGAAGCCGTGCGTCAAGGTGCAGATGTCCCGCCGGCTGTGGAGGAGCGCGTCTTTGCGCACGAAAGCGCAAACCGGGACATGGTCTCCATCAACATGTTCAAAGTGTACGAGAAGTACAGCAAAGAACCGCTGAGCCAGAGGGAAGGAAACACCGTGAGGAGTTTTAAAGCTGTCCCGAGTGAGTGACGGCTGATCCAGCCAAAATTAAGTAATAGTTACTCTTGTTGCGCTGAGTTTAAGTAGGGAGGTATAATTTTCGTAATGTGTCAAAAAAGGTATATTACATATTCAGAATCCCTCAGGCATCCTCAGATTATTATGAATTTATTAATACTGATTAAGCATTTTCTTAAAAACTCTGAATGAGATTTGGAAATTTGATTTTCAACTTTTTTTTTTTCTAAAGAAATGTTATCTCTTAATTTGAATGTTTGAAGCCACTTTTTGTGTCACTGATGTCATTACAATTGGATCGATACCCAGCTGGTGGTCATTAGAATACATCACAGTTTATAGACAACAGACAAAATGTCTCCTAAATCAAATTAAACTTAGTAAAAATTAATCATCACAACAGCCCATTCTTATTTAGCCTGCAATTCATTTTTAATCAAAATTTATAACAGTTTTATGCTACTTATCCTTGAGTGAAATCCGAGATTTCATCTAACTTGTTCTTAATCTCATTTTTGTTTTTCCACTTTGACTTTATCTTATTTTACTTATTGTTGTTACACATGTCATTACAGATCAAACTTTCATAGACAGAAAAGTTCACATTCAACTTTAGAGGAGAAACGGTATGAAAATGTGCTGAAAATGTACTACAGATACACACAATGAAATAATTTTGCTAAGTTTTATATTGAACACTTAACGGTTTGAAATGGCATCATGTCCTTTGCAAAACAAACCCACGTTTCAGGCTGCGCATACACTGTAGAAATACCCTACTTGTTTTAATTTTAAAATGTCAGTGTCCAGGCTGCCTTAACATTTTAAGTTGACTGAATTTGAAAGGGCAAGTTGAAGTCATTTTGTAATGATTCAAAACAAACAAACTTTTCCAGTCAAATAAACTTGATATTAATTCATGTTCAATTAAGTTACTAAGTTAAAACAACTCTTCAGTCTCTCTGATTAACTTTACAAACAAATTTGATTTCCTTTTAGGTTTTCTCAGTTTGAAAAGTTTGGTCACACAAAGTTCCCACAAAAAACTTGAGCTTCAGCTGCTCCTGTTGAAGCTACTTTGGTCCAACTGATCTCAGTGGGCTTAAATTATGAGCATAAGGTGGTGGCAGCAAGCAACCAAAACTTTGCGAACAACTGCATTATAGACCCAGCAAGTTTACACCATTTTTTTTTTCTACAAACTGTTAAACAGAAAGATCTCAGGTGACTTTTTACTCTCAAACAATGCATGCTGGGAAGTCTGCTAATATGCTGATCATGCTTCTTTGGAAACTTTATTTAAGGACTTGGGTAATCCCTGTGCACACCTTCATTCAACTCATCATTTCAAGGCAAAAGACTTCAAGTTATAATGTTTATAAGTTGTGAAGTGTTCTGAAAATGAATACTTGAACTTTAAGTTTAATTAATGGTGATATGATTCTTTATCTTTAGTTGACGTTGAACAGTATTCACCATGAGTTTATGCTTATCACAATAATTTAAATTGGAAACAATAATACTAATGGTCAGGAATTTTATCGTAATGTTTACCGTTTCATCCCTATAATTAAATCTTTCATAATAATACCTTGAAAAAGTACCTGATCTTAATTGTTTCAACATCCTAAACATCCCAAATGCAGGTCTTTTGACAATCACACAGCAGCTCTCACTCCCCTCTGGGCTAAACATCTTCACCTCTACGCTCCGTCGGTGTTGTGATTTAGTGAACTGGGGGACCTGAAGTCTCGGGCACTGTTAGTTACCCGGTAGCTGCAACAACCTAGGTGTTAGACAAGAGCCTATTATCACACTCAGACACCGGCTGCACAGCGAAAAGCCTCAGAGGAGCTTTTTCTCCTGTAAGCATTTCCATATGCCCGCGACAGACCTACTGGACCGATCCAATGTTTGTCTTTCAGGCTGTGGTGGAAGTGTGGGAGACGAGGTTGAACTTCAAGAACGGAGCGATCTAGGATGAGGCTTTTTGGTCATGCGTGAGGCAGCAGGCACTTAAGCTTAATATATTCCATGCTGCCGCTGCTTATGTCAGTCAGACATGTTGAGCAACATTTTGCAGAAAATATATTAGATGCTGTTATTTGTGTCAGTCAAACATGCCGGGATGAGATGACAGGAAGAGAAAGAAAAGACGAGAGAAAGTTTGAGGCAGCAACTTGATCACTTTAGTCGGATTTATTGTTCTTTTTAGATTGAGAGCCCCCTTCAGGCTTAAGCATCTGTTTGACAAAACATCTGTATGGTTGAACCAGCAACACTGTAAAAAAAAATCTATTTGTTGTACTAACTTTAAAAAGTCAGTGTCGGGGCTGCCATAAAATTTAGAATTTGAAAAGACAAGTTAAAGTAATTTGTAATGATTCAAAACAAACTTTTCAAGTCAAATAAATTTGACAGTTTTACTTTGGAAAACATGTTCAATAAGCTTAACATATTAAGTTGAACCAACAGCTCTTCAGTCACATTGTTGAAGATTACAAACAAATTCGATTTCCCCCACAAAGAAGTGAATTTATTAAATTTAAAGTCTAAGGGGGCAGGGACTGAATTCAAAACTAACCATCATGGTTTGCAATATTTCAATTTTTGTGAAAACAAGCAACCATAACTTGTCTCAAAAGGGTATTAGAGACATACATCAAGTTTTCATCATATGTTTTATTCAAACAAAAGGAGACAATTTTACCTCTAAAACAATGCATGCTGGGAAGTCTGCTAATATGCTGATCATGGTTCTTTGAAAACTTCATTTAATGAGTTGATTGAACTCTACAGTACAGTCATTCAACTTATCTTTTCAGGTCAAAAGACTTCAAGTTAGATTAAATCATGTTTCTAATTTCTGACGTGTTTTGAAAATAAACACTAGAAATTTTAAGTTTGATTAACTTAAATAAATAAAATTTGTATATTTACATTAACTTGATGAGAAAAGATTAGTTGATATTAGACAGTTACTAAATTCTTGTGTGATTTCATATTTTATTGTGAGTTACATCACTGCTTATGAATCCATTTTAAAGCCAATAGATAAATTAGAAAAAAACACTGAAGACAGATTGATTGATCCTCAGCTTTCTCAGAAGATTTTGAATTTCAAAAACTAGTTTTTCTAGCCAGTTGTCTCATTCTTCTTCTGATGTCTTTCTGAATTCCCCAGGAGTCCTGCACGGCAAAGATGTGTTCCAGTTCAACCTATCCTCTATCCAAGAATCCGAGCTCATACTCTTCGCCTCTTTTCATTTCCTCCACAAGCGGCCCCGCCACCACCAGAGACCGTGGCGTTTCCGAAGGCCTCGCCACCCGTCTGGCGGGCTTCAGCATCCCTACGCCACCTCCCCGCAGCTCCTCTTCCACGGATCGTCCCCAAACTCGGCTTTTGCAACACCGCTGGGGAACATAACTCTGGCTCCTTTCAAGAAAGGCTCTTGGCAGACGAGGGATGTAACAGCTGTGGTGAAACACATCAGGGATCTCAAAGAGCTTGTGGTCACCGTGGACCTTGATATGGGGATCGGGGCAGCTCGGGCGCAGCAGAGGAGTCCTCACGTCCAAGAGCGCCTGTCTCCAGCCAACCTGCCGTACATCTTGATATACGCTGACGATCAAGCTATAGATGAGCCGAACAGCGTGGCCATGTCCCTCCAGCGGTACGGCTCCTTCCCTGTAGGGGAGGATGTGTCCCCCTCAGCTTCAGCCTCCACCTCACGGATCCGGAGGGAGCTCCATCTCCAGATCCAAACCAACGACATTCCAGAGGTCCCATACAACACCCTGAAGAATCACGAACTGTGGCAGAACACGTATTTCCCAGCGAAAGCCAAAGCGGCGGTGAAACAGGGAAGGAAGCAGGGTCAGGAGAGCAGCGAGGGCCTGAGCAAGCCCCAGGTGCTGAGCTTCGATGAGAGGACGATGAAAAAGGCCCGGAGGAGACAATGGAGCGAGCCCAGGGTTTGCTCCAGGCGCTACCTCAGGGTGGACTTCGCTGACATCGGCTGGAGCGAGTGGGTTTTGGCACCAAAGTCGTTTGATGCCTACTACTGTGCTGGGACCTGTGGATTCCCGATCCCTAAAGTGAGTCAGAGAAACAAAACTAACAAGGAAACTTCGAGGTTAGGGATGGGTATCATTCAAAAATTTGAAATACCGGTACTGTTACCAGTACCTTGGCCTCAATGCTGGTTCCTGAGCAATACTTTTTCAACGCCAAAACCATTTTAACAACAGGAAAATGACATTACACATTATGGTACAGTTACACGCTTTAGAGGAAGAAGGCGTTCAAAGACCTGGTGATAAAAAAACGAAAACAAAGATTCTTGTCTCTGGTCATAACATGGTGTTTTTCTTGCGTGCCTCTTTGACGTGTGATGTTAGAAAGCCAATCACCAACATTAGTTCTTGGCACCAGCATGTTGATGAGATTTATTCCTCAGGTATCAAACTTGTATTGATATTGATTGACCAGGCATTTTTCAATACTTGATAGTATTGAAGCCATTTGGGCGGTGCCATAAAAGTAATAAAATTTGATACCAAGCCCTGTTGAAGGGACTTCCTTCATAAGGCTCATTTATGTTAAATAGAAGATACGGAATACAGACGAAGCCTTCTGTCGGTACTCCGCGTTTACTTCATATTTCTGAACGTTTTCTGAGCAGTACCTCTGTTAGTTGTAGGGTGAAGTATAGCAGTGTAGCCAAAAGTTCAAGTGCGTCTGTATTCAAGTACGTCTTGTAATATTCAGTGCTTTAGTATTATATTTTATTGTATTTTTTAAATCTAATTTACACTCCGAAGGAATTGTGAACAAGTTCTGTAGATGATTCCTGTATGTGACATGCACATTCACTACTACACATAGACTGAAAACTGCAGCAGGGACATAATAAATGTGTCTATTAAAGGGACAGTTCAGACTAATTGAAGGTGTATAAACTACAGCAGTTTCGATCAAAACAATCCCAGTTTGGTGAAACAGTCCTGGCACTACATTTAGAATATTTTCACTGCTTTACCTTGCTGTCAGACAGCCTGTTCCAATGGGTCATAAGCTAAATATCGCTCTCTCCAAAGCAACCAGACCCCATTGGAAAAAACAACACATTACATTGTAGAGCATGGAAGTTACTGGTTTACTGCTGCCTTGATTTGTAAATTTGTTGTGTTATTGCTTGATTTTGGTGTTTTAAAAGGTTAGTTTGGATTCACTGAAGTCACAAAATAACACAAAAAAACGAACAGATTGAGGCAGCAACTTTTATGAGGTAAAATAGCTGATTTCGCCAATAGAGTCTGGTTTAGCAAGCTACAGCGATAACTGGCTCGTATTATGGCTGTCTCCTGTTGGAAACAGCTGTCTTATGTCAAGGTAAAGCAGTGAAAATTATTCTAAGTACAGCGCACACTTTTTCTTTTAGTTGACCTTTTTTAAGGTGGCTGAAATACATGATGCTGCTGACCCTGTCCACAGCAGTTCATTGCTTAGTTTCTGACACCGGCACTCCTGTTGCTTCTTCAAACTGGGGACGTGTCAACTGTCATTTTTCTGATTATACACTGAATTCAGATAATTCCCTCATACAACCTGTTACAAACCAGCTCAAGGAATGCAACAAGAAGGGGTGTCCACACAAGGGGTTAAAGTAAAAACAAGAATAATTTATTAACCTAAAGCTAACACAGATCGTAACACAAACCAAAAAGATCACAAGGTGGATGCCAGCTGGAGGAAGGGAGAGACCAGAGTGAGCAAAGGGCCCAGCTTTTAAGCTCAGAGGCCCAGGTGAGCTCAATCAGCTGATGACCCTCCCATGTCAGCCAGTGGACAGCTCCAAGCTTAGGGAACCAATGAGGAGCCTGTCCATTATCACCTGGAGACAAGAGGGGAGGGGGAGGGGAGAAAGGGCAGACAGGAGGGGAAAAACAAGAAACAAGCTCTTTTCCTGACTGGCACGTAACACCCCCACCCATATAAGTCCAAACAAAGTTTGGAACTACATTATACAGCTAACCTACCATACCTACACAGCACATGACAATGCATCCAAAGAGAAAGGCAAGGAGACATCTGGGGCAGACAAAACAGGAGTGCAACACAGCATGCTCCAGTCTCCAAAACAGTGGGAGGGGCGTAACACAACCCCACTTCAAAAAGTCTGAACTGTCTATCTATCAGCTATCATCATATCACATTTGGCATCTTTTGAGGTTGTTGCCTTTTTACAGTTACAACAGTAAGTTGTTTTAGGACTAATCCCTTTTACTTCTTCTCCATTCCTTAGGTGGTGCGTCCTTCCAATCACGCCACCATCCAGAGCATCGTCAGAGCCGTGGGAATCGTCCCTGGCGTCCCCGAACCGTGCTGCGTTCCAGAGAAGATGAGCCCCCTCAGTGTCCTTTTCCTGGATCCAAGCCGGAATATGGTCCTGAAGGTCTACCCCGGCATGTCTGTGGATACCTGCGCCTGCCGATAGGGCTGGAGCCAGCGGACCTGCCATCAATAAAGATAAAAGAGGAGGACGTACATGAAGACTCAGCGTGTATGACGAGGGCATTTTGAGGACAGTAGCAATGAGGACAGCTGAGGATGAACTGATACGCCTCTAGTCCTTGAGTCTCAACTGAGAACTTTGTTGTGAATCTCTAGTGTCTGTCATGATTGGACTTTTTCCTGCTTATCTAACAAATTCCATGGATGTATTTATCTCCACAATTCTTTTTTTTTCACATCATCCAAAACCAGTTCTGAGAAGTGCACTTAACACAAACCTGTGTATGTAATGGTTCTAACTTTTCGTTGCATTGACCAGCTGGACATTGAAGTTAGATACAGAACTCCTGCAGGTGGATCTTCACCTCTGTTGATCCTTCATAAGCTTTTTCAACCCTTTTTCAGCACATTTTCACTTTTATAAAGTGTTTTTTTCTGTTTTAATATTAGACAAGACAAGACTTGAACTTCTCTGATCTCAGCCTGGACTCAAGACTTGGTTTTGGAGCTGGTTTCAACAGTTTCTGAAATCTTCTGACGTCAGTATCTTCTCTTCATCTGAATTTTGGACAAACTGATAAAACTCACAGACTGCCTGGCAGCACATTTACATCCTATGAAATTAATTAACCCTCATGTAAATATTGTAGTTACTAATGCAAACTAAATGGTACTTATTCTTAACTGATGTGTCACACAGAGTGGCACAGTTGTCTTTGAACACCTCCCATATATTAGCAAGAAATGTTATTCATGCATGAGAGGTAATAGCTTCTTTGAACTATATTTCAAGTCATTTGTTTATATCTTGTACATACATATATAATAACACCCACTGAGATTTATTGTACTATAAGCTTTGTGTAGCTGTTTCATGTTACAGCACAGAGGAAAAACAGTGCGTTGCTGCCACCTGCTGTGCATTTTGGGAAAGTGTAAGGGACTAAAATATTTTGAAGGAGAAAGTTCTAGTACCTCCTGTCAGTATTTCACTTTACCACATAAATACTGTTTATCAAAAATTACTTGTACAGTTTGTAATAATAGTAGATTTCCATAGTCAGTAAAAAGGGATACATGTATCCAATTATAACTGTTTGGCTAAAAGTGTATTTAAATAGTTATGTGATGTGTGGTTTAACAAATCATAGACATAATGTATGCTGTCTGGAGAGGAAATAAACTTTACTGTACATAAGGTCAAAGATACTTGTTCACTTTCTTAGGTTTTATTAAAAAAAATATAAACAGATGTAGACATATACCTTACCATAACTTACTTTATGTCAACACTATACATACAGTACATTAAATAGTTACACAGTAAAAACAAAAAAAGTTGAGAAAACTTACTTCAATAATTTTTTGAGTTTTTAGCCCAACTCAAACTCTTAAGTTTGACCAAGAAAACATTTTACCAACTGATAATGTTTTGTTTAAGTCATTTACTTTAGATAAACTTGAAATTTTGGGTTTTAGAAAAACTCCCTAAAAAAATGTATTTCAAACTCAAACATTCAAGTTTATCTAAACAAGAAACACGAATTATCTCAACAAAAGATAGTAAGTTGGCAAAACTTTATTTAGTTTTTTAAAAAACTTAAGAGTTTGGATTTGATTTAAAACACAAATCTAGGCAGTTGTGTTGAAAATTCTCAAGTTGTTTTTTTTTTTTACTGTGTAACATCACATTAGATTGCATTTATTTTACTATGTTAAAGTTAATATGATATCTTGGTTTATTTATGTACATTTAATGCTAATCCTGAAAATGTGTCGATTATCTTGATAATATTTCCTATTTGATTTTATTAAATGTCATAAATGTTCATATTTACTTAGGTCTTCAAATAAGGTAGTAATGTAATGTCCAGTTTTTATACCTGCATTAAATGGGTGGTGGTGGTGGTGAGTCCACCTTACCTTGTGAGGCAGCTGGATTCTCAGAGAGCGTTCTCGGAGTATCCGTCTTGCTGGGCTTCAAATTATGCATTTTTGGTCGCGCCACAGGGGTTGGACCAATCAGTGTACCATGAGGAGCTATGGCTGTGATCTTGGTGTAACTCCCAACAGGCTGCGGCTAGTTTGACTAGTTAGTCCATGATGGATGGTGAAAGAAAGATGGTTCAATCAATTACTGGCCAAGTATTTTTTTTGAAAGTGTCTGGCCTTTTCCAAACAGTTTCTAAAGATGACAGTCAACGTCATGAATCCATCAAATCTGTGACTGTGAAATGAACTTGTAGCGATATAGCAACAAATAATTACTGTTGCTTTATTAAATGTTTTCTGTCAGTGCAGTGTTTTTTTTTTTTACAATTTTAGTTTCCCACTGACCATTCCCATCAGCATTCTCTAACCGCAACAGGCATAGAGACAAAGTTAACAACTAGCTGGTACAACTAAAAAGCCACATATTTGGAGTTGGCGGAGACCAAAAGCAGAGCTAAAAGCAGAGTGAATATTGGACTTGTGTTTGTCAGGTTGACAGAAACACTGTTCCCAGTGAATGCTATTGTTTCTCTGTGTCTACCTGATGCCTAAATTGGTAGCTGTTTGCTCCCAGTTGTTAATATGTTGAGTTTATAGTTTGTTCCTCTGCCTCCAAGAACCCAACAATTAAGCTTTTGTTTGTTTGTTTAAATATTACATGATGGTTTAAATGTTGTTGAAGAAAACTTGGATTCTTCTGCATTTCTTGACTTGAAAACAAAAAAAATCTGTATTGAGTATTGGAACCAAATATTGTTTATTGGATGCCTCAGTATAATATTGATATCAACCATCATAAACCACAGGCTATTGGTCTTTTTTTTATATAATATGTTTTTGCTGCATATTTTTGAACCCAATTATTTGGTCCAAAGTAATATAACCAGATCTTTCTCAGTCCAGTTTCCCTGCTGTTTGTTTCCCTCCTGCATGCCTACATTATTTGCTGTATCCATGCCAGTAGATTTTGTCGTGGCCTTTCATCACTGATTGACTCCATAGAGAGGAACTCTTAAAGGCTTGAAAGGGCCACAATGAAAGCATTTTTATGAAACCCGGCATGAACCAAGTACTGAGTGACTGCATGGGTGAAAGACAAAAATTCCAAGATAGGCCGGACTCAGGCCAACGTCCCCAGACTCATTGGCTTGTGGTTCAGGCTCAGACCCCCCACAGGAACAAGGGACAGATCCCATCATCCATCGAGGACATGCAGGATGTAGCGGTGAAGGCCACCACCATCATGTCCTTTGTGCTGTTTGGCAGTGGTATGAAATATGCGCTCATGCCTATCAGATTTTTATAGATTCCCACTATAATTCTATATCAGTTTCTGAACATTTTCCCATGTGTTGCTCCTAACGCGCTACGTCTGGTTGTTCTTTTCTCAGAAGAATCCTGATAAAGTGATTATTCTGTTGCTTGTTCCTTGGAATAAATCACTGGGTAGTTAGTAGCAGCCACATCAATGAACAGAACACTAAGAGAGACTTCTATGGAAAATCCAAGGAAACACATTAGACTCACACTGCTTTACTGACATGGTGGTCTCTGGGAAGTGCAGTTCAGAAAAAAGACTAAATTTTATACAATTAGTGCAAAACGTGTTTCTCATCGTCTTTGTTTATCTTTGATCCTTTTTTATTTTGACAAAATCCGTACAGGAAGTGAGAACACAAATTCTTTCAACTGCCATATCACTTAATTATGAAAGATCTGATCGTGAATAGCTTTCAACAGGTACTGAAAAGGAGAGGGAGGACAGCTGCAGCTCCTGTGAAGATACACTGCTGCTGCATTCGGAGATGATTATGTTTCAGCGAGTGATCAACGAACCTGCATCTTATCCAGAGCTGATCTCGAGCACTACTGGACTGATCAGTTTACGTTAAAGGACCTCTGTGATTCAGAAAAACCTTGAAAAACTTTGTTTATGACTTTTACGCCTTTATGTTTTTATGGCCACAGGCATTATGTTTTCAGGTCATCCCATTCTTGTGAACGTGACATCTCAAGAACCCCTGGAGGGAGTTTCTGTAAACTTGACACAAATGATAAAATTTTGGTGGCCGAAGATCAAAAGCCAAGGTCACATCGGGGTCACTGAACACATTTTGGCCCACAACTCAAGAATTCATAATTCATTTAATTATGACAAAATTACAAATAAACATATTAGCTCTCCATCAGTCCTCTGTCCTCCTCTGTAAAAACAGTCACTCAGTAAAGACAGCATGCCACTGGAAATTATTCACTGGAATCGAAGTGAGAACTTCCATTTTGCCTCCCCCACAAAAAATACACTTAATATCTTTTATTAAATGTAGCGATGCCTGCGAGTTAGTTCAGGCAGTCAACTCAAGCTGCAATTACACGTGACATGTATCACACTCTGTAGTACAAACCAATAACACACCCTTCCAATCTGGCGCTCTATTTAAACTGCTAAAACCTCCCATCTCTCCCTCTGCCTGTCAGTGCCATTGATGCTTTGGAACAGCATCACTGCCTGTTCATTCAGCACCACCATCACCTCAGCATCCACCTGAAAGCCCTGGCAAGAGGTCCAGGATGTATGTCTATGTAAACATGATATGCAAGGAGAGACGCCAAACTATAACTATGTTCTGCTGCTGCAATAAACATTCAATTGTAACTTGACTGGTTGGTGGAGGCAGAAATTTTACTTTTTGACTGTTCTCTTTTATATGACCATTGACAGTTAACTTCTCACTCTGGCCACTAGGGGCCGCAAGTGACCAACAACCGCTTCACTTTGAAATCTTGTTTTAGCTCGAGACAATGTATGTGCTTCATGTTAATGTTGGTGGAACTTTACAAATTCCCACTGGTTGCATCTGGCAGTTGTGGTGACATTGCAGTAGGTGCTTCACCATCTGTTGCCTAGCGAGGATCTGTACTCTACTAGTTGCATTTGTCTCTGTTGTACTGTATGACTTGAAAATTACTGTCAAATATATTATGTTACCACATGTTTTGATCACATTTTGTTATGTGGAACCTGTGTGATCTGCAGTTTACAGTGGTTGGATACAAGTTAAATAACACTAACCTGTAAGAAATATGTAGCAATGATGGCGGTGAAGAATGCAATCTGCTGTTTTTTGTTTTTTTTTTTAAGTGTTTTGGACAGTTTCACCCTCAAGCTGGGAAAAGGCATTTTATGGAAATGTCTGCTTGTCAGTAACCTCACAGTTTCCAGTGCCTCCCTCATTATCGCACTCAAGTGTTTACAGTGTCTTCATTAGCAGCCAGCCCTCTAATGATAACAAAGCTTAAAAGAAGGCATCAGTGGCAGTGATAAGAATGGCCAAGCTACTATTTTGGTTGACACAAGTCCCCGTGTTTACTCTGGGAGCATGGGAGCGGACGTCAGGACAGTGGTCCTTGCGTTGGGGATCTCCATTTTCAAACCTTGCCATCGCAAAGTCTGTTTTCAAGCCGTGAAGAAGGTAAAGTCCGTGCCAGTTCAGTGGCTTAGAAAGAATCTGATTTCAAAATGCAGAGCTCCAGATCATTCCTGTTCCAGGTGTGCTTGAGTCTGGTGGTTTCCATTGGCTCCTGCACCTGTAAACCTCTCAGTAATGACATCCAGAGCGAGGACCCTGAGGGACTCTACTCTCAGCTGTCAGAGGAGTACCTTCTGGAGGAGGAAGACACCGATTCCAGGACGGAGAACCTGCTGGGAACCATGAAGGAGGACTTTCTGAGGAAACTCAACCTGTCGGATGTTCCTCAGGAGCACAACAAGATCTCTCCTCCTCAGTTCATGATGGAGCTTTACAACCAGTACGCCTCGGACAGCTCGGCAATCCCTCAGTCTGATGTCATACGAAGCTTCACCGTCCAAGGTATAACTGTACTCACAGATTTGATACAAATATTCAGAAATCCCTACCTGTCAAAATATAGTTTAGGTTATCTTTGGGTATCTAGATCAGTGGTTTCCACCCTTGTGGCCTGAGATCCCTTTAAAGGGACTCATTGTCTACTTGTGACTGCTCAATAATGTGATCAAAATGATTTTCTTTATTTTACTTAATATAATTAATTGGAAAATGTGTTAAAAGAATTAGAGGAAAAGTCTATAAAACATAATTATGTGTGGCAGAATTATGCTTTTGTTGGGTTCTTCTCTTGGTAATTATTTCACAGATCTCATCTATCTCTTTTGTGGGTCCCCAACCCCTGAGTTAGAGAACCACCACTCTGAAGTGTCCCAGAGAGCACCCCAAATTTATTTTAATAAATAGTTGCAATATAGAAATTCATTGTCTTGTGATGTCTTAATTACGGCTTCCAAAAGCTTGTATTTTTCCTATATGATCAAGTAGACTCCACCCAATTTTGAACTGAAATTTGAATTCTAGACACAAAATATAGATTAATTTGAACATATTTTATGGAAAAAGTGTCTGAGCCAAAGCATTTGGGAGCCCATTTTTAAGGATAACATTACTGCTAGTTGTCACACTGTCAATTTAATGGTCCAGTCCTAACTAGAGCACGTTATAGCCTACAAACACTGATAAAAAGTACTTTTTTCCCCTCTTCAACAGAGCTACATAACATTGGTCATAAAATTCAGACATCTGAAAAGTAGGAGTTAACATGTTAGGCTAACTACCTTCCACATGGAAAGTGAAAGCTTGTTAGCTTAGTTTGTTATCACTAAATCCTTTGTTTTTTAATTTATATATAAATGACTCTTTAAACAAAAATATTTGTCAGTGCACACAAAAATTCTTATTATTGCGAGCTAGCTAACATTAATGAGGTTGTTTATTAGCATTATATAGCTAATTTCCTTGCTAATGCTAGTGATAAATGCCACATCACTGACTTAGCAAGAACTTAAGTAAGTGTTAACATAGTGACGTTATGCGATCACATTAAACCACACCGTTGAGTCATGTGATTGGCTGAAAAGTTGAAAGCTGAAAATGCATTCAAAGCAAGAAATATTTATGTGTGCAAACATATTTGTGAACCATCTTTTATAATGTGGATTTCTTTTACAATCATAAATAAAATCAGTATTTTTGTTTTAGATTAGATTAGATACACTTTATTGTCCTGAGGGAAATTTGTCATGGACACATGAAGTAACTGCTGTTAAAAATACAGAAAAGGATATTGCGTACATACAATACATACAAAACTGTCAAACACACAAAAACTTCTCTCAAACACACACACACAGACTACCATCAACACATTTCACACAGCCAACAAACAATCAGCAGGAAACCATGAATCCGTGTTGGCCGCAGAGCAAGGACCGTCAATTATATACCACAAAATAAATTTGTGCATCTTTCTCTGCTCATTCATTCATTAAAATTGCGACTCATCTGATTCTATAGATCTCAGCTGCTGTTTCAAATAAACCCTCTGACCTCTTTGTATCTCTCCAACAGATATCACTCTCTGTGTGACAAACGGCACAAAGTCGAAGCACAGGCTGCAGTTCAATGTCAGCATCCCCAACCATGAAAAGCTCACCACCGCTGAACTACAACTCTTCTTCCTCCCAGATCACCCGTCAGGGGTCACCTACCACAATTTCAAGGCCACCGTCAAAGTCTACGAAGTGGATTATGACGATTTCACATCCACGACCCAACTGCTGGTCGGCAAAGAGGTGGCAGGCTCGCAGAGCATGTGGGAGACGCTGGATGTGACCTCAGCTATTCAGAGCTGGATCAGGTTGGGTCATGGAGCGACCGTTTTTGATGTGGTGGTGGACATGAAGGAGTGTGGGGGATCTGAAGGAGCAGGCTGTTTAAATATGAGCGTGTCTGTTGGAGATAACACATCAGCGGCATTAATAGTCTTCTCAGATGACCTAGGGAGCAGGCGGAGGGAGGCAAAGAAGGAATTAAGAGAGATGATTCTCCATGAAGAGGAAACCATCTTACATTCTGGTGCCGACTGGAACAGAGGAGATCAGCTTCCGAATGAGATCCTGGAGGCTCAGAATCCACGGAGAAGGAAAAGAAAGGCAGAGAGGGAATACTGCAGGCGGACCTCTCTCAAAGTCAACTTTAAAGACATCGGCTGGGACAGCTGGATCGTGGCGCCTCCGGAATATGACGCCTTCGAATGTCGAGGCCTGTGTTACCACCCACTTACGGACGAAATGACCCCGTCGAAACACGCCCTCATCCAGACCCTGATCAACATCAGGGACCCCAAGAAGGCCAACATGGCGTGCTGCGTCCCCATCAAACTCGACCCCATCACAGTCATGTACCAGGAGAATGGACGGCTCACGATAAGATACCTTTATGAGGAGATGAAGGTGGCAGAGTGTGGCTGCAGGTAGTCAGAGAGAACTGGTTTGTTCTGGTGGTGGCGCTGGTCATTATAATGGTTCTAATCCTGCATTTCATTCAAGTCAGTCCAATGTTCCCTGTTCATCCAGTAGAAGGAAAGTAGCCCAGGGAGTTGAAAAAAAAAATCCAAATATTCCTCCCCATGCAACAGCGTATGTTATATAAAACATATTTTATACTAAGACTCTACAACCTGGGTCCTAAACAGGGGGTGTGTGACCCCAAGGATGTTCTCAGAGTGACTGCACGGGGGCCTCCCAATTATTGTTTGCTAATTTTTTTCAAAAATTATGTCTGAAAATACAAATTAACACGAATTCAACATATTTTTAGCAAAGGAGCTAAAGTAAATTGGCTTATTCATGAAGAATCTGTGAATCTTTGTGTGATCATGCGAGTTAGCTAACCTACTAAATCACCCTCTGTAACAGCAGACTTGTTAGCCACAGACATGACGGGGTGGGAAAGTAAACAATTGGATGAGGTTGGGATAGATGGACAGGTCAAACAAACAGGACTTTCACCCAGGAGACCTGGGTTTGAGAAGTAAACGTTAAGTTATTTAAAGTTTTGAGTAACTCAAAATTTCATCACACAACTGTCGTCACTTCCATCATGTGACATACTTAACTTTACTTTAACCCAAACATGATCTTTTCCTAAACCTAACCAAGAAGTGTTTGTGCCTAAACCAAACCAAACAGCGACCGTTTTACAACGTAAACTACGTGTGTAATGTCATGTGAGTCATGTCATGGCCTGAAAAATGCTGACGACCCCTACATCAATGTTAACAGTTCTGTGAGGCTATACTTAGGCACAACATGCTAAATTCTCACATCAGCATGCTAACATGCTAACAATGGCAATGCTAATGCACCAATGTGTTTTGTGGGTATAATGTTCACCACATTCATGATCTTATTTAAGTGTGTTGGCATGCTACCATTTGCTTGTCACCACTGAACGCAAAGTACAAATTACTTCTGAAGATAATGAGATATAAACCAATGCACTGAACCAAAAGAAGTCTTGACCAAATGATGGCAATAGATGAAAAGTTAAGGGATTAAAGTTATTAAAATTCATCAATAACTGATGTGATTTATGAGATATTTAAGTGGTGGACTGACTGAGCGCCAGCCACTAACATGGCCAGGAATATGTCTGTAAAGCTGAAACTAAATACACTACATGTTTGAAGTCATGAAATAATACAACGTAGCATTTACCGTTTATGCTATTCCCTCAAAATGTCGGAAATTGAAAAATTGTGGCATGTCTGGAATGCAGCACCATGGTTTTTGCCATTTCACATGTTAACGCCACCACACAGAAAACCAAAGCAAGACATCTTTGCATTGTGTATTTAATACTGATTATATGTATATAAAAAGCTTTCCCTTACACTGCCTTGGTCTGATACAGTGGTTCTCAAACTATGGGGCGGGCCCCCCTGGTGGAGCATAGAGCCACTGCAGGGGTGGCAAAGATTATCTTGGAAAAATAGGTTAAATAAGTTGAATGAATGTAATTTAAGCAGGGAAAATAATCAAGAGTTTCCTGATGCTATCATTCTAACCTTTATTCAGTTTGGATCATTTTTTATTGGTTGGTTCTCCTGTCTTTGTAATGACTGATAAACATTGTGGGGTGGGAATGTGTGAATTTTTTTTTTCACTTTTCTGAAGGAGGCCACGCCAGAAAAAGTTTGAGAACCACTGGTCTTATGTATTTCAACAAAACTAATGAAAGTGTATTTTTATGTGGTAAATAATGTATGTAATGTAATAATGTATGTGTAAAACAACAAAAATATGTAAAAAGTAAAATTAAAATGAAAGGTAAAAATCAAATGAAAGTCATTGTTGGTTAATGGACATCTTTCTTTACTACGATAACTGAAATGACATTTTTGCCGGTGATTGTAAAACAAATAATTGTACTTGTTGGCATTAATATGGTGACATTTAATCACAGCTGTCCATCTGTTTATCCTGTGCTGGTTTTATTGTAAATCTGTACATTTCCACTGTAACTGTGATTTGTTTATATTAATATATATGCAGCAGTAGTCTGTAAATTACTGCCATACAGATTTGTACAGAATGATCAGCTTATGCATGCATGCTACATCGCTGATGTGTGTCCGCTACGAGAGAGAAACCGTCTGTGTTGCTGTGCAGGGCAGCCGTAACAAAGTCCTGCAACAGACACATATAAAAATCATCCAGAGTTTGATGACAGTTTAGTTCTGCAAGTCAATCTGCCAAGTCTATAATAAAGCTGCTATCCATAAAAAAAAACTGTCTAGCATGCAGTGGAAAGTTTTTATTGTACTGTATGTCTCATGATGTCTACATTTTGTTTCTGAGGCTTTCCTACCCTGACATGAATAAAAAATCTTGCAACAAAATGAAATTTAATTGTGGTTACTCATCCAGCGTTTAGTAAGTTTTGGGCACGACTTTATGCCTTTATCATACTTCTTTGACGATGACTCTAAAGCAGATTATATTCTGATTATATTATATTCTGTCAAAGTTGGTGCAGGTAAACTCATGTGTGCAGACTGTACAGACTGCATCATTGACTTTTCCCTCACCCTCTCTCATTAACAGCTCGGTGGTTTTGGTAACTCCAGATACCCCTGTGCGGGTGTGTAGGGCTTTTAATAAATCCCCCATTCAGTCAGTGAGTAACCCATCATCAATTTCAAAGTCCATTAAAGGGATAGTTCACCCAAAAAAAGAAAATTCAGTCATTATCTACTCACCTTCATGCCGGCTGAGGGTCGGGTTTAGTTTTTTAGCCCCCAAAACACTGCTGGAGTTTCACAGGAAAACAGTGTTGTTGAATCTCTCAAACAATGAAAGTGAATGGTGACCAGTTTTCAAACATGAAAAACAAATGGAAATGCCTCTATAACGCTCATCTGGCATAATCCAAGTCTCCTAAAGTCATGCCATTTGCACACTGTCACACTGTTATTTTGTTGTTTTTATACATTTGAAAACTGGTCACCATTTATTTCCATTGTTTGAGAGATTCTGCAATGCTGTTTTCCCGTGAAACTCCAGCAGGGTTTTGACTACTAAAAAAACTAAACCTGACTTTAAATCGGTATGAAGGTGAGTAGATAATGATTGAATTTTCTTTTTTGGGTGAACTATCCCTTGAAGAGCCTGGTCACACATATGCAAATACAGGTGCATGGCATATAGCCTCATCTTATGTCAGTTAATATTAGCAAAATGCAAGATAACTAGCTAGCTAATCTACAACTATCATTAACTAGCTAAATACATGTGATAGCGAATGTAAGCAAAATGATAGCTACGTAGCCAGCTAATTTACATAAATCAGTAACTACCAAGTTAACTCACATTTCACTAACATTAGCTAAATAACAAAAAACAGTAAAAAAAAACTATAAAGCAGAAATTCGATCAGGTACCAAGCTTGCTCAGCTGTTTTTGGAGCACTGAGCAAAAAGAGGTGGGATCAATTGTGAACACAATTTGCAAAAACAATGGGGATAATCAATAAATTGCACTTTACTGTAGTATGACAGGATGTTTGATCCATTCACAAGCAGCAACCTCCATCCTTATCTGTCGTAGTGTTTGTAATGATATAATACAATATATAGCAACATTCAGAGCTGTACTATTCCTTTAACTTTGTGACTATTACTTTTAGTTTTTCACATTGTATAATACTGAATCCTGTGAATTAATATATTTTTTATTGTAATATACATAGGGTGGTATAGTTATGACTACTGTTTCTACATGTGTTAAATGTTATTAACACCGATCAAGACAAAAAAACATCCTGAATGTTCTCACATGACTGGAACATGCCACATTGTAACTGACTAAACTAAAAATATCCCTTTAATTTTACACTCAAAATAAGTAAACTAATTCCAGTAAAAATCTGTTAATGCACAGTGTCAGCTCTGTAAATATTTAAAAACAGTGACACTTCCTTATCGGAGCTGAAACATCTGTGGCAAGACCAAAGACAAGTTCATGGAGACACTTGCACGTACATCTTGGGTGATCCAAATTTGCACTGGTCTCAAAATAGCACCAACAGCAAGGCAAGCATTAAAAACCAGCCAGGAAAATAATTATCTCAGTTAACTTTTGCCACATAATACGGTCCCAATCAACAGCATGCAGACACAGCAGCAGTAGTAGCAGCAGATAGCATTTTTAAACCTTAAACCTGCATCAGTTTAGTTTTTGTCCACTTAGGGGCAGAACAATGAGATGTAAATAATATGAACTCTCCATTTACTTCTGTTTAGCTCTCCTCAAACTCTGCTACTAAATGCATGCTAATAGCTCACAAGCTAGTTGCTAATGCTGTCTGTCTGTCTGCTGTTTTTTTTTTTCTGTCTGGCTGGGAAAATAGCATATAGTTTTTGAGCTCTCACAGTGAAAAATGCTGCCTGCTGTCTGGGTATTAAACTTATGGGACCACATCAAAATGTAAAGCTGTGGGCCAGACAATGAGTTAAATGGCCTTGAAGGTCAGAGAAACTCTCCTCGGTCCTTCTCTGACCTTAAAAGTTCGTCTACACTGGAGTTAGAGCGTTCCTTAGACTGTACAACTCCTGCAAACCTCAGTAAAAGAAGATAAACGTGACATTAAATAAAATAAAAAAAAATTGTGACAGGGTTAAGCTTTTTGGCTAAAACTTGCCATAATTCCATATTTAGCTAAGATATTAGCACCATGTGGCATTTTTGACATTAAATTGTAATATTTTGCAATACTAAAGTAGATTTTTTCCCTAAACAGTAGTTTATCTTCATTTATTCATATAACAGAGTTGAACTGTTGAGCCTGACAATCTCAATCTGACAACAAAAACAACTAAATATGAGTATGAAAAGATAGTGACTCTTCTCTTTTCTTTGCAGCATGTTATTCAAAAGACTTGTTTGATGTCACTTCCTCAATTCTGATATCACAGGGCCTAATCTACTATTTTTATAGGAGGTAAATGGTATGTTGTGATGGGGTTGAAAACAAATTGTGGGACGTGTACAAGAATTGCAGGATAATAGATAATTAATGTATTTTTTCAGAAAAAAATACATTTTTTGTTAAAGTAGACAAAAGTAGACAGCCAAACCAAAATTGCATTAACTGCAATTTTTATGTGTTTGTTTTTCAGTGAAAAGCTAATGATGGTCATTGAGGACATGCCACATGGTGGTCGTCTACAAAGTAGAAAACAGATTTTATAAAAAATAAAATTATAAAATGTTTTATTTTGTTTTCCATTATAATGCAAAACACTTGGTTCTATTACTTGATGTATTTAAAATGCATTTTGTAGTGTCCTTAAATTCAAAATCTTCATAGTAAGTCTGGGGGACTTAAAGGGCACTGGATTCAAAGAATCACCCATGTCCGAGTAAAAAACTGACATCTTTTCATTATGCATTTGCCTTCCTGCCATTATTTTGCCAGCTTGCTAGCTTGTTAAACTGTTAGCCTCCATAGCTTCCAGACACCGACAGCTTTGGCATCTATGTTAGAATAGCATGAAAGGCAATACTGAAAGGGCAGTGCTAATTAGCTTACCAAGATAGCTACATTGTTCGTGGACAGCTTTAATTCTGCACTGGTTGCTGTTGTATTTCATGCAAGTCAGCAGTTCAGGGATTTCAATACCCAAACCACTGCTGTAGCCGGTTCTTATATTTGATAAACGAGGGCAAGGCACAGTGTTTAATAGTCTTGACTGGTGTGCTGGGAATTGTTAAAGGGGATTGTATTATGTAACGCATGAGGCTGTATTAATAGCTAAGACTTTCAGATTAGTTGAGCACGGTTTAGCATTTGGCTGGAGATAATGTCTGGCTGCATAATTTTGAGTTACAAAATTGTTCATTACTGATCAAACTGATTCGAGCTTAACATACAGATCTAACACATACAGAGCTTAGGCCTAAATCAGATGAAAGGATGAAAAAATGTCACCTTCTCACTTGGCAGTCATTTTTTGATTAATAAATACAAAAACCGGGACACGATGCTGTGAAAAAATAGCAAGGCACGAAAAGAGAATAAGCAAATACTTAAGCATTCAACCCAGATAAAGACTTTCCAATCAACCTTTTGTTTCTATATCCAGTGTGTGCTTTTTTTCACCCAATTCTGATCCTGCATGTATTTTAAGAAGGCTTTGCCACGTGTCCACGAACTGTGTAATCATGTCACCAGTAGAGCGACCCAGACATGACCCCTAAAGCTACCAACAGCACCAAAATACACCACCATAAGCTTTCATAACAGACAGAGAGAGAGATTGAGAGAGAGGGAGTGTGAGAGTGTCTGCGTTCACATCAATCAGTCCACCCTGAGCATGTCTCACCTGTCCTTTTAACAAGTTTTGTGTCTAAAGGAAATGTTGAGATGGTTTCAGTATAGCCTAAATAGGATAGCATGGTGAATTTGAGAATGATACAGACTATAATTCATGCATAAGACTACAGCGTAATTGTAAAAAATTAAATATTAAATATTTAAAGCCTCTAAGATAAAGACAAAGCAACTGTGTAAGAGTCAAATAAAAGTAAGAACCCAAACATGCATTGTGTTGATGTGGTAAAAAGGTAAGAAAATACACAGGCTCCCATTTACCATTTTTTATTTTGTCTGTTATTGTCTGCTGGCTGAAGCACCACAGATAATGCGATTAAGGGTTTATTCGGGACAAAAGCCTCTTATGTTGATGTTGTTGTTGTCCAAAAAAACGAACAATGACAGTGTTCCCTCCTACAAAAACCACCATCCCCAGACAGACATGAATTGACAGCCCAGTGAAATCATCAGTGTTGATCAAGACACTGGAGATGGCGCAACACAGACCGCCCTTGCTGTTAATGCTTCTCTTATGTACTCTGTCTGTCAGCTCATCATTCCAGCCTGCCCTGGTGTTAGAAATGGCCAAGATTCTTTTGGAAAACTACTGTTTCCCTGAGAACCTGGTTGGGATGCAGGAGGCCATTCAGCAGGCCATCAACAGCGGAGAAATCCTGCAGATTTCAGACAAGAAGACCCTGGCATCTGTCCTCACAGTCGGAGTACAAGGGGCACTGAACGATCCGCGGCTTACTGTGTCATACGAACCCAATTTCGTCCCAGTGATGCCACAGACGTTGCCATCTCTCCCCAGGGAGCAGCTGATCTGGCTGGTGAGAAACTCTATCAAGCTGGACATCCTGGACAACAACGTTGGATATTTGCGGATAGATCGGATAATTGGGGAGGAGACAGCAGCAAAGCTTGGTTCTCTGCTGAGGGACAACATCTGGGACAAAGTTGCTCAAAC
This sequence comes from Lutjanus erythropterus, assembly GCF_056507025.1. Lineage (NCBI taxonomy): Eukaryota > Metazoa > Chordata > Actinopteri > Lutjaniformes > Lutjanidae > Lutjanus > Lutjanus erythropterus. Next base: position 6,782,551 of record NC_139333.1, on the reverse strand, counting down.
ATCCTCTCTCATTTTCGACCTGAGGTATAGCACAGCTGGAGAATTGTCTGGAGTTCCCTTTATAATCTCTTATTTCTCAGACTCTGAGCCCCTCATTCATATCGACACTGTGTATGACAGACCCTCAAATACAACGAGGGAATTGTGGACCATGCCATCAATAATAGGGGAAAAGTATGGAAAGAAGAAAGATGTGATTATTTTAACCAGCAAGCGTACCATGGGGGCTGCTGAGGCAGTGGCATATACCTTAAAAAATCTAAAGAGGGCCATCATAGTTGGGGAAAGGACTGCTGGGGGGTCAGTTAAAGTCCAAAAGATTAGGATTGCTCAGTCGGAGTTCTACATAACAATTCCTGTGGCAAGATCAGTCAGCCCAATCACAGGTCAGAGCTGGGAGGTGAATGGTGTTTCCCCAATGGTCAATGTCATTGCTAAGGAAGCTGTCACAAAAGCTAAGTCTCTTCTGGTTGTAAGGCGTGCCATACCAAAAGTTGTGCAGAGTATCTCCGACACAATCAGGAGGTTCTATGCTTTCACCGACAGAGTTCCAGCTCTTCTTCAACACCTGCAATCTACAGACTTATTCTCTATCGTATCTGAGGAAGACCTAGCAGTCAGACTCAACCACGAGCTCCAGACTGTGTCTGAAGATCCACGATTGATCATCAGATACATCCAAGACAATGCTGCCATAGTAGAGGAGGACGCTGAGCTTTACAGCAGTCCAGGTGATATGAAATTATTACAAGAGCTGGTTGATACAACGTTCAAAGTGGAAATTCTCCCACACAATACTGGCTACCTCCGCTTTGACAAGTTTGTCAAGTCATCTGCTGGGGATAAACTGGAGGAGCTCATGGCTAAAAAGGTATGGGAGTCCCTCAAAGACACTAATTACCTGATTATTGATCTACGCTATAACACTGGTGGATCCTCCACGTCTCTCGCCCTCATACTGTCCTATCTTCAGGACCCTTCCCAGAAGCATCACTTTTTCACGATATACGACAGTGTTCAAAACACAACAACAGAATATGACTCTCTACCTCAAATTACAGGCCCATCCTATGGCTCCAAACGTGGGGTTTACGTGTTGACCAGCTACTACACAGCAAGTGTGGGTGAAGAGTTTGCTTACCTGATACAGTCCCTACATTTTGGCACAGTCATTGGGGAAATTACATCTGGTACTCTGATGCACTCAAAGACATTTCAAATAGAGGGAACAGATATTGCCATCACTGTCCCTTTCATAAACTTTTTAGACAACAATGGTGAATGCTGGCTGGGAGGTGGGGTGGTCCCTGACGCCATTGTGCTGGCCGAGGAAGCTGTGGAGCATGTTCACGAGATTGCAGATTTCCACCAAGGGCTTAGGTCCCTCATAAAGGGAACTGGAGAACTGTTAGAAAAACACTACGCAATCCATGAAGTCGCACTAGAGGTCAGCAAGGTACTGTTGAGCAAATGGGCTGAGGGACTGTACTGGTCAGTAGTCGACTTTGAATCTTTGGCATCTCAGCTGACAGCAGACCTGCAAGAGACTTCGGGCGATCACCGCCTCCATGTCTTCCACTGCGATGTCGAGCCTGAGTCGCTTCACGACGTCCCAAAGATCCCTACTGCTGAAGAAGTTGGATACATGATTGACGCTTTGTTTAAAATTGAGCTTCTGCCAGGAAATGTTGGTTATCTAAGGTTTGACATGATGGCAGATGTAGAGGTGGTAAAGGCCACAGGACCTCAGCTGATAAAATTAGTGTGGAGCAAGATAGTAAACACAGATGCCCTCATAATTGACATGAGGTATAACACCGGTGGATATTCAACAGCGATTCCCCTCTTGTGCACCTATTTCTTTGATGCTGAGCCTTTGCGGCATCTTTACACTGTCTTCGACCGCACCACAACCACTATGACAGAGGTCATGACATTGCCTCAAGTCATGGGTCAAAGGTATGGGTCCTCCAAAGACGTCTACATTCTCACAAGTCATATGACAGGGTCGGCAGCAGAGGTTTTCACCCGCACCATGAAGGACTTGAATCGGGCCACGATCGTTGGGGAACCAACAATTGGAGGGTCTCTATCAAGTGGAACCTATCAGATCAGAGACAGTGTCCTGTACGCTTCCATTCCTAACCAGGTTGTGTTGAGTGCCATCACTGGGAAAGTGTGGAGCGTTTCAGGGGTTGAACCTCATGTTATTGCTCAGGCCAGTGACGCTCTTCCTGTAGCACAGAGAATCATAGCAGCAAGGCTGTCGAAGAGAGAGCAGAGAAAATAGTTCCTCGTGTTGTATACTCATTTCCTTTGAAAAATATATGTTAATATGTCTTGTGCTTAATCACCACTTCAATATCAGAGTCCAGTTTTTATGTGTGGCTTGTGTAGCCTTGTAGTCCATGTCATCAGTGAAAGAATTTATTTTTTCTGGTTTTGGTTACCATATGGTTTCAGGGGCTTTTTCACAAGAATACAGTGCTGGAAGAAAATTATCCATATAAAATTTTTACAATAGTTTTAATACGAAACGCTGGTGGTCCACAATCTGTATTTGTCATTTATATGATCTCCCAGACTCCCAGACCAGCAAGCTGTCTCCTCTACGAGATTTACTTTTATGTTTAAGGTATTTAGCTGATGCCTTCGTCTAGAGAGATTTGTACTGAATGAGTATGGATTCAGTGTATATCTCATTATAAAAGGGAATTTATTAGCTGTGGATAGGCTCAAACCTCAAATCTACTTATGTACTCTGGCATTAAAAACAGTAAAGAGGATGTGATGTCTAATAACCCGTTGACATCATTTCATTATGAACAGAGAGTAGTTATTGCAAATGAAACAACTTCTGACTGATTATAATTTGCCAAAAATATTTGTTTCTTGAAGTAATTTTCATTGTACAACTCCACCACACCCCAACTGCATATTTTCATGTAAAGCTGCCTTTTTTTTCTTCTCTTTTAATATAATCTGTAATTTCCTTTGATTGCATTTTAAATGCCACGTATTACAGTATTGGTTAAATATTCTGTAACCCCTAAATGTTGATGACTTTCATAATGTAAGCTTATTTGTAATTCTTTGCAAAAAATTCTTTCTTGCTTATCTTCTTTGCACTGTGTTTCTTAGTATGATGTAATGATGTTTCAGCTTTTCAATTCCTTAAACCTACCAGCAGATGGAGCAAGTACCAAACAAACCTCAACACCACCTTAGAAACAAACAGAGAATCATCACCAACCGAGCAACTGTCATTAAATGTGCACTATTTATGAAACATTAAAGTTGTTTGTGGTTCTGAATTATTGTTGATTGATTTTCCAGACATGAACAGGCACATTCCACTTTGACCATGAAGAAATTAATGAGTAGGCCACAAATTAGCTTTAACTTTTGTTTTGGATTATATGATAATCAGTTTTCAATCAGTTTTCAACATTTTCTTGTGTTTTCATCTTAAAATACAACACAAAAGCCACACATCTATGTCTCATGCTTGTGAATACTGACACCAAAGGCCTTAATAAGTGAACAGTGACTTGTCCTAGCAGGGTGTGTATTTTCATCACCCTGAATCCCTTTTTAGATATTGGCTAGTTACAAGACTTATCTTATTTGACACAGGTAGCTTTAAATAGGTACCTTGTGTAAATTTAAGACTACCATCCTTGGCAACACCCCCTTGTTACTATACCTACTTGGCTAGGTTGTTATTGCCTTACAGAAGTACTCAGGATAATACGATTAGAGGTTTATTGTGGGGCAAATCCTCTTATGTGTGTGTTAACAGAAACCTTGCAGCCAAAACAGTGCCATTTGACAAAGAACCTCTTCGGAGAAGGAGGTTCGGCTGAACAACCTCCACTTCCCATCTACTCACTTTTTGTTCGAGTAAACCGACAAAAATGGCGAAGGCTCTCTTCATGGTGGCATCTCTGCTAGTTTTGGGAAATGTTCTCCATGCCTCTTTTCCTCCTAGCCTCATTGTAGATATGGCAAAAATTGTCATGGACAATTACTGCTCCCCAGAGAAGCTAGTGGGGATGAAGGAGGCGATTGAAGCAGCCAGCAGCAACACAGAGGTTCTCAACATCCCAGACGGTGAATCCTTGGCCAGCGTCCTCAGTTCTGGAGTCCAGACCACAATCAGTGACCCACGCTTGATGGTCTCCTTTGAGCCAAACTACGTCCCTGTGGTTCCCCCGAAGATGCCTCCACTGCCTCCTGAGCAGCTTGTTGCCGTCCTCCAGACCTCAATAAAGCTCGACATCTTGGAAGGCAACATTGGCTACCTGAGGATTGATCACATTCTTGGGGAGGAGGTTGCTGAAAAGGTTGGCCCTTTGCTCCTAGATCTGGTCTGGAATAAAATCCTGCCAACATCGGCTCTGATTTTTGACTTGCGCTACACTGGCAGTGGGGACATCTCAGGCATCCCCTACATTGTGTCTTACTTCACTGAAGCCGAGCCTCAGATTCACATTGACAGCGTGTATGATCGTCCCTCAAACACCACCACTAAGCTGTTTTCTATGTCTGCACTGCTTGGGGAGAGATATGGCGTTACCAAACCCCTCGTGATCCTCACCAGCAAAAACACCAAGGGCATTGCCGAGGATGTTGCCTACTGTCTCCAGAACCTGAAGAGGGCCACCATTGTGGGCGAGAAGACCGCTGGGGGATCTGTGAAGCTCGATAAAATCAAAGTTGGCGACACTGATTTCTATGTAACTGTGCCAACTGCAAAGTCTGTCAACCCCATCACCGGCTCCACCTGGGAGGTTACAGGTGTAACCCCTGATGTGGAGGTCAATGCCGAAGACGCCCTCGCTACTGCCATCAAGATCGTCAACCTCCGTGCCCAAGTTCCAAGCATCATTGAGGGATCCGCAACCCTGATTGCTGACAACTACGCCTTCGAAGCTATTGGGGCTGATGTTGCAGAAAAGTTGAAAGGACTCCTGGCAAAGGGCGAGTACAACACAGTTGTCTCAAAGCAGAGTCTGGAGGCGAAGCTGTCTGCTGACCTGAAGACCCTGTCTGGGGACAAGTGCCTGAAGACTACCAGCAACACCCCAGCCCTGCCACCCATGGTGAGACCCATTTACATAAAATCAAAAGTTTCTATAAGAAATAGGAGATTTTCACATACAGAGCTCAAAATGCTCTGGTGTGATTATGTGGAGGAAATAAACAATTTGACTGTCATTTTTATGTTTGTAAAATGAAGTTAACAGGATTTACAGTAGATAAAAATGTTTAGTTTATGGAGGACATGATATCAATATCACAGACTTAGAGACATTTATGATATGCAACAATTGAAATGTTCTTCGTATGGAAAATTCATAGGCTGTGGGACAACTTGCTGAAAAAAATACTGTCTTATTACTGCAGTGAGACATATTGGCCATGCTTATACTGTACATAACCCAACCAGTCGCAGCGGATGGCCGCACACCCATGAGCCTGGTTCTGGTTAAAATTTCTGCCTGTTAAAAGGATGTTTCTCTTTCTCTCTTTCTCTTCTGTCATGTTTGGGAATGAATTAAATTGAATTATATTACAAATACTGAGTTGTTGCATGATCTCCTCCTACAGGATTATTCTCCAGAGATGTACATTGAGCTGATCAAAGTTTCCTTCCACACTGACGTATTTGAGAACAACATCGGTTACCTGCGTTTTGACATGTTCGGAGACTTTGAGGAGGTCAAGGCCATCGCCCAAATTATTGTTGAGCATGTCTGGAACAAAGTTGTCAACACTGATGCCTTGATTATTGACCTCAGGTAGGTATTCCTGCACACAGAGCAAGTCAAAGCCTCTATTCAAAATGCATTTACTCCATTTAGGAAAACAAATGATGTGATAAAGCTGCCAAAGCTCATCCATCTGTGTCTGAAGGACTTAGTTCACAAAAATATGGTACACTACTACAGAGCTTTTTTCAAGGAGTCATCATTTTAAAATATGGACCACCAACAGATCTAGAGAATTAACCAAATCTAGGAGGAAAAACATGATCAGAATCATTTTGCCAGTTTCTCAATAAACTCATTTGAACATAACTTCTTACCGCACCCCAGCCAAGAAAAGATAATACCTTTACCACAATACCTGTATAAGTGAAACGTTCACAAAAGATCATTCAAGTCAATGAACTGAGCCTTTTTATGATTGTTCTTTAACTATTTTTGCAGGAACAACATTGGTGGCCCAACAACAGCCATCTCAGGCTTCTGCTCTTACTTCTTTGATGCCGACAAGCAGATCGTGCTGGACAAGCTGTACGACAGAACTTCTGGCACCACCACAGAGCTCCACACCCTGCCCGAACTCACTGGTAATTTTAAAGAATTACATTTTATTGTAGTCTTTGTGTATAGTTCCGTAGATTCCTGCTAGCTGGTGAACATAGTCGAGAATTTAGCAGCTAAAGAGACAGATAGTTCCCTCAGGAGGTGGTGGGTACCAAAAGCAGAGTGCTGTGCCACAAGGCTAACGTTGCACTGTGTAAAATTGGACAGTTTGCGAACCAGTTTGGTATATCATCTCAAATGGTGATCAGTGTTTACAATGTTTCTGCTGCCCCCAAATGCCCAAAAATCAATCACATGCAAGTTCAAGAATACACGAATACGCTAGAAGCCTCCATGCTTTTTAAGATGGTCTGCCCGATTGGTTTAATGAGTTTTTAAGCTGTCTGGATGTAATCCCTCATTCATGTATAAATAAGTGATGGGTCATTCTGGTGGACCAAGCTACTATTAAAGGCAAGAGGCTAATCTGTTTTCTACTTGCTTTTGAAGGGAAGGGAACACTTCCCTAATCAAAGTCATCCATACTTGCCACCTCCTTCCTTCAATTTGGCGTTGTACCATGACTTCTGTACCTCATCTACGTCACATTTTGAACCTTGTTTGGCCTCCATCTTATCCTCCTCTTCAGGCACAAGGTACGGCTCCAAGAAAAGCCTGATCATCCTGACCAGCGGAGCAACTGCCAGTGCTGCAGAGGAGTTCGTCTACATCATGAAGAAGCTCGGCCGCGCCATGATCGTGGGAGCGACCACCGCCGGGGCCTCCCACCCACCCAAGACTTTCCACGTTGGCGAGACCGACATCTTCCTCAGCATCCCCACCGTCCACTCCGACACATCCGCCGGGCCAGCCTGGGAAGGAGCTGGCATCGCACCTCACATACCCGTCGCAGCTGAGGCCGCCCTCGAGACCGCTAAGGGCATCTTAAACAAGCACTTTGCAGGCCAGAAGTAAATTGTGTCCTGAAAAAAGGCCAGGGGAGGTTTAACACTTTTGCTTTGGCAGCCAAATGGTTTCAAGATTTAGACTCTACACTTCGTTAAGATGTGAAGAATGTAGGTTCAGTACAAAGTGTAATCTGTTATTCATCACTTCAAAACCTAAGCCTTTTTAGCCTGACTGTAATGCAGAACAAGGTTTCAGCAGTAGGATTTACTTCTAGCTTTTTTCCTGTTGAATGCAACTCTGGCTGCTGAAGATTTTGAGAATGAATGGCGCTGAGAAGCCAGCATGTATAACTCTGTGTCAAAGATCAGTTGTCAAAACTTCATCAGAACAACTTTAAAAAATTTAATATTTGAAAAGTCAAAATGCAAAAGAGAGGAAATAAAAATGCTTTTAAACTAAGTTTGCTATTCATGTATTATCTTTGAATTTTGGAATTGCAACCTCTGTGAAGTAATTCACTTGCTGATTCATGCCGAAAACCATGACACGATGTCCTCATTGCATATCAGAGATACTGTATGTCCAAAATGCCATGTGGACCTACATGGATTGTATCAATATCAGTGGTGAGACAAAATAAACAAGACAACTGAAATATAAAACAAAAGTGTGTGTTGGTCGTGTTTTGCATCAACAGATGAAGAGGCAAAGTCACTCCTACCTTGCAAAAATCCTTTCATGATGTTATCTTGCATCTGTTCTACAGTGAAGCACAGACAGTTGCTTTTTAAATTTAAAATAGAGTTTGTTATAACAGATAACTCTCAGTTACAACAGCGGGACAGAAAGAACTTTAATACTGAATAGTTCACAAACAATGCAATAAATATAAGACTTTCTGTGCCACAATAGACAAAGTCTAGACAAGCAGACAAGCAACAGAGGATTTTATCAAGACTGAACTGTGCCACAAGAAAAAGAACAGTCTTCTGCTGTTGGGCTGTCATGCAACTTTTCAAACCCTGTGTTTTGTCAGTGACAGTGCAATTGCGAAGATTACACTGTGGCAATTAAGGGCAGTTATGTCAAGGACATGTTGGTCTTTGATCAGTGACAGTTTTGGTGGTTTCAGTGGTCTGGTATGGCACCACGTGAATCAGAACAAAAATCAGTCTTGGAATAATTTTGATCACATGTTACCCATGTGGCCTTGGTAAGTATACAATAAAGGACAATCAACTAAACAGAAACATATTTAAGAAGACATTTTATTGTTGTGCATTGATGCAAAATAAAACCAGACTTTGATATCAATGTGTCTTACAGAATTAAGATATTACTATTCTAGTCTAGTATTCCTAGTATGCTACAAAAACACATTCTTTGACTACAGAGCCCACAGTGGGACATTGGCAAAAAAAAAAAAATCTTTCTGTTTCAGCTGTTTCAGCATTTCCTGTCATCAGGGACGATGATGGAAATAAGTCTTACACTTTATTGTGTTGTCCTTGACGATGTCACACATGCTGGTACAAGTTTTTTATTGCTGTATTTGATCCTTTGTTGAATAAACTACACTCAACTAAATAAAACTCATGCTCACGAGAAACTTTACCACACGCAATAGATAAGTTTCTTGTCACAAGATAAGTTTCTAGTGTGAGTGGGTAACTTTCTCAGTTTCATAAAGAAACTTTTTGCCCATGTCCTAGTCTAACTCATCTAATCAAAAAAAAAATTAAAGTTACATAACAAATGACTGAAGCTTCCCATTTTGTATAATTACTGGTAATAAACTTGACCTTAATTGTGCACAGAGATATTTGGCTGCTGGATACTTTTAATGTGAAAAAACTTTGTTTTTGTTTTTGTTTTTGTTTTTTCTGTTGTGCAATTTAGAGCATTCACCAAGATAGTTAAGTGGATAAGATTCCCTGGCCTGAAGCCCAAATGAAAATAATCTCTGAAGAGAACTGGACCCTCTACCTCATGAAGCTAAGATGAAAATATAGCATACGTAGAACACATGTAAATCTTAATGAGCTAAAATTTAAGTTATTAAAAGTTATGTCATAGGACTTTGTTGGTTTATCGAAGGACAGCCAATGGGGCCAGAGCATTAAAAGACTCAGTCATGTCCAAGTCATGTTGTCTGTCCTGAAGCTGAAACAAAGTAGTTCCAACAGAAGCAGCTGCTGAAGAAGTGACCTGTCAAACTGAGAAATTAAAAAAGAAAATCAAATTGTTTCTAATGTTCATCACTGTGACTGAACTGACTCATTGTTGTTTCAACTTAATATCTTAAGCTTATTGGACGGGTTTTTTCAAGTACAACTTGAGTTTATTTGTCTATAAAAGCTTATTTTTTCTGAATCATTATAAAATGAACTCCACTCAAACTAAAAAAGTCTCAAATTCAATCAATTTGAAATCTTAAGGAAGACACTTACTTTTTTCAGATAAAACAAAGTTTATATTTTTACAGTGTATTATTGTTATTTATTTATGTGTTATTTATGAGCTTATTTAATAGTCTACAATGGACCTGAGTGTTTACAAGTGTGTTGTACAGCAAGTTGTCCCACAGGATATTCATGAATGTGGGACATGGGAGTCGAGCTCTGGGGAGTTGGACTTTCATTTGTAAACCACGGGGATCAGGAGGGATCAGTTAGGTGGGGAAAAGTCTGCACACATCAACATGTGTTGAGATTTTAAACGGGGGCCAAAGGGTTAAGGGGTGCAGTGTATGTGTGTGGGAGTCTGAAGCTCTGCAAAGGGATTAATCGTGTGAAGAAGTCAGGCTGCTTCTTTTTAGGAATGTGTGCCCCTGCCTGGTTTGTGTAGGAGTGACAAGACAGCAGATTAAAGTTCAATTATATAAATATTTCCCAGGAGAAGAGTGGCTCTGGGAACATAGCTAAGGAACTAGCATTTTTGTTGTTACTGTTTTTTGATAAATTTAAATAATGCAGTCAACTTTTATTCTGAAAAGTATAATTGCTGCTCACTAACACTTTGTACACTGTAAAAAAGAAACTATTAGTTTTCATTTTAAAAGTTAGTGTCTAGACTGCCTTAACATTTTAAATTGCCTGAATTTAGATATGTCATTGACCCTACAGCTCTTCAGTCACCCCGAATATTACAGACAAATTTGATTGACTTTTACATTATATCAGTGACATATGTTACTTCTTCATTTCATACGAGGAACTTAAGCTTCAGTTGTTCCCTTTGTTGTGACTTTGGGGGATGGGGACCAAACTCAATATAACTTTCATCATAGTTTGTCTGAGTAATGTCTTTACTGTCACACAATGTATGCTGGGAAATTTGCTAATTTAGACATAATCTATTATTAACCAGGCCTTGTTTTGTAGATGTATTTTTAACAATGATCACATACAGCACTAACCTGACAAATACATTTTCTGTGACTGCTTCATAATAAAAGTCGCCCAGTGTTTTGCCAGTTGAATGCTTTTAATTTGAAGGTTTGTCAGTTGAAAACGCCTGGTTTGCACAGGCAGAAACTTTATTCAGTTCTGATATAGGTAAGTGAACAGTACAACAAGGCTGTTATGAATAATATAAAATTAGAAACAGTAATGCTGGATTACATGCATAATTTTCTGTGAACCATTCTTGTATGAAAAGGCAATGAGAATCCTGAGCGGGAATGGCAGACCCCGCCACTAACTGTAAAAATTACTATGTGTAAATTTAAGAAATGGCTATCACTGTGTAGGCTACATAATTATTTTAAGAGTGAAGGAGCTACTCATCCCATAAACCATTGTATATAATACTGCTTCCTCTTGAAAGTAATAATAATAATAATAATAGTGTTGTAATATGTTGTAAGTTGTGTTATGTGTGCATATAAACTGTATTCACAGCAGCATAACAACATTATTAGTATGTTATTAGTATTGTTTCACAACCTTATATCTTGTGGTGAGTCTACCTTGGAGTGTTGCAAAACTATGACTAATAATCTCAACCATTTATTCAGAATATAAAGGGGATTTTTACTTTTGCAACCTCACCACTGAGCTGGACTGGAGCACAGAGCAAAAAGGGGAGGGACAGAGGAGGGGTCGGTTGAAAGAAAAACTAAAGCTACAGTATGAGTCACTGTGTTTCTGTATATTTGATTCCGTCCTCTCCCTTCCGCGAATTATGTTGATTTCTTTGACCAGCCAAAACAAAGTAATCAGATTACTATTAAGGTAGCCAGATTGTTTCTTTGGAGATAAGCTTCACATCTAAAAATTATTTTTGTAATCCAGTCTACCTCCATCCTTCCAGCTTCACGCCATTATTTGTGTATCACCTCCATATGTTTGATGATGTGTTTGCTGTACCCTGTAAATATGCCATTCAGCATATATTTGCCACACTCTCATTACAGCCTCTGGTTTATGATGGTGTAATTACAGGGGATGTTGCTGTTCATGGCCCCTGCTGCTGTAATTAACTGGCAGCAGCAGCACAGAGAAAGCAAACAAACTTGTACTGATTAATGAGGACAAAATGCTGAGATTTACATGGATGATCACATTAGTTTGAGTTGGTCACACAGACATGACAGTGACACTTCATATACCTCATCCTAGTTATCATCCCTTCCTGCCCTGCGCCGATTCCCCGCAAAATGCGCCAGTCTGCCACGTGAGGGAGGCGCAAAAGTGCATCTTGACCCATTTTCCCTCTTTCTCTCTCCTCCTCAGTTTGAAATATGAAACCTGGTCCATTTCAGCCAAGTCTGTCCCCCACGGGCTCCCAGTTCCTCCAGCGCCAACGCTGCTCTGCATTACCCAGCTTCATTTGGCTTTTTCAGACCTTAACTTTGACACTTTGACAGGAAACTTTTATCCATTTTTTTTTAACGAACCACCCACTCCATCCTCCATCATACTATTCATTTTCTCCCCTCTGACTCGGGTTTGGATTTGTTTCTGCAAAGCTTGTTTTCAAAACTTTTTTTTTCCTTGCAAACTTCATGAGGATTCCGAAATATCCGAAGTTTTTTATTTTCGAGTGAATCCCTCTGAGAGAAAGCATCTCTCCGGCTGGCTTTTTGACCGGGATGCGGGTGGTCACGAGTGTAAACTGAGCTCTAAATAACAGAGACGTGGAAGCATCGCCTGCATCCTTTCTTTTGTCTTTGTTGCATCTCTGCCTCATAACTCTGACTTCCTGGGATGTAAGAAGACACTAAAGCACTGTGGCTTATTTTTTTTATTTTTATTCATAAAGGAATTAACTTTTTTTTTTCCCCGAGGAGAAACTATGGCGAGATTTTTGTTGAACATGCGCCTTGTTCTGGTTTTATTCGGATTATTTTTGCTGTCTTCTCCATCCGCAAGAGCCGAGCCGGAGCAGCAGAATGAGGAGGAGGAGGAGGAGGAGAGCTCCTGTCAGGGCGCTTTTGACCTGTATTTTGTGCTCGATAAGTAAGTTTTAACAGCTTATAACTGCTTTCTATTCATACAGACATAATAGAAATAGGCAGTAATTGCAGCTGTGAAAGTAGCTAGAAAAATACAAAAAAAATAACATAACATCTACATTTACTTTTAGTATTAACCTACTTTGAAGGGACTTTCTGTGTCACGCTGGGGACAAAATGGCAGTTTATTTTCAACATTAAGGAAATTATATTAAACTTTGAGCTTCTGACTTGAAAAAAGTAGGAAATAAGTTAAGTCAATGGACTTTTGGTTGGTTTATTGCATCGCTGCGTCTGTCCGTGCTCGTGCGCGTGCGTGCGCGATGACGTTGGAAAGGAGGCTGAGTAGGCATGCAGTCGTACAGTTTGCTGAATAAGCGAAAAGAGGGGTGATGAATTGGATGCTACACAAGAATGATATCTCTCAAGGGCGTAAATTAAGTTTCAGCATGGGGGAAAATTTTGGGTCAAACTCTGCAGTTCCTGCGCTCTGGTGCTCTTTGAATGCACCATTTTGAGCCTTCTGTATCAGTTTACAGTGGTAGTGTCTTTCTTTATGTAAAAGAAATCACAAAATTCAGGTGCCAGCTGACAGTTTAAAGTAGGACTGCAAATTTTGTGCACTGTCCTTAACTGATAGTTGAAAGCCCCAACAATTGGTTAATCATTAATAACCAAATGCACATTTTTCTCATTTTTTTTGCCTTTTTTTCTTCCTTTGTCTCATTTTAAGTTGAAGTTCAAGTTACCTTGAACAACAATTGACTCTGCCAGACAAAACTAATTTTTACCTAATTAAATAATGATAAATCATTAACATCCGTAATTCAAAACCAATGGAATATAATGCAGCAAGCAATTATTTTCTTGATTAATTGATCAGTTAATCCTGTCACAATCTTGTCAGTTGAAAAATAGGTCCAAACATGTGGACGTACATCCATGTGCTCCACATATTCAGTTTACTGTTGGAAAGGAGTAAAGAAACCCGAAAATATTCACATTTAAAAAGCTGAAATCAGAGACTTTTTTCCTTTAAAAATGGCTCAAACAGATTATTCAGTTATCAAAATAGTTGACGATTGACTTAAAATCAATTAGTAATCAGTTAATCATCGCAACTCGACTCTCAGGTAAGAGATTTTTCAAAATAAAAGTCTTCAGCTACTTTAATGTTTCTTTCACTGGGGGAACAAATACACGTTTCCTCTTCCATCCCCCCAAAATCTGCACCTCGCTCTGCCATATCCCCTGCTTCTCTCTCCACATCATTTTGTCATTCGCCTGTAAAAGAAAAAGACAAAAAACCATAAAACTGCAAGGCAAAAGAGGCTGGGCTTTTCTTCCCAAAGGGACTTTTTTTTTTTTTTGCTCTTAACTCAGTGACTGCTCACCGTTCACTCTTTCATTTCCACTCTCTGTACACCCACATAGGAAAAATGTTGTGGTTGTGTGACATCTTAGCGCTGGACTTCAGCTGGGGAGAAAATAAAATGTCAGGAGAAACTTCCAGACTGCCTGCTTCTCTCTTAGTGCCTTTACTGTAAGGTTCATGCAGAGGCCTACAATTTAAAACAACCTTTATACATGATTTATAAGTGGTTGCTAATAACATTATTAATTAGGTTGTAAGCACTTAATAATCATTAATAAGATGTTACAACACATTAGATAAAAAGGGCAATAGTGGCCTGTTGCTTGCTAAATAGTGAGCTCACATTTATCTGCACTGTTGTTGCCTCACGTCTCATTGCTTACCTAGCTTACTTTCAGCAGCCTTATACCTGTCAGCTTCATTAGATAGGTCTGTTTCTCACATTACTAGAATTTAACCACCATCAGCATATCTTAATAGTCAAAACGTTTAATTTGACATCAAATAAACATCAGATTATCAGAATCATTCACTAAGGATTTGGCAGTATTGTTTGTTTTGACCTTTACAGCATCATATTAGCAGCCTTCCTCATTATTATCACAGATTTTTATATGACAGGAGTCACTTATAAATGGTCCTGTATTTCCCACTTCATAATAAGGCTCTGTTATGTCAGTTATAAATATTAATAAGATTGATTTATTGCATGCAGTAACTGGTTCTCACCAAATAGTGAGCCCACATTGATGCATGGAATCGGTGTTGTAACTTTGTTACATATATTATATTATATATAGGCTATAATTGTTTATTAATGGTTTATGAAGTGTACATCCTAATTATTAACATATAACATTTATGAGGGTATGTTTATTATAAAGTGGTGCCAATTTTAAGGGCAGTAACTTTTGTTTTCTGACACAGTTAATGAATTGTAGGATGGAAGTGCAAGGATTAGTCAAATAATCAGTTATTGATAATATATCTGATAATGGATTGATTGTTTTAGTAAATTTTCAAGCCAAACCTTGTGGTTCCAGCCTCTTAAGTTTAAGTATTTGCTGCTGTTCTTTGCCACTATTGACTTTTGGACGGTTTGTTGGACTAAATATGCAAGTTGACGGTGTCTTGAAACCTTTTTTTTTTTTTTTTTTTTACATTTTATTGACTAAATGATAATGAAAATGATAATTTGCAGCTTTATCCTCCTCTGTGCCATTTTGTCACTCATTACCCACTAAAACTCACAGATTAAAAGTGCTGCTTGTTGAATTTTAAGACCTCATTGTTCTAGTCATCACTGTAGTCACACAAGCTATCATCATTGTAAGCCACCAGGGCTTTATTGCAGCCTCACTGTTCTACCTGGCTGGTTTCTTGAGATTACCTACCCTGCCTTTAAAGCATTTTGCTGTTTCAGCTCTTATCCTTCATCTTGCTTTGATGGAATAACGCCAGGAATGGGGAGGGGAAACAAGAAAGGACAGGAAGCAGCAACATTTATGGAAAATGTGGTCTTAATTTGGAGAGCAAGATGTTGCACGCAGCACCTTTAAAGGCCTGTCTTTTGGGTTTCATGTATGAGGTTGCAAGAGGGAGAGAAGTGACTTTATAACCTCTCGTATTCACGCTGACGGCCCCAGTTGGAAATCAGTGCCTGGTGACAGTGTAAGTGCTTTGCTGTATGCGCTGAACTTCACAGCACCTTTGACAGTTTTTCTGGCAATCGATTTCCGAGGTTAAGTGGACAGAAAGCATGTGACTGCTCCCCAGATGTGGAGGGCTGCAGTTGGCTTGCCCTGTGCGGTAAACACTGACACATGCTGCAAATAAAGAAACGGCTTCTTTATTTTTTCCGACGTCAGATTCTATTGTTAGTTCGTCTGCGTGCTTCGGTGCCCACTCTGGGGGTGACTAACATAATAGATGTTGGTTGTTGACTTCAAACAAGAGGAAGCTCATTAGTGACCTGTCTCAGCCGCCACTCAACCCCATCCCTCAGGCCTGAGTGGGTTTTATGAGACACGGTCTGAACTCTCTGCCCCGGCTGATCCATATGGAAGGCGTAAAGTATGTGAATGTGAGAAGAGGTTTCAGTATGTAGAACAGCAGAGGATACAGGGGACTGAAATGCTTCCTTCAATGTAAGACACAAACAGCTGCTGCAAGGATGTTTGGAGAGTTTGAATCATTGGTAACCTAGATTCCAACTGCATGGTTGTGTTGTTGGAACCACCCAGCCATAAACCTGCTGCTTCTGTTCTCCTTAACCTTTTGTACATCACCAAAGGGTGCACAACAATCTATTAAAGCAAATACAGCAAGATTTTGTTGCCTAACTTTTATAAGATTTTGAACAAAGTGACTTCAGGCCAATAGCCAGTTTGTTCATTTTTAAAAGAGGGATGTACCCAATTTGTTCCATTCACTTGTAACCAGAGAAATGACTCATTAACCACTCTCTTGGTTATGCTTTTAGCTTTATAGTACAGCCAGTATTATAGATCTACGAGGAAACTATCAGAAAGACAGGAGGAGAAGGAGAAAAAGTTAGGGTTATGGCTAATAATATTTCAGAGCCATGGTCGGGGCCACAGATTCTCACTTGCACAAACCTCAGTCAGATGAAGGATCAATGAGTCAGGCAGACTAGACTGACATATTTAAACTAAACAACCCCTCTGCCCTGTGGGGTGGGCAGTGGCTCTTGGCCCCAAACTGGGTCCAAAAATATATATATGAAACTAAGTTGAATGAGTAGGATTTATGTTTGGCAAATAAACAAGCAAGAGTTTGATGCTGATGCCATCATGTTGACATTTATTTCACTAAAATTCAAAGTGGATACTTTCTTTATTAGTAACCCCAATATATGTTGGCGATTGTTAGAAAATGTTAACAAGGGGGATGGCATACCTCCTTATATTCCCTCAGATTGCCTACTGTCTAGGAGCCAAGCTTCAGACATGTTTGATTAGTCTTTTAAGTTGCATAAAATGGGACGGGCAGGATGTTAATTTACTGTGAGCAGCACACCAGACCAGAATGAGCACCGTAGTTGAACAGAGGGAAAAACAAGGCTGAGGGTGTTTATATCGTGGCCACAGAGGATGCCACTTATTAGCTACTACTCTCTGGATGAAACTGTTTTCATCAGCAATAGCAGCTATAGTGTCAGCCCAGGAATTAAATCATACTGGATGATTCTGCAGCTTACAAATTAAATCTGTTACCAACATTTAGTACCCATGCGGGCATTAGTGTGACAGTTATATGGCAAGGTTAAAAGCAAAGCCATCTTAACCAGCTGCATGTTGATCATGTGGTAAAAATGAACACACTGGCTAATCTGTGAGGCTGCGTTTAGGTACAGAGGTGCTTTGAGCTAAATGCTAACTTTTGCTAATTAAAGGCCTTTTCACACCGCTGTGTGGTAACTCACCACCTCCAGTTATTTTGATAGGAGGAAGGCATCAAAAGGGAAGCACTTTCAATCATGGAGGTGAGAAGAATTTACGGCTTAAATGAATATGCACAGATTTTGCTCTGCCGTTCAGAGTTTACCGTGCTGAACTTCTTGTGGTAATTGCTTGGCTTTGGCCGATCAAGTAGAGGGGAGGGGCATCGTTGTTGCAATAGTAAGCATCACACAGCCAGAAAGAAGCAATCATGGAGAAGTTGATTATTCTGGTGTTTGAATATCTGCAGTTGTACAACATGGTGCTAGCCAGGTGTATTGAAAATCAGAAGACAACATTTCCATCAAACCAGTATACATTTTGGTGATGGCATGGTTGAAAACATTGGTACTGAATGTGCAAAAACATCTTTGCTGAACAATGTCTGGGGCTTTGCAGAATTGGCGAAGGCCAGCACCGTGTCTGCAGACAGGGCTGGCAGTGTTTAGCTGGAAAGAAAATGCACGGACACATGGTTATGATGACACGATTAGGATGGGTCTGTTTATTAAGAATGAGAAACACACTTTGGGCACTGTGATGTAGGTGTAGAAGAGAGCTGAAGAGTAATGAGGAAAGATAACTGCTGCGTTGGCCCATAAAGTCGACTCCAAAGGCATTTATTGGACATGATGTCACGTCATGGCTCGAACTTGTAGGACAGTGCTCTCTGAGGCATATGGACGGCTGCAGTCTGAAGGGCAGAGAAGGTAGCTAATGACTGTATGATTGCCAGTTTGAATGTGGGACAGCTGGGACTGGGTTTGGAAAATTTGGGCTGTAGCGAGACACACTATCCTTAACTGCCCTGCAGAACTACAGACTATATGATATCATAAAGGAAAGTATGGTTGTTACAATACCCAAAGGAGTGAGGGGCAGCAGCACAACAACCAGGGACAGGACTGAAAGGCTGCAACCAGAAACAAGAAATGTAGAAGTCGGTTCTCCCTTCAAGTCTCGGCAGCACACTGGTGTGAAACTGTGACTTTAATACGCATGCACCAATAAATAATAGGATACAGATGCTGGAGTAAATGGGAGACTGCTAACACATATGGTGGTCAGGTAGGAGCAAAAACATGCAACTTGACACAATATATAAAACCAATGGTATCCAAATGAAAGATCTGTTGTTAGAAAAAACATGAACAATTCCAAATCCCTGGCAAATAAAAGATGAGAAATGATGTTCTGATTAAATAAAATGCAGGAAAATATGGGTCGTAGCCACACCCGGAGTTAACGATGTGACATCACATCATATCCCTGAGCTGTGGTTTATGGTATGCTTCTCAGACATGCAACAGCAGTTAACTGATTTCTCCACTACTGTAATGTGAATTAAGTTACATGGAAATTAGACTAAGAGTCTACAGTCACGCTGGTGGCTCTTTGAGGCTGTACATAGACACAGTGGTGCTTTGGGATAAAGGCTAACTGCAGCATGCTAACATTCTCACAGCTGACAATGCTAATGTAGAGGTCTCCACAGGGCCAAAAACTCATGTCCAAACCCAAAAAGACCTAGAAATGTGCAACCTGGAAGCAAACCAGACCTATTATTTGAAAGCAGGGACCCCAGACCCATGCAGAACCAAGAAATGTCAGACTCAAACCCAAACCAGACCTGTCTATTATTTCAAAGCTGGGATCTGGAACCATGTAGAACCAACAAATGTCAAATCTGACCCAGCCGACAAACCTGATGGGCACTGACTTCACAGCTGATTGTTATAAACACATTAACGTTCATTTATAAGTTGTCAAAACAAATTTTGTGTCTTATTTAATGTAACTTTAGCAGCCTTCTCCCTTGTACCTCGCGGTGATGCATATAATCCATCCTCCTCTCCAAGAAAGTTGTTTTTAAAATATATCCAGCTTTGGCTAATTCACTCATTATTTCAGCTCAAAAGTCCACTTGCTCCTTTGTTGCCATGGCTGCTAACATTAGCATTGGTAATTTGCTATCATCTGTGACTCTTCACCCCATGAGCAGAGGCATTGGATTGCGCAGGTCATTCAGCACCACCTTGTGGCCACAGTTTGCAGTTTGCTCGCAACTGCTGAATGTCGCTTCTTCTCTGATCCACTCTCGGCTAACTTTTTAAGACTTCGGAAAGTGGGACATGTCAGAAAAAGTTTTGTACCCACTAAGTCAATGTGAACATTTTCAAGTAACACTCATAGTCCTGTGGCCATACAAAAGACCTCTTAATTTCTTCAGCCATTACAAAACCTATGAGCTACAGTACTGTTAGCTAACGTGTTTAGGGAATTGTTTTGCCTCCACATAAGCTCCACAAAAAACAACATGATATTTACCAAACTAAAAGGGGTTTACAAGGATTCATCCTCTGTAAATTATGAATATTTGGCAGAGTTGTGGACCAACCAATCAGTTGACTGACCAAGAAATCAGCTTTGCAATCCCTTGAACCACATAGTTAGCTTGGCTAAAAGTGTAGATACAACCAAAGTCTAACAGCCAGTGGCTAGTTTCCCACCTAGAACAAGACACCTGGCTAATTCATGCTTTTGGGGATGTAAGTTTTAAGGAGATTTGCTTGTTGGTCAGTTTAGCTGTCAAATAATGACAGCATAAGCCTCAAAACACTCCCAGTGATGATTTGGTGTATACCTTTACGCCCCATACTGCTGTGTATGTACATACCAAGATGTATATTTGCTGATTCAGAGTGGGCAGGATGCAGCTTGCTGTTTTATGTGGAACACAGAGCCAGAGGAATGGTTTTGGGTGTGTTCATAGAGGAATTCACCTATAGGCTACATGCCAGTGTTTACCTCCTGATGAAGACTGCATTTAACCAGCTTGTTTATGATGACTGAGCTCAACTTATACAAGATATTCTTGCACAAGATACCTCCACGCTGTTGTTAGCAGTGTTGAATTTATGAATAAAACCAAGGAAGGTGAAAGCATGCAAAGAGACACACTGAGCCTGAGATGCTGTCTTCCCCTGACTCCCTTTGTGTCAGTGTCCTCTGCCATTTTCCACAAGTTCTTTCCATCTCTCTTGTTTCCACCAGACTCGCATTACCTTTTTCAGTCTGGCAGCAGTATCATTGTTTTAAGATGCAGAGATCAACTGCTCTTGCAACACTTAAAGGAAGTTCACTCCAAAATCATAAATACATACATCTCCCTTGGCCTGTAGTGCTATTTATTTTTCTTCATTGTTTTGGTGAGAGTTGCACAGCTTGTGGAGATATTGAAGGAACTACTAGTGGAAAAGAAAATAGTTCCGACATGGAACTGATTACAACAAGGTCTGTGGATTATCTTCAGTAACCAGGTCATGATTTTTGGAAAGAGACACTGCTTTTTGCTTCAAGCACCACAAGCCATTTAGTCACATTACCCTGGAGAGAAGCCAGACATCTCTACAATCTCCAAAGCTCTGCAACTCACACCAAACTGGTACAGATGGATAAATAGCACTACAGGCCAGGTGAAAGATTTCAGGGTGAACTGTCCCTTTAAGTGCTGCTATTAAAGATAATCTTTCTCCAAGCAAATCTTTCATTTTTGTTGTGTCTTTATAATTTGACAACACTAATCATGGCTGCAAAATGTTGTTGTTGTTGTTGATGCAGTCACCAGTTGGCACACCGGCTGGTTGGGCGTTGGGTCATGCCGCTCGAATCCTGGCAAGTCAGCGGAAAAAACGAAGTGCAGCTGCAGTCCATAAATATTTTCGATGATGTCTCGCTGTGGAATACGTTCTAGCTGTGGAATGACAGTCGCTCTGTGTTTTGTCATTTAGCCTTTTTTTTGCAGCATGTTGCTCTGGTGTTTTCAGCAGGAAGAAATGTCTTGTTAAATGATATCATGCTGTCTTAAGGCCCTCAGGGACAAAAACAAGACAGGTTTTAAAGAGGATAAATAGAGGTTTAGATGAACTCTAAACCTCCTGGAAATACATTTGATTCATGATTCTGGCTCAGTTTTCAGTAAAAAAAAAAACACATTGCAAAGTATATTTTCTGTGGTTAGATAATGAAAAATCAGTATCATTTGTTGCACATCTCAAATGCCTCTCCACTAGATAGTTTTTTTCCAAACAATTCCTCCCGGTTTTGGACTAGATGTGCAGCATTAGCTCAGCAATCACGCTGTAAAGACTTTGACTTCTGCAATGGCTGTAAAAGTAGGTTAGTGGTTTTAAACAAACAAATCCTTGTGCCCAGTCAGTTAAATTGGAGCACCACCATTGGCTGCAGGCTGGGGTGGTGTGGGTAGGCCCAGCTGGAATTGCAGACAGCCTCTTTAGTGGAATTGGGATTTTTCTTTTTTCCTTCTTCGACACTTTGAACCGTGAGAACGAAGCCCAGAGCCGCTAAGCCCTCAGACCGATGGAGCTTTTTCCCACATGCCGTCATCTGGGAGAGAAGTGCTTGCTGGGTAGTTGAGAGTGGACTTCGTAGAGAAATTAAAGAAAGATCAATATGAAACCAGTTTCAGCTGTTCCTCTGTTCTTCCTTTGCTAAAGTTACAGGATTGCAGGCACAGTCGACAGTTCCCGGAAATTCAAAATGGCCGCTTGAGGGCCCTTAGCACAGACAATTTTTTGTAACATGCACTGTTTTCTAGAGGTGTGGATTTAAGTCACAGGACTTGGACTTGAGTCGGACACAAATTTCATGTTTCAGTTACTCAGTAACTCAGACTTCAACACTCATGACATCACTTCAGTTAATTCCACAGATCCACTTTGTTTGAGCAGTATCCAATTAAGTTGCAGGAGAAACCCACGAAGAAATAACATTATGTTATTGAGTGCCAGTTGGAAAATGATACCAAAGACAATTTAATTCTCCTCCAAAAACTATTCAGTGGTCAACAAAAAATGAACTACAGTATGCATGTAAATAAATACAGACGGAGACGCAACAACTTCCAATTCTGTTTGACATTTCAAATTACGCAATGAACAGTAAGTTTAGCCTCTGTTGTTAAAATTGTATTACATTTGGTGAAGAGCACATTATGACTCGAAACTCAAAGTTTAGACTAGTGACATGACTCAGGACTTGTCTGTCTTATCTTGGGACCTGACCCAGGACTTGAGGGCAAAGGATCAAATACACACAGATGCTACAAAATTTATGGACCTATGCCAAAATAAACCAGTATAGATGTGAAAGGCCACTTTCAGGCTGATAATACATGTTGGTCTGGCTCAACTTCTGACTTGGCCCCTCCTCTGCTGTTTTCTCCTTTGAAGGTACCTTAAAGCAGTATTAATTTGTAAATTTTTCTTGTATTGATATGAGCTGTCGTTCCACCCAGCCAACCAGCATGCAAGCTCAATGTTCTATTTCCTGTTTGGCTCTGTTTAGCTTTACACCAACTTTGTTTTGTTTTGTTTTTTCAAGCTTTTTTTTTTTTCCTGAAACGAGCTACCTGCTTCTGTGTACAATGATAAGCAACTAAACATTAAAGCTGTGGCCTGTAAAACCAGAACAATGAACCTTGAACACCTCCTGGAGCTGAGGCGAGCTTTAGAGTTGGGTTTTAATTATCTGTCACTATGAACAACATATTTCATGTTACGCATAGTCTGACTCATTTTTAATATAGAACTATTAACTAAAGCAACTTTAAAGTGTCAGATTTTGTTTTCATAATCTCTTTTAACAAAGTGCAGATGCTAAGTGTGTTGTTGTTTAAAGGGTCATACCAGTGGGTTTGCATGTTTAAGCTCATTTATTGAAAATCACTTGTTCATATCACAGCTAACAAAACATAGCAGAAGGGTTAGCAAAATTCTAACTTTGCTGCTATGTTTTGGAAATATGGAAGTGTATTTTCTACCACTGCAGGCAGTCATTGGTCCCAGCCTGTGTTTTAATATCGTCAGTGTAAATATAAAGTGCACATTATTGTGCTTGTAAAGACCAAAAACAGAGTTATGGTCCTTCAAAGACTGTTCTGCTTCATTGCTGTACGTGTTTCCATTACATCTCTGTTTCTTCTAGCTCTGTCTCGCTGTTTTTCTGTGTTTTCGTCTGCCTGTCTAACCCCTCCTCCAACTGAACTTCATGCTCTCCTCAACACACACATTCACATACACCACCTGAGTCATTTTCTGCAGATCCAGCCATTGAAATCTCACCCAGCCAGCAGAAAAAGACATTATTAAAAATGATTGAAGATGTTTTTATTCTTCAGGTCTTCTTGGACTCTTGGGGGACATCTAGCAAATTCCTGTCTCCTCCTGACACGGTCTGTTCAGCATCGCTGAATAGTAATGATGCATATTACCTCCTTTTGTGCCCACATCTATTTGGAAACAGTAGATCACTGCCCTGAATGTTAGATGTGTTGAAGTAAAGCAGAGGAAATTACACATACCAACCATGTATAATTTAGGACAACTAGATTTAGAGGTGAATATAACCTGAGTTTACTTTAGAATCATCTTTGTCATTGCTTATTTGAGCAACTGGCTGGTGTTGCTTGGATGGAACTGAAATTAAGTGAGCAATATCACACCTAAAGAGTTCAGATATACCCTTGAGGGTAATGTTGAGGACAGATGAAACAGATCAATGATAAGAGGAGGTATTATCATCTCAAGTAGGGAATGATATTTTGGTATTATTTACTTTTTACTGCTTAAAATTTAGCTGCCATTATGCTGCATGCTTCGGTGTCATTTTCCTAATTTATCCGTGTTGGTCAGATCCCTGTGCAAAACTCTTAACACCACATTATACAGTGTGATGTAGTAACTGCCTGCTTTAATTAGCTGGCTTTCTGCTCCTGCCCTCTACAGTTGTTCTTTTCTTAGTTTTTGGCTGGACTGCAGCAAAGCAGCAGGCTTGAACTATAAACGAGAATGTCTGTGGCTGACTGAGTGATGGATGAAGCAACACCATTGGCCAGTCGAGCGATGGAGGTTCCCCATTGGCTGTCGGCACATTCAAAATGAACCCGGGGACACTGCATAAACACAAACAAAGCCAGTCCACCTTTTGTGCAAATCATGGAAAGTCAATACTTCCCGTAGTTGGTGCCTTAGTTGACCACATTTTAATTTATTTGTTAATCAGAAAAAAAAACACCTCAAACATGCAGGAGCTGCACCTTGCGGTTATACCTGGGGGATTGTTGCAACCCAGACTATTTTTATAACGCACTGCTGGTAACTGTACAATAGCTGCTATTAGCAAATTAGCTCAGTTAGCAGTCCGATGGGATACAGCCTCTGAGGTCAGTGGAGGCTGGTTTGACTTGAGAGGATTTAACGTTACAGTAGCTGCGACCAGATAAAGACCCAGCGGGTTGACGTGGGGACAGGAGATGTTAAGCAGTTGAGGACTGAGTTTGTCATTTAGCAACTTTATTTGTACGAACATATCGTGCTAATAAGTCCACAAGTGTTTCTGTGAAGTTTTAAGTTATTTACTTGTCTGCTAAATAACAATAGTGAAATAAATCAACTAAATGTTCAGTCTCCTGCTGGTTGTTAAAACACATTCTGATTCATTACCCTTTTTGCCGGCAGCATTTGACAGGCAGCTCACACTGTGCCCAAAAAAAATATATATATAATTCATCAGCCACCAGCTATTGTCTGACAATGATTCAGCCTCTGGGGGAAACAGCCAATGCTTTGTCGGCTTTCCAGTGTAGTCAGCAGATATCCAGATAATACATAAGATATCTGAGGCCCAAGACCTCCTCTTCCAATCGTCATTTACAGTTGTCATCAGACAATAGCCGACGGTTTCCGTCACATTTCAGCCAAGACGTTCCGCTTCTTTTGCTCTTCACATGGACTGTTTACCTGCACTCAACCAAAGCTAGCTCAAACTTGATAGGTCAACAAATTAGACAAATGGAAACCAGAACACTTCTGATACCAAAATCTTGTCTCTTGCCTATGGTCCAACATTCAGTTTGTTTTTGAGCTAGTCTTAATTAAGCTAGTTAACCCTTTGCTTACGTGTGTTTATGTTTTTGTCTGCCTGGTTTTAAATGGCTTATAGTGCTGTTATTGATGGCTAATGAATTCAAAATAAAATGCATTCAAAATTAGACAAACAGCTGAAAATTAGCCAACGTACATCCCTGGAGCATAAGCAGTAAGACTGATCAATGGTTCCTATAAAAGTAAGTGACGTCAGATGTGTGATTGAATCTATTGTTTTCTGCTTGCTTTGGTTGTCTGTCGGTGTAGGTGCTTCAGGCTGGTTTGACGTGTTCCAGCTGTGTTGGCAGAAGCATTTGGCTTAGAGTCGAAGGAATCATCAAATCATCTGCATGTTTCCCCTGCCAGCCAAGTTTTGCGATGGAGCCAACAGATTTTTCACATTATTTCATCCTTAGTCAGCTGAATTTACTGTAATCTCACAGATAAGGCTCCTCATCTTTTCTCTTGCTCTTTCCTTCCTTTTCTTTTGTTTCTTTTTCTCTCAGGCCTCAGATGGCGCACAGCCAGACACATGCTCTCCAGCTTGCTCAGAGAATCTGTTCAGTCAAGAAAACACTGTTGCCGGTCTTTGACGATTTGCTATGACATAACTTCAAGCTGCTGTTGGGCCTGATCACTTTGTCGGCAAATTGTAACATCCCTCACCTCTCAAATCCTTTATTTTCTCAGTCCAAACCCCAAACCGCTGAACTTTAGAGCTCAACTCAGACCATTAAAATTAGATCAAGGGATTGAGGGGGGGGGGGGGCACCACAAAAAATGGTTTCATCAAGAATCATAGAATGAAATGGCCCACTTCCTTTCCCAACGCTGTTTAGACAGGTGAGTGAAACTGCAAGCTAGGCCTCAGTCCCACGACTGCAGCCACCTCAGACAATAAAACCGTTCCAAGGCAAACAAGAACTATTGTGACTCTGAAATGAAGATAAGCAGTTAAAAACCAAAGGTGGGAGTCCTCAGATTCACCCTGATGTTAAATAAATACTCAAAAATGATCCCCCACACCCTGACATGACTATTAGCTGCAGGAAAGTCTCACCAGACTCTTTTTTTCCCCCTCCTCCGTTGCTGTAATGGAACAATTTATAAAAGAAACTGGCTGCTGCCAGTCCCTCAGGTCAGAGGCCGTCCATGTGTGCATTTGTGTGTGCAACTATTTCTGTTTGCGCTGCACATTTTGTTGAACATCCAAGCCAAACATCTCTCCTCCTCCACCTCAGGGTTCTTATATTTTGGGAGGGTTTTGTTTAGCTTGTAAGGTCTTGTCCTCTTTCTCTGCTCAGTCAGCTTCACAAGAATGTAAAGCCTTGATGTGGGGGGACGAGTCATGTCATCAGAATAACAGAAACGCTGAGAGAATGCTTAGGTTTGATGTTTAGTTGACCAGCATTTGTATCTTCCCTGACTAGACAAGCAAAAACATAGAAACTTTGACAACATGTCTGTTATTGTGAATGCTTTTGTTGCATTTGGAGTCATGGTCTCGATATTATCAGCATGGGTGGCCAAAGGGAACTCAAAGCTTGTAACCTTTAGCTTTGGCAGAGGTGCAATGGTTGACTCATTGTCTTTTGTGTGCTTTACTTTTCAGCAGCTCGCCTTCTTCTGACCAGTCAATCTGTTTGCTTTCTTTGGATTTAAAGTCGATGAAATTTGAGTGTTAGCTGGCCCCCATTTCAGCTATGACGGCTACTGTTGCTGAGGCTGATTTCCCATTGAAACACTCCTAGCTGCAGACATGGCTGTCACAATAACCGCAATGCCACAATACCATGGTCATGTGATGTCTACCGCAGGGTTGAGCTCATACAGTCATCACTGCCGACTTTATTTTGTAGGTACAGTCTCATGTTGTCCATTGAACAATGGGTTTGAGATCAGAGCAACACCCTAAAGTCAAGAACATAGCTTCTGATTGATCAACAGAATCAACACAAGGCATCATGGGATTGCCAGTGGACAGCTAACAACATGCTAAGAATAATGACAACTGTTTTCAACAAGAAAAAGTGGATAAATAATCACAGATGACGTTCAACAATCACACCAGAGGCAACGTTGTAATTGTACAATGCTAGCATTAGCATTAGCTTAACATCAGCCTTTGCCACTCAGATTACTTTAGGGCTGACCCCTTTCACTTTTCCAGCAGTTGGGAAACAGCAAGACTTTTCTTGGTCATGAGAAGCTGCTGCATTTAGTAACTGACACACTGTAACCTGTACTGTACATTTACTGCCAGACTGACAACTTACTGCTAAGTCAAAGTTCCTGCTCTGCTATGAGCAGTACCGTCTGCTCGCTCTACATTGCTTGCATGCAGCGCACACATTTGGTGCTAAGCCTGTAGAGAGACAAATTCACACCCCTTCCAGTGTGCCCCATGGAACCTAACTTTGGGAAATATGTGAACAGTAGTGTATGGTGAGAGACAAATCATTTTTTGTTTC
Source organism: Lutjanus erythropterus (assembly GCF_056507025.1). Lineage (NCBI taxonomy): Eukaryota > Metazoa > Chordata > Actinopteri > Lutjaniformes > Lutjanidae > Lutjanus > Lutjanus erythropterus. The sequence continues at coordinate 6,754,617 of NC_139333.1, read as the reverse complement.
TGTTTAAACTTTGCTATGAAGTACACATATGATATTTGTCGATTGAAACCATAATTTTACAAGTCAAGAAAGCCTCAGTTTGTCATAATTGAGTTTTTTGTGAAACCACTCAATGAACTACATCTCTCATCTCACACAAAATACACCAACACCAATTTCGCTGTAGCGACAGCAGCTGCCCCCTGTAACGTTCTTTACCTGACGTGTTTTATCCAGCGACTCCTGGTCCTGTGAAGAGAAAGAATGAGTAATACCTGGTGATGTTGTGTGAATACATCCCTATACAAAAACGCACCGTGGCTAGCTTTGGTGGCTAACTTTGGCTTTTGGAGGGAGAAAGTCATTACGTCACTTATGCGACTTCTGGGTGTGTAGTCTTTCTAATTATTTATCTTTACAGTCTGATACTTAAGCAGTTTTACAACAAACTGAGACTTTCTTGTCTTGTGAAATTATTTTTTAAATTGACAGACATATGTGTGAGGTCCCATGGTGGTCCAAGGGAAGGGGAGTGACTTCAGCTTTCTATTGGTTAATGTGTTAGTGCTATGCTACATTTATGACAGTATCCTTCAGTAAAGTCTAATAAAACGTAATTATGCGGGCAGTTGTAGTAACCATAACCCCACTGGAATACATTGCTTTTCTACCCCGATCAGAAAAAAATCTATGCCGTCACAAGCTACAGAGTTTTAAAGGCCAACAAAGTTCAGCATCTGCAAAAGTAATTGCTGATTGACAGTATAAAAGCTTTCTTGTTGGCTCTTTAAAGTGGAATATTGGGGATTAGAAGAGTACAACCTCATAGTATTCTATTTACATTGTCCAGTCCACCAAACAGAGCACTGAGAGTCCCATTTGGCAGGATAGAGAGGCTTAAATGACTGAGGCATGATGGGAAAGTCCCTGGTCTTCCTTGGCTGTGTCTACCCCCCAGCCTGGTTAAAAAAAATTACCCCTCCGCTGCCAAGCAATAACACAAAAACACCATAGGGTATAACCTCAGAGATACTCAATTGCAGGCAAATAACATTAGTCACAATTCATTTCCATTTCAAGTTCTGGCCATGTGTAGCTGGTGTTGTTTTCTCAAAGAGGCTCCCAGGACTCTGATGGTTCCTGTATCTTCAAATATCCAAATAATCAAAATACATTGCACAGAAAATAAACATTCTTAGTAATCTAATTTACAGAACAAATGTTTTCCTGCTTTCTTCATGTTTTCCTACCAAAGCATACTAAGCCCATAAGCAAGAAACAGTTCGTTCTGTTTATTATGTCTAGACATGATTCTCAAACAGATTTCTGAGTGAGCTGGAGACCAATACAACTGAAAGGTAAACTAGGATAACAGAATCAGTGTTTAGTCTGGTTCCCATTAACTCCCATACACACAGATTCAAACTGATGGTTTGGAGACCTATTGTTGAATATTTTTGCCTCCTGCAACATGAAATGAACCCCTGAATGAAATGGTAACTTTTAAATTATTTACTGCTTAATGACACTCATTAAAGCCATCAACAATAAAGGTATGGACCAAAAATATGTTTGGATTTTATAAAAGTAAATCAGTTGACTGAGTGTAAATGGAAACAGCAAATCCATGTGGCTAAAATGATGCACTGTAAAAAAAAAAATCATCCAGGAATTTAGTGGAATCAACTTATCATTTCTAATTAACTTAACCATACAAGGTTTATATAGTCAGGTTAGTTAAACTTAAAATTTTTATTCATTTTCAGAACTCTCCAGAACATGATTGCCGTAATAGCAGACTTCCCAGTTTGCATTGGTGAGAGTTAAAACCCTCCTGAGACCCTTCTTTTTTATAATTTGAAGAAAACCTATATGATGAAAACACTGCAAACCATTATGAAGGTTGGCATTGAATTAGTTAGTTCAAAGTTAAGAAATTATAGTAAACATTAAACATTATAAATGTTTGTCAGTGTGACTGAAGAGTTGTTAGTTCAACTTAACATCTTAAGCTTCCCGCAAGTGTTTTTTATCATCAAGTTCATTTGACAAAAATGAGTTTATTTATTTGTTTTGAGTCATTACAAAATTACATCAACTTGTCAGATTCAGTCAACTTAAGTTTTAAGGCAGCACAGACACTTTTTGTTAAAACAAACAGTTTATTTTTTTTTTACAGTGTGTTGATCTCTTGTCCCCTACAGAGAAACACCAACACATCAGTGCTGGCCAGTTCCACTGTGTCTAATGCCGTTACATCAGTTAGTCAGCACCTAGAATAACATCCAGACAGCCTCGCTCTTTATTCTAAGTAAGCTTCATCCTCTAAATAGTCCTCCAGTTTTACCACAGTCAATTAGCTCATTTCCCATGTGTCATCTCTCTGGCTCAATCGTTAGCTAATGGATGACCTGCTGACTGGTCACATCATGCCGGAAGCCCTCTGCCTCAATGCACGCACTTAATAAAACTGCCACAAATACACGCAGACACACACTCACACACAAAGTATGCCCAGAGGAAATTAAGGTAGCTCCACGGGGAGTTTTTTTTTTTAATAATAGTCCAGTTTTATGGATGTTCCCCTGGGGAGACCAGGACCTATTTCCTCAGCCTTCGGGGGCTCGTTCAGGATACAGGAGGGCGCTAAATTACACACCAGACCCACACTACCAGTCTCTTTTATCTCAACAGCACACTTACTGCTCCCTGATGTGTCGTGCACGCTAATTGATTTAAGTTATTCTCTTTGTGGTATTTCTGCTAAATAAATACCAGTGAATATAAATGTCATTAAATAAATCCATTTCATACTAATTAGACCCTTTCACACTTTTTCAACTCTTCATAGTTACTTCTGCTGCTTCTCCGTCCAGATTAACTTCATCAGTTCAGTTTAGCATCACCTTTTCAACAAATATTAACATTTTTGATAGCTTTCATGCATTATCAATATTATTCAATGCAGTGTAGTGCTGCCATTTCAACATCCAGCATGCACATAGAATTTTCTTCATAAATTACCTTTTCTAGTTGATTTAAGTCATTCCCTCAATGGTATTTCTGATAAATAAATAACAGTAAATATAAATGGTTATTAAATAAATCCCATTCATTTTAATTAGACCCCTTCACACTGTTCCAACTCTTCATATTCTTTCAGCTGCTTCTTCATACAAATTAAAGGTAGCAATTAAGTTAAGCATCATCTTTTCAACAAACCTTAAAACGTTCAATATCTTTCATACATTATTAGTATTATTCAACTGTTAAAGCCAGCAATGCAGTTTAGTGTCGCCTTTTCACCATCCAACATGCACACTACAGATTACCTTCTCTAGTTGATTTAAGTTATTCCCTAAATTATATGTCTGATATATTAATAACAGTAAATATAAATGGTTACCAAATAAATCCCATTCATACCAATTACTTACACACTTTTCTAACTTGTCATAGTTCCTTCAGCTGCTTCTCCATACAAATCAAAGGCAGCAATTCAGTTCAGCATCAGCTTTTCAAGAAACCTTAGAATGTTCCACATCTGTCATACATTATTCATATTCATCTGTTAAACCCAGCAATGCAATTTCAACACTGAACATTCACACCGTGGATTTTTCTAGTCGATTTCTGTAATTCCCTTGGTTGTATTTGTGATACATAAACAGGATGGTCTTTTTTCTTAGATGAAATTTCAGTTTAATGTCCTTCCCTCAAAGGTTCAGTATCAGACAGAGGGTGTACCAGCTATTTCTCTATTGCTAGCTAGCAATTGGTGGCATCTATGAATAAAAGCAATATTTTTCTTTAAAATAAATAAAAACACAATACCTTTTGTTATAAATAATTCTGACATAGTGAAGTCACAGTAACAAGCCAAGCGGTTGTGTTTTCTCTGGGATACATACAGCGTGTTCTTCATGTTGTGGAGCTAACGATTTTACCCCCTGTTGTTCTTGGCGAACAAAGCTGTATTTTTCTTGTTTGACTGCTCCACCATATGGAGGTTACTGTGTGCCTGACAGATAGCTTAAACCTGGTATTTTGTTCTTTCTGAACGTATCATTTGAAACTTACAGATGTATAGAGAAATTATATTTTACAACTGCTGTATGCCAGTAACCAGCAATCATGGGACTCATTCTATACATGAGGACGGTTTGTTTCCTCCTGTTTTTATGATTGTGTACTTTGAAGACAACTTTTCAGTTGATGTTTTTGCATTCATGTTGTACATGACTCAAAATGAATGTCATAGACATAATTGCTGTTTGTTTGAGCGGTTTTCCCTTTTTCCTTGTCTTAGGTCTGGCAGTGTGAAGAATCACTGGGAGGAAATCTACTACTTTGTGGAAAATTTAGCTGAGAAATTCAAAAGGTAAGAGACACTTCATCAATATAACGAACCCATCAAAATTGGTGAGAAATGATGCTGTAACAGTTGAAAGGTTCCACAGCCAGACTGTCTCTAAACAGCCTTGTTGCCTCTGTCTTCAACTTCCTGGAGCCCCGAGATTTAGATCACTAAAGAGAAACACACACTTTACACAGGAGTCACCCCCTGGTGAAGTAAAATAAAATCTGTCCCTACAGCTACAACTGGCCATATGTTAAGACACTCAGCATCCAGGCTGATGTTTCACTCTGTCTCTGCAGTCGCTGAGCTGATGTCTGGGTTACCAGCAGTGACTACAGACTGGAGGGTCTCTATGAGCAGCATGGGTTTTATTGCATCTTTAGAATAAGAAGAGTGCAAGGAGTGATGGATGCTTTCAATGGACAAGGCTGACATAAAACCCCAATACTGCAGTGTCTAAGTGTCTCACTCAGATCTTTTTACCCAAATATTACTAAGATCTGAAATTTTAGACAGACTTGAACGATGAAAAGCTCAATTGAGATCATTTTAAAAATATCTGGGTTGAAAAACAATATTGTTTTGTATCCTTTTCAATAAAGTTTAAAATTGTCAAGTACTAGAGTATAATGTATAACTGACTCCTCCTAAGCCCCGCCCCTTTTTTTCTGTGTTCCAATAACAATTGACCAACGATACCCGTCAAATTTCTCCTTTACCGTTTCCTATTGCCTACTTAGATATACCAAGCTTGTCTATGAAAAAGAAACCAAATTTTGATTTTGATGTCCTGAGGGACCTGTAAAAGTGAGTTAACAATTTTTTGCCAACACAAGATAATTAGCTAGCTAATGAATGCTGTAGTTTAGCTAACTAATTAGCTACCATTTTCATACAGAGCAAAACACTAGCTAACTACGCAGCAATTGATGTAGAATAGCCTACTAGGTAGCGAGTTTGTTAACATTAGGTAACTAGCTAACTAATGAATTCCATAGTTTAGCTACCAAGTTAGCTAGCATTTTGACACAGAGCAAAACAACAGCTAACTAGCCAGCTAACGATTGATGCAGATTAAATAGCTATTAACATCGGCTACTTTTAATAGCTATTTAATCAGCAAAATCTTTTAACCAACTTCAAAATTCGGTCTCCTTTTCAACACAGATGAAGCTAATACTGTAGGAAACATGGAAGAAGAAAGCTGACCGAGGCTCCAGAAGGGGTGGGACATAGGGAGGGTAACTTTGCTGTTAAGATTACATGTCTTCTGCTGCAGTGACATCCAGTATCAAACTGTGCATGTTTTAATGAAACATCTGCAAGTTTGCACCTGTGCTACTCTGTCCTGTAAGTGGCCAAACAAAACAATACACACCTTATGGATTCTAAGAATAGATTTGACTAATGGGCTAAACACTCAATATCATATTTAAAAAATCATATGTGTAAATGTGTGCATGATCAGTTTTAGTCATCACAGTCACTTAGTGTTATCCTGGATTATTCTGTAACTAACTGAAGTGTTTGTGTTGTTTCTAGAGCTGTAAGAATGCAGCGTAAAATGTGACATTTCAACAAATGGCCTTCAGCTCGTGGGTGGTTTTGTTTTGTACATACAGCTCGAAGGCCACAACAACACCTGGAGCTTTGCGGTTCAACCATAGCAAAGGACCGACCCTCCTCAAAGTTTCTGTTTCAAACAAACACAAGAAAATTTTAAACGGTGCAAATCTGCATGAACTTACTTTCTCTCGCAAAACAACACAACACACTGCTCACTTCAGATATCTGCGTGTTTGTTTACATGCATGTAATTCCTTTCTAAATATAATTTGTCACAAGCAAACAAAAGTAACAAACTTGTCCACATCTGAGGATTCGGTGACGTAGTTTTCGTGTCAACACTGAAGTCACTGTCACGCACAGAGGATTCAAACCCATGCATGTTGTCACTTGGTGCCTCAGTGCATTCAAGAAGCAACTCACACACAGCCTGCTGGAGTGACCTCAAAGGAAGTGTAGTAGTTTGTCCACAATAAGATGCTCAAGACTTTTTTTGTCCATTTTCTGGCATTAAAGTAAAGCTTATCGTGGGTTACTGCCAGTTATTTATGGTTCCGAGGGAAACAATATGTTGTATTATTAGTGTAACACAAGGTTTCTGATTAATCGCAGATGGTGAGGAAATATTTTTATCACTTGTATGTTGTGCAAGATTGGAAATCACCAAACAGCGGTCAAATTCTGTTGAATTAGGTCTGTGGCAGTTACCATTAGTCTTTGGCACGTTTCATCACTGATGATTCATCAGCAGCCATTAAGAGCAGCCATATAGACATAGCCGATCATGTAGATCACATAAAGGCATCGGTAATAACCAGTTAAATACTCCTTGTAGTAGGTTTAATCTGTGGGAGTTTTAGTGCTGCACACTCCTCAGCCAAAATCTGGCCCATAATGTGGGCTGATGATGGATTTTTGTTTCTGTTCCAGCCCCATGCTGAGGATGTCCTTCATAACATTCTCCTCCAGAGCATCCACCATCATGAAACTGACGGAAAACAGGTAAACTAAGTCACAGCTCTTTTGCTTAATGTAATTAATTAGGTGCAAATGACTAACTGAAGCTGAATTTGTGTTATAAATAAATGTTATTCCAGCACGGAAAGCTCTTACACAAGAGCAATCAGTCGTAAAGTAAACTCAAACTATAGCAGCAGAGTGAAAGCAGATGCTCGCTTGTTGTTGCCTAAAACTCAAGTGTTATTTGGTGTGACCCACTTTGGGAAACCCACTATTAACCACTATTGCGTAAACTGAGGTTCCATTTCCAAAAGAGATGCTTCCAGTTTGCATTAGTGCTCCAGTGAATGAAATGAACGGAATCAGGTGAAGAGGATTGAGGTGTAATAGTCCACACGTTTGGTAATGACAGAGACCAGACTGCTCATTGTGAAGAGAAGAGGGACAAAACACAGACATTGCATAGGACAACACTGCATTTTAAATGTATCCTCATCCAAACCAGCTCAGCTATCTGTCTTCTCTGCAGAGTGGACATCAGAAAGGGGCTGAACGCTCTGAAAAGAGAGATTCCTGGTGGAGACACATTCATGCACCTTGGATTACAGAGGGTAATTCTTTGCTGTGATGCATTTTAATGTTATTTGCTGTGTTTTCAATGCACTTTCGGTACCAGGTACTTTTCTTGATTTCGTTTTCTACTGCAGCTGGTAGCCACTCAATGCAGGGGGATTCTTACGCCACCACAAGGATTTTCCCCAGTAACTAGGAACCTTTAGAGGAACTCATATTTCCACAAAGTGACAAATTTAAGTTTCTTGGACATTATTTTACCATGCAGAAAAGTCCCTGCTCTATGGGTTGCACTTTCTAAAAATACAGGAACATTTCTGATTGGTCAGGCACTTGTAGCATTTTATTTCAGCCACCATTTTTAAAAATCTGCAGCTGCAAACCTGTTTGTGTTTGTTCACTGTGCTTTGACACACTAACATGAAGTTGCAGAAGAAAGTGTTCGACGGGTCAAGTCTAAGTCTTGATGTTGTATAGTTGCGTTTTTCATATGTTAGCAGAAAAAACGTACCTTCACAGGCATTTAGATTGTGGTGGAAACCCAAACAACAATAGGCTGATGTTTGCTCCTTGAAAAGTAATTCCTGGGACTTAAAGTTAGAGGTACTTTGGGTGGAAACACAACGCAAAGAAAAGAACACCAACGGAAAACCTTTTCTTTTGAGATGCTTTCCATCTGCAAGCAAACAGAGGAACATCTGCACTTTCAGGCTGCCATTTTTTAAAAAACCTGGGTACAGTGAAATAAAAAATAGTGGTTGCAATTTGCAGTCGGTGTGCAGGATGTCTGTGGTGAAAACATTTGGCTCAGCTCACTTAGAACCTCAGCCAAGGTGATACCACAAAAACTATCAGGTATTATTCCCAACTTTTACCAATGGAAAACCAAAAAATAAGGGCTCCACGCAAGTCAAGTCGTACCATGCAGTAGAGGTATGGCAAAAGTTCATTGAACTATGGGCTTAGATGTTAAATGTTTGGTATTTCCCAACAATCTGACCATGAAAATGTCCTCTCATTTGAAGGCAAACGAGCAGATACACCAGGAGAACTTTGGTAAGCATCAGAAAAGCCATTCATATGAAAACCTACTTCAGGCTGAGGCATGAATTGTGCTGAGGTTATAGCACGCCTGTATGTTTCTTCCAGGCACGGCCAGTGTGATTATTGCACTGACAGATGGAGAGCTGCAGGAACACCAGCTCATCACTGCGCAGCAAGAGGTAGCAACTTCACACTGAGGCCTGATTTCCTAAACGGCTGCAACTTCAGTAACAGAAGCAGAAATACTCTCATTGCTTGAGTGCCAGTTTTCTGGAAGTAATAGATGTTTTCCCTCTGTCTTTCAACAGGCAGAGAGAGCCAGGTCTCTTGGAGCTATTGTGTACTGTGTTGGTGTTAAAGACTTCAATGAGACACAGGTAACAGCCACGCCAGCGCAGTAAATGCATGCTGTGTTTGGCAGGTTAACACCTATATTCCATACACGCTATACATCTGCTTTGAAATAAAACCTCACTTTTAAAACTACAGGCCGATTACAGTTTACCATGCATGTACTCTATACCACATGTGCTCAGGAATCCAGAGTTGTGGAAATGCTGTTACCTCCATGTTGCGTGGTGTGTATTCAGTGGCCCCTGCGCAATTTGGCTAACCCATAATTTAAAATTTCCTGAAAACTAATCCAAGTGATTTTTAAGCTGCCCCTTTGGCCGCTGCAGATGCCAACTGGAATAATGTCTAAATAATACTCAACAATTAGCTTCAACATGATGAGGAGGAGGGTGATTCGGGTTCCTGTATTTACGTGAAAGATATTTGAGACTTTGGTCGACCTTCAGTAACCGGGCATGGTCTCCCTCCAGTTTAGTTCAAGCTCCATTTGATTGATTGTAAATGGACCCATTACCTGATTGTGGATAATGTGCGATTATTACTGTGGAGGGGATTCCCTGGTTTTACAGTGTGTGCATGCAGTTTTTCATGGAGTTCAGACTCTCGTTGTACAGATCTACCTGTCTACAATGTCTGAAATTCATCACAACAGCACACTTGAGGCCAATTTGGACACTTTATAAAATATCAAGTAACAGCCACTCACAGTCTCCCTAACCACAGTTACCAGAAAACACTAAAAATCTAGTAGTTCAATTTGTCACAACGTACTTATTCAGTAAATTGTTTTTTAAACGTTTTGTTAATAAGACCTTTTTCTCAACAGCCATATTAATCTGAAATATGAGAGTAAAAACAGGTGTTACTAATGATACAAGTTAAGGCCACAAAGACTTTTACAGGTTATGCTTTCTTGGTTAATGTCATGTTCTCATAACAAAAACATTACTGGCTTAATTAATGTCAAGTTGCCATAACAAAGACATCTCAAATAATGTCAACTTTGCATTTAAGATGACATAATTTACCAAATGCCACGTAATGACAACGGGCATAAACATTCGTAAAGGCTCCTTTATGTTCAGATGTCAGGTGTAATAATTAGTATCATTGGAAACAGGAATCATGTCATGTTTATGGCAGTGTCATAACAGTCTTATGCACACCCCTTCAAATCAAGCTTTATCTTTAAGTCTTTACCTCCATCCACACCTCTGTCTCCACCTCTGTCCTTATAGCTGGCCACCATTGCGGACACCATCGAGCACGTGTTTCCTGTGCTGGGCGGCTTCCACGCCCTCCGGGGAGTCATTGATTCGGTAAATAAACTCTTCTCCACTCACGGAAGCATTCCTGTTGCTGAGGCTCACAAGGAGCCCATGCAAACACCCACATCCATGTATTTATTTTGTATCTGTCCTGTATTAGTACAACTACCTTTTATTACTCCCATGGGTGTCAGAACTGACTTTAGAAAACACTCAAAAGTATGAATGCACAGAAAACTCACTCCATCTGCTATAATAGGAGTGTATTGAAGAGCTTACTCCCAGCCTTGTTCCTCTTCAGCCTCTAAATCCACTCACTACATAGGTTTTTACAAAGTAAAACAGATTTGTAGCCCACTGTCACAGTTTTAGTTTCAATCTTTTTTCTGTTGTTTAAACCTGACCTTCAATCAGCATGAAGGTGAATAGACAATGACTGAATTTTCATTTTTGGGTGAACTATCCCTTCAACATAAAAAGACAAAGAGCTTTTAGCTTGTGCACTGGATGACTCAGATAACTTTGGCGACCTTGTGTTTTTGGTTTTGAAAAGGCTAAAATAAGAGCCCACCCTCTAAACACTTTATTTAAGTACATTGTAGTATCATTTTTACTACAGCGGGGCTTGGAAAAACAAGGCTTGACAGGTCTGCCGTACCTGGTTACAGCTGCTGAGCTGTTGTCTGACCGCACTGGTGTGTTTGTAAGTGTTTGTAGCTAGAAGCCGACCATCACAGAGAGATGGGAGATGCGGTAATCACCCAAATATGTGAATAACCCTGCACATTTTCAGGCAGTTAGGACTTGGTTGTGCATATGAAAAATAACTTTACAGAGAAGTTCGAAGGACCACACCCCTGTCTAATGACCTTGTGAAGTTAGTATGAATGTCAGATTGTCATTTTCAGGAAGTTAAAACCAATGATGCTGAAAACATACCGGGGGAGGGGGTTTTCAAAGACATTTGACATGCAGTTCTGATGAAGATGTGACCAAATTGTTCCAAATAAGCATTAAGGAAGTGGAAAATTTTCAAAAGTGAGAGACACAGTGATACAGTATGATTAAGGAAATGACTTAAGAGCCCTAGAGTATTTTTTTTATTGAGCTCTCGGCTCCGATATTTTATATGAACAGGGCAGGATAAGGGCAGCGTAAGTGTTCAAGAAAATAATTGCTGTCGTCTTTGTTCTCTTTGTTTCCCCTCCAGATCATCAAGAAATCCTGCATTGAGATTTTGGCAGCTGAGCCCTCCAGCGTGTGTGCAGGAGGTGGGGAACTGAAACACATACACTCATGCACCCTCTCCTGAGTCATCCACGCTGATGTCAGCCTCCCATCATTTCTTCAGCTGTGTTAATTGCATTACTGGGTGCCCCGTCCCCCCTTCTCTCACCTCAGTAACGACATTCCCAGCCTGAAAAATGACCATATATGAGCATCTGACAGGAAATCTACTGGGACAGGACATTGCAGTGGGGATAATATTATAGGGTCTCGTTAAAAGGGACTGACCGTGAGAGAGCTGCAGTGGTGAGATTGGCTGCAGCAAAGTAGACAACATCCTTTAGAGTCCTGCCAAGAGAAAGATTATGACAGTTAAAACAACATTAAATAGACATTAAAAGGCACAAATGAACAGATAAAAGCAGGGGTTGATTAAACTCTTTTGGCAGAAGCAGAGGAACTTTTACTGCTTCTCACATCTGCTTTTGTCTTTTATTATTAAGCAGTGAATTAGTGTCACCCTTCAAGAGGAAAACTATTTCACTTGAAAGTGAATGCTGGTGTGCAGTTCACTTCAGTCCTGCAGGCTCACTCTCGTCATAATAAGATCGCTTCCATTAAAGGCAACATTCCAACTATTTAGGTTAATGTCCAATAATTATAAGTCAGTCAAATGCCGACACATTTGTGGGGTGATTTTTCTGCAATTTTGTATTTTGTTTACTCAGATTCCTTCCGCCCCATTACAAGCAAATTTTGGCTCATAAATGCAAGTTGCATGACTAGATAGTTTGCCTGGTCCATCTGACAATGTCAGAGATTAAAGCCAAAACTAATGTGTCTCTCTTTTTCCCTTTTCATGTCTCTTTTTGTGAATTATGCACTGCAAGAAATAATTGAGAAAACTCAAAATTTCAAGGCAGCTGCCTTCATAAGATTTTTCAATTTTCAATCAAACTCAAACTCTTAAGGTTTTAAATAAGCTAAACAAAGTTTTGTCGACCTATAATGTTTTTTTGAGGTAATTTACTTTTCTTCTTCAGATAAGCTTGAATCTTTGTGTTTTAGAAACCCCCCAAAAAGTTGCATTTCCAAAATAGTTCACAGTGAGCTGTGAACCTGGTTTGTCATTACTTGGGCACTTGAAAATTAAAGGATTGTACTTGAAAATATTAAATCATTAACCATTATTCGCTTCCACTTTAATGTGTTTGCTCAGCAATTTATGATATACATTTTTGGGGTTTCTAAAACTCAAAGTTTATCTAAAAAGGAAAAGAACATTATCTCAACAAAACATTATAAGTTGGTAAAACTCAGGGGTTTAGGTTGGGTTCAAAACTCTATTGAAGTAAGTCACCTTGAACTTTTGAGTTGTCTCTGTTTTGTGTATTATAAAGTATCTTATATGCATTCATATAACAGATGACAAAGAGTACTAAATTAGAAAAATGGGCAAAGAAAAATATATGCTCATACATACAAGTATATACATAGATAACCATATACTGCATTCTGTATACATTCATACATAATTAGAGTAAGCAAACATATAACAAGATATTAAATGAATCAAATTTTGTGCATTTTAGCCTTTTTTTCACATGAACCACACTACAACTCTTAGATTTAGAAGGATAGTTGTTTAAGCCACCTAAAAAAATCTGAATCAGTTTAAGTGTACTCTATATTTATTTTCACCACATCAGCTTGCTGTCAGGCAGCCTTTTTCTGATGGGAAACCACCATTAATTAACTCTCCAAACCGACCAGACTCATTTTGCAAAACCAGTAATTTTGCAGAGCACAGACATTGTTGGTCTACCACTGCCTCGATCAGTTAGTTTGTTTGTCTCATAGTGTGACTTTGCTGTTTGAAATGGTTTGTTCAGATTCACCGAAGTCACACAGTAACACAAACTAACTAACCGATCAAGGCAGTAAGATAAAAACATTGTTTTTGCCATAGGACTTTGGTTGCTTTGGAGAGAGTGATATTCGGCTCATGTAACGGTGGTTTCTCTTAAGAAAAGGGTGTCTGACAACAAGCTAAGGTGATGGAAATATTCTAAATATGGTGTACACTTAAACTGATAAAATATATTTTCCTGCTGACTCTGTCCATGGCAGAACATTGCTTAGCTTCCTACACCAGTACTCCTGCTGCTTCTCCAAACTGGAGTTATGCCGACCACCATCCACTGTAGGTGGTACACTGACTACGGATAAGTACCTCAAACAACCCCACTTAAAATAATCAGAGGTGTCCCTTTAAGGCCCATATTTACAGATATATTGGCACAGTTCTGTCATTGATCTCACATGGAGAAATAAACTGAGTTAATGGAGAGGAAGCCTTTCAGAGTTTAAATACTAATGCACCATACTGTCCATATAGTATAAAATGTCATTTTTCTTGGCAAAGAGTCTAAAATGTAAAACTGTGTGTCATGTAACCAGAGTCCTTCCAAGTGGTGGTGAGAGGAAATGGTTTTCTCCATGCCAGAAACATCGACCAGGTGCTGTGCAGCTTCAAAATCAATGATACAGTTACAGTCAGTAAGTATACCTACATTTTGCGTGTTTCTGTGTTTCTTGGTGTAAACCCATCCTGTCTGTAACAAGGTTTTTTGTCAGCTCTTGTCTAGGCCCACGTACCTCCTTTGGAAAGCTCAGACTGAGGAGTCTACTTTGGAGGAATGTACATTTATCAAAATGTTTTTTTTCCTCTTAGATGAAAAGCCGGCCGGAGTAGAAAACACCTTCTTGCTGTGTCCGGCTCCTGTCCTCGATGAAGTTGGGAAGTAAGTGCCTCTTTTTTTTTTCTTTTTTTTCTTTTTTTTTTACAACTGTGCGACTTAAAATCTCAAGGGGAAGCACTTAACTGTATATTTCACACTAAATGGCATCCATGTGCACCTGAGATCACGTTCTTTGCCTCAAACACATGTATGCATGCACGTGATTATGGGCACAGACCATAAGAAGCCTGCCATACATTAGCTTCTTTTTATGATCCCTATCCATGGCCGCATTCCTCTTTTCTAGATCCCAGCGCAGCTTAGCAAAATATAAGGGTCTCTGGAGCCGTGCCAGTACACGCAGTGGTAAACCCTTCATGCATTTGTCCTGCTTCTGTCCTGGATTAGAACAGAGCAGTGAAAACAACTGCAGGCAGTTGGTTTTTGAGTCACATAGACACTAGTAAGTCAAAACTAGAAGCTTACAAATCTAAAGTGACTCATCGCATGTCTTGCTTAATCATTGGTTTTGAAGTTTGATGACAAAAATGCGAGCTGATGTTTTGTTTTGTTTTCTTTCACTGACTCCTTTGTTTCAGAGCAGTGGAGTAAATGTGGACCAGCAGCTCAGCAGCATTTTCTTTAAAGCTGCATTAATCAAAATGTTTAAATTAAGAGTGGATCAAATAACTGTTTAATGTTAAAGGGGACACTTGTAGTGACAAACCCACAGAGACCCACAGCTCTGCAGTGTCCTTCACCTCTATGGCCCATTTTAGCTTCTTTCAGCTTATTGTTTTAGTTTTACTGTTTTGGTAAAGTCTCACTGCTCACATCAGTGTCATTTATTCTGGATTAAATGACATTGGATTATATTTGTCAGTTGAGAATCGGGTCTACTGACATACACTTAAAAATACAGCGTATTTCAATCTCTTCAGTGTTCTCTGGGTTTCTGAGGGAAAACAAGGAGGCAGCGGGATGTGAAAAAACTAAGACAACTGAGGTCATTTTACTCAAACATTCACCACACGACAGTCACACAGTTTTCTGGTGTGACCAACCCCGTCCGCGGCCAGAGTCGCTCTGTATCAGCTGGCTGTAGCGTCTTTTTAGAGCCCAGCCGTGGTCCAACGTCAACAATCCACAAACCTCTCTAACCTAAGTCTTTATGGGAAGAAAAGTACAGCAGGCCACAGAGGAGGAGGGGTCAGTGGACGGTGGTTAAAGACTTTAAAGAGCAAGAACAGTCAAAGAGGGGAGGAGGAGGCCTGTCAGCTTATATTAGACTTTATTTCTTTGCACATTTTCTTGTCCAGGAAGGGTATTTGTGTTGGTGATAGCATACTTCTGTAATTATGATAGAAATTCCTTCCTTTTATTCTCCCATAGAAGTTATAAATCCAATTTCCAGTCAATATTTGCACTGGCAGTGGTGTGGAAAGAGAGAGGTTTTAATTTTAAATGCAGTGGGGAAAGATTTAAACGACCTGGACAGATGACTCGAGCTCTGAAACTTTAATCGATACCTTAGCAGAAGGGTCGTAAAAGTTCCAAAGAATATTAGCATTTTTCAGCTAAATTTCTGTACAACCCAAAACTTGCACTGTTTTAATTTAGCCTCACTGCTCACAATAAAGCTCTAATAACACACTGTGTGCTACCTGCCCAACACCAAAGGTAAACACAGTTAGCAACTAGCTGGTGAGCAGATAACAAGTCGTGTTTCCCTTGTGGAGACCAAAACCGAGCAAATAGGAGAGTGAATATTGAACTTTGAGTCATGAATCCTGTTTACAGGCAATATTTTCATTGGCAGTGTTGTTGAAAGAGAAAGAATTTGATTTTAACTGCAGTGGGGAAAGATTTAAACAACCTGGACTGATGACTCGAGCTCTGAAGCTTTATTCGATACCTTGGAGAAGGGTCGTAAAAGTGAGGGTGCTTCATGTGCCTTTAAACTTCCCATTCAGCCAGTTCGTTCTACATTTGTATATTTTTTCTACTCTAGCCTTTAAACTTTCCATCCCATCCACCCGCAACGCTTAACGTCCCAACTCTCCAGTCCCCTCACTTATCTCCTCCTCCTCTCCCCCTCTCCCCTTTCCCCTCCACCTCTGCCTTCACTTTCGGTGCCACGGTGGCTCTTTTCACCAAAAGCTTTGCCTCGCTGGTCGTTTTCCAGCCCCCCACCTCACACCCCTTCTGTCTGCCCGTCTGTATCTGTCTTTTATTTGTCTTCCTCTTTCAAACCCTGTCAGTCTTACACTTTCTTTCAACAGCCTCCCTGTCCGGTTTCAGCTGATCAAAGCCGTTTAGCAGCTAGCCTCGTCTTTCAAGTGTGTGGTCATGTGTTTGTATGCAGAGTGGAAAAACCTTCAGAGAGACTGTTTAAACTGCTCCATTAATACCCAGACTGCTCGTATTGGTGTTCATATCATGGAAGTTCATTTACTTGGTACCAGATTTGACACTTTTGTGGCGACTCCACTCAAAACCCAGCCTTTATCATTGCTGCATTGCATTCTGGTCTATTTTCTGATAGTTCAGGTATAGAAATTGGTCTCTCTGCCTATCTGGACTTGACATCATGTTGTCTATGTTTGACCAGTTATACAAATGAAGAATAAAAGGTGACCCATGCTACCTAATGTTTGGCAGATGAGTCTGTCTAGTGTGTGTGTGTGTGTGTGTGTGTGTGTGTGTGTGTGTGTGTGTGACTGCCTGCCCTGTCTGGTTTATTCCTCGCTTAACAGCTGTCAGACATGGTGCTCCACAACCAACACTTCCTCCCCACTGGTTCCTCCACATCCTCAAATTCACGCTGGTCAGTTTTCTCTGGCTCCTTCTTAGCATCCCTCTGTCTCTGCCCTTTCTTTACCTTTAATCTTCAATAAAAGTGTTTCAGTTGAAAATTTAAGTTTCCAGGGAATCCTGAGTTCTGTGAGCGCTGAAGTCAGCAGTGTGTTTGTTTTACTTCGTAGCAGTTTTTCAGCATCATATTTTTCAGATGTCCTATAGAATAAACAGGCCACAGATGAGTATTATTCCTTTTCCATACACATGTGCTGCCTTGGCTTGACTCGATTTGATTTGGCACATTTGCATCTCCATTATATCAGAAATACCTGCCCCACAAGAGGCTTAGCTCACGTCAAGTGACTGTAAAATGGCGAATAAACACACCCCTATAAATTCTTTTTAAAAAACACCTTTTCCTCTGCTCCCGGTGCAGCTCGGCATGGCTAAAGCCCCATGTGTTTCTGTCAGCTGTCACGATTCCTGGCTTTCTTCTGACAGAACTGTCCAGGAAAAGATTAAATTATAAGGTTGGCAAGATGTTAATGTTAATAATACAGATTTATCATCAAAGCCAACAATAAATTGATCCCATAAGAGACTTGTCCACTAAAGTTTGGCACAAGGTAGACTCGTTTCTTCTGGTCCTTCCTCTGGTTGAAAGAAGCATGTAGGTTCATGAGGTTTGGTTCAAGAGCTGAGGTTGGATGGAGTCCAGTTCAGGGACTACTGTATGATCAGAGTACAGTCTGTGGTATTTGTTCCAGCCCTCATCCACTGTGATTGGACAGCTGGGTTAAAAAGTGAGAATGTCAGGTGCAGCATTTTACCCAAACTCTTATTGCCTGTGTAGACAGTTTGATATAGCTCACTGTCATATCATCCACTGTTGGAAAGAAACAAGTTTGAGTCAGTCCCGCTGTCACCTGCCATAGAAACTCACTTAGAGAATGTAATCTTTTTTAATAAAATAGTTCCCAACAAATGCTATATTTACTCCTGTTTGAGTAACATTTGCTAAAAAAAAAAAAAGGAGGTCTAAACGCATTTCTGGATTGAGAAAACTTAAACTATTGTTTGCTTGAGTTGAGTTTTAGAAACCCCCCAAAAATCGTATTTAAAAAATTGTTGAGCAGATTCATTGAAGTGAAAGTGAATAATATTAATAAAGTAATATTTTCAATTGCAAGCACCCAAAAAATGACAAATTACAGCTCACAGTGAACAATTTATGAAAAACAAATGTTTGGGTTTTTTTTAAACTCAAAGATTCAAGTTTATATAAGAAAGAAAAGTAATAATATCTATAATCTTAACAAAAGATTATAGGTCGGCACAACTTTGATAAGTTTATTTCAAAACTTTATTGTTTTTGAGTTGGATTAAAAATTCAAAAATGAAGTGAAGGCAGGTGCCTTGAAATTAGAAGTTTTCTCAGCTTTCTTACAGTGTATTAAAGAACCTAAATTAGTCATGAAATGCTTTCCTACATTGCTGTTTTCTTCAAGCCTTTTCTATCAAACTGTGTTCGTAGTTGCCTAATCCTAGCACATAAGTTTTAACTTACATCCGAGGGATGTTTTTCATGTTGTTACCCAACAAAAACATGAACACAAACTGCTCCTTCTTCAGTCTGTTTTGAAGTTTCAATTCCTGAGTTTCCAGCTGTTTGTTCTCAGAAAGCTGCGTATGCTGTTGATCATGAACTTCACCCACTGAACCAGTTCCTCTCTCCCTCCACCCTCCCTTTTTCTCCAAACCAGACAGACAGACAGCTCTCTTAGTCAGAGAAGACAGGTTTATCGGTCAAATAGCCTGCTTTTCATCTGCCAGACCTCATTCATATCCACCTGGCCCTCTACTGAAGAAGAACTGGGGGAAGAGGAGGGGGGGGGTTGTTTAAAATGCCTTTCATCCACATGTTTTGAAGATCTGAACGAGAACAGGCTCCAATGGAGGTCACATGAGATTCTCAGAATTGTTTTTCCCAACTTGGAGGAGGAAGGGATTCAGACCATCAAGAAAGACTCTGGCAGTTCCAAAAATCTTAGGAGGGTTGGAGATCTTCAGAGCAGTTTTGACACAGATGAGGAGGATGAGCAAAAACATGTTTTCACAAAGAATTTGTGATTGTTTTGCACCAACAAAGATTAATTTAATCTAAGATTTGTCTAATCAGACCTTAGTGAAACTAGGTTTAAGATGCGTAACAAATAAAAATGAATCACTGTTTAGTAACAATAAGTTTATTGATTTAAACTGAAATTAAATATGGAGCTTATGTAAAAAATAAAATAAATTAAAACTAACTTCAAGCACTGTTGGGACAAAGTAAGTATTAGAGGCAGAAAAAACTTTGGTTATTCTGTATTCCTTCAAAAAATGTTGAATTGTTTTCTAGATAGCTAAAAAAAATTTAAAGGTACATTGTTTGCAAGCTAGCTAAAAATGAAATAAGTTATGTTGTTTGCTAGCTTGCTAGAATAGAAAAAAATTACATTGTTTCCTAGCTAGCTAAAAAGTTAATAAAATGTTGCATTGTTTGCTAGCTAGTGAAAAGGTCGGTTAGCCTAGTTAGCTAGTTCGCACATAATTATTGTACTTAGTCCATTCAGAAAAGTAACTATTTTAAATGTTAAACTTCTTTTAGGGTAAGTTTACATACTGGATCGCTGTTTAAATTGGAGTTCAAGTGTTGGTGCAACAGAATCAAATTTAATCTAGATTTAGAGGAAAAACTAAATTTAGGTCTAAATTCCGCTTTAAATTTAATATTTCCTAATTTAAAGCTGGTTTAAAAGTCTGTTGCAACACAATTTAAAGTTAAACCACAATTTAATCAGGGTTAAAAAGTAATCCTTGTTGGTGCAACTCAACCTAAAAGTTTTACTTTGCTGCATTTTACACTCTATAAAGGAAATTATTTAGCAGCTGTGAGTAGACATCATTGATGGTATTTAAAGAGATTGTTCTCATTCCTCAGAGTGCAATTAGTCTGGTGTCATGTCTTGGAAAAACACACAACTTGCCCAGAACCATAAAAACAAAATCTCATCTAGCAGGTTATATTTTGTCTTTTTTTCCATTTCCATTTTCTTCATTTCATCTATCCCACCTTGGCGTCCTTGCCTGCTGCTCTGCGGCTCCTTGGCTCACACAGTCACACCTACAGCTTGTTGTTTTTTTAACCACAGTGGAAAACTTTTGTATTTGGTTCATTTGGGTTCGAACGGCTCAATTACAAGCGAAACAGGGCTCGTAAACAAGAGTCAATCGACTCACCAAGTAGCTCATTTACTGGCTACAGTTTTGGTTGCATGTCCTCCTGCCAGGTTAGAGATTTTGGCAGCTGCAGAGACGTCTGCTTCCAGCTTCTGTAACGTGAGCGTCAGTCTAGACGACACTTTGTTCTTGCTCTCCTTCAGCTCATGATCCCGTGTGTTTTGTGGTTGTTTCCTGTTGGTTCATACATTCTCACTTCTAACAAACCAGCAGGCAGTTCGGTGACGTTATTTGGTGTGAACCCAAGTTCAAATGACATCATTCTGGTCAAACATACTGAGCTTCAGGAGGAAATGCTTCAGACTAAATAAACTGCTCCAAACATGCTTGTCGTGGAGCGTAATGTTACATCCCAGCATGAAGAGACAGAACTTACTCGTTTTCTTGTGTGTGTTGTTTTGTTTCAGGGTGATTTATCTACAAGTGAGCATGAACGACGGCCTGTCCTTCATCAGCAGCAACGTCCACATCACCACCACGGAGTGTGTAAGTGGCAGGTTTTTGTCCCCAGTTCATGCATTCAGCCTGCAGTAGCGCTGCAGAATATGTATAATTCAATGTGTGGTTCAGTAGAATCATAATAAGTATTAATCAAAACTCTTGTAATTTTACAAATATTCTCAAAAATATATGGCTAAAACAGGTGAAAGATGTTTTTCTCTACAGGTCCTTTTGGAGTTGCATTAAAGTGAAGTAATGCAAGCAATCATTCAGTGAAAACAGTAAAAAAACATAAATAAATAAAGGAGCCTCTTTGCACCTGATTGTCCATCTTGTATCCATTTCAAATTAAAAGCCCTTAAGCATTTTTGTTAGTTTGTTAAGTAGGTGGTGGAAAACTTAATATTAGATGCATCAAATCTGAGTCTTGCTGTTTTGCACTTTCATACTGAAACAAATACATTTCATATACATATAGTTACAACAAAGAACTTTTATATTGTGTTAGCCAGGGAAAATGCAAACACAGGCTCATTTCATCTGATTTCACAGAGCATCCAACACAGTGGCAGACATAAAAAAAATACTTTATAGAACTAGTCGATCTTCTCACGGATGGTCTTGTTTTCTTATGTGAGTCATATCGAAGCATCAGTATCAAATTAAGACTGTTTCATAACCAGTTAAAAATTCCTTGTAGTAACTTTAAAAATTAAATTATAGATGTTCTCTCAAGATTTGATATGTTTTGCAACATAGTAAAAGAGTTTTTCCAGGTCTTCTTGTATTGCATGTGGTTTCCACTCCTCTTTCTTCCTCTCCAATCTCATCTCTTTTCCTAGAAGTCTGTTGTTTTGTTCTCTGCAGTGAGTTTCCTCACCCTCTTAATCTCTTTCATCTTCCCTTCTTCAATTTTGTTATTTTCCCCTTTTTTGGGGAACCAAAGAGAGCCAAACCACAGGGGTTTGTAGTAGCGATCCACCCAAAAAAAGACCTTCTGAACCCCCCAGGGTGGCAGGAGACAAAAGGTTAGAGAAGCAGGTTCATGACCGTGAGGCTGTGGGTTCAGGCTCAACATTTTGGTTGTGAATGTGAAAAAGAAGCATCCTGTTACTGTATTTTCCCCTCAGTTGGAGCTGCTGGATGTCGATACTTGGATGCTCTTTGCTGTAATAAAAAAAAGTATTAAAGAGCTCATATTTTCAAGGCAGCTGCTTTCACTTCAAACGTCAAAAATTCTTCAGAGTGAGCTGTCAACCTGATTTATCGTTATTTGGGTACTTGAAAAATAAATGGTTACATTTGAAAATATTAAATTATTAACCATTATTCACTTCAACAAGTTTACTCATCAATTTTTAAAGTACAGATTTTGGGGGGAGTCAAAAACTTGGATTCAAGTTCAAGAAGAAAACATTAGTTGGTGAAACTTTTTCATAAATTAAAGGAAAATTCAGTTTTTGTTTGCCTGTCTCACATTAATTAGAGTCCAAATTAATGCCGAATGTGTTAGGATTTAAACAAGGTGGAGGACCCAAATGCAGACCACACAGAGGAGCAGTTCGAACGGATATTTAATTAACAACAAAAGAACAAAAGGCTTAGAAAAATCCAGCAGGTGAGGGTCAAAAATCCAGGCAGGGAAAAAACCAAAAAGCCACAAACAGGAGAGCAACCAAAAATCCACATACAGGAGAACACTAGGAAACCAACAAGCACAGAGACGAGGCGAGAGGGAGTGACAATGAACCGACAAACAAAAGAGGACAAGACACAGGATTAAATACACTAGGAAGGGGAAGAAAACAAGACACAGGTGAGGGCAATCAGACAGGTGAAAATAATCAGTGATCACAAAGGGAGGGAACACAGACAAAGACAGGAAGTAAAACCAAAACACATGAGGGAGGAACAGAAACTATCAAAATAAAACAGGAAACAACCAACAAGAATCCCAAACCATGACAGAATGTTTGCCAAATGAGTAAGTGTCTGTTTATGAGTCCTAAGAAGTCATTAATAATCTTTTAGAAGAAGTAGATGTTTATAGCGGTTAAATTGAGAAATATGTTAATGGAGTTTGGCAGGTTACCTCCTAAATTAAAAAAGAGTGTGTATTTATGGAGCAGTGGGCTTTTGTTTACAGGATGACATGCTGAGCTTTACACTGACAGACAATTGACATTTATAATCAGCTGATCAACTTACAGTGAAGGACTCATTGCTTATTATTATCAGTTAACAATAATGTGCACGTCCTGCGTTCCTGCAGTGTTCCTGCAAGCTGCAGGGCTTCCCCAAGTCTGGAGAGGAGGGGGCAAGGGAAACAATTTGCTTCAACCATAGATCACATATTAAGTAGGATTTCAACCTATTTAATATATAGTCTATGGCTCCAACTCGCTATTTGGACTGCAGTACTAATTTTTGCATGCAAAATTGCTACATATTGCTCATTTAAGACTTGGAGTTGGGCTCAAACGTATTGAAATAAGTCGCCTTGAAATTTTGCATTGTGTCAACTTTGTTTTTACAGTGTTGTAGCTCCTAGGTATGTGAACATATATGACTGTGTCAGTGGGACGTGTCAGGGTGGAGCTTCATTCCCTCAAAACCAAAATTAAACAAGATGCAATTTAAGACAATTTAAAGCAATTTCACAAAATAAAAGACGTATGTTGGAACATATGGAGCGGAGCCACAGCGGATTCCCACCCAGCCAAAAAGGAGTGTGTTCTTTGAAGCTGTTCTCCCCTCAGTCCATGTGAGATCATATCCATGAAAATGCTGTGAATCCAAACAACTGTGTTGTGGTTCATAATATATGGAGCTCAATTGGACATACCATTGCAATTAGCTGCTTCTCGCCACTAAACTAAACCATATAGGCTAAAGTCACACCAGGCTTAAAGAGACACGACAAGTTGCTAACTTGAAAAGGGTAGGCCTGCTGCAATAAACAACAGGCACGCTAAAGTCTATGGATAAATCAAGAATGAAAGCAAATCCCTACGTCCCCCTCCCCTAATCCTCCCTAAGTGCCACTTCTAGCTGTTTTAGCCTTTGTAGTTAGTCCACAAAATATGCACATATAGCACAGCAAAACACACACATTGTATGTGCGGGAGGGACAAAACGCAGATGTGGTCACAGTTGAGATTTTTGCCATTGTTTGCTACACCATTACTTCACAAATTCTGCGTGTCGGCTGTTGAAAGTTATATTAAAAACTATGCTGATTGGGACATTTCTGAGAAACAGTCATTCGCTGTCGACGACGGACCCCACTGCTGAGTTCAGATAAATCCCCCATGTCTTTGCCGCAAGATAGATAGGGGAAAGTCTAACCACATGTGATCCTCATCTGCGGTCTGTAATGGGAACCATGTTTGGCTCATGGACGCCTGCCTGGCTTAAAGCGAGCAAAGTAACTGATGGATTCATTCAGGGATCACAGGACTTACACCAACCACTGTCATCAGAAAAACAAAAACATGAGTATTTACAGTGACAGAACTGACAAAGAAGGAAAACAGGAAGGCTTCCCTTAGCTTCCCTAAAAATATATCAAGTATGATTAGTTTCTGCTTTCCCTAATACTGTTATTACTGATGTACAACATTTTCTTTTTCTTAACTTTACTGCTACTCTTTTGATTGTCACTACTACTTCTGTTACTTCCACTACTTTTGTGAGTTGAATCTGAAGTTTAAAGGGACAGTATATAGGTTTACTTATCATTGTCAGTGTATTACCTACAGTAGATACCAGTCAGTAGAAACAGCACAGAAGCTAAGTGTGGAGCTGTTTTGGGCAGAGTCTGCAACAAAATGTATTTTACCTGCTTAAAAAAAGATCCATCTAAAACATATCAATATCAGTTTAAATGCACACTATATTTAGAATATATTCATTGCTTTACTGTGTCATCATGCGTCTCCTCTCATTGAAAAACACAGTTATATAAGCCAAATATCGCTCTCCTCAAATCAACCAAACTCCATAGGCAAAATCAGTATTTTCACCTTGCGTAAAACGTGAGCTACTGGTTTACTGCTGCCTCGATCTGTTAGTCTGGTTGTGTTATTGTGTGACTTTGGTGAATCCATACTATCCTTTTAAAACACCAAAGTGACACAATAACAAATAATAAACCAACCAGTGGAGACAGCAGTAGACCAGCAACTCTTTTGTTGTGCAAGGTAAAATGACTGTTTTTGCCTATGGAGTCTGGTTGGTTTGGAGTGATTAGCATTTGGCTTATGTAATAGTGGTTCCCCATCAGAAAAGGTCACCTGACGGCAAAGTAAAGCAGTGAAAACTGTCTAAATATAGCATACGTTCACACTGATATTGATATATTTTTAGATGGGACCTATTTTAAGTGGCTAAAATACCTTTTGATGCTGACCCTGTCCACAGCAGTACATTACTTAGCTTCCATGCTGGTACATCTAATACACCGACTATCAATAAGTACCTCATACAACCCCACTTCAAAATATCCCTTTAACTCTTTGTCCGGCTAGGTACATTGGTAGTTTGGTTCAGTAGTACTGTGTGTGTCATAGTGATGTACAAGTGTGTGTGTGTGTGTGTGTGTGTGTGTGTGTGTCCTCCAGTTCGATGGCACCATTCTCCTGATCACCCTGCTGGTGTTGTTCCTCCTGCTGGCCCTGCTCTTCATGTGGTGGTTCTGGCCTCTCTGCTGCACTGTGGTAAGAAACTTAACACTACATTCAGGAAGTGGGCCATTTTAAAAAGCAACACTTAAATTACAATTATCCAGCGCTTCAGAGGGGTTTGTCTAAACTCCACAGGGCCTGTAAGCACTTTAGCAGCCCTTACAAAAAAAACACACACACAAAGCGTTGATGTGATTAATGTTTGAGAAAAGCTGAAACATCTCTTTATTCTTCCACAGGTGATCAAAGAACCACCTCCTCCACCTCCCCCTGAGCCTGTGAGTCAAAACATGCAAACACACACACACACACATTTACCCACCAAGTCTGAAGGAGAATGTGTGTCTGATACTTCTAGTATATTCACCCTAATCTCAATAAATAGAATAAAAATGTTGTGCAGTTGATCGATATGAGTCCCGCCCCTTTTTCCTCTGTGCTCCAATAACAGTTGGGCAAGTTTGATCCCCGTCAGTCAACTTTTTCTTTTCCTGTTTTTTTAGGTCAGAGATATTCTTGCTTTTTAAACACATGTTAATGCATGCATGTTATTTCTGAGGAAGTTCACAACCAATGCTCCAGACGGACACAGGATACACAAAACGCTCATGATGCACATGCGAACGAGCCACTAAATCTACATCAATGGTTAGCTAGCCCAGCTAACTTAAGATGTGACTATATATACATCACTTTTATAGGTCCAAGCCCAGCACACAATATATCTAAGTGCAGTATCTAAGCACAAAAGCACCAAAATGAAAAGGAGTTTTTTTTTTGTGTGTGTGTAGTTTAGTTTAGTTTATTCTCCATGACCAAGTGGTGACCTCCAGAAATTATCTTGTGAACCCTTTTGGGGCCCGACCCCTAGCCTGAGAACCACTGTTTTAAAGTAACCTGTTCAGGATCACACCCTCTGAATCTGTGTGTGAGAAAGTATATAAGACAGGGAAAAGTTATTTTTTGTGTAATTATGTGTGTTTTAGGAGTCAGATGACGAAGACGGCCTGCCTAAGAAGAAGTGGCCCACTGTGGATGCTTCATATTATGGAGGAAGAGGAATCGGAGGGATCAAGAGGATGGAGGTGACAAGATGATGAAAACACACCACCAGAAATCAGATCACTTTAGACTACATTCTCTTCTTCCATTATGTTGTGTTTTCATGTGTTGTGTGCTGTGTGTAGGTACGCTGGGGAGGTAAGGGCTCGACCGAGGAGGGTGCTAAGCTGGAGAAACCGAAGAACGCTGTGGTGAAAATGCCGGAGCAGGAGTACGAGCCCTTCGAGCCCAAACCTAAGAAAGCTCACAACAAGAAGGAGCCTCAGAACCGGAAGTGGTACTCGCCCATCCGGGTAAACACACACTCAGTCTCCCTCTGGACCAGCAGACAATGGGGCACTAAAATGTTGTCATTCAACTGACTTATTAATGAAGAAGGCATCAGTGCATCCCTGCTGTCCTGAAACAAAATCTCAGCTTTTCAGGAACTCAAAAATCTGCCTTGTTTACAGACTGACCGCTGTGCGTTTTTGAGCTCCTGCCCAGTGAGTTTCAAATAACTGAGGGTGGCAGAATTTTTCTCAAGCCACAGAGGAGCCCGAGCTCCTTCAGCTGAGGTTAAAACATGAAAAGCACCACGAGTGGAGTTGCAAAGTTTTCACAAGACAGCAGGGAGGAATAAAGCCCGTCCTGGACATATTTATCTATAATTAGTTGCATAAGCACAGAACTCCACAACTATCAATGTGCACACATAGCCAAAGTAATATAACATATGCTCCAGACAGAGAGACATTATTAGACCTGGCGTCAGTGCTGCTTGTGCTTTAGACACACACTACAATACAGCTCTGTGTAGAAACACTGGCCTTTCATACAGTAACAGCACTTACTGTTATCTGCAGACTACCTTACAACTCTAAATGTTTTGAATGTGACACAGGTCTACAAACAGCACTGCACTGATTCATAGTTGAACTTTATACTGTTCATACATCACAGTCGGTGTAGGGAAAAGGTGAATACACTGTGTGTTGGGTCCCTTTGCAGTTCTACATCTGAGGATAATTTAATTTAGTCGTGGTTAGTTTAAGATATTGACTTCCTTCCTCTCAAGTACCTGCCATTGAGGCTCAGGAGTCCAAACTTTTTTTGGACCAATCACATGCATCATCACAGCAGCATCTTGTACTTTAAAGGGGCAGTTTGAATTATTTGAAGTGGGGTTTTATGAGTTACTTATCCATAGTTGCTGTATTATCTACAGTAGATGGCGGTCAACAAGCCCCCAGTTTGGAGAAGCAGCAGAAGCACCAGAAGCTAAACAATGTACTGCTGTGGAGAGGGTCAGCAACCAAATGTATTTTAGCCACCTAAAAAAGGTCCACCTTAAAAGAAAATCAATATCTGCAAATTTAGAATGTTTTCCACCGCTTTGCCTTGGTGTCAGAGAGCCTTTTCCAACAGGAAACTGCCGTTATATAAGCCAAATATGGCTTTCTCTCCAAAGCGACCAGACTTCTTTTGCAAAATATGTCATTTTTGGTCACAGAATACAGAAGTTGCTGGTCTACCTGTGCCTCTGTCTCTTAGTTTGTTTGTGTTGTTGTGTGATTTCGGTGGATAGTAACAGTGCCTTTAAAGAATCAGAGTTACACAATAACAGCAAGGAGCTAACAGATCAAGGTCGCGGTAGACCAGCAACTCCAAGGTAAAATGAGGGCCTTTTTTTTAACACACTGAAATATGTTGTATTTTTTGCTGTCCACAGTAGTTCATTACTCCGCTCCCATGCTGGTACACCTCTCTTATAGGTAGGAATGATATTGTATATTAAGAATTTGGTTGGTCAAGTAAGATTTGATCGATCTACTATCAAATAAAGATCTGAAATATAATAGAGATTAATTTTAGGAGTATGCGCCACATGTTACCCAATATTCATGTACATGTTTTTAATATGTAAACCTTGACATCTTTATATATTTCATAGGCTATGTAATGTTATCAGAGAATATACAGAAATAAAGCTTTGGGGGGAAGCACACATTTGATATTGTTTGGTATAAGCAAAATCTTTGTGTTTATTCAATTAATTGATTATTAATGTACTTACGATTTGCAACCCTAATTTTATGGATAAGCACTTCATATACCCCCACTTCAAATAATCCAAACTGTCCATTTAATATATTAAAGACCAGATTTGGACTTAGACTTTATTAAATGAGTTTCAGTATATTTTTTTTTCATAAAGGTTTCATTGAAATGCATGAACCCAGGATTACTATAGGCGTTACTGGGATCATCATTTATTTCCTGTGTATTAGAGGTAATCTGCTGCTGAATCATTGGACTGTATTTGTGAAGGGAAACACTTTTTAATGCTTTATTTGTGGCAGCAGAGAAATGGATTCATGGGTAATTAAAGCTCACGTGTGTCCACTTAATCAGACACGAACCAAAATATGACCAAGTGACTAATCAGCACGGCTTCAACCAGAGAGGAAGGAACCAATCAGTGGAATCAGCTGCCGTGGTGTTTGTTTGGGATTAAAACCTGCAGACTCTCGGCTTTGAAGGACCACAGACCAAATGTTTGCTGATACAGTAGAATCAGTATTGTATGGGGTTTTATTGAGGATTGCACTGTGGTGTCCAGATGTGGCCAGCTGTTGAACGTCCGTCTCCATCTGCTCTGTTCTGCTCAGGGTAAACTGGACGCTATCTGGGCTCTGTTTCGCCGCGGGTACGACCAGGTCTCCCTGATGAGACCCCAGCCCGGGGATCATGTGAGTACCTCAGCGGTGCACCATGGACATATTTCATTTCATCAGATGCTTTTACCCACACCCACTTTCATTCACTTCCCTCAGTTCCTCCCTCCTGGAGTGTTTTATACCTGTGGTGACCCACAGCTCTATTACCCTCTTCTTTCTTTCTCCTCCATTTCCATCCTCATACATCTGTTTTTCCAATATCCTTTTTATATGCCTCTTCTTTCTGAGATTTTGTTGAGTTCATTGGGTAATTTAAAAGTAGCTTGTTTTCTTCTTTAGCCCATAAATGTTAGTTCCTGGAAAGTACAATAATAATGGCAGCAGATTTACCTCTCAGAATCTTTAATACTTTTGAAATAATGAGGCAGACCAAAGCAGACTTATTATTTCTACCCAGTGAGCAGTGATTTTGCTGGCTGAAGTGACAACTGTTGCTGACAGATATAATCAGCTCTAGCTACCTTATTTATTAAGCTAACATTAGCTCCATGAATTGGAAACTCCATCTCTGGCTGATTTTTTTTTATTGTTTCAAGTTCTTAAATATGCACTCGGTGGCTTAGCACGCTATTAAACAAAAAGCTGGGAGTCGTCCTGGGAGATGCTCAATTGTTTTGTTTATGAAAGCTATAACCCCACCAGAAATTAAACGGTATGAATATTTCATATCGCGATTATAGTGACTAAAATGATCACAGTTATCAGTATTATCTTGGTGTCATCAAATGTGCGCTGAAACGTTCAAAAAGTACTGATACACGTATTGAAATCATTTCACCAAGTTTTATATTCAAAACAAAACTGATTGACGATTTGAAATGACATCATGTCTTTTGTGATGCCAGTTGACAATTGACCGTTCCCAAGTCCCGCCCCTTTTTGTGCTCCAGTAACAGCTAGTCACTAACTAGCTAACAAACAAATTTATGTAGATTAGTTAGCTAGTTAGCCAGTGTTTTGCTAACGTTAGCTACATTAAGATGTGATTGCATATGTTGCTTTTACAGGTCCCCCAGCAACATACTTCAGCCACCTCAAAATTTGGTTTTCTTTTCAACATAGCGAGCCTAACACCTAGCATATCTGTAGCATAGCAGGCTACGAGAAACTGAAAAGGAAGAAGCTGACACTTAGCACTTAACATGATGCAGATTAAAAGCATAAACTTCTCTTTGGAGCTTCAACTTTTAATGGTTGTGTCATTTATGATGAATCAGATATTTGCAGAGTATTTTCAGATATATATTCCAGTGTGTGATAATCCATCCTTGGGTGCGAATATTTATCTCAGAAGGACAAAAAGTCTGAGAAACCTAAATGTTCCAACTGGCTCGGTTTTAAAAGTCTTCTCAGTGTGTCCAGAGCCTGAAAATGCTTCAGTCATCTGTACACCCATTACTCATCCCGTCCTCCCTTCTTCCATCTGTCTCTCCGTCTCATTCAGTCCTGGTGTTCCAGCACTGGCTAACACCTCCGTTGGCTCATCTCCATCACGTTGAGCCAGCCTCATTCTCACACCTGCTTCACATTAGACGCCATAAAACGGATAGAAAGCAGAACCGCAGCTCACACTCGGACACATCCTTGTAGCTCCATAGGAGTGGATTTTTTCTGATGCGCTCGCGTGCATGTAAGCTGGTAAAAATTCTCTCGTCTTCACAGATCAGCCACATGGTTTAGTTTTAATGCCCGGAGCCTTTGTATCAAAAAGCACAGATAAGAGTTTTGTTTGAATGTGGAGAGAGGAAGGGAGTTCACTCAGTCCACAAAGCTCTCCGGGGATGTTGTAAATCCCTCTGACACATTCAGCAAAGTCAGTTTTAATGTTTAAATGTGTTCTGGTGATTCTTTATCATTTCCAACTTCACTGACCTCAGCAGGCACTTTGTAATTCAGTGGAACATAAAAAATGAGGAATATAAACTCCATGGCTGCTTGTTTTTAGACACATTAGTGGTGTGTTTAGTGTCAGTTAGTAGGGCTGGGATGATACAGATTCAATACTATCACAGTACGTGGGATCCCATTCAATATGTACTGCAATTCTCCAGTATTTTACGATTTATTACAATTTAAGAACTGAGAATTTTGAGTGTTGACCCTTTGAGGATGTTGCAGCTCTTCAGAGTGGAGAGCAGAGTAACTTATGCTAATTATCATAGCGCATTTATGGTAATTTGTATCATGTGTTAGCATCGAGCTAATGGACTAAGCACTAGTTATTTATACATATAAAATCACAATTCAGGAATGTAGAAATTTGATTCAGGAACCATAAAAAAAGAATCACAATACACAATACTACTCTTCTACCCTTATTAATTATCAAATGTTGCAAACTAACTAGCATGTTAGTATTGTCATTGTAAGCATGTTAGCATGCTGACTTTAGCATTTAGCTCATAGGACTGTTGTACGGGATCCTCACTCCCACTCTTAATCTGTAAAAATATGATTAAATAATACTTCAAAATGTAGAATATGCAGGATTGTTTGTACACGCACCATTCAATGTTGGAGAGAGACAGGCACTGCATCTGCAATCATACACTATGCACTACATACCCAACACACTTCTGTGTGAGTAAACTTAATGTAATTTTTTCAGACACACTGCTCAGTGCGTATCACATCATTTCCTGAGAGTCTGTGCCAGTCGGATATGTGTTACCATGGTGACCCGTGCCAGTGATGAACTAATTTAAAGAATATATCACACCTAGCAAAGTGAAACCTTAATTACATTTAGAACCGTTTGTGTGTGTGTTTATCTCTCTCTGCAGCTCTCACAGACAGAGAGCAGAGCAGAGAGACAAGAGATGCCAATGTAACTAGATGATTTAGTGGAATTTTGGGGGATAAATCCTGCATAGTATGCCTTTAATCTTGGCCATCACCTTTCTTATGATCATCTTCACTTTCTCCTTTTTTAATTTTTTCCTGCCCTCCCCCAATCCTTTCTCCACCTTTTCTTTTATTATCCGTTGTTTCCTCTTCTTTACTATTCTTCCTCCCCTCCACAGCCGACTCTCCTGCTGATCAGGCCCCGTCCCAAGAGCCAGTTAAAATCATGCCCTATTAGCAGAAAATTTCCAGTGATCTTTTACTTTACGGGAATTCCACATTCAAGAGTGTTTTCTTGGCACCACAAACAGGTAGAGAGACAGGATTTTTGCTTTTAGCTTTTCCTGAGACAAATGAGAGTCACCATTAGCTTCCGATTACATCTTCACCAAAGCAAACTGGCAGTCAGATAAAAATGATCCTGGATTTGATTTATTTCAACAAATCTCCCTTAACCAAAGAAGCTTTTAGCCATGGTTTGCATACGTAAGCTCTGCATGACGCAATGCTTATTTTCTAGAAGAAATCGTGTCTCTCTTTCCACTCGAATGATGTCGCCTCCTCAAGTCATTTGCGGTTTGTAACGAAGCGGCAGAAATATCTCCCTGGCCAGCGGGCCGGCTCATTTCCAGGTAGTTTAATGCTTTATTTCAAAGAGAAAAGGGTGGAAACAAGCACGGGCCACCTCTCTCCTGACTTTAAGTGCTACCTGAAAAGCTGCTTCCACTCATAACAGTGCAAAGTCTGACTCTGCAAAGCTGGCAGACTTTCAGATAAACGGGAACACTCATTCTTTGCATGAGGCCAAGTTGGCTGAGCCCAGTCTGGATTCTTGATCGGTCATTCTGTTGCCGTGGTGCGTTTTTCATCGCAGGGCTGATTGCCACAGCAACAGCCAAATGTCACCCTTGAGACCAGCCTGGCTACAGTCCTGCAAGGGTGTAGTCATCATGCAAGGGGTCAGATCTCCTTACAGTTTAGGGGGGAGCAGTGTTGAAAGTTAGCCCTTGACTTATCTGCTCGGAGCCGGGGGGGGAGGATGGGAAACAGGGCCAGTGTCTCTGTTTTGGTTGAAGTTGAGCCGAGAGAAGTCGAAAACAGATCAGTTTTATCCCCACTTCCTACTTTATTTTATGCTGCTTACAAGGCTTAATTTACATGAATTATTCACATTAAAATACCCTCTGCTCCTGTGTTTCAATGGTGCAGACTGTTAAACCAAACTCCATTATAATAGCAGGTGTTTTATGGTAGGGCCATATTTTTTCACAGTAAAAACTTTAGTTTCACCATCACTATAATTCTTTTCTGATTCACTTCAATTTACAGGCACAATCAGCATTTACTCAGGAACACCATTAACTAACCTCTGATGAAGTGTTTGCCATAAAAGAACACTGGACATAATGACTGGCCCGGCACTACAGCGCTTGTTTTCACCAGAGTAAAGTGAGAAAATGATGTGTGTGATTCATACCACTTAGCAGGAAAGATTCAAGATTAAAGAAGTTTATCGTTGTGCAGGCACAGCGTAATTGCAGTTGCATCATCCTCAAATAGTGCTTGAATTCACATGTATTTACAAAGAATAAGTAGAAAGGAATGAAAGATACTAGTGATAGGTGTTGCAGAAAGTACAAAAGTAAGCATACAACAACATACAATTACAAATTGTAGCAATTAAAGTGCCAGTACAAAAATCTGAAATATAAAAGTACAAAAATTAGCAATATAAAATATGGAAATACAATAAAATACAAGTAAATACTAGTAGTAAAATAGTGCAAACAGTGTGCAAAAGCATTCAGCAGAAAACAGTACAAGGTGTGGCAGATATGAATACAAAATGTATGTTGAAATTATTTGTCGGGGGTCGACATGTCCTCTCCATCCTCCCCAGGATCATGAGCCTCTGTGTCTGTTTTAGTAAGCGCACACTGAGCTCTTACTGTGAAAGTGCATCTACCCTGCACTCAAACTACTTTATGTTATTTCATTACGATAAATCTCTGAGATTCGCCCCAGTGATTCCTAATCGTCTCTCCTGTAGTGTTCGTATACTGTGCTGACTACACACACACACACACACACATACACACACACACACACAGATACACACTTTTCCTTTCTCCAGTCAATGAACCCACTAACCCCTCTGCATTTTTGCATAGCATAAGCTCTGTACGATGTGGAGTGCATGTGTGTGTGTTTGTTTGTTCATGCATTATGCTTATGCTTCTGTGTGTGTGTGTGTGTGGTGTGTGTGTGTGTGTGTGTGTGTGTGTGTGTGTGTGTGTGTGTGTGTGTGTGTGTGTGTGTGTGTGTGTACTGTATATAACCACATAATTCTGCAGTTGATAGACCACAGATAAACTCCCGAGGATGAAGTTATCTACATTCGAGACAGGAGCCATTATGAGAGTGTGTGTCACCAAACCACATCCATTACACTGACGTCAGAGTGTACAGTGCGCACACACACGCACGCACACACACACGCTCTCATTCTCATTCACATAAACACAACCCTCTCCAGGGAAGCAGTTAGCTGGCTAAAGGGACATGAGGTAATACCTACAGTAAGACAGACGACTGCCAGGGCTGTCTCCACCAACTGACCGACCATGTCTCACACACACACACACACACACACACACACACACACACGCACACACACACACACACACACACACACACATCTGGCCAAGCCTAGACAATTTTATGACCTTGGTAAGACTGTAGACAGTGGAGGAGGTCAGCGAGAAAGAACGAGCAAGTGTGGCTTTCTTTAATCCAGGAAAATGTTCATAGATTCATAGCGCAGCTGGGCGCTAACAGAACCATGTACATGAAGCCAAGCTGGGCTAAAAGAGAAACATGCTCTCAGTATCAGACTGATCTGAAATCTGCAGTGAGGCCTCCACACACAGGCACCTTATACTTTTCTTATTAGCTTCCTCACTGAGTTCGATGCGTAGATCGATGCCCCTCTGTACGCTTTAACGTTACGTTGTAAATGAGCAATGGCTGTGACCGTGTTGAGAACAAGTAGATATATTTGTACTATTATTATATCCTTTAGTTTTCTTTTCATTCACAGAATTAAAGCTTACAAGTGACAGCACTTACATTACATAAGATATACAGTATATGTACTATCTGTACCCACTCACAGCCATTCATAATGTGTACATAATCTGAAATCGCAGTTAGCTTAGCTAAGCACGAAGAGTGGAAACAAGGACACAGCAAGCCTCGTGACTCCAAGGGGGTTTCCACACCCACTTTATTTGGTCCAGACTTTCGGACTTTTCAGTTTGATTCGGACCAAAGTCACAGGTGCGAAACCTCCCTTGCACCACGACCCGAACCATAAACAGCCGGACTTTGGCCTTAAGAAAAGAGGTGGTCTCGTTCTGAATCAAACTAAACCATGGTTTGGTTTGTTTCTAGTGGGCAAATTTTTAGGATGGTTCAGATTTTTCGGACCAGTCACAGGAAATTATGGCAGGATATCATCAGAACTGGAGGAAGGGGGAAAAAGAAACAGCACCAAAATAAAATGAGCTGCAGGAGCACAGGAGGACAGGAGGAAACCAGATGTTTAATTGACATCTGGTCTGACAACCTTTTAAACTTTATGAATTTTATAATACAACTTTTTCTTAAGAAAGTGAATAAGCCTATTATATTGTTGTTATTGTTAACTGAAGGCCAAAAAAAAAAAAAAAACGCATTTTACTGAAAAAATAACAAATTTAACAGCAGTTGTAGGTTCTTTCTCTGTCACTTTAAGCTTTTTTTAATTCAAAAGTTGTTGCTGTTCACTTACCTCACAGTGTAATAAGAATGAGAATTACCAAACTGTAACATGCAGCTATTTCCAGCTGAGCTTCTTATATATTCACATTATTACCCTTTTATGTAAGTTCTCATGAGCATTTATTATTACAGACTTTATAATCTCTAGGAACTAAAAAAGAGCAATACTTTACCACTTCTAATTTTTTTCTCAATAAATCCTGTTTGGAATTGAGACAAAGTGCAGCATAGCTTAGCTAGTATAGCATGGAAGCAGTTTCAAATCATCTCTCTCTCTCTGTGAGGCAAGAAAGCCTTTTTGTGAATTTGTGATCCTCATTCAGGCTTTTTTATCGGTGTCTAGGAATGCCAGACTGGATAAGTGGTGACAAACCAGAAACTGGTGGTCGCTGCTAGATTCCTGTCTTTTTTTTCTGCTCTGTTTATTCAACGTCTTGTTTTTTTTTTTTCTCACTGCAGCTAATTTACCAGCCGGGATGAATGGAATGTGTCCTAGTTTTATGCCAAATGTGGCCTCTATGTGACTGTATGTATGTGTCAGAGAGGAGTCTGCGGTAGATGTAGAGAAACATCTTCATGTGATTCTAAATGGAAGAGGACAATAGTGGCGGCTGGAGTAAAGAGCAAAAGTTTAGAGTGGGATATTGGAGGTTTGTTTTATTCATCTTTCATCTCTCTGGTATTGTTTTCTCTCTCTAAATATCTGAAATCTGTCACTGACTTTAATTTGATTCTGTAGTGCCATATCTGTCAGAATGTTACACTACCATATATCAACAGTATATAAACATTAACATTTTTAAGCACCAGCCCCATGGGCCACCAAGCCCCTAAATTTGATGGCCAAAGTACAATTTTTCAGAAACGATACAGAAAAGGCTATTTTATTTAACTTAACGCAGCCTTCCGTGACACTTTTCCCATGAATTGTGACATGGTGTTTCGTGAAGGCATTTTTTTCCAATCAAAACCAAGCTAGCCGTCTCGGCTAGTTGAGGAAGCTGACTGCACAAATTACATGCATTGAGTCCTGGGTGTCCTGTGTCATATTCCAGCCTCTAAAACTGCTGTTTCCATTTACTCCTTCCTAAATGTTCCTGGCTGTTTCGTTTTTTCATAATCCGCTTTTTATGTTTCTGTTTTGTCTTTAAAGATAGCGTTGATTTTCGAGTAGACTTGAGGTATGTTCAGACTACCGGCGACAAAGCATCAGGCTACAAGTCATTTTCAATTGAAGTGACATGAAGCCAGAAACTGATGCTGATTAGTCCCTATCCCGTCTCCCAATAATTCCTGTGCTGGTTAGCTAGTTACCAGTTTCATTTAACCCAGCTTCTATTTCTTTACGACAACATCAACAAAAAAAATTTGACAACCTTTGTTCGTGACAAGGTAGCTGGTCATATTTTGCCCTTTTGTAGATGTAAGTATATGGTTAATAAACCCATAAGTCAGTAGCACCAACACGTTGGTAGGTTGCCAGCGACAACTGTTTGTGGCAGATGGCTGTTAAGTTTTTCCTCACCACTGTCACCAAAGTGCTTACTCTTGATGGGAACTCTTATGACATTACAAACTATTATAATTTGGTTCTGCATTAACAAAATTTTTTGAATTGACTTAACTTGACAAGTTCTGTTTGCTGTTTTTATATAATGTTGAACTAAAGGCGTAAAAGAATCGGGATGTATAGCGTATAGTGTATAGCAGTAAAGCAATATAATCCGGTGGACACTGGGGGCCACCAAGTAATTTATTTGTGGCCATGGGCCATAGGGTCAT
This sequence comes from Lutjanus erythropterus, assembly GCF_056507025.1. Taxonomy (NCBI): domain Eukaryota; kingdom Metazoa; phylum Chordata; class Actinopteri; order Lutjaniformes; family Lutjanidae; genus Lutjanus; species Lutjanus erythropterus. Next base: position 6,717,108 of record NC_139333.1, on the reverse strand, counting down.
GGTTAATGTCGAACCCCGGTATAGGTCCAAAATAAGGCCATGTCTCCTTTGTAAAGTGGTCTTTGCTCGGTTTATTTGATGCCTTTTCTTCATAAGTATTTCAGCAAAGCTTTTTAAAAACATGAAAAAACACAAGTACGCTTTGTGCGTAAGGTTTTAAGATTGAATGAGCTGTTCTCATTCCACACAGCTTCAATCTGCATTCCCTCTTTTTCCACTCTGTAAAACCTCGGGTCCTGTGGCTCCAATCACTGATACTCGTTATTAGCAGATTAACATTACTTCACTCCATTTCGGCTGCCAACCGCATGCAACTATGGAGCGGGTCAAGTTACTATGGTGACAGCAACCTGTGTGAACTTGGGTGAAGGCCGTGGTTAGTGTAATATTTAACGAGATGCTCAGGCGTGAAATGTGATTTCTGCCTGAACAAATTCATTTGTTTTACAGTCTGATAAGTCAGCCTCACACTGTTAAAACTTTTCAACCTTTAACACACATACACACAAATACCTGCTCCAGCCTTTAACCCCAATCCCTGCCTGTCTTTTTTGTCTCCATATGGTCTCTTCATGAGTATGATTGAACTTTGGTAAGCGAGTTACAGTTCTCGGGACAGAACATTGGACTAACCTGGATCACTCGGAGTGGGGGCGTCAAAGCAGGGATTTAAGTGTAATCTGGAACACCAGCTGGCCGTACACACAAACACACAGACACACACACAGTCACACAGTGTTGCTGCCCTCTTAGTCCAGATGTGCTTCAGTATTACTGCTAAACGCGACACAAATTTTCGTAGAGAAATAGTCCATATAGTAACAGAGTCTTGATCCATATTTGATCAACATTTTGATCGACAGTTTGATCTGAGCTTCATTAGTCTGAGTTGTTATGGTTGATGGACACTGCTGAGTAAACACAATAGGATAGACCAGCAATCGAATCGTTTTACAAATCTGGACTGGTAACGCACTTCTATCAATCATTGTACAGAATCTTCCCCACACTAAATAAGCAGTTGGAATTGGCACAAGCAGATTCAAGGCTGGTGGAATTCTGTTGGAGTGGAAGTGGGGCCAGACGTATCTGCCAGGGTAGATCAGCTCAGCAGATTTGTCTGGTTCCCAGGCTGCCACCAGACTATCACCACTGAAAGCAAAATCAATTGTGGATTTGAACTCCAACTTCTTTTAATCTTTCACGTCTCTTTCCTTCCCTTCAGGGTCGATGCATCAACTTCACAAGAGTGAAAGAGGAGTCAGCTGCTGCAGCCAAGGCCCAGCCTCGCACCCCGATCCACACACCCTCGCCCCCGCCACCGGACTACCGCCCCGTGACCCGCAGCCCGCCCTCATCTCCCACCCACAGCAGCCCTCCCGCTAGATCACCCCCGTCAGGCCAGGTTCCCCCGGGGCCGCCGCCGGCCCGCACACCACCGGGGCTTCCCTGTCCACCACCATCGCGTCCCCCGCCCAGCCTTCGACCCTGAATCACACAGACAAACCAATCCCGCCCCATACCCCCAACGCACCCGCTTTGATATCACAGACTTACCGCTCTGTTGACCAGTTCTTTGTGGTCCTCGCTGCCAAAGATACTCCTGCTATAAGCCAAAGATCAGCAGTATTTTGAATCCCAGTCATCCTGTGCTCCACTTCTTGTACGGGAAAGAGTGTCAAGTCAAGTTGGAGTCATTTCAAACCTGCTACCACGTTGCATGATCAATTCTGGAGGGAAAATGTAGGAATATCAGAGAAATTTGTTATGAAAACTGAAAATTTACTGAGTGAAAATGAAGAGTGGACCCCCTAAAATTAGAAAAGGTCATTTCGACAGAGTATGAGTAAGAAAATGATTGCTGACGAGCAGTTTGACTTGACATTCGGTCCCATACTGAGGGTGACTGGGGTGATTCGGGGAAATATTTTACTTAGTGTTGGCGTTTGTGAGATCAGGGAGGATTGTTGCTGGACAGCAAAGCATGTAGGGACAGCAAGTCCACAGAAGAATACTGCAATGGATGAAATTTCTTTGTTGCCTTTATCAACTACTGAGTTAGGCCATTGTTGTCAAGAGTTAAGGTGAAAAGTAGGTTGTACATGGAAATCTGAGTTTAAACTTTGAGCAGGATGGATTGGTTTATTTTTCCATTGCTGTCATGGTGAATCAGAGGTTATGGGAATTAGATTTCAAAGCGATTTCAATTGGTCATGTTGTTAATGGTTTTGAGTAACTAAGATAAACATCTGATTTGCTAAAATGATCAATTTTGGACTTACTCTTACTTGCTCTCAGTGCCAAAGGGATTTTTGTGATGTTTCTTTAATCGAACAACATGCTAACCCAACAAATTGCAGTCCACAGAAATTATCTTCAATCAGGACATGATTTGTGGTCCAGTTTTTGTACCATTCAGCGACAGGGAAGTGTACAGATGTTATGTGGAAGGTATGTTTTTACAATATGTGTTCGAGATGCGTTTTTGAATGTTATGTTGGTCGATATCTTTGAGGCTTTGGATTTTATCCTTAACCACCTTTTCATGTAGTTGAATTTAGAATACAGCGATATATATTTTTTTGTTTCGGGTTTTCTTTTTTGGTATCTGCGCACATAGACTGTTGGGCAACTACAGTACATTTTTGTATTTGTTAGCATTTGGACATCGAAACGTATGAAATTGAGCTACCAGAAATCAGGTTAAAAGGATAGCTTGGATTTTATGAAGTGGGGTCATATGAGGTACTTACCTACAGCAGATGATGCTTGGCACACCCCCAGTTTGAGGAGGCAACAGGAGTATCAATGTAGTAAGCTAAGCAATGTACTGCTACAGACAGGGTGAGCAGCAAAATGTATTTTAGCCACCTAAAAGAAAAGTCAATATCAGTTGAAGTCTACGCTATAATTAGAGTATTTTCACCACTTCATCTCGCCATCAGAGAGCTTTTTCTGACAGAGAAGTGGTGTTATATGAGCTAAACATCACTCTTTCCAAAGCAACCAGAATCCATTGACAGAAACAGTCATTTCACCTTGCAGAACACAGGGGTTGTTTGCGTACTGCTGCCTCGATCTGTGGTTAGCCTTTTTTAAGGTGGCTAAAATACATTTTGCTGATGACCCTGTCCACAACAGTACATCGTTTAGCTTCCTACACCTGTACTACTGCTGCTTCTCCAAACTAAGAATCTGCCAATTACCATCTACTGTAGGTAAGACACTTATTATAGTACCTCATGTAGCCCCACTTCAAAAAATCTGAACTATCTCTTTAACGTCTCTCCTCACATTTTTTTTATACACAATCCTGATACTGTACTTTGATACCAATATGTGTGTTTTATGTCTTCAGTTTTATCATCACCTGTCACATTGCAACTGCAGGGCAGTTCAAAGAGCATCTAATTTATTTTACTCCCCGAGAGAAATAGAGGAGAGTACTTGAATATCGACAAGGTGTCCAACCACCAAGACGGACACTGTGCGCAGAATTTAGAAACACAACCGTTAGTCAGTTAAAAGTCATATGAGGCTTAACAGCATTTTTCAACCCCTCAGCCACACTGAAAAACATTTGAAGCTGAAACTGATCCAGCTGCATTTTACGCTGGGTTTTTATTTTTTAAAAAAGTTTTTAAAAATTGTGTGAATTATACCTTTCATAGCTCCCTGCTAGCAGGTAAAAAGGCACCGATAGTAACGAGTACATTAGCATACTAAACTGGGGAGAAGATCCCCCCCAAAAAACTGAACAGAACTATGGGATTTTAACATGAGGGTGTAGAAAAGGGGTTGAAAAATGCTGGTATTCCTTTTATATCTGGAATTTTCTTCTCGTTTGATTTTTTTATACTTTCATTTTGATGTACGTCGTTCAGTTATGTCATGTACCGTTGTGTTACTACATGCATTCATAATCTCAGTGCCTTAAAGCTGACCTTAAACAAAGGTACATACGCTGTGTCCAATATGAATGTTTTACTTCACTGAAAATGTCTTTTTTTTTTTAAATCTGAACAAATTTCAATGGCAAGGTGCTACATGTCACAATCATCATATTAATTGTAATGCATTGGTATAACAATCATAAACAAGTTTAAACAAACAGACATTTGACTGCATTTCCCATAACCCATACAGCTTCTGATCAAAAACGATGACACTAACCCACTCCAATTTTGCTATATTTGCATTTATTTTAATTTTTTTTGACATTACTGATCATGAGTATTATTTTCAGACATTTCAGCCAACTTCTGACATTTCCATGGCTCTATTTGCAGGAAGAACAGCGCCGCCCTCATGTTCTGCACATGACGTAGAGAAGAGGCTGGTGATGATCTTGTGTCATCATGCAGTTCTTTTTAAAATGAGGCAATATATCCGTTTGTTAAGCAGTGTTACCTTTAAAGGTAGAATATGCAGGATTATTTATAGACGCAACAATCGAAGCCCCTTCTCAGCAAGAGTCATGGAGAGCGAATGAAGTGGGGGAGCCCCGTCAGCGAGAACAAAGCAGTAAATCAGAGAAATAAGACGTTATTTCCTGATTGTTTCACAAAAGTTACATTCTCCAGCATGAACCTGCCAACACTATGATGCCTGACTTTGTATGAATGCAGGTTAAGAGATCCTCAGTCTACTCTGCCTGTGTGTGTGTGTATATGTGTATATCTCTTTCTTTAGCTCTCACACACAGAGAGCAGAGGAAAGAGGCACAGATGTGACCGTCGGCTGAGTCCAAACCTCAAAACCGCTGTTATTGGCTGGGGGCTTCACACCACTGCCGAACAGGCTGAAGTCCAGAAATGTCCAGGTTACAACAAAATATGAGAAAATATGAAAGAAAGCGTCAGATAACAGGGTCTTCACACACTTCTGGTGGGTCAGAAGGGATGGTTTCAGCTGGTGTTATGCTTTCCATGTCCGCAAGTGCGCAATAGTCTGTTGGGGTCGGTGTAATGGAAATTTTGTGTGTATGCATAGGCTCTGTGCCCGCGTACCCGTCCATTTCTTATGACCTCGCAGTCTAGTATAGACTAGAAAGTGGTGTAAACACAACTGATAGGTGTCTGTGAAGTTGTCCATGTACGTGTTCTTTAGGGGACTATAATAAAGGCCTTAGGGGGATCATGTTTAGGCCTATATATAAGTCTATATATTGTTTTTCTTTGCAGGATCCTGCATAGTATACCTTTAAGGTGAGACCACTTCGATTCTTCCTCACAAAAGTCAAGTGTTCACAGATTTCCAATCCCAGCAACACAATTATATTGTATTTCATTGTAATTTGCTTAACCATCAAACTGCATCTTGGTTTGACGTCCTCCTTTAACTCATCTCATCACCAAAGTAGAGATTTGCCAGTAACACCATCTATGTATTGCATACACATCATCACACATTTGATTTAAAAGCTTGGATAGAAAGAAAAAGTATATCACTTTGAACTCAACTGTGCATTTCCTCATTTTATCTGTGCTCTGATCAGAATATACAGATATGGTCACTTATTACTGCACAGGATTGCTAAACTTCTAAGGTTTCAAAGAATTATTGTCTGACAGACTTAAGAGGTTTTGTTCTGTGCAATGTGCTAATCCGGTCGACCTCTGTAACACCCAGGAAATGATTCCAGAATAAATGCGGCATTGAGACAGGATCAGTGTTTGAGAGGGAACTCCTGCAGTGGTCATTCCTGATCGAGATGAGATACATTATGTTAATCTGTGTTTTTTTTTTTTTTTGCAGCAGTAGTACTGAAGCAAATATGAAAGACGTATATGATTTTCTCTTGTTGGTTGATGTGACATTTTTTTTTTTTTTACATTATCAATAAAGGTTGATTTCCAAGCTTCTACCAGAGAGTTTCTGTGTGTGATTTCTTCTGGGACACAGGAGTCAGTGTCTCGCCTGTCTAATATCCCTTTTGCAGCTCCACCCATGCATGCTTGGACAGTGGATAACTGTACCATTCACAGTTAGTCCTGTATACCACCCACACGATCATTTTGGTTCCCCTCATAAGCACGGAATCACCTGGTTCTTGCCCATACTCCATATAGGTCCTATGTATGTTAACCTGTTCATATGAAATAGATGCCGTACCGCAACTGAGTCTCTGATTGCCAAAAATAGAACTTGAATAATACCAGGAATAAATGACTGCTTAATTAGGTTACACTAATCATAACTGACAAATGATCCAACATGCATGGAGCAGTAGCACCCTGGAACAGAAATACCTAAATGTAAAATAGCCATAATTCTCAATGTGCACCATGTAGTGAGACATATATTTGTTTTATTAGCTGCACAGTATTTACCTCTTGTCAATGCTAAAGTAACTTTCGCCTACAAACTTAATTTTTCAGTTAGCTTGGTACATATTGCCAGTAATATTTACCATTAGTTTTGTTTATAGTATTTTTAAGCATTTTGATAACAACCTCAGTGTCTTAGATAACGGTTAGTAACATTAGCTTGTTAGCAAGCATCGTCATCTTTATTCAGACTTGTCAGAAACAAAATAAAATATACCAAAAATATTTTTGTTCGTCTTTCCACTGCTCCAGCCATCACAAATTCTTGTTTGGTTGAAATAAACCCTTAATTCACCAAATTAGATGTGAAAATATTCTGGCTCAGCATGCCATTGGAGAGAGGAAGAGGGAGGTCAGACATCTGAGATGCAGCGGGGGGAAATGGCAAAATTTGTGAAATATTTTCACATCTAAAACTTCACAGGTGATAATATGATGTGTTGCGTTCACAGCTTGTTTATGCTGCCTCCAAGTGGCCAAAAAGAATCAGTTATCACAGGTTTAACCGAGTTTGATAAAGTTACCCAAACCAAGGTAAGTTCTGTATCTGTGTCAAAAAAAAAACCCAACTAAATTCTTTAGCATGTAACATCAACCAGAGACGCAAAGATCCTGTACTTGTAATGAGTTCCATTCACTTACTCCAAGCGAACTTGTTATGGAGGAGAAAACCAGAGAAGTGGTTTTTCTTCAAAGTATTTTTCCTCATCCTTTAATCCTCCTAAAACTTCTTTGCCGTTGGAGGGCAGGGTGCTTTCCACTGAATTTCCCCAAACACTGCTGTGCTGCTGGGTTCACCACTGGCCACCTTCTGGTCACGAGCTTCACGCTAACCTTTCAACCTCTACCTCCCAAATCGTCAAGAGACACCCAGGAGATAATGTCTCTGATGGACCTGTGTGTTGAGGTGTATGTGATCATCTCCTCCCAGCTCCAAGGATACCTACTCTACTATCAAGGTGTCACATGTATAACCTAATGTGTATAAAAACACAGCCTGTGCCGAAAGAGCATTCAAAATCTGTTTCCCTGGTTGGTAATGAATTTAATACAGCCAGAATAGCCCCCATGAGCAGTTCCAGCTGGATAATTACTGTGGAGTCTGCGTTTTTCCCCTCTGCATGCAGAGTAGAGAAGGATGTGGGATGTTAAAGGGGTGGGCTGAATCAGAAAAATGGAGAAAAGAATGGAGAAAATGAGGCAGACGGGCAGTCAGTCCTCAGACGCACTGAGCGAGGGAGAGCTGAACAAAGCAAAAAGCAAGAATAACAGCAGCCGGGACTCTCCCTCCGCAGTCCCATCACCTTCACCAACCCCGGCCTCTTTATCCTGCTCCAGTTTTACTTAAATGTGGGGTTATTTTTAAATAATGTTCCGGAAGAACCTGTAACGCATCCCAAAAGACTCCAGAAAAACACTGTATTTACTGTAGTACAAAAACACACATCCTGTTTGTTCGTAACTGCAGTTCTCTGAAGTGGCATTCTTTGACCGTGACACCATAATGACCCAAAATGATGTTGATGAAGGGATACATGTCTGTCTCAGTATATTTGCCTGTTTTACCGAAAGACAAGGTTGACAAGGTTGTGACGAGGTTCAGCAAGTGCATTTTACAAGATATTAAAAACATGCACTGGGACATCCTACACTGGTACAAACCCCTGGAAACACAACCACAATTCCAAAAAAAAAAGTTGGGAAGCCGTGTGAAACGTTAATGAAAACAGAATGCAATGACTTGCAAAAGCTTTTCAACCTGTACTGAATTAAATACAGTACAGACTGATTTGTGGTAAATATACACTCATTACCACTGTAATACATTGCTGTTGCTTTAAGTATTTGTTACCCATGATGCCATGGGCACTAAGCAGACAGGAAAGGGGGGTGAACAGAAAGGGGATGACACACAGAAAAGGGCTGCAGGTAGCCTTCATACATGGAGCAGACGCTCTACAAACCGAGTTAAATGGCTGCACCGCAACTTTTCCAGTCTTTTGTTGCCCTTGTCCCAACTTTTTTGAGACGTGCAGCATCCATTAAAAAATAAGGAATGAGTGCATATTTGCACATTTAATATCTTGTCTTTGTACTGCATTCGCTTTAATACAAGTCGACAAGTTTTTGCAAGTCATTGTGTTCTGTTTTTATTTACGTTTTACACAACATTTCAGCTTTTTTGGAATTGGGGTTGTAAATCACTACGATGACGTCTTCGGTTGCTGGCTGCTTCATTTCTGTTCTCGTGTAAATTTTTCCAACAGTAGTAATTTTTAGTGCCAGTCTCATCAGGCCACAGAGAACCACTTTCAGTCCGTCACTGCCCATCATATTCTTCCAGGCTTCTATTGAAACTGTGCGCAACAGCATTGCATACAATCATCCGTTCCGTTTCAGACACTGATCGTTTTTAATTATTACTCACAGAAAGATGATGTAGAGTGTATATGTTTTGTGACACATTCAGGTGCCAAAATGTATTAAATATAAATTTTCCCAAGATAGATGCTGTGAGATTTTGGAGGCTTTAAAAGAAGGAATGTGAAGCAGTAATTGATTGCCACTGAATTTACACACCATTGCAGTACAATTTCAGATCAAATCCAGAGATAAGAACAAACCATATCATCTACATTCTTCTTTCAAGTAGAGGTTTGTCCATAATAGAAAAAAAATGCATATGGAAACATCAGAGCCGGTGTTGATTTTAGTCGTATGATTGCATCACCGTGGTTTTCTTCTGCTGAGCTCAGCTCCCCTGGACTATGTCTGAAAATCACCCTCTCGTTCAGTGATTCACTACTCCTCACATAAAAGTCACTCAGAATTTTTCTCTTGAGATTTCAGACACTTATGAAAGATCAGCATTTGTAATCACTGACATGTGTAGTGTCCCATAACCAAATTTTGGTTCCATACAATGCAACGCACTGGATTGCGGAAACGTTTAGTAGGAAGTAGTGTACAAGCTGTGGACATTGGGGTACTAATATTTCACCCTCACAATTTGGAATTTACAAAATTCAAAATATTAAGAAGTTATTTTAGCACACTGGTAAGGTAGCTAGCCTGCTAAATGTATTACATCTACTTGTTGACTACGAAATCAATCTGCCACAGTGATGCAGTAACAACTTACATCAGGCATATCTCTTATTAACAAGGAGTTTCATGCCAAGTTTCATACTGTGGGCATAGATATACTGGGTGAGGGCGTCCGGATATTTGGCATGAGGAATCACATATGGTAAACTTGGACTCTTGGCTATATCATAAGGACTTTTTTAAAAACAAAAGCTTGGAGATTGTCCTCAGTCTCTATTCAGACTGACGACGTTGAGTCAGTCTGAGGACTGAGACTGACTCATGAGTCGACACATAACTGTCTGTCTCATCGAGTTTATGGAGGTCTTAAGACTGTCAGGCATAAATGCTGTTATGTTTAAAAGCAATACAGTTATAGAGCTAAATAGTGAGGTTCTGTAAATTAAAATCCCATTCATATTCTGCATTATCTATAATAACCATCCAACATAGACTGACCACGAACTATGACTGTAAAACACTGGTATACACTCCTGTATACGTCCTGTATGTATGATATCAACCTTATTTTAAAATAACACACATTTTAGTCATGATGCCATGGAGAAATACTACACTACCCACAATGCTAAAGTGTTACAGCACCATCTCTGACTGGTGGAGCTCGCTGATACCATGAGAATATTTACTTCATCCTTAAATGGGCACCTCCACATGCAGGCTGGCAAGCTAGATAGCCAACATTAGTCATACTAATAAAGTCAATATGCCACAGTTAATGTAATTTATAGACACAAACTGTAAACACAATGATAAAGTTAAATTTAAGAAGAAGCAGTGTCATTCTCAGTGGTTTCACTCTTAAAATAATTCTTTACACAGTCTTGTACCTTTGCCTTTTTTCTTTTTTCCAATCATTTTTTGCTCTGGATCAAATGTTTTACAGTCACAATTCATCTCGTAGTTCCAGACGTAAAACTCTTCATATAAGGATTTTATGAACGTCAATGGTATGGTTGCAAATTGTGTGCATTTTCCTTACGATGGTTGAAAATGTTAATTAATCATTTTCATTTTTTTTCTGTTTTTTTTTTTTTTCTCACTTTAAGTTCAAGTTTCCTTACTCACCAAATGGTGCCTTCAGACAAAAAATAAAAAAAATCTCAAATGAGGCGCAATTACTGCCATTTCTTGCCTATTGATTAATTATTGATTAATATGAAATTCATATCCGGAACCAGGGCTCATGCTTACATCTTTGTAGTGTCTAAGAGGCAATGTAGTAGATAAACCTTGTGACCCAGATTTCAAAAAAAAAAAGTCTGGTCTGGTGTTTTCAGTCAACTTAAACATCAGGCTGTGGATTTTTTTTTAAAGCTGTCTGTATCATAATTCATTTTTACAAACAAAGGAGGCCTGGGTATCGGGTTATTAAATGGTTCTGCAGCCACATCACAACAATCATTTTAAGCCAGCGCTCTGTTTCTAGTCTGGTTCACAGATATTCAGACAATATTTGTGGGGAGTGAATTCCTCCGTCAACCACCATCACGGAGCAGGCGAGGCCGTAGGCAGATTTGTGCAGAGCCTCCGTCAAGCATGTCATTATATATAGACTACAACAGCATACAGACGTATACATAGTGTTGTAATGAGAGGTGCAGGAGTTATAACTGTATGATTATGATTGTTACTCTGCTGTCCTGGAGGCAACAGCATCATTTATAGTAGCTGACATGTTTACTGCTGCTTGGGTTTCACTGTCTGTAATATTCCTGTCTTTTCCTTTCTTTTGTGCACCATCCATTTTCTTTCTTTCTTTCTTTCTTTCTTTCTTTCTTTCTTTCTTTCTTTCTTTCTTTCTTTCTTTCTTTCTCTTTCTTTCCTTAACTCTCTCCCTCCAAGCTGAAGAAAACCGAGGTCCATAGGAATGTGCTGATGGCTGACTGTTTCATCTTGGTCTCACATTACCGCCCAGACTGAACCTCACTGACCCAACACACACACACACACACACACACACACACACACACACACACACACACACACACACACACTCACAGATGCTGGTATTTGTCATTGTGCCTGTATTTTGATGCCCCTGGTATCCAGGGTAACTGGTGTGAGTGCAAACAGCAGCAGGCTGGAAAGATGGAAAGCTGTCCTGTAAGCACAGTGGTGGTTTTTTCGCAGTTAAAGTTGAGTTTATACGACCATATTCACTGTTTCTGATCCTCTGTGCACCGCGACACGGGGAAAACGTGTAATGCTTTCTTGGCTCTGCAAATAAAGCTCTTTTTTTTTTTCTGTAATCCAATAAAGGCCAGTGACAGGTTAATTTGACAGTGTATATAAAGGCCATTTGCAACCTATGAAAGCATCTAAATTATTATTTTAATGAACCAATTACTGTATGATGCCATGTTTTGGAAAGATCATGTGATCACTTGCACAAGTGTGTGTGTGTGAGTGATCAACGGACAGCTAATCTTGATTACTACTGGAGTGAGCCACATAATTTTTTTGGTGCGCATATGCTGAAGGACCTCTGTGATTCAGATTTTTATGAAAATCCTTGAAAGAACTTTTTACATGGCTCCACACCAGCGACAGCTGTGGCCACAGGCATTATGTTTTCAGATCATCACATTCTTGAAGACGGTATCTCAAGAACAAAGGGAATTTCTTCAAACTTGCTATAAGCCTCCACTTGGACTCAAGGATGAACTGATTCAATTTTGGTGGCCAAAGATCAAAGGTCACTTTGACCTCGTGTTCAACACTTGAAGTCCACTCTGACTCATAGATGAACTGATTATATTTGGGTGGAGGATCAAGGTCACCGTGAGCCCACTAAACAGATTTTTGGCCATGACTCAAGACATCTACTCCAGTTTGAAATCTTGTTTCAGCTCGGGACGTATGTGGGGGTCGTGTTAATGTTGGAGGGTATTTTTGCAAGTCTCCACTGGTTGCACCTGGCACAACTAGTGGCATTGCAGTAGGTGCTTCACCATTTGTTGCCTGCCAGTGATCTGCAGTCAACAAAGTGAACTAGTATTTCTTTAAGGGCACCTTTCTAAAACTGAAAGAGGTGGTAATGATGAAAAAGGACTTCAGAGCAGACAAAGTCTTGGGGACCCCTTGTGACCCCCCAAGTTGGGAACCAATGCTATAGGACATTCCCTCCAGGTCTCTACACTATGTCCCCATAATGTATGCAGAACCATTACAGGAACCTTTCAGGGACCAGCCTATAATGTTCTTTGTCAGTCCTATTTAGGTCCCTCCATTCCACTCCCAGAAAGTTTTTAGAACTTTTACATCACATTACAGGAACTTTCACAAAAACAGTAAGATCTTAAGGTAGAACATCTTCAAGAACTTCAAGCAAAGTCCAGTTGCCTGTAATGGCTTCTTGCAAATACCATGATCTGGACAACGAGTCTTCACAAACAAAGTTAGCGCCTAGCTAGTGCAACATAATGTAGCATTTAGCCTCTAAATAGGCAAATATATCCCTCAAAACTTGGTGGAGGCCAAAAACAGAGCTAAAAAGAGAATAAAGATTGGACAATAATCTGATTAAAAGAAAAACCACTCCAAATGGATGCTAATGTTGCTCTGTGTCTGTTGCTTGTATAAACCATTTGCTGACAAATTCAGTCTATCAACTTTATAAGGTGATAATGAGCTTGTATCCCAAAAAAGAGCCCCATTAACCCTGGTTTAAAAGTCACACAGTTAAATGTTGCATATGTATTTGTACAAAGACTATGATAATGGAGACTGTGGGCTTTGTTCAATCTCTACCAACAAACACTAGTTTCTTTATTCATAAAGGTCGTCTCTCCCTATTTAGAACCAAATAATTGTCAGTAAAAAAAAAAAAAACTAAATAAATAACCATATCTTAACTGCAGAGGAGGCAGATCATAAAACACTAGTTATGAAATGTACCAACAAACAAACAGTGCTGTCATCAGGACTAAGAAGTGATGACGTCACCCTTTCATTTTTCTGTTATTTCTCCAACATGTCTCCCTTTAAAACACCAAATGCCTCTTTGCAAACTGCAGCAGGCCCCTTTTCCTGTTTTATGTCGTCTGGCCTGTTGTGTTTTAGCTCGCCGGTTCAGTGGACTGACTGAGTCACTGTAAGAAAGGGGAAGAAACACAAAACAGCGTGATCATGGTGACAGTTATCGAATTTGCGCGTCATTGATTCCACATTATTTGTGTTTCTGGTCAGGGCTGAGTGCAGTTTGACACATCTCATGCTGAAACCAGGCCTTTATGCAGAATTCATACCACCTGGCTGTCAGCTGAACCAAAACATTTGCTGCTCTTCAGTGATTTTCCAACACTGATGATGTTGTGGACTTTGGAAAACCCCGAGTGTCACAGAGGTCGACTGACGCTTCCACTGCAGATTCTTACTGACTCCCATTACTGTAAACAGTGTGTGAGTGTGTGTGTGTCTGTGTGTGTGTGTGTGTGTGTGAATGAATGGTGGGTTTATGATGACTGTACAGTTCCTATGGGATCATCATTCATTTCATTTGAAATTTTATTTCAGATTTGCTTTCGTTTTACAACCTCAGTTCCATAAAGGGCATTGTGTAAAACATGAATAAAAAACAGAATACTATGATTTGCAAAAACTTTTCTCCTTATGTTCAATTGAATGCAGTACAAAGACAACATATTTAATGTTCAAACTTTATTGTTTTTCATTATTATACAAAGACTTGGAGGCTACAGAGACTGCAGTCCAGGCCTGTTTCCCACTGAAAATGTGTGGAGCATTATGAAGCACAAAGTATGACAACAGAGACCCCGGAGTGTTGAGCACCTTAAGTCATATAAAAGCAAGATTTCACTTTTAAAACTTCAACAGTTAGTGTCCTTAGCTCCAATAACACAATACAACAATAAAGCTAATCAGTTTGAACATTAAATATCTTGTCTTTGTACTGTATTCAGTTGAATATGGATTGTTCTTTTTCTTTTCACAAATACTAAGCTTGGTTACAATTTATCAACGAATCCCTGTGGAGCACAGCAGTTAACAAAACTGCTATTAAGTAATACCAAAAAGCATCTCATGCTTACTGTTTTTTATATAATTTCCAGTTACATCACACTGTTTTTGCATGCAAAGATGCTTCAGCTGCGACCCCACAAATAATCCTCTGAACTGCACAAATTACAAGTAAGACGGTCAAAAACAAGGATTAAAAAATGAAATAAACATTCCAACCATAAACAACACAGACATACAATTACACACATGTTGTCCAATGCGTCCAATTAGACTTGATGTCATGTAATTTCCTCATCTGACGAGGACGCACAAACAGTGTCATTACCAGGCAGAGACGCACACAGCAGTTCGGTGGTTGGTTTGTGCACGTAAACTGAGATCTGTGGTTTTTGTGTTTTTATTGAGAGGAACATTAGTGATGTGACAACATCATGCTGTTTTTGGCAAATGGAATTACACAAAACTACACTCCGACACACTTTTGGCTCTGCAACTTTGTTTACTTGTCTGTACATCACACCCAATTTGTTAGACGCTGCTTGGCAGACTTTTGCTGAAATTGCAGGATTAAAACTGGCTACTAAACCCAGTGATTGCTCTGAAGTTTAGCAACCACAATTGAACACTGCAGGTATGTCAAGTTTTATTATAACTCTTACTCCTTACTCTTACTCCTCCAGTTGTTATTGTAAGAAACGTTTTTCTGAAGAAATTCTTCTTCTTCTTCATGAGGTTAACGTTTGACTCTGAGTGGCGCCCTCTAGTGGATTTATTACTTAACATCCAGGTCAACGTATGGAAGCACATGGGCAGTGACATAACTAGTTTTGTATATAAGGGGGGCATGAATGAGCCTTAAAGGGACAGTTCACCCAAAAATGAAAATTCAGTCATTTTCTCCCAAACAATTTAAGTGAATGGTGACCAGTTTTCAAATGTAAAAAAAATAGCCAAATAAAATGAAAATGCCTCCATGCTCCTCGTCTGGTGTAATCCAATTCTCCTCAAGCTCCAGCATGCCAATCACTTGTGCGCGCACACCGTCACACCACACACACCCAGTTCAGAGATGGTGTGTACACATGCAAACGTGGCTCCAGGCTAAAAACATAGTGTAAATTATGTCTTTCAGGTCAACTTGGCATGTCAGGGCTTTAAGAGACTTGTGTTACACCAGACAAGCAGTATGTAGGCATGTTATGGGGTTTTTTGGTTATTTAAAACTGGTCACCATTCACTTGTTTGTTTGGGAGATTCTGCAACACTGTTTTCCTGTAAAACTCCAGCAGTGTTTTGTGAAATAAAAGAACTGAACCCAACCTTCAATTGGCACGAGGGTGAGTAGATAACGATGAATTTTGGGTTTGGGTGAACTATCTCTTTAACATCTATGTCAATGTAAAGGATGCATGGAAGTATGTGGGCCATGATGGTTGCATTATTTGAAATGGACTCATCTATTTTTATACCTAAAGGTGGCATAAATGATCCTTAAGAGTGATACACAAAATGTTAGTGCCTGGCTAACTAGCTTACCACCTTAATAGTAACCTTGCATAGCATTACTTCTTAAGCCAAGCAGCATATAATTAGCTAACAAGGTAGGAATTATATGGGGCTACAAGTTAGACAAAGCTCCATCCAGGACTGACTCATTCATTATGTGGGAACCAAGATGATACTAGATGTGTTTACACACCAGCTAATCCCTTATTGTGTATGTAGACATCAAATGCAGAGGTTTTCATTCTCATTTTAAAACAAGTCAGCTGGAGCCATTCTGTTAAAGGACCAGTGTGTAAAATTTACAGGGATTTAGTGGCAGAATATGGGAAAAATGGAATATAAGGGTGTTGTTGAATGAATTATGATACGAGGTCCAATACCAGTACCCTTAAAGTGATACAGATACTAACAGAGGACTTTATTCCATACCATTTTCGAAGCCCCTAGCTAAACTACATAAATAGGCATTTTTTTTTCTAGATCTTGAGGGTTTTGGAAATTCTACAACGTTTTCTGTGAAACTCCAGCAGTGTTTTACGGATTAAAGAACTAAACTACCAAAATGACTGAATGCAGATATTGCCTAACTGGGTAAGTTTAGATTTGACTTGGTACTGGGTTATTTCAATCAATATCACACCGATACCAAGGCCTTTTTCATAAGTATGTCTTCATTGGTATAATCACCTGAAAATATAATTAGTTACCTTAGAATGAGCCCTAGAGGGTGCGGGTCCTCTGCCATGGAGGCCGGCATGTTGCACCACCATGTTGCACACACCAAACACTGGCTCTAGATATGACCTTTCATGTTTTCCACCAGTTTCGCGGTTTTTTAACTCACAGATTTCAGTAAATTAGCTCGCTGGCTTCATCTGATTAAATCTACTAGCAACAACTGTTACAATCCACAGGAGGAACCCAAATGCAACCACAGACTCAAAAACTGAGTGAAAAAAAGGGATTTATTAAAGGTGCGTGAGGCAGCAAGGGGGGGGGGGGGGTCCGGGGGTTGGAGGCTGAGGGGGGCTGGTGGATGGCAAGGGGGCTGACAGAGTTGGAAGGGTTAGTCCAGCAGAAAACTTGGCAGGCAGGCAGTGAGTGATCCTGAAGCAGCAGAGAAACAGGGTAAGTATACACGAAAACTATTAGCAAACACAAGGTGAATCTCAATTCAGGAGATAGGCCTGGAGTGTTACTACCATTACAGAGACACAACGATCTGGCGAGGACTGGAGAGGAGAGCCGGTGTTAAGTATTGCAGGGTTGATTGCTGGGTGGAAGACAGGTGAGCAGCAGGGAGCAGGTGAGACGAATGAATGCCATCAGGGAACCAGGAGGGTGAGGGAGTTGCCACGCCCGCAGCACAGACACAGACAGGGGGAGGGGGGAAAACAGGACAAGGAAAAACAAACCTGTGACATGGCCTGGGCCGTGACAACAAGCACCATTTTAGACATGAAAATAGGTGACTGTCAGCTTTCGTTTAGTTCATTGTGAAATCTGAGACCCGTTGTTACGAAACTTACGAAGAATTTCAAGTGATTGTTATCATTTTGAGCTGCACATGCTGGGCAAGAACGGAAAGCTTGACAATAAGCCTAACTAAGGATGGAGGAGCTTAGCAAGGGTCAAATCTTAGAAAATCTAAACAAAAGGATATGTGATCGCTCTTCAAAGAAAAAAAGTTAAATAACTAAATGATTACAACCCACACAGTGTTGTTATCATGTTGCTCTGTGGGCGTCAATGGAGCAGCAACAGGTCAAAAAGGGTTAAAAGAAAAGTGAAGCAGCCACAGTGCCAGCTCTGCTTCGCTCAGCACTGAAAGGAATTACAGTTCTGTGATGCAAACGTGGCACCAGGAGCTGCCCCCCTCCACACACACACACACACACACATATAAACACGCACACACACACACACACACATCCCCCTCCTCTCTGCTTCCTCCCTCCTTCTTCCTGCCAAAGCCAACACGACCACTCAGGCCCCTGGGGCAACTTGTGTGGCACAGAATCCCCTCCCCACCTCCACCTACACTTCTTCTTCTTCTCCTCCCCTCGGTAAAGCAGAGTCTTACGTATTCAGCTCCGTCCTTATCTCCAGTGGAGCTCATGTCTCGACCTTTGACATCTTTATTTTGCCGTAACAGTTCTCCTCTCTAAACAGCACCAAACAAGGAAAACAACACTGTTCTCTCACGCTATCTGTGCTGCCACATGAGTAGTGACTGGACTCTTCAGTGAACAAACATTTAAAGTCATCCAGGTTAAGTTTAGTTTGACCCGGACCGTCTCCAGTAAGCACTGTTGTACCTTCAAACTTTCATTACTGTGCAACCCCCTGACCAGGAAGTGGGAAGAACAAGAAAGATAAACAGAGATCACAGCTTGTTCCAAGACTCCCACACACACACACAAACGCACACACAGACACACACATATGGAGCTCATTCGCAGGGATCAAGAGAAATAAGAATGAGCCGCTTTAAAGGGGGGTTTTAGAAATAAGCAGTACATGGAGATAAAATAAAGCTGAGGTACATCCAAACCAAGAAAAATAATGTCACATTGTTCTGTGAAAAGCTGATTCTTGACAGTGTTTCATGTGTATCGATGCCTGATTTAGACTTGATTTAGCTCTATTCACACAGAGGTTGTCAAAAAAAAGTATTGATACTTCAATACGTTTCAATACCACATGATTAATCACAATATAACAAGAGGCATCAGTGTTGTCTTTTTTATACTAGTATAGTATTGAAGTTTAAAATTCTAGTATTGTGAAATCCCTAATTCATACCACATTAGTGACACAACTGGGAGAGTATCATGGTTTGGTTCCTGAACTCAAGATGGAGAGAGCCCAGTTTTACCTGAGTGGTAAAACCTTTAAAGTATCAGTTGGGGATGTTTCTTCTAGCCTGGCAAGTATTACCTGTGGTGTTCCCCAAGGGTCTGTTCTTGTCCCTTTACTGTTTTCTATCTACATGTTGCTACTGGGTCAAGTTTCCTAAAATTCCAGTATTTCTTTCCACACTCAAATCTACTTCTCAATAAATCCATCAGACTTCAGTCACTCACAACCTGTCTCAGTGCCTTAAAGTCCTGGATGTCCAATAACTTTCTTCTGTTGCTCTGTGCTCCAATAAAATTTGAGCAAACTTCATACCTTGGCCACCTTTCTCTTAAATTAACTAACATTGTGTTAGCAAAATGCTAGTTCTGTAGCTAGTTAGTTAGCAAGCATTTTGTTGTCAAGTTTGTTTAATTGTTATTGAAGCACAAAGTGAAAAGGGGCGGGACTTATGTAAGGTCAACTGTAATAGTTTAGGGCCTGTATGAAAATTATTTGGGTGGAAATGGATAAAAAAAAAAGCGAGGCCTGCAGCTCCAGTTTGAACAGATTGGTTCACCATTAATTATAATAATGAATAATAATTAATGACTATAAATACATAAAGAATCTAGATGGTGGACTAATATTTTAATATGACAATAATTTACACAAAGTGACTAACCTGCTCAATAAGTGGAATTAGCATTTGCCAATATTATGATTAACATTCCGATACCGATACTGTTGAGAGCCCCATCCCTGATTTCAATAATAAAATTGTTTGTTTTGTTTATTATAATAAATGGCAATAGCTAAATTTATTTATGACTTTTTTTTTTTTACCTCAATATAATATCTAAATGTAAACTCAATGTGCACTGACACTGAAAAACAAAATAATCAAATATAGGCATAAACATGAGAAACATAAATATAAGAACAGCAGCATAAATATAAGACCTGAAGGCTGGAATAAAATCTAGGTCGAGAGAAAAGTTAAAACACTCTCCCTCATTTCCCCCCTTCAGCAAAATATAAATAAATAGATATGAAACCTTCCCCTTTTTCGGTCCCCCACTCCCTCCCTAATAATTTTCACATAGTCCCTAAAGAGTTGTCAAACCTCTCTAGATGTAATACACACACCCCAAGAAGACCAACCATATCCAGGTTTTTTATGGTTTTGGAAACAACTGTAGACGCCTCGGAGTATAAAGACACTGGAGACACGACCAGAGACGGGAGGGCATGACGTGACCGAACTCAGGGACTGGATACAAGTCTCACATTTACATGGTGGGCACATTAGCCAGCAGAGCAGCCAGGACACCCACAGTCTACACTATTCTGCTTCACTTGGTTGGTTCTCATCCTGCAAATGTGCTCATGTGCAAACTTTCTTTTCCAAATGTTCAAGGTATATTACAGACCTGGCTTGTATTAATGCCCACGTCCGATTATCATGCTCATTTAATTCTCATAGAAAGTAAATGGAGGAGAACTCTTTGCCTCATGAAATTTCATCTGGCATTTAACTGCTGTAATCCAGTGTGGATGTAATGAAGAGTCCAGAGTTTCTATGATTGTTTCAACCATGTTTAAACAACTGTATTCTGGTTGCAACCTTCTGTTGTATAGCAGAGAAGAAATGTAATTATTTAGGTGCTGCCGAAACAAGGGTTATGGGAACAAAGTACTGTTTAGTGGGAAGCATCACAGTGTCTCATCTGCTTTCAGTCATACTAATTTTGGTATGGAGATTTCACAATAAGAGGACAGAGACAAAGATAGATGGATTTGAGTGACACAATTGATATTTATATTCTGACAAAAAACAGCCACAGACTGAGGAAAAAAGTGTAGGTGTGGTATGAGTGCATGGAAAATACGGTGAGGCATACACAGGGCAGATGATGTCAAACCACACCAAAGAGTGCACACTGAGAAAATAACGCTGAATCACACAGCGTGCAAGATGTTATATAATGCTGTGTTTCCACTGCACAGTGCGGCTCGAGTGGACGTTTTCCGCTGCAGATAGTATCCCCTCGGCGTAGGCATGGTCATCACAGCGACGCCACATGAAACTGCCCGACATCATCATCAACTCGATAACCTCGTTCATTTTTCCAGAGGTTTGGAAACAACTCACTGCAGCTTTACTTTGATCTTGAGAAGCTACAGTTTTTATTCACTGACAAACAGTAACACACACTGTACAGTTACTGCCACACTGACAACTTCACTGCTAACCTTTTCCTCTGCTTAGCGAGCTTTTCACTGTCACTCTCTGCTGCTCACTTTCTCTCACTCACTACTGCCTTATTTCAGTTAATATAATATAATATACTACATGTATAAAATTAATGTCTAAAATATTCATTATGTTGTATTGCTGTGTTCCAAGTTGCAAATCATATAAACGCAGAGAATCTGACAAACAGTTTTCATTTCCCCGTTTCCCAATTGATCGGCCCATATTTCAAGTAAAAACAACATATTTGATAACACATTAGCTAACATGAGACAGCATCTAATGTTAGCATTCAACCACTTCCTAGCTAACATTACTGTTTGATAGGGTTACACGATACAAATGGAAAAGAGTACATTAATTCAGAAATATCAATGCACATTTTGGACACCTTTATTTAACACTTAGCCTGGAAGTAAAACTCACTGGATGTAATCAAACTTTACAACCTCAGAAATGTTCTCATCAGTTCAGTAATGTTATGACTTTGTGTTCACTGGAACGCAAATTTCTGTGTTGTGTCCATACAGGTTACATACAACACAAAAATGTTTAGTTTGATAATGAAAAATGTAAATTCAGACTCTTACTGTATAGCTGCTTAGCTTATAAACTTTGACCAGAGACGGCAAGACACTTGACATCACATTGCAAGCTTGATAACATCCAGTGCGTTTTACTTCTGGGCTTAAATAAATGTGTCCAAGATGTGTGTTGATATTTCAGAATTATTTTACACTTATAGAATAAGCTAACATATGTTGTTATAATTTCAGATCACGTACATACATAGTCAATTTGATTTCTTTAGTAGTTTGAACTACTTTTCTAAGTAGCTTTAGTTAGCCAACTGGTTCTTCTTGTTCTTCTTCTTGTTATTTGATTGCTTGCAAAGCTATGCTTTCAAAATAGCTTACTCCAACACAGCTGATGAACACATATTTTGACTGTTTAATCCATAGAAAAACCAAATTGTGAACATGATTCACATTTGGTTTTATGAGCCAGACTATTTCTTGTCTGGGTACAATGACTTCCTGGAGTCCAGTCATTACTGTGAGGTTTCCAGGCAACCAGCAGACACTTCACTGGAAAGACTCATTGATGCTTAGAAAAAAATCAAATTGTCTGCAAGAAACTGCAAGAAGAAACTGCAAGAAACTGATAATAATTATCATTGTGTGCGCGTTACTGTAGAACGAGCCCTTTATATATACAGCGAGTGTTGTTCCTCTTCCATGGAGGCTGCCATGTTGCGCCGCCATGTTTCTACAGTTGCCCAGAACAGTCAAACCAAATACTGGCTCTAGATACAGCTTTGCACAGTTTGAGTTTTGTGGTCATCTTGGAAGGACAGAGTGAGACAAGGTGTTTGCAGTCTGCAAGCTCACAGAAGATGTCACTAAATCCTGCACACTGTTCCTTTAAATTTTTTGATTGAGTAATGCAGTCTGTACACAACATGGTGTCAGTCATGCCCCTTAACCTGAATGTCAGTTTGCTGTGTCTGCATCATGTCAAAAGAGGAACCAGGGTTAATTCTGTGTAAAACACAAGAAATGTGCTGGCTCAGGATCCACAAAAAAAAACCCCAGAACAAACGCAGCAAGAGGCCTCGGTTAGGCATAAAATTTTACTGTAACTCAGAGAGTGACCCAAATCCTTAACCTCACTAAAACTCCATTTTACTGATATGACTAAGCCTTTTCGTAAAGCTATCACAATACTACATGGCTGACAAACACCTTCTTCATGAGCATGAATTTTCCCTCAGAGCTGCAGATGCCATCGCCGACCACAGAAAGAAAATAAACAGCTGTGCAACCTGATAGGACAAAATCTAGTGACATAAATCGCCATTTTTCCACTATCCTGCCATGTCATGCGGTTTGGAACGAGCATTATGTAGGCCAGCCGTAATTATGCTATATTGAGAGTGTGTGTATATATGTGTGTTCATGTGTTTCAATCAAGAATGTAACTGCCCCTCTTCTGTCACAACCAACTGATTTATGTGAAGAAGAAAAGAACCACAGTCATCGCTGTCTGGTTCACTGACAGGGAGGCCAGGATGAGTTGAGTAACCCTTTATCCATGTCATTACACCACAATAATAAAGCTTATTTATATGGCACTTTTATAAAGCAGAATTACAAAGTGCCTCATTATGATAATATATGAGCGCAGCACAAAATATACAAGAACAGAAAACATAAACAGATAAATCAAAGTTTTGTGCTTAGATTTTTGTTCAATTTGTTTGATGATTCAGAAAAAGACAAAAAATGGCAGAGATACAGACACTCTTCACACAAGCAGACGTACAGATACTTGTGTAAAAAAAAGATTGGTAAAAATAGAAGAACTGACTCAACTTCTTCTTTCAACTTAAAGTGCAAAAGTACAGACTCTTGCATTTCTACCAGTTATTTCTGTGCAAAGTTTCTGAATCTCCCTCTTTTGTCTGTTTCATCTCGTTAAGTCTTTAACGTCATTTTCGTCTTGTTACATTTTTTACATTGTTTGCATTGTCTTTTATGTTGTTTTATCTTGTTTCATCATTTCGGTTGTTTACATCTTGTTCATGTTGTTTATGTCTTTTATGATGTTTGTATCGTGTGGCTTTTACATTGTTTTTGTTTTGTTACATCTTTTACTTCGTTTGTTTCTTGTTTCTTCTTTTACGTTGTTTCATCTTTACATTGTTTTCATCTTGTTAGGCCCTATGTTTTTAAAGTCGTTTTCGTCTCGTTTCGTCTTGCTCCGTCTTTTACATAGTTTTTGTCTTGTTACATCTTTCATATCATATGTGTCATTGTCCAATTCATTTAGGTTGAAATCAGTCTTGATGTTTTGAAGGAAGCAAAATACAACATAATCAAGAATTCTCCTAAAATGCATTAGAACTAAAGTAACAAGCTTGTTTTTTGTGTAAAAATATAGGGAGTAAAAGTAAAAAGTTGCCAGAAAAATAAATACTCATGTAAAGTACAGATACCTGAAAACTCTACTTAAGTACAGTAACAAAGTATTTGTACTTCACACCTCTGAAAGAGAAGGCACAACAGAGTGAAAAAACAAGCTTTGGGTGCAACTCTGGTTTAATATTTGTTAAACTTATTCTATTATTTAATGGTAATGAGGCTGAAAGCAGACATCAATTTGAAATAAACAATGTGGCAAATTCAAATTGTCATGAGCTGCCATACATCTTTGAATGTACAACTATGTTGTCAGAAAATCAAACCCCAGACAACAAAATCTAAAGTAATAATTTTGGTTTGGTGAAAAAGATGTTGGAAACTGTTTGGAAGCAGACTCAAGGCTCAGTGCCTCCCGAGCACACAAATGCACCATACTGGAATTCTTTCCATAGTTGCATCTGCTTTATCGTTCAATAATAATGTAACATGTTAAAAAAAAAAAAGAAAAGAAAACCAGACGGGATGTTAAATGTGATGGATTGCTTTTCTCGAGCACGTTTCTGTTCTCTGAATGTTTTTATTTTAGACCACACTGAAATGAGAGGCTTCCTGTAAATTATGAAAAGGGATTTAAATATATAAAAGCTACTGTTGTTGAGAAAATGATAGGTAGCAATGTTTCAATACACTAAAGGGTTTTGTTGCTACCATCTTACTTGGTGTCGTATGACTACTAGCTTATGGTGGCTAATGTTAACTGATATTAGCAAAATATTACTTAAAGAGACATTGCTGTGTTGGGAAATTCAAAATTAAAGTTTTTATTAAAGAAATAAGTTTCTGAAAATTCATACCTCACCAGAGGACACCTCTTCATTTCACAGGATTGTCTTGGGTCACACCAACATCATGATAGATGCTGCCTTCAAATGGTGCTCTTAAAATGTAGCATAGCTGGTTACGACATGGGAAGTTGTACGCTTGACGTTCAAGTGATTAAGTCATGAGAAACCTTTGTGGTTGGCAATGGCAACATATACGCCAAAACTGTTGGCATCTAGAAGCCACCAAAGCTAACAATTTAGCAAGCTAGCGAGTAGGTAACATGGGCCTAATGCAGGAAACGTAAAGATTTAGACATAAATTTACAAAGAAAAACTTTATACAGCTAGAAAATATATTAAATATAGTACCATCCATCGAAAAATGAACTTTTATAGCCTGAAATTTCTGAAAACATTCACAAACAACTTGTGAGCTTGAAGCTTTCAGAAAAATTTCCACTTCAGAGGTCGTGAAAACCACAAGAGGCATGCGTTCATTCTTCTCTTTAACACGGTAAAAACGACCCCATTTGAAGGAAAGAGCAAGTGACTGACATCTCAATCCCACAGCAGTATCATACTAAAGTGTGCTAACATTAGCTAATGTTAGCTACCATAGGCAACTGGTCATACAAGACCAAACAAAAGCTGTAGCTGCATAGTTCTTGAGTGTATTGAATTTTGTAAGAGTGTGTTGTTCATATAAAACAAAGATTGCGTTATTTGTTATTAACAAAGAGTCTCACCTTAGTTTATTAGTTTAAGAACTTTTCTGTTTTATCAGCCAGTCTGACTCAAACCTGCATCCTTACAGTCAGGTTTATTCTCCTGAATTCCAGGAAACAACCGCATCATTTCCCCCTGCATTGTGGGAAAATCGGCCTTTGATAGAGCTCATATCAGTGACTAATACCCTGAAGAACATCAGGAGATTCTCCTAAGCTACAGTCTGGTACAGCAAAAGCCCAGAGACAGTCTGCTGATTAGAAAGGAGCTGTCTCTGAGCCTCCTGATTGGCCGCAGGGGAGGGATTGGAAATGAGGAGATGGTTACTGTGGCTCTGGGGGATTTAGTCAGTGTGTTTCACCTGCATGGGGAGGAAGCGTGTCTACGTCTGGCTGGCACGCTTTGCGTCTGGGATGTTCATGGCCAATGTAGGTCTCAGACATGGACCTGGTGACTTGGCTCTGGCAGTTGATGAGGCTGTCTGGTCAGTGTGTTGATCCTGGATACAGAGTGCAGTTAATTGGGTTTCTGTCTGCTTGTTAATGAACATGCGTACCCATGTGCAGCTGTCCATGTATGCTTACGTGTCTGTGTGTACCTGAAAGGTACATTCAGCACCAGCTCCATCTGCTGCTGTCCAACTTTAGCCATGCAGGGCACTGGATGTGTCACAGCTTGCACTCCTTTAAAAAAATGCTAAAGATGAAGCTGTTAGCAAGATGTTTTAGTTGTGTTCCACAACATGTTTGAAGGCCATGGTCCATAAAAATGTGTCCTTTTGAGAACTGGATTAGGCTGCACCAGCTATATAGGCCCAGTGTTCAAGATAACATGATAAAGTGTCTACGAGGTTGCTCTTCCAGTGAAGAAAATGTGAATGCCCTCTGAAGTGCCCTTACAGTGGACAAAGCATGATAAAATGCTATTTCAGTGGAGAAAATGTAGTGAATTGTCATCTAGGGTGCCCTTCCAGCAGATAAAAAATGACAACATGCTCTTTCCAGGGTGCCCTTCCAGCAGATAAAAAATGACAACATGCTCCTTCCAGGGTGCCCTTACAGTGGAGAAAACATGAAGTGACCTCTAGAGTGCCCTTACAGTGGACAAAATGTGATAAAGTGCCCTCAAGAGTGGCCCAGTGACAATATGATAGCCTTCTAGGGTGCTGTTTCAGTGGAGAAAATGTGGTGAAGTGCCCTCTAGAGTGCCCTTCCAGTGGAAAAAAATGACAAAGCGTCTCCTTCAGGGTGCACTTCCAATGGAGAAAACATGAAGTGCCCTCCAGAGTGCCCTTCCAGTGGATAAAATGTAGACCTAGTGTGTATGACAACACAAAAAAGTACCCTCTAGAGTGCCCTTACAATGGAGAAAACATGACAAAGTGCCCTCTAGAATGCCCTTCCACTGGACAAAACGTGGCAAGTACATCAAGACTTTCTTCGCACTGGTGCCCCAACATATACAGCCCTTTTTATTTTTTCTCCCCTGACCCTCAGAATCCACCACTGATACTCTCAGTGGCATGCTATCTATGTGCCATATTGAACCCCTTAAGTGTTACAAACCCTGACAGTATGATCGAAAACGAATCTTTCCAGCTTGTTCCTCGCCAAGCTGTTGTCAACATGGCAGGTTGGCTCATATTAACCCTGAGACCTTTTTTAACCTGTTTAACACCCCCTCCCCCCCCCCCCCCCCCCCCAACACACACACATCTTCCCGCCATGCTAAGCCTTGGAAACCTGCCTCGTCTCGATAACACCTTCCATTGGCTCTGCTCCCACTGGGCACTGTGACGTGGTCTGTCAGGCCATGGGGTGACAGGGTGCACAGTTGTAGTTTACGGTAGCAGGTATTTAATGACTCGCACTCACACCACAGTATTAGGTGAGGTTTAGGTGAGTTAGTTAGGTAAGTGGATGAAAGTCTGGTGAGAGCAGGAGTCCAGGGATTAGCTTTAAAGCCGCCATAACTAGCCGTATGGCCACACGTATGCCTGCAAACACACACACCCATCCCTGTGCTGAGAGGATTTTACTCCTTCATCTATTCTGGTTCGAGTCCTCTGTTATTCTGCTTTGCATAACAATCCCCTGCATTTATCCAACAGAGAGCGCACACGCTCCTCCTGTAAACATCCTGATGACTCACAAATGACCTCCAGTTCCTGTAAATCAGCGTCGGAGATTACTGACGGTTCACTAACATCAAGCACACATGACACCGAAAGGGCTCAGCAGAAATAATGGTCGGGTTTGTTTCAAAAGCGAGCCAGCACGACACAGATCCAGGAGGATTAATGAGCAAACAAATCCGTGTAACTATTACCAAGATGTATAGGAACATTTTCCAGTTTTGAACCGTTTCCTGCAGCTACGAGAAAAACATGTTTGGAAATGGAAGTTCCACAGATAGTTTATTATTTTTCAGTCGGTCACAGCATGATTAAATTATGTCTGGATTTTACACAATGTCAAAATATTTTCTTTCAAGAAAATTCATGATGAGGGAAAAATAATAAAAGCTGGAAAAGTGTTAGGAAAGGAGGAATTAGAGTTGTGTCTTTGAATTTTGCCTAAGTAGCAGCTCTGAAATTATGCAGTAACTTCAGTAAACTAGCTTTATTGTTCTTTTGGTGCCTTTCTGGGTTTCTGGATAGTAGGAAATTCCACTTCTTCTACTTGGGAAAATATAAGTCAGCGCTCCAAGTTGGAGACTGTCAAGATTTCTTAGGGCTTTATTTTTTTTCCAAACCGCAGCTATCTGTTGGCAGTGCTACAAGCATTACATAGCACTACAAGCTTTTAACAATCCATCACAACACATATCCGTTACAAACTGTCCAAGACAGTCCAGGTTAACTTTCACCAGCAGGATCTTTTTTGTTAAAATGTTCAGGAAAAAAAGTTCACAGTGCACTAAACAAGGTTGGGTACCGTTCACATTTTAACCGATACCGGACCAATAACAATACCTTTTTCAGTACTTTGCTGTCTCTCTAATAATAAAAATGTCATTTTAATCTTTGAAAAATAAGAATGTAGGGAGTAGAAATTACAGATATTTGTGTTAAAATGTAGGGAGTAAAAGGAATAAGTTGAAGTATTTGTACCTAGTTACTTCCCACCTTTGCTAATATCTAATAAAACATTAGCTGAGTCATTTAATGTTAGCATCATCTTTTTCCACATCTTGCTAACATTAACGTACAAACAAACATTTTACTCCCAAGTTTTTACTCAGCAGGTCTTACTCAGTTTAATTAACTAAGGAGTTATTTAAACAGCGAAAGTGAACCCATTTGTTTTGAACGTGAGGTAATTAAACCATGTCAGACTGTCTGTGCTGCAACTAGCACACAGTCCAACCGACGGTTAGCTTTAGCATCAGCTTTTTGCATGATCAGCTAACGGTCAGCAGGAGTGCACCCCTCAGAAGCTCTAATTACAGCCTATAAGGTGGGAATTTCCAACTTTAAAGGGAACATAGTGCTTATGTCCGGTTGGGGTGGCGATGCAGGAGATTTGCTGGCCAGTCCAGCTTTCTCAGGATGCCAGTTTTAATTTACTTCTACTTTTGATTCACCACTTCCTGTGGGGCAGACTGACCACCATACTGACAACAGACATTTGATTTAGACCAGTGTACAGCCTTGTCGAAGCTTTACTTTGTGTTTCAGTATGACAAGCTGAGTTTATTTTGACTTTTTGGGGAGATTTTAGTACAAAAAAGGCTTATTTCTTACTGTTACTCATCAGCGACCTGCAACAAAGGAGTTCACAGCAGCCATTTTGACATGAGGTAGTTGTGTAAACACAGGTGTTACCAATGATACTAATTAAGGTTCCGTTCCATTCAGGTCAAACAAATCAGGGTGCTGCTACTGTGCATATGTTGGCTCACTGGAAGGGCTACACTGAATGGAACAGGACCGTAACTGGTAATTGACCATCTCGCCCCTTTTTTATCTGTGCTCCAATGACAGTTGAGAAAGCTTGTTGCCTCGGTCAACTTTCTCCTTTCTTGTTTCCTGTACTTAGATATGCTACATGCTAGGCTCATCTATGTTGAAAAGAAAAACAAATTTTTGAGCTAGTGTTTTGCTAACTTTAGCTAACTTAAGATGTGATCCTATGTGATGCATTTACAGGAGAAGGAGAAAATTGACTGTGGGACCCAGATTTCTCAAGTGTTGGACAGAGCAAAACTGATAAAGTGTTAATTAGTATCATTGGTAACAGCTGTGTCTACCTCACTTATTCATGTCAAAACGGCTGCCATGGAAATTATATTTAAATCCCAAACTATTCAATGCAGCATATGTCAAACAGCAAGAAATTAAACGACATACTTGATTAAAAACAGGGTAAATCCTGGTTTCACTGTGCCAGTTGGTGCATTTGGGTGCATTTGAGTAATCTCATAAAATTTTGACTTTGCAGTTCACTGGGGAAGATCGGAGT
Organism: Lutjanus erythropterus; assembly: GCF_056507025.1. Taxonomy (NCBI): domain Eukaryota; kingdom Metazoa; phylum Chordata; class Actinopteri; order Lutjaniformes; family Lutjanidae; genus Lutjanus; species Lutjanus erythropterus. Next base: position 6,687,147 of record NC_139333.1, on the reverse strand, counting down.
CAAATTTTATGGTGTCCACTCAGGAGGTTTCGCTGCACACAGAAAGGAGAAAAAAGGAAAGAAAATTAAACACACACGTTATGTGGGACTTTCATAAAACACACTGACTGGCATCCAAAGTTAAAAAAAAAATTAACAACCAAGCAAGCATGGGACAATGTTATGTCCAAGCTTTCTGCTGTGGCGTCAGGTCATCCTGGGTCTGTCTTTGGGGGAAACAGAGTTTAGAATAAGGCTGCCTGGGCGAGTGACCACAAACACAGCGTTCCCTGTGAAATTCCACCGTCAATAGGGGCTTTTTCCAGGCCCGGTGCACCACAACCCTCCCGAGACCCTGTGTTGACTGTATTTGCAGAGACTAAGAGAGAAAGAGACTGGGTTGTACTGCATGAAAAGTTCCCTCTCCATGTACTGAGAGGATGACATTAGCTGCTTCAAAATATGTGTATTTTCTTAGTACAGTACCAGCAAGGAAATGCCTCTATTAGCTATTTACTATGACTAAATACTGACTAAACCTGAGGACAGTCGGTCCATTTTCTGCTCCAAGAACTTAACTAACAGGAAATGATGGATTTTATTGTTGTGTTGTGTTTGTAATAAACGAAAGGAAAACGACGATGTTCACCACAGAAGTTGTAATTGATCCTTGTTATGTCCCGCCCCTTTTCAGTCTGTGTTCCAATTACATTTGAGCTACCTTGGTTCCTCAGTCAACTTTCTCCTCTCCTGTTTCCTGTACTTTACATATTACATTCACATCTTAAATTAGCTAATGTAGCAAAACGCTAGCTAACTAGCTAGCTAATCTATATCAATCATTCGCTAGCTAGTTAATTAGCGTTTTGTAAATATTAGCTCACTTAAGATGTGGCCCTTAACAACTAGAAATAAACTAGAACCATAAAGCGTTCTTTGACTTGTCCCAGTAGGAGAACATTTTATAAAGGTTCCATTTGGACCCCTTTCAAAAAGTTCTACCTAGAACCCAACATTAAGGGCTATACCCAGAACCATCTGTGGAAGACCTCATCCAGAACCCCCATGAGAGGTTCTAAATGAGAACCCTTCTATGGTGTAATGGTTCTACCTAAAGCCCTCTCTGACGGTTCAGTGCAGAATCTTCCCACCTTCTAAGGGTGCTAACAAGAACCCACCCACAGGGGTCCACCAAGAACTCATATATTCCAAGGGGTTTATCTTGAATCCACCCAGGGGGTTCTACCAGGAACCCTTTTATTCAATGGGTTTTATCTAGAACACACCCAAGGGATTCTACTCAGAACCATTTTATATTATGGAACAAGACCCCTGGATGAAAGACTTCTTCTAGGAATTCAACAACTCTGTCTTGGGTTGTGTCCAGAATCTTTCCACCTTCTAAGGGTGCTAACAAGAACCCACTTCTTCTACTGAGAACCCTTCCAAATTCCAAGGATTTTTATCTAGAACCCACAGAGTGGTTTTTCCTGAGATCTCTTTTATATTATGGTACAAAGAACACTTGATGAAACACCCCCCGAAAAAGGGTTCTTTGGATTAAGAGGTTCTTAGTGTAACTTTAGTCTTACAGAGAACCCCTGAACCTCAGCCCTTCAGGAAGACTTCTTTTGGGACCCTTATTTCTAAGAGCGTATAATTTACTTTTACAGGAAAAGGTACAGTGTTTGCTCAACTGCTATTGGAGCACAGGGGCAAAAGGGGCGGGACTTAGGAAGGATCAATTCTGTAGGTGGAAAGAGCGCCACCTACAGAAACTCAAACTTCATCAAGAGAAAATTCTAGAAGGCCATTACTTTCCCACCTATGCTGCTTGAGTGACAGGTGGCTGCTGGGAAATGCAGCGCTGAAACATTTAAGATGGTGACAAAAGAGAATAAAACTGAGGTTGCTGAATTCTGTGTATGAGTGACTTGTGTATACACATGCAGCCCACAGCTGAACACCATTTATCTGCCCGTAAAGCCACCTTTGATTGAAACTACTGTGTCCACACCCTTATTTAGAGGGGGGCAAATGGCATTTCGGGGAATGTAAGAGTAATTTTCTTAGCACACATCCTATAATTCTCCTTTTAAACACTGCAGTGAAGATGCAAAAGTTTTTCTTTGTGGAAAAACAACTTTCCCATGGTCTGTAGTTTCACCCTCTCAGGTTGGCCAATGGTGCTTTCAAGGAACATATACACATGCTCATACTGTAAATCATGTGATTCCTGCCTGAATATGTTAGAGGCTAAAACAAGCAAGGCTGTGTGTGAGTTCCATCTCCCTGTCTTCACCTCTGCCTCTGCCCACAGGCCTTACTTCACTTCAGCATTTACACAAGAGCATAGCACCATCTTGTGGTGAAGATAAATATCTGCTCTAGCAGAAGGACTTGTTGTGGAACAAGTCAGGTAGTTGAATCAGATTTTTGCCTCTGAGGTTAATATTAACTGATTTAAGCCTTTATTCATTCAGAGTAAAAATAATAATTATTTTTCTCTATAAATCTTATTCAACTGTTTAAAAAATATATTGAAAGTGAAGCCAGCATATAAATGAACTCACCATCTATACAATATTCATAGAAGAAGTGTGTTTTTTTTTTTATGTGAAAGCTTTATTTAACTGCAATATCTTGTGGGAATTTGAGTTCTTAAAGGAGAGAAAGGATCTATAGAGTGGTACTGGTCGTTATGAAAGTGTAAAATAAATATTTCTGGTCTATTATGGCTTTTATGAACAGCTAAATAACCAACTTAAAAGGAGGGTTAACCCAAAATACATATTTTCGCTCTTACCAGTAGTGTTATTTATCCACCCTGATTGTTTTGGTGTGAGTTGTCAGGTTTTAGAGATGTCTGCCTTCTCTCTGACATAATGGAACTCGACGGCACTTGGCTTGTGGTGCTCAAAATGCCCCAAAAAATAAACAGATAAAAAATAGTTCTACAGCACTGTTTCTTTCCAGAAATCACAAACTGGTAACTCAAGATAATCCACAGGCTTTGTTCTGAGCAGTTTTGCAAAGTAACTACTTTCTTTCTACGTTATAATCTACTGAAACTACTTTTGTTCACAGGCCAGTGTTGACGAGACCAATATAGCATGACGTTGACGTTCAACCCAAATCTCAGAGATGCTTCCTATTTCATACATCAGTGTCTCCTCCAACTGCCAGCAATGTGAATCTTAACAATTTCCCTTTCCGTCTCTTTGTTTTTACTAAAATGAGAGACGCAACTGATTCTGGAGGAAACCGAGTTGAAGTTGCATGAGTGAAATTGACATAATATAATCTCCATGATAAATGAATAGGTTGGATAAGGGAGTAACAGATCTTTTTTTAACCAGCATGCTGTGGTTGTTTTCCTTATTCATTTACTGTTAACTGGAGGCTGAAAAAGCAGAAGGAGACGTCTGTGTCTGACAGTGAGTCAGATTTTAGATGTGGTGCGCTGAAGGGCAGTTTGACCAACACTGAGACCTTGAGGCTCTTTTCTTAAAGGAAAAAATCCCCAAATCAAAATTACATATTTGTCCTCTAACCTTTAGTGCCGTTTATTCATCCAGATAGTCTTGTTGTGGGTTGATGGGTTAGCAAATTATTTTGTTTTGCTTTGAAATATGGCCCCAAGTCAATCTGGATTTTGACTGTCCATTATCTTTTCAGTTTGTGATCAACTTGTCCAAGTCTGTGACATGACCATTTGTCACATTTCATACGTTTCTATGACTTACAACCTGAGACAGCTGTATGACTCTGGTCTTTTGACTCAACCTTTTTATTTTTTTCACTACCATGTACAATATTTTAGCTTACTTTTTTTTTACTGAAATAATGTTACTTCCGTTGTTCTTCAATTAGGCACTGATGTTTTGCATTTACTCCTCATACGCTTTATGAATTCTGTCCTAAACAGACCCAAAGCTGACCCTCATTAGCATATTTCAGCCTGAACCCAGCTACATTTTTCTTAACAAGCTTCCCTCTAGGCATCATAGGATAGCTGACAAGACAAGAAAAGAAAAAACAGCCTATTTTCCCTTCATTAAATTGTGTACAGGTAGCATAGGTTATTAGGCAAGAACAGAGCTGCATTCAGTCCGGACAAAATGTATAATTTAACAGAAACAGTACTACTGTTGTGTACTCAAGACCTTTTTAATACCGCGGATGTTTACATGCATGTTGCTGCTGATTGGCTAACACCTGCGGCACACCCACCAACAGAGAAAACTATCTCAAAGACCATTGCACGCTGTGTGCGCCATTTTAAAGATGTGCCGTTCAGTCCAGAAACCGTAGCAAAACAGTGCACAGCGTTTTAGGATTGAACGTGCCCCAGGACAAGACCAAACAGTGGGGGGGGGAATCGGAATTGGAAATGACTTAATTGTGGAGAAAAATGAAAAAAAGAAGAAAAAAAAACACCCCGAACCTGAAGTGAGGCCACAAATTATGTAAGAAATAGGGCCCGACCTGACCCGGATACTTCAGGTCTGGTTGGGTGTGGGCACAGATCACAAAATCTTTTCTATCTTACTCTAATTTTGGAGCAACCTCTGGCACAAGAATCTTCTTCAGGAGCTCTATCTCATCTTGTCTTACCTTTTCCACCCAGAGTGTGACGTCTTAGGAAAATGGCCGCTGTGTGAGTATGGTGAATGCGTTCTGGAACATGAAGGCACTGTCAGCACAGTTCTTGCTCAATACAGCATGCACTGAAAAATCTATTGTTTCAGTTAACTACATTTACCATCAACGCTGATTGGACATCCACATAAAAAGCAGTGAATTTCCCCTTTAAGTCCTTTAACGTTGGTAATACGTCGCACCTTTTAGTTTGATGTGGAAGAAAGTCCACTGCTTCTTACTAAAACTCAGGACAAACACAGGGACAGACAGTCAGAATCACACAGACAAACACCCACCCATGTCTCACCTCAGCAAGGACGGCGTAACAGGAGACGCCATCGACAAAGTTGTCAACAGAGCTTTTCCCCACCCCGAGGCTCGGTGACACCCGAACCTTCACAGCTGAGTCGTTCACAGGGCAGAGTGCTGAATGGACACCGGGAGAGGAAAATAGTGTAGGCATTTTTAATGTTTAGATATTTACTCTGTGAAAAGGTGAGAGCCCATCTGAAGATGACAGCATAGAATACATTTTCAAAGTGACAAACATAAACATTTGAAACAGTTGACAGAGGCATCAGATTATAGCAGGTTTGTACCTGTTCTTTAACAATACTCATAGCTGGTGCTCTATGAAATCTGTCAGAAGAACAAAGATGATATGAGGTCTATGTCTATTGTATTGCACATACAGAGAAAAATGCTTATTCAAGTTTGCATACAATGATTAGGAAATATCCCCAGAAGAACCATTGGTAAAAGAAAAGCAAAAAAACAGGCCTGGAAATAACAGAAAACGGTGATTGTGAGTAGCTGAAGTTCGATAGAAAAGAGACGAAAGAATGAAATTCTTATTTAAAATAAAACATGTTCTTGATGTGGCGAGCTGTGGCTCAGTTACGCTTCACACTGATGGTTCAGTTTTGTTCCCTCCATCATTAGACGGCTTGAGGACCGCGTGACAGGAGCGGTGAATGAAAACAACACACATCGAACTATAAAGTAGTGTGACGGGGAAAAAAAAAAAAAAAATTAACTGACAATTCTGTCATGACACACGCGTTCAATACAGGCTAGATTCACAAAGCAGGTCTTGATTCTCAACCCTGAACATCTATTCTGGGATGTAACCCAAATCTGACACTAACATGACCTGAAAGAGACAGCGATGCAAAGAAGCTGAACAAAGAGACTTTTCTATCTTTGCTTCACTTCTTTGAGATAAGATACATTTGGTTTGACTTCCATTCTTTGAAATTAAAGTATGTAATTTAGAAAAGGTGATTTTTGTTATTTATTTTATATAAGATTCACAAAATGATACATAATTAAATAAAAAACTGGATCCAATGTTTATTAAATCATATTCAAGTTGCTCAAATTCAACTTGTCATTTTGCAGATTAAAAGGGACAGTCTGGATTATTTGATGTGGGTTTGTACGTACTTATTGATAGTTAGTGTATTAGCTGCAGTAGAGGGTGGTCAGCAGTTAGGAGAAGCAGAGAGGAGCACCAGCATGGAAGCAAAGCAATGAATTGCTGTGGACCATGTCAGCAACAAAAGGTATTTTAGCCACTTAGAAAAGGGCCACTGTTTAAGATAAGAAACTAAAAAACCAAAACAAAAAAAACAATGTAAGTTCAAATGTACGCTACATTTAGAATATTTTCACTGCTTTACTTTGCTGTCAGACAGCCTTTTTTGATGGGAAACTGCTGCTATATGAGCCAAATATCGCATTCTCTAAACCAACCAAACTCCATAAGAGAAATCACATTACATCACAGAGCACAGGACTTGCTGGTCTACCGATGCCTCGATCTGTTAGTTCATTTGTGTTATTGGGTGACTTTAGTGAATCCAAACTATCCTTTCAAAACACTTAAGTCACACAGTACCACAAAGAAACTAACAGGTCGAGGCAGGGACAAACCAGCAATTCTGTATTCAGTGACGTAAAATTAATGTTTTCGGCAATGGACTTTGGTTGGTTTGGAGACAGCAATATTTGGTTTATATGATGGTGGTTTCCTGTCGGAAAAGGCTTTCTGATGCCAAAGTAAAGCAGCGAAAATACTCCAAACATATCGCACAGTTAAACTGATGTCGATTTTATTAAGTGGACCTATTCTGTTGCTAAAATTAAGTGGCTAACATACATTTTGTTGCTGACCCTGTCCACAGCAGTACATTGTTTATCCCTTTAAAAAGACTAAGAGTCAACACCCTTGCTAGCAGCTCTGTCAGGCTACACAGCGATGCTCTGCACTAAATGCTACCATATTCGTTATGTAAAAATGGTAAAATTCTGACTTTTGCAGGTATAAAGTTTACCACGTTAGCCATTTTAGTGCTAACAGGGGAATTCAAACCATTTAGATTCAGAAAAATATTTCAGTGCTATAAATTCAGTGGTGTTTAACAAAAGCATTCAGCAGTGGTTTAATGTCACAAGGTATTCAGCTGCGGTCAAAGATTCAAATTATTATTTACTGTAGCTCTTTGCTTCCATTTGTATGAACTAGGAGTCCTCAAATACAGCACCAATTACATCTCTTTCCATTGTCATGTTATATTGCCTTGCGTGATAACACCCTGCTCAGAAAAGCTGCCGTGTAGTCAAATGTATGATAAATGTCTCGGATTGAAAATGCAAAATTTTATTGTGATTTCAGAGTTCAGACAAACGATTCATGTCCACAAGAAACCACACGCAGCTGTGGATTTGTTTGATGTTCACAGCACTTCGGCAAAAATCTGATTTGTCATGATGTGATGTGGGGAATATCTCAACTGTGCAATTTGAGCTGCAGTGTCAATGTAGCCACAGTGTTTGGAGATTGTTTCTACCAATCAGACTGTCAGGCCTGACGGGGACTTCAGCCGTGAGCTGCCAGCAGAAATTAAAGGCAGTTCTGTTTGTGGCTGACATGTTTCTGTCCTCTGGCAGCTGCTGCGGTTGGTGACAAAGCTGGAGGGTTTTTTTTTTCCCCCTCCATTCAGAACAATTATCTTTGCGGCACGACAATGATCAGTCAGAGTCACTGCAGCTGTACTTCTTTATACAAGCAAAAAGCTGATACTGCTCAGTGTCAAACTGAAGAATTCAGCTCATAGCTAGAAAAGTTTTATTTTGTTGTTTGTGCTCGAGCAGGCCAACCGTGGACAGTCACATAAGGGTTGGAGAACGGCTGCAGTGTCACCCTCTTTGCCCTCCAGACAAAAGTGAAGTCGAATGTCTATGCAGTGGTTCTGTGATGAAGGTAAAAGGCCAGGACTAGAGCTGAATGAGGGAAGGAAGTCTTTAAAATACGATGCACACGTAGGACATCTCTGCAGCATTTAATCTAAAATGGCATTCTGACACACATTTTGCCTTTAACAGATACTGTGCTGTCTATGATTTGAAAATAGCAGCAGGCCATTTTGCGGGTTTGATAAAAACTCAGTGATTTGTTCAGCCCTAGCGGGAACACAAATCGAACAGATCATTTTTCTTTGTTTTGTCCGTCTCCAAGCCCAAACCGAGATTACCTTGAAGACATCACCATTACATCATCTGAGTTTATTTCCTCCTTGGACCCAATAAAGCTCCATCAGAGCCCCAGAAGACATTAAATAATAGTTTTCACAGACTGAGTGGGACCAATGATGTCAAGTAATCTGATCTTCATGTCCAAATCAGTGGAATGCCCCTTTAAGCAACAGTTTTGACACGAAATAAGCACTTCTTGTAGGAACTACTTATGTGAATCATCACCCGAATCTACAGCTTCTTGCAGCCTTCGGCTCATTGTTTTGGTTCACCGCTCCATTTACACACCTAGTTCCTCATAAATCCCACATATAAAACATGTGGGCATCCATTTCACACAAGCCGTCTGTATGCTGGTGACAAAAGTCAAACACTGGGCGAACAAATGTGACATTTTTTTCTTCGCAGTTACTGGACCACATCAAGCACAAAAGGCGAGTGAATAGTGGATTTACATTCATCAGGTGGCAAGAAAAATGACAACTAGCCCCTAAGCAACTGAACTGAACACATCAGGGCTGTGCTGATGCCCCCTAGTGGCCTGGGGGGGTCATTAAGTGGTCAACAATGCAGCTTTTAAGACCATTTTTGCACGGGAATTTCCTTTTCCCTATGATAGTTATTATGACATGATTGGCTGCAAAGCTATGATTTATACACCAGGGAAACAGTCTCGTCTCTGTGAGCTACGTCAAACTGTAATGCATCACATGGGCCAAATACTAATTCCTTTTGCCCAAACACGCACACACACGCGCACACACAGCCCCGCCAGCACCCACACACCAAATGTTTTGTCTGCAAGATTCATGAAATCATCAAAAAAGGCAGCAGTTATAGCTCAGATTGATCTAAGTGTTCCTGAATCTAAAAAAATACATAAGTCTTAGCCTAGCCGTCAAAACTAGCGTCTTTCAGGACATTAAGCCTTTTTTGTTTCATCTTGTAGAAGGCACACAAACTACCACAAAAGTATAGTAATAATCTTCAAATGTGCAAAAAAGCTCAGTTTACATTATTTCCTCGATAAAAGAAAGAAGTGGGGGAGAAAAAAAGGAAAAAATGTTCAGTATCTCATTCTCTGCCTGCCCCTCCTGTGTCTGCAGAGGAGAAAAGGGTTGCAGTGCAGAAGTCCAGGGGTGTCATAGTAGAAATGTGCTTTAGAACCAACACAAACACCTCTGCGTTTCCTCCATTGGCACTTAGTTAGCATTTAGTGCAGACACAAAGGCAGAGGCAGTCTGCATGTGCAGCGCGATGTGCATGTTTTGTTATGTGGTTGAAAAACTGTACATCAGCATGAGGAGTTTTATTCAAGATGGTTCAAAGAGACACGGGGACAAGGATCTCCAGAGTTAGTGTGGTGACTTGATTCACTTAGAGACCCCAAAAATACAATGACACATGGTAGGTGAAAGAAAGCAGCACTTTTGAGTTTCTCCCTCATATTTTTGCTCCAAAGTAGTTTTGTATCTCCGCAGTTCCGTTTGATTTCAACAACAGTAGCCGTTCTAAGTTATCCAACAATAACGAGGCACCTCCGGTCCTTTAGCTTCTGCCGCCATCCTCGTTACCCCTCCATCCATCCTAAGTGTCCTCGATTATTCCGACGCAGGCGAGGAGGCAGTGGTGGTGGGTGACAGCTTGGGGGCTTGAAGGGCCTGCGGGTTGACGATGACTTGGATGACAAAGTCCTTCTGGATCTTAGTGTCCTGCAGCCGCGTCTTGTCCGTGAGCAGCTTCCCGGAGAAGAACCAGCGCTGGTGGGCGGCGTCGATGTCGTCCTGGGCCTGCAGCTGCTTCTTCAGTTGCCCTATGGTGTCAGCCATGCTGGCGCTGAGGCGCAGGTCCTTCCCTGTGGAGAGCCGTACCTGCAGGGAACAGGCAGTCAGAAAATTAGTAACAAACATACTATTTTACACCAAAATTAGTGCATATGTGTATGTTTAAATGCAGGTAAGCCCACTAAAAATAGGTGATTAACCCTTTTCCCATTGCCAGTAGACCTGTTTGCCCCCGTTTTTTTTCTGATGTGTGTTGCGCATAGTTTCTCTCTTTCGCTGCTGTATATACTTTATTTGAATGTTTCCTGTTCGTTTGCAGCTGCAGAGGTGTCGTGTTATCACTGCTGATGAAAACATTTCCTGCTGTCGCTGCTTTATAATAAACGTTTAAAGATAACAAAATAAACTGGGGACTTTATCAAGCAGCACACGTTGCAGATAGAGTTGCAGAAGTTACCAATCGAGGCGACACACCTTAATTACCTCCACCAGAAGAGGGGGAAATTAGCATGTCCACCCAGGTGTCATGTTTACAGCACAGCTGAGTGGAAACAATAAATACTTGTGACTACAGCAGAGTCATCTGACTGAGGACTGAATACTGACTGTACCCTTTCCCACTGTAGACTAAAGCCAGATGTTTGTGGGGGTTTTTTGTTCAGTGTAAAAGGGGCCATACAAACACAAATAAAATGTGTCTTTAAAGCAAGACAATGATTGATGGCTGGTAACATAATGGGATCATAAGGAGACTTACATAGATGTCAAAGAAACTACTTAATAACAATATAATAATATTAACATGGTATACATTTACATAACATGCAACAAACCTTTTTCATGGCCATATTGATGTGAAATAGTAGGATTACAGACAGGTGTTACCAATGATACTAATTAAGGTTCCATTCCATTTAGTGTAGCAAAGCCTTTCCAGTGAGCTAACATGCACAAAGGCAGCTCCCTGAGTCTGTCTGACCTGAATGAAATGGAACCTTATTTGGTAACACCTGTGTTCATCCTACTGTTTCATGTCAAAATGGCTGCTCTGAAAAAGGTCTATAATGCGATAAAGTCACTATTCTCTCGGTTAATTCAACGTAAAACAATAAAAACGGTATCAGGGTTACCCGTCAGTGGTTGCTTCCCCTTTCTATCCCATGTTCACGAAGTTTCACAGACGTAAAAACAGAAAGTTTGGTTTTAGACTCACACTTTTGATTTTACCCAAAAAATATGAGCCTCAAAAAAGCCAAATCAAATCAAATTACTTTTGGTTCAGATTTTTAACAACAAATTAAAAATTCTGCTGGACAACATGGCGTATATATAATATATACTGACATTTTTAGTCCATTCCATATTATATGATATAAATCTTGATACACACATTAAAAAATGATATTCCTTACAGTCTCAAATATGGCTGAGTAATATGGACAAAATCAAATATGATACTTTTGACTAAATACTTCAATATCGATATTGAAACCATATTCTACAGATAACTTTTCGTTGGAGATGCAATGATACTAAAATTTCACAGCACAATACCACAATAAAAAGTCTACAGTACAATATTACGATATTTATATTCACGATAATAAAAACCAAAGAAAAACTGTCCTTTAATAAATAATAAATCTGATATGTACTGCACTGTTGATTCAGGTAAAATCTGGTTTTCCTTTTAACTCAAAGTGCATCTGATTTCCTCCTTTCACACACAAAAATAAAAGTAGCAGTCATGACCTAAGTATTTGCAAAAACATTTGCATGAATTGATTTTTTTTTTTGCAATGGGAAAACAAAAACAATGTAACAGCTGGTAACAGTCCTTTTATAAAATAAAATAAAATGAATGACTATAATTAATCATGTAATATCACAGTTTATATCGTCACAGACTGGTACCGTATTGAGACTTTTTTTAATTGCGATATTGCAATATTTGATTTTTTTTATAGTCCTACTATTGGTGCTTTAACAAAATATTAATACAATAAGATTTTTGTTAAATAATCATCAGTGATGTGGATATAATGATTACATGGGTAAAGCAAAAAGTTTAGCTAGAACAGTTTGCTAACTTTGGAAATCATTAATTTACTTTAATGCAGCCTTTAAAATCAGGAAAAGAAAACACTCAAGATATTGTCTTCAATTTTTCAAATTTGGATATCATTCTACAGGTTTCAGAATAACTGAATCTTTAACTCAATAAAAGAGTAAGAGGAAAAGGTTTTCATCCACAAATGATTTTACAATTCATCTAGAGGGTCAAGTTAATATTTGTACCAAAAGTAACAACAATCCACTGAATAATTGTCAAGACATTTGACTCAGAACCTCAAATGTCAACCTCATGGTTGAATAATGCTAGAGGAAAAGTCAGGGCAACAACAAAGTCATTGAGTCATTAATCTGCTGGGAGCCATGAATGTCAGAAATTCCCCACCACAGACCAATCCATGTCTAATCAGCGAGTTTCAGCCAAAACAGAGGGTTGGTGTGTTACCTTCATTGTTCTGAGCAGCATTTAAGTGCTGAGTTATTACAGTTAGTCAGTGGATTAATACAAAGATGAGACATTTAACTTCCAACAGAATGAGAAAAGCAAGCAAGTTAGTCTTTCAGGAGCGATGTGTGTCACAGTACCTTGAGCTGGAACTCCTTCTTGGGTGCTACAGGGGGCTCGGGGCTGTCGCTGGGGTCCTCGTCGCTGCGCTCTGAGATGAGGTTGACTGGCGGAGCCAGGCAGTAGACGGGCAGCTGGTATCGGTTCCCGAGCTCATCGTAGCACTCCGCGAGAGTACCTGGAGAGGGGCGTCGAAGAAAATAAGTTGAACAAGAAGGAAATAATGTCGCCCTGAGTTATTCTGTGGTCTTTCCTGTCCTCACCATGTGGCAGTGTGATACTGGCTCCGTCCACTATGGCCTGGGCCAGCTCGTGGTCATTACACTCCAGGGCCACAGCCGCAGCTTTCAGGGCGTCCCAGATCTCCTTACGGCCCTCGAAGGCCGGCGCCGTGTCCCAGAACTCGTCACGCTTGCTCCGTAGCTGGCCCTCTGTCATCGGATAGTCGCTCTTCCACTTGGGACGATCTTTCTTCAGAGGCTCGTTACGTCCTGTGACGAGAGGGAAAAGCAAGGGAAGGTCAGTACAGGTAATGAAAAGGTCTGTGGTCTGAAACAGGCCATCACAAGTGTGGTACTATTACAGAGACCATTTTTCACAATTTTCTGACATTTTATAAACTAAAAAACTAATCGATCAATTGAAAAAAATAATCAACAGAATAAAAGGATAATGATAATAATCATTTAACCCAAGATACTGAGGAATTATTTATTTATTCAATCTTCATTGCTACGGGTTTTAAAAGGCAAGGACAAACACATCAACTGCCTGGTATTGACCCCAGACAGCAGAACCTTTCTGGTCTGTGTTCAGGGTGGGAATCACTTGAAGCTTCATGATAAGATATTATCACAATACAGTTGTGGTTTTAAACATTTTGCAATACGCATATTGCTATAAACATGAACAGCAATACATTGTGATTTATTATCATTTCTCAATTGCAAATTATGTACCCAAAGGAAAACATTGTTTTATCTCAGTGTGTTCATCTTCAGTTGTTTTTACTGAAGCAAAATGGGACTGTCAAGCAGCCAGACTGACCAACCAATCCTGCTGATCGTGACCTTTTGCTGACCAAAAAAGCAACTGATTTTATTATCCTAGGACCAAAAAGTTCAATTAATTTATATGATAAAGCATTTATATTTGGCATCCATGTATCAGCATAGAATTATATAATGTAATATTGCTACACAAAATATAAGACATAATGCTATATTGTTTATTAGGGAACAAAGGAGTAGAATTCTATGGATAAATGTTTTTATTCCAGTTTGAGCAGCACCAGTGATTGAAATGAAATTCATGGTCTTGTGTAAATGTCAGGCACATTGATTAATGACTAACATGATGTTCCCATAAGATTCACATCCTGTGCTTTCATCTCATAAACAGAGCTGCCAGCAGAGAGAAACACAAGCCGTCACCGGAGACAGAGGACATCCCACCCAACCCCACTATGCCATCTGAATCTAAAATTAGGGGGTCATTCAGAGTTTGCAATATGCATGAAGCATCTGTGGCCTATATCTGTCTTGACTTGTAACCTTACCTGTGTTTCCCACCATTCAATATTAACACAAAGCACACCTACATGTAGGCCAGGGGAGCACTTATATTAGTGGAGGCCTGAGGGTCACACGCAGAGACAGCGAGCCGGCATCAGGACGACGGACTAACATTTCTGACCACCAATCGGCTGTTAAACATCTCAACATTCTGTCCAACTGTGATGAAGTCCCGTGATACAGCAGTAAATGATGGCAACTGCCAGACACTTAAGTTTCTGCTATCAAAAAGCACCGTTTGTACTTGTTCAGGTTCTAACCGGGCCCAAGCTTATATTTCCAAATGCCTTAGAGGCAGAGACGCCAACCGTCGAGGAGCGGAGAGATGGAAAATGAAGAGGAGTATAAAGGAGACAGCACACATCCAAGAGGTTGCATTTCTTTCAAATAAATTATTTATAGTGCAGACAGCTTAGGAGGAGTAATTTGGAGGACATGCGGTGGTGTAGGATTAGCACTTCGGGAGTGGAGTGAGTCCCAAAGTGAAGCAAAGGGGCTTCCTCACTATCACTCAGCCAAAATAGTACAATCCCAACTCCAAGAAAGTTGGAAACAAAAACAAAAACAGAATACAATGATTTGCAAATCCTTTTCGACTTACATTCAATTGAATACAGTGCAGAGTGGTCAAACTGACTTTTGAGTTTGTAAATATATGCTCATTTTGAAATTTCTATGATGGTATGGAGGTGTGTTAGTGGCCATGGCATTATGGGTAACTGTCACATCTGTGAAGGTGCCATTAATGAGAGGTACGTACAGGTTTTGGAGCAACATATGCTGCCATCCAGATGTCTTTTCCACAAATGTCCCTGCTTTTTTCAGCAAAACAATGCCAAGACACATTCAGCATGTGTTTCAACAGCATGGCTTTATAGTAAGAGAGTCCAGGTACCAGACTGACCTGCCCTGCAGTCCAGACCTGCCTCCTAGTGAAAATGTGTGGCACATTACGAGTCATAAAATAAAACAACTGAGATCTCTGACTGCTGAAGAACTGAAGCCATACATCAGTCAAGAATGGTAAAGAATTTTGCTTTTCAAAATTTCAACAATTACAGTCCTCAGTTCCCAAACATTCACTGAATGTTGTTAAAGGGAAAGGTGATGTATGACAGGTAAACATCCTCCTGTCACAACTCTTTCGGAACCAGTTACAGGCACCAACAGCATCCCAACATTTTCACACTCGGGGTTACAGTTGACATGTTGATTTTGTGTAAGAGACACAGGGTTTAAAGTTCAATTTTCTGTTTTTATGTGGTTCACACATTGCAACACAACACTCACTGCCAAATGTAAGTACACATGTAATATAGGTGAGGTCGTGGTAATATTTACATGTTATCCCAGTTCCCAGAAAACAGGCAAAAGGTGTCGCAAGCACTGGCTCTATATGCATTTCATGTATCCAGACGATGTTTCAGCTCTCAAGCCTTCTTTGAGATCGATAATCATAGTAAAACAATTCCAGTTCCTAGAACACACAACAAACTGTACCAGAGGTTTTGTAACTGTGAGGCGCACTTTCCCAGAGGACTGAGTCTGACTAACACTTTCTGAGGACATCATCTCCATTGCTCCTCCTGAACAAACTGCTTAAAAATACAAAAAAACCTCAGTCCTCACTCCTTACAAAGAGTGCTACAACTGTCCCTGGTTTCCCCTACTTTATTTTTAATTGAGTATAATTAATTAAAAATACAGACACTTTTAGGAAAGGTCAGATACAGTTAAAATGACCAGCATGATTATTCTAGTCTTAATACCATTAAAATGGGCAAAATAATATCATTGCCGTGTTTTGTGAGCCACCATGAGATTTCAGTGACTAATGACTCCCTTTCTTTAAGAGGAGGAACTCACACTGGTTATCTCTTAGTGACACATTGAGTAGACATGACACCTACAGAGGATACTGTCTGAAGGGTTGACATGCTAGACAGCAAAGGACTTTAAAGTTTGACAAAAATCATCAGGAGACGGGGACAGACACAGAAACAAGCAATCAGAGGAGCTTTCCTTTTCTTGCTTTGGGAAGTTTTTCAGACTTATTTGTGCATTTCCACTGCTTAACTCTATACTTTCGTACGGGGACATCCTGAATAAAACTACCTGCAAAAAACTATATAAGAAAACACAACACAAACAAGTAGTGGAAATAAATTTTTTAAAAAGGTTTTCACATTTTATGGAAATCGGTGTGGTTTTGTGGATTGAGAAACGACAATAACAAAAGGAAGTGATTCGACGAATCTAACTGAATCGCACCAAAACAAAACAGACATGAGGCAATGCATTGCAGACACATGAAGCAATATCAGGGTGTTTTCATCCAGCTGTGCTCATAAAAGCAGGTGCCACGTGATTGTGAAGTGCGTTGTTTTTATGATTTTAATGAAATGCGTCATAAATAAGGCCCTTCTCTCTGCTTTATGTCAGGACACAAACAAAACAACACACACCCAACAGCCATAGGTGGCTGTTAAAGGATTAGCTGCTTCTGGGAAAAGAAGTTTCAGCTGTAACATATGATGTTGTTTTGGCTCTGTAAAGACATTTAACAGCCTCTCACATTCCGCCGACATGAGAGAAATAACAAGTGTGGGGTGTTTTCTGTGTTCCTCTTTAAAAGCAGACATTCACTGGAGCTGATCAGCAGTGGATGGAGGGGAAGTGCTCTCTATAACCGGACGCAGACTGCATCCATGTATGACTGTATTTCCTCAGGACACACACATACACTCCCTCATGCCGTCTCATCCTTGTAGCTGGTTATCTTATCACCACAATGGTGCATTCAGCTTTCTGTAAACACAGATAAAGTCAGCCTCCATACTGTGACAAAGTCCTATGTAGCATCCATGATGTTACTTTGAAAACATTCTCAACAGACCAGGAAAAAACAACACACACCCCTGTTAACAAATTCACACTACCAGGAACTGGCAGACCTCTATGTTATCTTACTTAATCTCTTTAATGATTGTTTCTACAAACCTCTCTAATCTTAACACTGTGCTTTGAGATTAGATACATTCCCAGAGTTAATGGTGAGCTAAAATACTAGGGGTGTAATGATAGATCAATCTGGATTGATATTGATTCCAATATTATCAAATAGTGATCTACATCATCTGATATCAATCGCAATTGAATGAACTGAATCGTGGCAGACTTTGTGATATCAGCAAATATTGTACAATTGTCCAAAGAAACAATATAATGTTGTATCGTGATGAAACGTGTGATTTGCAGCCCTTTAAAATACATTTTCTACATCTTTCTGCTAGTGATGTTAAAACATTTCTGATTCCAGGCGTGGTGTTGTTTATGACTGACAGGTAAAAGGAGAGGAACACACACCCAGTATTTTACTGCAGTACCCAGCTGTATTCCACTATTTTCTCCTTTTCCTCAAGTGACGAAGTTCAAGTATCTTAAAGCTGACATATTTGCTCGGCTGATTTATCAGCTCACGATACATTTCTTGCCTGTTTTGCCAATTAATGCTACAACACTAGCTAGAAATCCTAGCTATGGAGCTTATGCCAATGGTACAAAATTGCACCTAAAAGTTAATTAATTTATTGATTTATTAATGCTCGATCATTTGGTTTCTAAAATGTCAACAAATAGCATAACATAACAATTTTTCAGAGGCAAGTCTTTAAATGTCTTGTTTAGTTAAAACAACAGTCCAAAATGTAAATTTAACATCACAGAAGACAAGGAAAACCATGAAATATTCACATTTAAGAAGGAGATCCTTTCAGTGTCATTTGTTTTTTACTTTTCTTCATTTATGTTTCTTGAATTTAGGGATTTTTTTTTTTTTTTTTGGAGTTATATCATAATGTCCTCATATTGTCATGAGTGTTAGTTGTCTAAAATAACTAAAGAAACTTAAATAAAAAAAGAAGTAATTTTTCAATATATGATGAATTAATTGTGAAAATGTGCTCATTCATCTTTTTCCAAGATGCCCGAAAGTCATGGCAGTGATGGAGCCTTGTCCTGCCAGAGTATTTTCAGGTCTCTGTGATGCAAATGAAGCTTTTTATCCCCTCAGGTGATGTGACGCACATGGAAAACCTATGCATTACAACACAGTATACGTTACAGAGCTCCGTCCTCCAAAGAAAATAAGGACAGAATCTTCACTGCTTGGTGATTCTTACAACTGAAATCAATTATCCCATATTGTGAAAAAAGGACAGATACAACACAAGCCCTCTGGTGTATTTGACCTCCTCCTTTCACGTGTCTGTGAGGGTGTGTCGAGTAGATTGAGTCCCGCTACAGAAGCCAGTCGATGACGCAGCCGGACATGATATGACTCGTTCTTTTTGATTGAAGCCTGGTCTAGTAGGGAGTGTCTGTTGATACCAATCAGGGTGGGAATTTACCCTGAGCCACTGCCAAAGCCCGGGGAATCTTGGCTGCGACGGCTTTAACTTTAAATAGTCTATCCATCAGCCACTTTGGTGGGTAACAAAGAAAGACACATTATTAGGGAGGCCACACTGTGCTGTAAAAAATTTATATCAGATGTTCATTTTGGAATACGACCATGTGGCTCGGGGTCACAAAAAGTCTACATTACCATCCTGAATACTGATGCACAGAGCTGGAGTCAATCTTAAAAATGTTCTTTCTGTGTCATGTAAACTGGAGACGATTCCTGCTGGGGACTGACTGAAAAACTTTCCGTTAGGACAGCTGGAGGAAACAAAGGGGACAGAACCTGCAAACAAACGAATAACAGACACTTTGATTCCTAAACAATCACTATAAAGGGAACTTTTGCCCAGGATATGCTGAATATGACAGTGATGTAATGAGCTGAACTGGATTTTTCTAACTGCTGAGCAGCAGCAGAGATTTCATCACATCTCAGAAGAGTCCTAAACATTGTTTCTAGAGCAGCAACAATTAGCTGATTAATCAATTAGTTGTCAACTATCCTGCTAATTTGGCTGGGGTGGTATAAGGGTATTATGGTATACCAGAGTATTAAGAAATCCTGATGGTATGATTTTCAATACCGTCATATATACAGTTGCTCCTCTCTCTAGTAAACTGATACTGAGATGCTGTATTGTACCGCACAGCTTAAACCATCAGGGGTCAGTCTCTGTGCAGCCGCACAGCTACATAGCTTTCTTAAGAAGAGGAAACATGACGTTTTGGGAATAAAGGTACAGGACTAACAAATTAAAAAGAAGAAAGAAAAGAAAAAAATGCATCTGCCCCTGTTCTGGCTTATGTTGGATTCAGTCCAGATGATAAAGGTAAGCTAACTAACATGCAGACTTCTGACTGGTCAGAGCAGCGTTTCATTGTGAGTGTGTAACTTAAACGAGCATCACAGAGGGCAATTGATCATTGATAATGAAGAAAATTGTTAGTTGAAGCTCTGGTTGTTTCTAGATCGAGGCAGGTATATTGGTCTGCCAGTATTGGCCTAGCACAACAGAATATAAGGCAGTATTTTATGTATATTTGATATTTTTTCTTAAATCACAGTGCCCAATTTATGTTTTTTTAATTCATCAATATATTCATTGTTAAGCCTCTAATCATCCAATCAAGTAAGTATTTTCATGTGTCACACTATAAATTACAAAAAGGTCACGCTAAATATCATTGACATTGTTGTCTCGGGTCGAAACTATGCAGAAATTCAGAACGTCTGCCAATTCAGCTGCGCGGCGCCTGCGTCACTCAGTTTAGTCTGGTTGTAAATATAACATTTACTCTTGCTAAGTGCTGAAGCAGCAATCCAAATTATATCTGTCACTATCAAAAGCAAGTGTAAAAGAACAAAATGTGGCGGTCCGCCAGTGTTTATCTCTAGAAGAATGTTATCTTCCGGGAAGGTAAGTAACTAATGGACCTGAACTCAAGTTCTTTGCGTGAATAAACTGGCATATCAGCAGCGGTGGGAATCTATGCAACCTCTGCTTCACTGTTGCCATTCACAGTAACCAAAACCTCCTGCTTGCTCACTATGTCCACCTTAAAAGTGCAGTGTGATATGGTGTTCACAGGGCTACCACACTACCTCTTATTATAGAGCAGTTGGCCAAATGAGCTCACCGTTGTGGGCTTAAGTGCGAGACTTGAAATTACTAGGTGAGAAAACTGTTGACCTTGTTATAGGTGCAATGTCAGGCAAATGTAGGTGTAGCGTAGGTGAATTTGGCAGCAATCAGCGTTGAGAGTGGGTCTGATAGTACAGTTTGCCTTAAATAGTTTAAAGAAACGAGTTGAACCACAATCTGTGTAATGGCAAAATAGGAAGAGGAACTTTCTCCAAACAATGACTGGAATAAAGCAGCAAGAAAAGGCAGCTGACTGGTGTTTGTCATGCACAGGACACACACACACACACACGCTGGATATGCACTGATCTGAACATGTGTGCTGACTCCAGACAGCATAAATTAACCGTGATTGCTCTGCATTTACACTTTCAACTAAAAATGTCTCCAGCAATCAAATAAATCTGACTGCCTATATCCAAAAGACCAAAATGCAAACAGGTGCTATGGGGTTAACCATGGTCTGATGGCCCGTGGCCACAAAATGTTACTCTGTGGCCAGCAAATATTCCATGTGGCCCCCTGTGGAGTACAAATGGCAGACAATGATAAAAAACAAAGCGGCAATGAAAACTTAGGAGTGAATGGAAGGAGGAGTTTATGTGGCTAGAACATGACACATCTAAGGTTGTATCGTACCGCAGTGTGCGCCACAAATTTCCTGAACTAGCCACTGGAAACCATGTCTTCAGGAAACATCACATCACAACTCACAGGAGAACTGGACAACACCTCTAATGAAAAAACACTATGAAAACTTTTTTTTGTTTTGTTTTTTACAGTTCATAAGTCAGTTTTCATTTGCTTCATCAGCAGCATTGTATTCATACTTAATGTTTTTTTTTCTCAATTTGGGTTTAATATATGCATATATTTTGGTCTGTGTGTTTTTTTTAAATTATGTAGTTGTTCATAATGATTAAAAATACCAGTGAAAATTTTGTTTCAGTGCCCTGATATTGTTTTGGATGATTACGTTTACTGTTAAACTGACAAAGACCATGTTTTATTAAGAGCGGTTAAAAAAACAATAAATTTATTGCTGTAACGTCTAAAAAGGCCCTTATGAGGAAATGGTTAATACAGGAGAGTCAAGCCTTAACCTGCTGGATGGACATTACACTGGACATTTACAAAACGGAAAAGATAATAGCATGTTAACCACAAACCATCAGAAATTCTGTATAAAGAATATCGGGCCAGTGCTTAAAAATATTACTGCAGTACCTGTCACTGGCTTTCCCTGCTTTGTTTGTCATAGTGTCATTTATTACAGCAGGCACTTCAGAATTTATGACCCTACAATATAATCGCTATCTAATCAACCTGTATGAGCAAAACTTTTGTATACACATTGGTCAAAACATGCTGATATGCAGTTTTGTGATATTGTGAATGCAAATGAATCCCTGGTCATGGAGAGAAGACCACCCAGAGTGATGTGATGTACCAAACAGTCCTCTGTGTTAGCAGCAATCAGTTTCCCCACAGAAAAACAATGGTGAAACCCAATCACAAGCGGTCACTTGAGAGGCATTCGAGTCTGAAGTAGGAGTGAAATACGCCTGGATACAGTGAGTCTGTACCATCTCTGGTGCTCTTTTCTGCATTTTATGTGCACTTTAATGTGTTTGGATATGTATTAGGGATGCATGATACGATTTTCTTGAGCCTATACATCTACTACAGCTGCTTCTCATGGCTGATATCCATAAGATAACCACTCAATTCAGTTTTGCATTTTAAAAATAAGTAAATATAACTTGCACTTCATGCAGACCCATGAGTAAGACGGATGATTTCATATTCTACAGCTCTGACTGAACCAAATCTAACTGACATCACTATGACAACAAAACCAAAGAGCAAATGTTCATTTATTTTTTCTAGTAAAGTTAATCAAAAAACAAATTTTCTTAGATTTGTATAGAAGAACTTAAATTAAATGCTTTGACAACATCTGTCAAATCAGATATCAATATTACCAATATTTTTCCGTTAATATACACTGATACCAATATAGAGCAATATCTGTATAGGTCAATATCAACCGATAATCTACTGGCCCTAATATTTATTGTGCATCGCTAGTGTATATTATTGAATATGACTGAATGACAGTTATGAATGTGAATGACGGTTTTTAAATTACATACACACACACACACACACACACACACACACACACACACACACACACACACAAAGTCTCACCTCCTCGTCCACCGTTCCTGGACGAGCCTCGGCTCTGTGTGTCCTCCCAGCCTTCCCAGTATCTCCCCACACATCCTCCCATGGTTAGAGGGCTGCTGATCGTTTCCACGCGTCCTACTAGCTGAACAGGGGGCCCATCACGGGCGAAGATGAAGAACTAGGTCCGATGAGGAGGACGAGTCGCAGGTCCAACGTTGCGAGCCTGACAGACCTGATATGTCATCCGTAGCAGCAAAGAGGGGGGCGCTTGGATATTTGACGGCGCCGAGCTGATCTATACTTGTAAGATCGGGGCTTAATGTGTATTTGTATTTGATGCGAACCCACAAGATTCAAAGCTCGTGGCCCGGACTAACGTTGCAAGAGTTTGATAGCAAACCCAGCAAGCCGCCGCAACATCTGCCGAGCAGTTTTTTTTAACTGTTAGGCTAAAAGCAGCAACATGTCAGTTTTCTAACTTGCCTGTTAAGTTGAACTAGTTGTAAACGTTGATGTCCAGCAGTCCAAACAGCGCGCACCTTCTTCGCTAACAAGCTAACAGGGCCAACCAGCTAGCTACCACAACATCAGTAAACACAAACTTCCGCGCACTCGTGTTTTCTTCCCTGCTCACTGAGTTTCTTCCAACTGCGGCGGATAGTTACAGTTGTCTACAGCTCTCGGTGTGCCACTTCAGTTCTTTGACGTTGTCTCCAGTTTATCTTTTGGTTAAATCCCCCCAAATGTTACTTCCCTCTCTGCTGGTAAAAGGTGACTAGCGGCAGAGCTAGCGCCACCGAACTTTTTTACGCCTGCGCGTAAGCACGCAGGCAGGTGTTGGGTTCCTTTACGTCAGGACGAAAGGCAATTATGAATGGAGGAGACTGGAAAGAAAATAGACACCGGCGAAGATATCACATTATGCACGCCTACTGTGTTTCTTGTTTTGACTGTGTATTTTTTAAAGATACATGCAGTAAAACATTTAAATTGCTAAGAGTGTAAAAGCACTCTATGCGTCAGTGGACGGGGAAAGGTGGTACAGGAATCAGGAATTCTGTGTTTGCTAGGATGTACTCTTTGTAGTGTTTCGGAATTCGGACAGCACCTAAACGCAGCTCCAAAACTAAATGTTTTGGTTTTTATTTCAGCGTTCAGCAAACGTTTACATTTCGATCAACGTGAACGTTACAACAAATGGCTTCCAATTCAACATTATAATGTCCATTACAGGCCCCATTTCATGAAAGTTAAAGTAAAATGAGACACTTTTGCGTTTCACCCCTAACTTTGCGCGCATGCGTGGTCCCAGTAGAGTTACATAGGCACGATGGCTGCGGACAGTACCTTGCTGCTGTCTCTTGTAGAGGAATATGTCTCGGGACTTCAAGACAGCAAAGCCAAAGATACAGTAGCAGGTAGATACGTCTTCGTAGTTTCCTCGACACGTTTCCAGAGCAGCTTGTCGCGATAAAGACCGCTGTTGAGGCTGCTTGAGCTGCCGCTTCAAGGATGCGCAACACGGCGGCATGATGGTTAACTAGCTAACTTAGCGCCACAACATCCTGTGTGGTGTTAACAGCCTCTGACACAAAAACACAGACGTTATGGCACTGCTCTGCGAATTTTATAACAATGCCAGCGCAAGCTGACTGTATCCCTAGCGTTTTATTGCACTGTCATTCGCCTAGTGATGTGAATTTCCATGCTAGTCCAGTGTATGTTAACCGCATGCTGTTTGCTAGCTGCTGTTTGTCTCTGAATGAAAGCATCCTGTCATTGAACTCTGTACCTTTGGACTCCGCCGTTCTCTCCTGCTAGTTATTCTGTATTAACTGCTAGATAACTTAGTTATGCGCATGTGTTTTCATGTCTGCGTGTGTTTTATATTGTTAACCTTAGCTACACTTCACTTAACTTGACTCTCTGCTCAGGTCTCAAAGATGGACAGTTTGCAATACTGCAGCTAGTGGAAGCACTGGGGTAAGACATCAACTTTTTTTCTGATCTTACAGCAAGTAAGTATACTATAATTTACTCTGTTCTCTATTTGATATGGTATCATTTTGCGTTTAGTGCGGATTACAGTAGATATGAGCAGTGGTGGACGAAGTACTCAGATATTTCAGTTAAGGTTTCAAATAAAAGTAATAATACTACAGTGTAAAAAGTAAAACTCCTTCATTTACTGTACCCTTTCACTAAATTGGTGGGAGTTTAGTTGAAAAAGCCTAATAAGGTACTTACTGGGTAGATTAATACATCATGTGTAATTAGTATATATTGTATTGATAAGTAACTAATGGTATCAAAAATGTAGTGGAGTTAAAGTACAATATTGGCTTCCAAAATGTAATGAAGTAGAAGTATAAAGTAGGATACAATCGAAATACTCAAGTAAAGTATAAGTACCTCAAAATTGTACAAGTACAGTACTTGAATAAATGTGTTTAGTTAGATTTCACCACTGGATATGAGGTTTCTCATGAATGGTAGTTAATTCATTGTGAATTTTAAAGGCATCAATTAAATTCACTCAATCACTCTTATATTAATATTTAATGATAATTAACGTTTAGTTTCCCCTCTGTTGCAGACTGAGTCTGACCAGCTCTCAGCCTCACACTCGAGCCAGAGGAGTCCAGCTTCTCTCTGAGGTTTTAAAGGAGTGCTATGGAGGCCTTACAGAGAGAGAAGGTGCACATCTTTCCTTATAGTTTTCAGAAACTCTGTCCCATTCACTTTAAGAGTGATATTTAATCAGCTTATCTCCCTGTGTCTGTTCTCCACAGTCGAAGTGCTCATTGCCTTCTACGAAAACCGTCTAAAGGACCATTACGTCATCACACCCCCTGTTTTACAGGGGCTCAGAGCGCTGGTGAGTGTCTGCCTGTGATAGATTTTCAGTGACAATAACAACTGAAACATCCTGCATAAGATTAACTGACTCATTATGAGATGTTCCAGACCAACATGCACATTGTGTGTGTTTATATGCTTTTTTTTCCCCCCCAGACAAAATGCACAGTATTGCCTCCTGGCTCAGCTGTGTCCATGCTGAGGTCTTTGTTTCAAGATGTTCATGTTCAGGTGAGATTTAATGCTGTATTTTAATAAAGATGTTGACCTTGTAGCAGGCAAGATTTTATCTGCACATATGCCTGAGGAAGTCTGTTATTGTAAATGAGCATTTTATGTGGGGGATTAAAACAACAATGGATTTTATTCTATAGAAGTACTTCATTCAACTGAATAGTGTTGTTAAGTTTATTTATGAGGAACAAAGAAAACTAATCGGTTAGCCCACAACTCAAATATTCATCTGCTAACTGGCCAGATGTTAAAACGTATAACAGCATGCAACTTGAATATTGATGTATGCAAACACACCCATGCAACATCTGACCACACTTCTAAGAGTGTGTGAAGATGTTGTTCTCACTTCCTCCACGTCTGAGGAGCACTTCTTCTTTCACCAAGTGTGCTTTTCAGGTCAGCCTGATTCATCTAATAGCTAGTGAAAAGCTCATGTGGCCTGTTTGTTTTTCTCCAGTCTCTGATGCTGGCAGAGAGAGCTTGCGTCTACAACATGCTCATCAACCTCATGGAGAGCAGAGAAGCCGGTAAGAGCTAACGGGTTTGAGTCTGACTCACAGTTAATAGAATAAGGCGTTAACACTTCCCCACAATGACTAAGGAGCTCTGCTGAAGGAAAATAAGGTCCTGTGTTGAAGATGTAGGTGTTTCAAAACAGTAGAGAGTGAGTTCTGAAAGTCAGAAATCTCAGCTGTTGGCTGACTACTCACTGTGTCCATCATTTTCAGCCTTAAGCATTTTTACGAGCCCTGTTATAAAGGAGTTGTCACATCATCTTCTTCTTTGTTTGGCAGTTGAATAATTTTGCATGTTTTTTTTGCATAGACAAACTGTGTAGGATGCAAATAGAAGGCCGACACTGAAGTGTACTGTATGTGCGTGGCTGCTGGTAGTTCTAATAAACACACCATCATGTAGACTGACACGGTATGACAGCCCTCAGCGAGGACGGCGGGCGTAAGCAAATTTGACGCAGTGGCCAATCTGTGTTTTCCCATACGCTTGCACTGTGAAAGAAGTGGTTGTAAAATGGTGGATAAATTATTTTGACCATCACAACCACGTGAAATGTCTTGTTTTCCTTTCGTGGCTTGATCCATTTGGTCCAATATCATTTGTAAAGTCTACAAGAGCTGCACGATCAGAGCTGTGATGATTAATTGATTATTAATTGAATTGAGTTTTTTGCTTGTTTTTTTTTTTTTTTTTTTAAGAAAAAAAGGCTGAATTCTCTGATTTCAACTTCTTAAATGTTACTATTTTCTGGTTTCTTTACTCTTCTGTGACAGTAAACTGCATATCTTTGGTACACTCAAGTCCTCAGTTGTCTTTTGAGGACTTCATCTCGGGCTTTGGGAAACACTGATTGATATTTTTCACCATTTTCTGACATTTTAAAACAAGAGAAAATAATCAACCGATTAATCGACTAGGTTGGTGTTTCAGTGAGCGTTGTTTTAGACTGACTCAGGCAGTTAGTTTATTTAGGATACAAACCCTACTTATAGACAGGTGACATATTTTCCTTTAATTCATTGAATTCCATCTTGAAACATAAGTTTTGTTGTTCATGGCACAATAACATCTGATTAATGTGATGATCAAATTAAATAGAAGTAGAAGTATACATAAATATGCCAATTTACCACAACTTAAAGGTGCTTGGACTTTGGAAAAGTTGTAGGAACCCTGGAATGAACAAAGGCCCACTTTCAAAGCTGTACCCGTTCTCATCCATGCAGTGTGACACCACTTCTGTCTCCCCATTTTGCACAATAGTAGAAGCAAAAATAATGATGAGGTGCAACGTGTAAGAATTTTAGTTAAAAAAATTTCCGAAATGATTTGAAATGATCAACAGAATGTGAAGAAATAACAGTTTTGACGTTCTGTCAAAGGCGTCTCTGCATTTTGTGGCAGAGACATCAACTGAAGTTAACCATCTAGTCCCAGCCAGTCCTGTCCTGTGGAAATATTCTGGCTCTACACACTGTGCTATTTTGTTTTTTTACATTCTTGTTTTGATTGAAAAACGCTAAAATGACTATGATGTCTTTTTTTGTTTGTTTTTGTAGGAATCTATAGCAGATGAAGACGTTTTTTTAAGTCTGTAGAATCTGATTTGTGGGGCAGGACATCTGTGCCTCACAAAATTCATTAATCCAAAAGTTTTTTGACACAAATATTGCACTGCCTGCAGTTTGAAAATTGCAGAAAGCCACATTGAGATTTTGATGAGAGTATGAATTTGACAGGTGGCCAATTCTTACATGTTGCACTTGTAAAGAATGGTTTGCTTTGTATTTTTCATTTAAATAAAAGAAAATAAGAAAATTAAGGCTCTTGGCAACTGTTAAATCCCCATAGGCCTAATATTTGCCATTTTCTTCTCAATTTCATATTACATAATGAATCCTGTGTGGTTAGAGGAAATAAGACTTGGCAATCTTCAACATAGCCGTAGCTTTCACACTACATGCAACTGGGAAGTGGTAACAATTTGAACCATCTCACAGAGTTTAAACTACACTGTGTATTCCCATGTGACTCTTCCACAGAGCTGAAGGGTTTGGGCGCAGACTTTGTGTTTGGTTTTGTCCAGTCAATGGATGGAGAGAGGGATCCTCGCAACCTCCTGTTAGCCTTCCAAGTTGCCAAGAACATCATCCACCGAGGCTATGATCTAGGTGCATCTTCCTTTGTTGTTTTGCTTCAATCTATTCACAGCTGAAGCGTGCCTCTGTATATCCTGCCGTTAATTTCCTGTCTGCTGTCTCAGGTAAATTCACAGAGGAGCTGTTCGAGGTGACGTCCTGCTATTTCCCCATCGACTTCTCTCCTGTGAGTCCCTGTTTACTCAGCTGCTTTTGCCCGAGAACTGACGATAGCAGTGAGGGCAGCAGACAAAAATGTCATCATTGACTTCCTGTGACCTCAGGGGAACTGTGTAGAAAACAGTAATACAGTGTCTGTCTCCTCGTCTGCTCGCGCACATTTCCCATCTCTGCATCACAGAGGAACGCAGGCCTGTGATCATTTGTTGACTCTCTGCAGCAGCTCTTTGCCACAACGCTGATAATGTGATGTTTGGTTTTGTGTGACATCACAAGCAAAGCAGCATTGTCTTTCCAGATAATAATTAAACAAACCCTTCAAATACCTTGTAAATCTTTCACATTATGTTGAGGTATTCTGACTTTTGGACTGAAATATCTGAGCAGGCGAAAGCTCGTATGTTCAAGTCCAACCCAAAAGCAAAGTTCCAAACAGTGAACCATCAACACTCATTAAGACGCTTGAAACACATTAAATGTATCTTAAAGTCGCTACAATGAACTTTCGTATTGTGTTAAATGTGTGCCACTCACTGTAACCTAACCTGAGAATATGTAAACAGGCTTTTCTTTTCTGCATGCCATAAATAGTTTCATCTGATATCAGCTGGGATCCAACCTGGTGGCTGCCATTAAGATTTAGTATATATATAAATAGCAAATCTACTTGCTGACTGTTTTTGTTTGTTTGTTTGTTTGTTTGTTTGTTTTGTTTTGTTTTGTTTTGTTTTGTTTTGTTTTTTACAGAAGTCATATAGAGGCAACAATATATTGAGACTGATTCGTAATCAGTTATAAACTCCCTGAAGTTGTGTGTTAGTTATTTAGTGAAATGCAAATACCAATCTGACATACTGAGTAAAAAAATCTGATATTGATATATCAGCCCAGATTCTGTAATTTACATATATAAAGTCTAAAATGACATCAGGGCAATGAATCAGTAAAGATTTACATTATAGATAACTCTAAATAAAAAAAATATTATCAAATATCATTCAACATAAACACCAGTAATAAATAATATAAATCATATAGCTGTGCCCCAGTATGGGGCCAATAATATCAGCTCCATTGACAACATACAGAAGACTGTATTGGATCTAGTGCATCATTATTATTAATATTATTATTTCTGTTTTTCTCTTATTGCCTCATCCTCACTTACCCCTCCAGCCTCCCAATGACCCCCACGGCATCACCAGAGAGGAGCTCATCCAGATGCTGAGGGACGTCCTCACTGGGACGCCACAATTTGCTGAGGTAGGGCCATCAACTCGCGTCTGCATTTTGCTTTTTGTTTTGACCCGAGGAGATTTGGATTACGTCATTTTTGTCCGAGGGCCTGAAAAGAGTTTGTGTTCTGTCGCAGTTCCTGTTACCTCTCATCATTGAGAAGCTCGACTCAGACGTTCAGAGTGCGAAGCTGGACTCGCTGCAGACTCTGGTGAGAAATTTCTACTGAAATGTGCCTCTGACCATATACGAGTCTGTTGGGGCAGGTATTGAATTTGTCAACGCGTATTCTGAGCTGCAATAAGTCTTTAAATGTAGATGACATGCAGTTGATGTTCTCTAAAGTAACACTCATTACAACTACAGTGGAGCTGCTGAGAAGCCCAGAGCCGCACCTGGTTTCTAACCACATTTGATATTTTTCAGACTGCTTGTGTGTCACAATATGAACATAAGGACCTGGCAGAATTCCTCGAGGGACTGTGGACGTCACTGCGCAGAGAGGTTTGTTTGAGATACATGAAAACAGTAACAGTACTTGTGATTTGCAAACAGTTGCAAACGATGCCATTAATAAAGACATGCAGTAGTAAAACGTTAAGGCTGTCCCCTGAAAGTCGAAGATTAAATTCATTAAAATCATCAGTTGGCGACCCCTCAGTCTACTGAGATTCTCGAGCAAATCAGTTATATTTATGTCAAAATAAAAATGTCCATTCTCAGAATAAACACTGTTAATATTATCATAATGACGTGAGTCTGAAAAACAAAATAATGAAAACAGCTCCTCGCTTCGCTGCAGGTGTTTCAGACATCCAGTGAGAAGATCGAGTCGGCTGGCCTCGCTGCTCTCACCGCACTCACTTCCTGCCTGTCTCGCTCAGTCCTCAACTCTGACTCTGAAGACTCCCTCTGCGCCTTCCTGGACCTTGTTCTCAAAGGTGAAACGTTGCGAAATCCAGCTTGTTTGCACATGAAAAGTAAATGCGTGCATGTTGGGGAAAAAGGAATTAATGTGTCATGAGAGAGTCAAGTCAAGTTGGATGACACAAGAACAGCAAAAATGGAAAACATTTGCACTGTTGCGTTAAATATGTCAGAGCTGTGGTTATGGGAGGGTTACTGCAGTACAGCACTGCTAAAATAGATGGGCAGGAAATTACACCACAGTGGTTGTTCGGTTCTTTTATTTGAACCTGCTTATACAGTTAACATGTCATGTTTTCCCCTCAGATGATGGTTAGTTTACTGGCAAAGTGCACTTAAAATTAGGGAAACAACAACCAATGTAGACTTCTATATTAATTCATCTAAGTGAATGTATTTTAAAATATAATTCTTTTGAAGAACTTCCTGATTAAAATAGTAATATAGTTGCTGGGGTTTGACTGATACTGGTTGATTTTTAAAGGAATGTTTTGGATTATTCGAAATGGGGTTGTGTGAGGTATATATCACCCACAGTAGATGGAGATCAGCATGCTCCCAGTTTGGAGAAGCAGCAGGAGTACTGGTGTGGGAAGCTAAGCAATGTATTCCTCTGAACAGGAGCCAAATATCACTCTCTTTTGCTCAGACACATTCCACTGGAAAAATAAGTAATTTTGCCTCACAGAACATGGGAGCTGTTGGTCTATTGCACCTCGTTCTGTTAGTTTTTGTGTGGTATTGTATGATTTTGATTAATCCAAACCAGCAGCACCTTCCTTGTTCTGTGAGGTAAAATGACTGATTTTGCCAATGAAGCTTGGTAGGTTTGGAAAGAGTGACAGTTGGCTTATTTAATGGTGGTTTCCTGTTGGGAAAGACTGTCTGACGGCAAAGTAAAGCCTTATAAATACTTTCTGCTATTGACCCTACAATACATTTTTGTGCTGGTACTGAGCTGACCACCATATTCTGGAGGTAATACACTGACTATTGATAAGCACCTCATACAACCCCACTTCAAAAAATCCCAGCTATCCCTTTAACATATCAGTGTAAAACTATGAAACATGTCCATTTATCTTGTTTATTTACTGAAACTGTGATGTCATTCCAGACTGCAAACATCACCTGTGTGAGCCGGACCTGAAGCTCGTGTGGCCCAGCGCCAAGCTGCTACAGGCCTCCTGCAGCGCCTCCACCAGGGCGAGCCACATCATAACAGCCGCTGTCATGCCCTCTCTCATTGAGCAATACAACAGCAGAGCACAGGTAGGAAAACTGACCTCCAGATGTTGTTTACTTTTACTAATGTTGTATTGTAGCGTGATAGCGTGTGTGATTGTATCAGTAACTTTTTCTCTTTGTGCAGTGTGCCCAGAGACGAACGCTACTGGAGGTGGTGCAGCGATTCATCCAGTCAGTAAAAACCTGCCAGTCTCCAGAGAGCGGTAAGTGCTGGTTATTGTTGCCATATATCACTTGTGCACCAAATTCTATGCATATATGGAGGTTTTTTAAATGCAACTAAACCCGCTAAAAATAGGCGATTGGCCCATTTCGCATTGCTAGTAGACCAGTTAGCCCTTCGTTTTTTGTTTTTTTTCTGATGTGCGTTGCAGCTGAGTTTCAACTCATGTGGACAGGAGAACAAAGAGAAAGAGGTTTTTACAAGCGTCATTATTCAGCTGTCAGTCCCTTTGTGGCGTCTAACTGAATCCCTGTGGTTTGAAGTTTAGTTTCTCTCCTGTGTTGCTGTTTGTACTTCCAGGTATCTGCTTTACTTTACTATTTCATGCTCGCTTTCACCTGATCGGAGTCGTCTTCAGTTACTGCCGATGAAAACTGAACATTTCCTGATTTTGGTGCTTCATAACAAAATAACAGGGGACACATCGTTTTTCTGGGTGCAGACTCGGCTGTGCTGGGCTGATGCACCAAATCAAACAGCGTCAAGAAAAGGGTGAAAATTAAATTGTCCTCTCGGGTGCTATGTTTCCATCAGTGCTGATCTGAGCTGGAGCTGATAAATACCCGTGACCACTGCTGTCATTGGACCTGGGAGTGAATGCTAATTGTACCCTTTCCCATTGCAGGCAAAAGCCAGATGTTAGTGGGCATTGGTGGCTTTTTTGTCCAGTATGAAAGAGGCTCTTTTTCATCGTGTTCACTCCAGACTGCTCATGTTGGCCATCTTTTTCTTACAGCTGCTTCCTGTTCTACTTTAACACCAATAAATTGTGACACACATCCTCAAATTACACCACAAATAACACATTTGTGTCAGATTGGAATCTGTATGTCCTTTTTTTGGTGTAGTTATTTCCTTTTGATAAATCCTGTGGAAAGATTACCAACAATATTACTGTATTACTGCTCTGCTGTGGAGTGGACCCTGATAAAATCTGAGGACTCATGGCTTTTATAGCTCATCTGTTTCATGTCAGTGCGTTACTGGCACTGCTGAGCGAGACTGTTGAGTGTAGTGTTTGAACTTAGTCAAGCTGAAACATCCTGATATCCCAGTGAAGAGAATTAAAAGCTTGCTGTAGTTTAGTGTCTCTGGTCATTAAATCACGAGTTTCCAGATGCACTCTAATGTGTATTTGTATGTGTTTATTCACTCGTTTGTCATAAAAGAACTTCAAAAAGGAGTATCTGTTTTTTTTTTAAATACTGCAACTGTGTTTAGGTGCTGTTTGTACATAACCATGGAGACTAGATTTTAACTTGTGTCTGTTTTCTTTGTCTGTTTCATCCCTCCACGTTAGAAGAGAGTGTGTTTGTAGCCTTCCGTCCGTCTCTGTGCAGCATGGTGTTCTCAGCCCTGACGGAGAGTAACGCCAGTCTGCAGATCACAGCCACCTCGGTGCTCACTTCACTGGCACAGCAAAAAGGTGAGATGAACTCTGACACTCACAGCCGACAGATTTTGTCAGAAATTGTTGTGTCAAATATTATAAACGTGCTGTGTCTCTCAGGTCTGCTGCTGGACTCTGATATTGAGCTGGCTGTAGATCACCTGACCAAACCGTTGCTGACGGAGGAGGACGACAGAGTCAGGTCAGTGCAAAACATATTTTAGCCACCTAAAAAAAAAGTTTATACTATATTTCGACAGTTTCCACTGTTTTACTTTTGCCTTCAGACAGCCTTTTCCACTTCCTCTGTGTCTCTCTTTGTTTCTGTCTCCAGTCTTGCTGTGGTTGAGTGTGTCGGAGCCTTGGCAAAGGTGCACCCTGCAGCCTTTATCACTAAACTGATCCCAAGACTAAAGATGGAGTTGTTCTCTGGTAAGTGAAAAGCAACAGTATAAAGGAATACATAAAAACACAGATTTCATAATTTGTACCACACATTTCTTACAAAAAGAGAACTATTACCTTAATTTTGAAGTGAAAAGAAAGCTCTATAAATTGACCCAAATCAATTTCGATCCTTAAAACATTAAGTACTGTTTTTCTTCAATTTACAGTTTAACATTAGCTCAGCTGACTGTGCACGTCATAAATAAATCCTCCAAACCTTTTCCCTCTCCTCTCCTCTGCTCAGAGCCCATGGATGAAGACAACAACAGAGAAGCTTCTCAGCAGCAGTCCCATCATGCAGTGCGCCAGCGGTGTTTGTCTGCTCTGGCTGCGGTGTCCACCCAACCCAGTGTCGTCCAGGAGAGCACACCTGTCCTCTTGGAGGTCCTGAGCTCGGCACACACAGGTAATCAGTCTGGACGGATGGTTTTCTGACTTCACGTGTAGACTTCTTTTTTCTCACCTGATTGGTGGGAGTCAACAGTTTTCATGAAATGTCAAAAAATAAACAACTATTTACCTTTTTAGAGGTGGCATAAAATGAGGATCACAGTCCCAGTCATATTGTTAAGACGTGTTTTTTATTTGTGTAGTTTGAAGGTTTAAACTTTTTCTTCTAAGTAGCCTTGAAGTGGTCATAATGTGTCCATATTTGAGCAGAGGGATTTGAATAACACACTCTTTTAATAACTTAAGTTGTTATTGACTTCCTTTGTTATTCTACATACAATCCTATGACTTAAAAATGTCTTATTATGTATCAACTTGTTCAGACTGATCAACACAAAACAGGTGAACATGTAGCTCAGTTGGTACAGTGTTCAGTTCAAGTGCCGACAGTGTACGTGCCTAACTCACTCTGTGAAATCTGACTTTTTTGTCTTTGGCTTGTTTCATCAAACAAGTCCTGCTGCAGCACTGCGCTTTAGTGACACCCAGTGGTAAAAATGTTTTATCCCAGTAAAGGAAATAACTGAGGGGAGATTGGTAGGGGCTGTTCTATCCACTCTACAAGTTTTACCAACACTTTTTTCCAAAAGGGAAGAACCACAGCGCATTCACATTTAGCATGTAAGAATGTGCCAGTTGTCTCCTTTCATTTCCAACACTTTCTATTGTAAAACACTTTTTGACCAAATAAGAACACGGGTCCAGATAATTTACATATTAGTTTGTTCCCAAACACAAAAAGCTGAAGGTCAAGCAGGACAAGCAGTATGATACAGTAACATTACTCATCAAATACTGAAATATAAGTGTCACTGCTGCTAACTGATACTTAAGATCTGCAGTACGCTTGTGTCAAATGACACGCATCAGTTATTGATGCACGTGTGTGTGTCGTTGTTGCTGGAATCATCTCACTTGTTAAAAAAAGTTTCAGATGAAAACCTGTGTAATTTGCTCTGGTTTCTTTCTGTTTCAGGCAGCGCTGGTTTCTCCGTGGAGGAGGTGTTGCTGGCGTGTCGAAGCCTGCAGAGAATAGCGGAGCAGGTTCAGGACACAGAGGAGACGGGACGATGCTTCCATGACATCATCATCCCACGCCTGCTGTCTCTGGCTCTGCAGGCGGCACTGCAAGGTGAGCAGATCCTCAGCTGAAATGATCATCTCATCTATTATGTTTCACCACAACCTTACACTACTTGATGGCTTAATTGTTCGAAAATGAAAAACTGAATTATTTTTCGTGTTTTGTGTGTGTTTAGTAGGTGAGGGGTCATCTGGTCGTTGTAGTCCTCTTCTGGAGGAGGTGGTCCTGTCTGCCATGGTCCCTGTCATCAGCACTTCCTGCTCCAGGCTGCAGCCCAAGTCAGTACAAACTCTCATTCATCTCTTGTGGGCACTTTTTAACACATCTGTTTGTTCTGAAAATCACAGTACCGTGATAATGATATCTGATCTGATCTCTGTTAGGGCTGTAACGAATAGTTTGTTTACATTCAGATCCTTAATTCTAAAATTTCAAATGTTGTGTAGCTTTTTTTTCTCCAGCTTGTGTGATTTCCAAGAAATCCGGAGCGTTTTTCAAAACTTCAGAAGTCAACATGTTATTGAAAAAAAGAACCAAAATTCAGAATGTGTTTTTATCTGACAGAATATTCTGCTTCAAGCCATACTTGTTGCATTTATTTAGAACTTTTAAAAACAGAGTTTACAATGAGTCCTTGACAGACAAAGCAAGAGCAGGATACCCAGGAGACAGTCTAACAATAACCAAACACACAAAGTTAAGCTAAAATCTAAAGTAGAATTAAAACACAAAGCAAAAGTTACTGAAGCAGTGAAGCTGAAGCACTCGTGAAACTGTGTTCAGTTGGGAACAGGCTCTTCTACAAAAACAAATCTAAATATGCAGCTAGTTCCTGTCTGTTTCTCGCCTTGTCTCAGTCAGTCAGCCTCTCTGATTTTTTTTTTTCACTGTACTGTCAGAACAGTTTTCATGAGGTTTGTGTGGTTTCCTGTCTGGGTGTTTCATGTCTCCAGGTTGGCAGAACAGACGGCATCGAGGGCTGTTTCTCTCTTTCTGGACGGTGATGTGTCCTTTTTGCCAGACAACTCCTTCCCCTCACACATCCAGCTGCTAAAGGTGCGTACGTACAAAGTAAAACTGATAATTGGATTTCTTGGTCACTTAAAGGAATAGTTATTATTATTATTCTAGCTACAGCGCAGCTCTTCACATTGATTTGTTAACACTTGTTATGCAAATTCATGTTTTTCCGTAATCAGTGATTAACGAATTGCCCAAGTCCTAACTGACTATCAGTGAGTATCTTATATCACCTCATAGCAAATAATCCAAACTATCCCTTTAAGATACCATCATAAAAATGC
The DNA here is from genome assembly GCF_056507025.1 of Lutjanus erythropterus. Lineage (NCBI taxonomy): Eukaryota > Metazoa > Chordata > Actinopteri > Lutjaniformes > Lutjanidae > Lutjanus > Lutjanus erythropterus. The sequence goes on along the minus strand of NC_139333.1, from coordinate 6,650,452 downwards.
ACCTGTATTGCAGAATTATTCTCTTTATACCTAGTATCAAATACATTCAGTCCTAGTTTAGTGTTTGATTATCTTTGGTTTTGCAGCACTTTTGAATGTCACTGTTTTATTTGGAGAGTGTAGTTATTGACGCTTGTAATGTCTCCCCAGAAGCAGCAGGGGGACTCATGGAGCCAATCCCAGATGGTTTGTCTGCTCATGGGATGTGTGTGTTCGTTACCTCGCAGTGTGAGTCTCAGTTTAAACACTTGATTTGGCTTTTAGTGTAAACGTACAGTAGTTGTTTCTGTTGCTGAGGCTGTATTCTGAGTGTATTCTTGTGTGTTGTGTCATCCAGGTGGAGGTGCCTCAGATGGATCACCTGCTGTCACAGCTGGAGGAGCTGAGCTGCACCTGCAGCCACCCGCTGTCCTACACCTCGGCCGCAAAGTGCTTCGCCGGCCTGGTTAATAAGAGAGCGCAGGGTCAGTTCGTGTCCCCCCCGTAGTTTGTTCCAACGCTGAAGAGTCTCACTGTGTCAGCTAACAGCAGCTGTGATGGTTTTGGTTTCTTCTTCAGGTGATTCTCTCGACAGCCTGATTCAGAGCACGATGAAGAGGGTGTGCAGTGAGCTGGAGTCCGCGTCTTCATCTGTACGCACTCAGGCTTTCACCCTCATGATCTGGGTAAGAATCCAGCTGTTTTCAATATGACAGTTTCTAAATGTTTGCATCTTTAGTTCACAAAATTTCAATAATTTGGTACGTGACGGTTCACAAATGTTTCATTTTATTTCTCTTACTTTACTGTCAGCTGTCAGTCAGTTTATCAGCTTATTGTTGTCTCCAGGTTGGCAAAGCTCTGCTGCTCAGATACCACCCTCTGTCCACCGCACTGACTGACAAGGTAAAAACAGACACACATACACATTTTTGTAGGTCTTCTTTATTTCTGCATGAATGCAACAAAAGCGCACGCTTCATTAAATATCATTAGACTTTGTGCTTTATAAAAAAATTCTTTAAGGTTGCTTCGATCAGAATTTTTGGGGCCATTCACCAACTGCTGGAAGCGATATCAGCTGATACTGATCTTAGGGTCCATTTAAAGTTTTCTATTTATTGTGTAGCATTAGTTATTTATTTAACTCTACTTAGCGACATTGTGTCTTGAGTATCAGTACATAACAACTTGAAAATGATCACAGAGGTTATTGGGAACCTGTTGTACAAGAATATAGCTAAGTTTCCTGATAACAATTTGATTAAAAAAAAGTTTTAATATTTTTTTTAAAAATCTGCCCATGTAGAAACAAATGGGTCAATGGCTATGGTTTTAGCATTTAATTATTACAGATGTTGTAGTGAAAGAACAAGAAAGTAATGACAAACACAGCCCTCTGTGTGACATTAAAGGAAAATGGATGTTGCACCTGAATGCACCATGAAGCCCTGTCCCTGTGCACAAGTGTCAAACTCCAAGCAGGGTTTTATTACATGACTGTTTTGGTCGACTGTGTTGTGGAAAGTCTTTTGAGATTTACTCGCCCAGTGGACTACATTTGGTGCTTTGCAGATGTTTTGGACTGTAATGCTTTGTCATCTGATCAGCCTTCACACAGACCACCGATCAAACTATTTAGAATGAATATAGTTCAATAATCAGTGGCCGATTGATCGTAGCACCACTGATTTTCTTTTTTCTATTGCCATGATAAAAACCGCAGACTTTTGGTTTTAATTGTCCATAACTGTGTATCGTCGAAGCTCTTCTCTCTGCTCGATGATTCTGACCTGGGTACGATGGCGGCGGACGGCTTCTCGCTGCTGATGAGCGACTCCGCCGACGTCCTGAACCGCGGTTGCCACGCCGATGTTCGCATCATGTACCGCCAGCGCTTCTTCAGCGAGAATTCAGCCAAGCTGGTCCAGGGCTTCAACGCTGCGCCGCAAGGTAGACTGCTTATATGTAATAAAATTAAACGGAAAGTCTTCCACTTTTTATGTGGACGTCCAATCAGTGTGTATTTTTGATGGGATCGTATTCAGGCAATTCTTTTTTAAATTTTGGGTAAAATAACTGGACAATAGGACACATACATCTTATTGTGATTATTTTGTCAGATATTCTGATCGTGATGAGGGAACTTTTTGTCTGTTCAGGAGGTTTTGGACTTTTCTTTGGTCTTCATCTCAGGTTTTAGGTGCTTAATTAACTTTCTTCACTGTGTCTTCCCTTCAGAGAAGAAGCCCAACTATCTGAAGGCTCTGTCTAACATAGTCAACAAACTGCCCAAGCAGGTTCAAGTCACTGAACTACCAGCGGTGAGTAAACAGCAAACTGCTGGAGGTTCATTTTCTCAAAATACTAAAACAACTGTTACCATTTGCCGCTTGCCAGCATGGTCAGCATTCATGTGAACGTTTTGGTCCCCGTCCAGCTCCTGTCTCTGCTGCTGGAGGCCTTGTCATGTCCCGACCAGGGCGTGCAGCTGTCCACCCTGTCCTGTCTGGAGCCCGTCCTCGTCGACCCACCAGCGGCGCTCATACAGCAGCTGGAGGCTTTGGTCAACAGGCTGCTGGCCCTCACCTCCAGTCCTGCCATGGTCCGTGAGATATCGAACACAAAAGCATTTGCTGCACTCATCCTTCTGAGGAGAATAAGAAAAAAGAATATTCTCAACTGTATAAGGGCATTCAAACCCCAAAAATCCCTTCATAAATGTCAAAAATCAAGAAACATGCAAGAGAAGACACTAACCAGCTCATTTCTCTTGTTCAAATATGCTGTTGGGTTTTCTAAAAAGTCTTGAAGGTTTGGAAAATTCTTGATTTTTAACAGTTTGGTGTTTAAGGACGCCGTCACTCATGTAAACCAAACATATTTAATACTTGAAATGAAACAATCCTCTGGTCATATTTGTCATTCACTTCAAGATAAGCCTTTACTCTAGAAATTGGCAAACATAAATAAATATTACTCTTTACTCTGTCTTATGAAGCTGCTCATTATGTAGCATTAACATGTTAATTAGCCTAAACTCTTACCTTATTGTCTGTTTGTTTCTTGCAGAAGGTCAGGATCGCCTCGTTGCGGTGCATCCATGCTGTTTCCCACTTCCCTGAACACGAGGTAAAACTCAAATGTTTGAGTCTGTTCTTTGTAACACAAGTAAAAATTAACTTCATATTTGTACAGAGGAGAACCTGGGGTGGTTCCTGAAGTCTGTTCTTCATGTTCCTAAATATGGATTCTTAAATAAACCCGTTTGAGCGTTTTATGTATTGAAGAAGAACTTATCGTCTGTAGTGCATCGTGGCATTAACACGTTACGTTCATCTCTGACTGTTTCAGGTGTTGCCGTTTCGGGCTCGAGTGCTGCGAGCTCTGGCGCAGCCTCTGGACGACAAGAAGAGGCTGGTGAGGAGCGAGGCGGTTCAGGCAAGAGGAGAGTGGTAAGAATCAGATACACTGCTCTCAACCTTTCAGTTTTAGCTCTGCTAATCATTCAGTAAAAATAATCGACTGTGAACACATCTTAACATGCAAAGGAATAAGGCTTGATTATCAAAATAGTTGGCGATTAATTTAATAGCTGATTATTAATCAGTTAATTTTTAGTTTAGGAAGTGATTGATTTGATATAGAAGATACATTTAAAAGGTCAATTTATATTAATTTAATTGTGGCAAGCTAAAGTCTTCAAGATTAATATTTGATTAACTTTGCAGCCCCTCAAAGAAATTAAATTCCACAATATTAAAACGCAAAGAAAAAAATGAAAGGTTGCCTTCTTCTTCCATGAGGCAAATCTGAATGTTAACAGTTACTGTGTATTTATAGTTGGTTCTCCTCACGACTCGGTGTCTCTTGCTTCTTTTCCTCACAGGTTCATGTTGGGAAGTCCTGGTGGAAGGTGATTTTGCTCCTCAAACACGACCCAAGTCTCTCATGTTCCCTTCACTTGAAAGAATACAGATGAGGAGAAGTCAAGAGTCCAGGATCAGGTACCAAGGATCAGAGCTGTGCAGTTCACCAAACAGCTTCCTCTCCTCGGTGAAATTCGTCAGCCCCCCTCCCCCTCGTTTCTTCGGATTTCTAATCCTTCCTCCTCTCATCGTCTCAACCACAATCCCTCCATCCTTCCTCGTCTCCCTGTTTACTGAAACGTTTTCCTTCTAACCGTCTTTATCTTCATGAACGCACAAGTAAGAGTATGTGGACTGACTGTGGAGCTTTGTCTAAGTTAAAAGAATGAAAATGATCCATTTGTTTAATATGTAACACGTCTCGTACGTTGTTTTCTTTCTCACTACGTATCGGAGTAAATGCAGCATCGGATTTCATTGCAAAGTCCAGCGCCTTTCCTTTCTTATCTTTTAGGTTTCCTACTCAGTCAGATCAGCAGCTAAAATAAACCTAATAGAAATCCTCATATTACCCTGAAATGAACAGTGTTTTTAAATGTTTAGTATGGTTACTTGACAACTAAGTATTAGCTGATTTTTCTGTCAATTAAACTACAAAATAATCAGAAGATTTATAAATTTTTTGCAAGAATTTTTAAAATCTAATTAAACCTCTTTATATGGAAGCGTATTGCATTCACCTGAGAATTTTTTTTTGCTGTTTTTCTAAATTAAGGTAAAAAAAAAAAATAGCAGCTCTGTTTTTCTGAATTGAGTTAAGTTTTCATGTTAAAAAAATATATATATTGACTCAAAAACAGGTGTTTTCGACAGGGAAAATAAGCTCATTACTTCAGAAAAATGGAATTGTTTTTACATGAAAAATAATTTCATTAACTTGTGAAAAATTGCCACAAAAACACCAAAAACGTTTTACATGAAAGAACAGCGCAGCAGTTTTTTGGGTTTTTTTTTACATGAAAATTCCCTCAATAATTCAGAAAAAGAGGACAATTTTTTTCCTCCAAAAAAAATCTAATTAATTTAGGGGAAAAAAATAAATTCAGAAGTTGTTTTTTTTTTCTCTCAAGCGAATGCAATAGTTATAATTGTAAATTCAAATGGTTGTTGAATGCACTTTGAATGGATCGTCTCCTATACGCTGAGAGAAAGCAAACAGCACACACATCCACTGGATAAGTCTATGCAGTGTTCCTGGGCTGCGGATGATGAATGATCTCCTGCACTGTGGTGGCAAGATTTCCTCTTTTTGTAACCTTGATGACCATTTTGAGAACTTCAGCTGCTGGAAACATCAAAGATCTCCACTTCTCTGCGTAGAAAGATGTGAACTCAGAGCCAAATGAGAGCAGCACTGAACCCAGCAGGCACTGACAGCCTTTTATCGTCATATCTGGATGAATGTGTAACTGAGCAGTTGATGTCTTAACAGCAGCTGGTGCGTTTGATTCGTGTCACTCTGGTGTGCCAGCCCGGCGGGGTCCTCGAGGCCTGGGGAAAACATGGATGTGCCAATTGTCCCCTGAACGCTCACAGGGTGACGTGTATCACACCTCCACTGAGTGAAACGTAGAGAATCATTTCACATCATTAAATATCTATGTTGTGCTTAATGTACATTGAATTAAGATTGTAAGTTATGATGAGAACAATATGTCAAACATTTTCCTTGTATTCTCTCAATATTTGAACAAATATTGATGCTAATATCATAGTTTCATGAAGGTTGGCTGACTTTGAACCTCACAGCAACTTATGCCAAGGAAATAGACAGTATTTAAGATGTCTAACTTAACATGTCATTAAAACTTTGCTTTGTAATTATACAAAAAGCATTCTGTGTCGTTTTTGATATGTTAAGCCCCCAAATCAAAAATAGCTGATTTTTCTCTAGCATTGCTCTGGAGACAGCGCAGAAGAAATTGTGCATCTAGTCATGGAGGAAAGGCTTGTGGCAGTGTATGGCAATTTTTTTTTTTTATGTCTAAAAAAAAAAAAAAACACGTCGTACATTTTATTGATTTGTGTACCTACATTAGAAGTTTTCTATCAGTGGGCAATTTTTTTTACTACTTTACTTTAAACTGTCACGAATTCAGGAAAAACTGCAAAAACATTTTTTTTGTGGAAAAGTCTCATTAATTCTGTGAAACGGATATTTTTTCTTAAATGAAAAATTCTCATTAATTCAGAAAATCCTACTGGCTGCTAGTTGCTATAATTTCGTAAAACACAGGATACATCAGAGAGTGATGAAGGAAGATGACAAACGTGATTAAATGTAACATGAATAAAACTTTTAATATAACCTCAACCATGAAAATGATTCTGGCCTAAGTCATGTTAGCTTTTCAATGGTCAGGGTGGTTGTTCAACAGTGAAAATAACTCCCATGATGCCTTTTGTTACTGGTTTAAAGTGAGAGACCTCTAGTGGCAGAACATATAGCGCATTAAATGGCGCTGTCCTTGACTGAGCTGCAATCAAACCAAAACTGTAATGGATCAATAGCACTACAGGTAAGAGTTACAATATGTATTTTTGATTTTAGAGTGAACTGTCCCTTTAAATATCACCACATGAAAATGGAAACAGATCAAATATCAAACAGGTGTTTTTATTAATAAAAAAAAAAAAAACAGAATCAAAATCAAACTGGAGCACAGCTCCCACCGGTTACAAATGATACCACAACTGAACGTCATGTTTCTATGGCAACTACAGATCCAACTCATCCATCACATCAGGTTTGATCACATCACCGGTGTGATCATGTCAGGGTGGGAATTAAAAATTACATTTCATAGTGCCTGATTCACTTCTTTAAAGTGCCTCATTTTAAAGGCTGAAAAACAAAACAAGGCACAAAATCATTTCTTTATCAGTCAAGGAAAATAACTGTAAAGACCATAAAAATCACTGCAGGGTTTGTTTGTTTTACTTTACATGAGTGAATCAAACTTGGTTTTTCGCTCTTCAGTTCAGAGCAGCGGTTCTCACAAAACAGACAACAGCAGAACAGAATACTGCAGGTGTAAACATGCAGTCGTAAACCTTAAAACACTTTTTTTTTTTTTTTTTTTTGGAAAAACCACAGGATATTTTTGGAAGAAAATCAAAAATAAATATTGCAAATACGTTTTCATCTCGGGACTTGTCCCGACCACGGTAAGAAACACTTGGATTTGTCCTCAGTCCAAGACACACAGACACAGTTATTATGGACAAGTTTACAGACAACAGACAAGGTTTAGGCTCAGATCTCTGATTAAGCATGAAGTCAGGGCTCAATACAGCGTCAGTTATTAATGGTGCTATGTTTGCATTTACTTATCAATCGACCATGAGCACATTGATGCTGGCACATACAGTGTAAACTAATGAGATCTCTGAGAAGATGGATATGTTAGGGGTGGGCGACACAGCCCGAAGATAATACCACCGTATTATATTATTAACTTGATATGACAAATTACTGAAGTCGCTGTGACGACAGCGAGAATCGTCCATGGAAGCGACTCGTCTTGAACAAAGAGTTGAGAGATGTTTTGGCTTCGCTTTAGTAGAGTTCATTGGTCCGGACCCTGGCAACCGTGGGGCCAGTGGTTAAAAATATTAACATCTATCCCTGCTACTTGCATACAGACGCAAGCAAAGTATCTGGGAAATGTAGTCTCAACTTGAAAGTCTTAACAACACAGCTGGAATTAGATGGTGGCTACCACTCATACTAAAGTTAACAATGTGCTGTGTTGATGTTTAAAAAAATGCAACACATAGCACCTTTAAGATACTGTACCAGCAGGCTGTGGTGTTCTCATCACATACTGCTTCATCCCGTCCTTCCATCTCACACACCTGCCACAAGAGGCTGAAGGGTTGGTACAAGATTTTCCAGTCTAAGAAATACACAAAAAGTCTTTGTCGAGTCTTTACAAATGGCTGGGAGAGAGGAGAAAGAAGTTTGGTCTTGACAACGATGCTGACCAGCAGCGTAATTTAGAAATCAAATGAGTCAAGAGCGCTTTAGTCAGCTGGTGTCGAGGTCTTCAGTCAGACCTGCTGTACGGGGTCGACAGGTAGGATATGATCACATATCTTAAGAAGATGAATCACTGGTGGTTACATCCAATTGGTTCCCACCTCTAGCAGTGCAAATACCAACGCAGCAAAAAACTCTTTGATTTCTGTAGCTACAAAGCTTCTTTTTCTTTGACAAATGATCGTAGCAGCAATCAAAACAGATGAAGACGGAGCTTCGTTTTGAACCGTCCCCGCTGGTTACAACAGTATGACACACGAGTCGCGTTGCTCATGGTGTAAATGCAGGTGAAAAGAGTTTTTTTGGTACGGTTTCAATTTAAAAGGCTGAACATCAGATGGCCATGGGGTCTCTTCTGGTGAAGGTGCACTCCCACATGATGCCGTCTTCGTTTGGAAGATGGCTGGACGGCAGGAGGACCCGCGTGAACCAGTGACTGAGGAACAGAAGGACAAGTAACCTGAACTGTGGCTGAAGGACATTTTCAAACACAGTCCTGTTCAGGAGTCAGGAGTTGGTTTACAACTACACTTAAACAACACATGCTTTCAGCACGGTCACCAAATACACTTACTGAAATTTTGAATTATAAAATAATCAGAACTGAGCTCACCTCCTTTTTTCCACACCAAACAATAACTTCCAGTTGTTCATTTTACCGTGATGGTACGGATTTCTGAACACCTGCAGGAGAACAGAAAAAAAAAGTACAATACTGCAACAACATTTAACCTTTTGTCTTAAAATTTACAATTTGTGCTCTGCCTAGTAAAAGCATTTGTACATGTGTGTACCTTGCCCTTCTCCCGTAGTCTTTTGGTCTCTTTGCGGTTGATGTGTCGCTCCACGCTGGTCTCTCCTCTGCTGATGAGTATGAAATGCCACAGAGTGAGTCCTCCCAGAGCGACTGCCACCGAGCTGCAGGGCGACACATGACCCAACTTGACCCGTCTGCATGATGTTCTCGACCTTCATCCGATATTCAAACAAGGGGGACCTTACCTTGTCAGCACCCAGAGGAAGATGATACTCTTGTGAGCGGTGGTCTCTGTGAAGGTGTCGTCTGGAGGAGGGGTCTGATAGTATCTCTGAAGGGGACAGATATGTGTATATATTTCACTTTCGGGTCCGATCCCAGGACGTTTCAGCTCGCTGCTCCCTGAGGTCATACTGGCTCGGGATCAAAAGGCCACTTACAATATGGGTAAGTTACAAGTCGAACATGCTGGATCCTGTTCCTGGTTAGGTGATCTTTGAGTATTGAGGACTTCCAAACTTTCAAACTAATTGGTTTTCGCAGCCTAGAGTTTGTTTGTTTAGCAGCTGGTGCACAGTCACCTTTGAGATTGGACCATCCTTGATCAGATAAATATGAGAGCAGAGAGCAAAGATCCTTTTCATGTCTCCTGTTTCGTTTTTCTTTCGTCATCTGAGCTCAACGTCATACTACCATCTGGCAGGCGCTGCTCTACTCTTCGCTCCTCAGCTAAACTAGACAGTCTCTAGTCATACCATTAGCAACGCCTCAGTGGAACTCGTGATCAGAATAAATAAACCTAGTTAAAGGGATAATTCAGATTATCTGAAGTGGGGTTGTATGAGGTACTTGATAGATAATCACTGTATTACCTACAGTAGATGCTAGTTGGCACTTGGAGAAGCAGAGAGGGACACCAGTAAGGAAGCTAAACAAATATTAAGCAGCAGTTTAGCCACTTTAAAAGGCACACCTAAAAAAATCAATTGGTTTATGTGTATGCTATATTCATCAGCTTTTTCTGACAGGAAATGAGCCAAATATCGCTCTTTCCAAAACAACCAAACTCCACTGGAGAAATCGGTCATTTTACCTTGTGGAACATGAGACATGTTCGTCCGCCGCCGTCTCAATCTGGCTCACTGCTTGTGTTATTGTGGGACTTGGGTGTTTTCAAAGGGCAGCTCAGATTCCCCTGAGTTACACAATAACACAAAACAAACTTACAGATCAAGGCAGCAGTAGACCAGCAACTCCTGTGTTCTGCAAAGTAAAATTTATGATTTCACCTATGGAGTCTGGTTGGGTTGGAGAGAGTGATAACTGGCTTATATAACACTGAGCTCCAACTGTCTGACGGCACAATAAAACAATGATAATGTTGTGCAGTGATACTGATTTTCTTTTAAGTGGCTAGAATATGTTTTGCTGATCCTGTCCACAGCAGTTCACTGCTTAGTTTCCATGCTGGTGCCCCCTCTGCTTCTCCAAACTTGGGGTGTACCGACCGCCATCCGCTGTAGCTGACTGCACCGAAGGATAATTCTCAACATCTACTGTAGTTAATACACTGACTGTGGATAAGGACCTCATACAACCCCACTTTAAATAATCCAAACTATCCCTTTAAGTCTAACTCATGGGGTGACAGTAGCCTAGAGGTAAAAAACAAACTCCACGTGCAGAAGTGTAAAGCGTTCTTTGTTTACAGACGTGATGTTTGCATCCGTCCTCACCTCTATAGCGCTGTAGGCCTCCAGAAACAGGTCCCTGCTGCTGATGCTGCAGTAGATGCAGCCCAGGGTCATGTACAGGCAGAAGGAGAAGAAGTAGCGGTGGTTGAAATGACCCACACAGTTATTCAACCAGGCTGGAAGCAGGTTCAGGTCAGTTTTTTACAAAATGGGAAATTTAGAACTTGAAACATTTAAAAGCATAAAACGTTTGAGTACATTTTTTCATGCATTCTCTTTCTGGTTTCTTCGTGTGCTGCTCGTCAGAAGGATACGACAGTGGTGGTCCATCTTCAAAACACACCTTCAAAGTAACAGAGACAGTTTACAATGAAATAAATAGTAAGACGAAACAAATAACTGTTAATGAGAATTGTTGTTTGATTGTCTTACATGTTGCAGATGCTACAGTGGTGCGTCCTGGGTGGTTTTGGGGTGATGCATTTCTTACAGATGGACACTGAGGGGATATGAATTTTGTCCTAAAAGAGACAAAATTACATTAAGAGGATGTGGTTAGGGCTACAATTGACTATTATTTGCATTATCGAGTAATCTGTTTATTAGAAAGTTTCATGCCACCTGGAGGAAGGTGTGATTGAGAGTCATTAAGGTCCCTGCCATCATGTGACCTGTTGGAGTCACATGATTTCAGGTGGGTATGCAGCGGTTGTTTTGTCTCCCCAGTGTACAGGTCCGTGCACTCCTCATGTGTAGTGAGGTATGCAGTATGATAACATACTCTGGAGTTCAGATGGAACTGATCTTTTAACCTCTGCTCAACTGTAAACTTCAGCCAAGTAATATTATAAAACCTCCAGAGGTATGAGAAGCCACATTCATCTACTATTCAGTGAACAAATGTGATCCATGGTGATGCATATATTCCTGTCACACACAAATTAAATAAACAACTACACAATGCCCAGCTTATTTTTGTTTCCTTTCCTCTCAACAAACTCCCCCAATAACCAATAACTCTCTTTTTAATACTGATACATAGTGGATATCTTCCTAGCTACATGTGGACATTTTAACTTTCAACTTTTAACTAAAAGACTTGTTTTCTCAAACCCCCAAACCTCACATGCATAAAGCATAATTGGTGTCACAAATCTATCAAAGAGCTCTAGTCTGACATCTATTGGTAGATCATATTTCCTACACTTGCTCAATAGGGCAAACTGCTCTAGAGGCCTGTTTGTAGAGTTCCTCCAAAGCAATTTTAAAGTTTTTTTGAAAACTGGTCACCGTTCACTTCCATTGTGTGGGAGATTCTGCAGCGCTGTTTTCCTGTGAAACTCGAACTAAAAAATGTGGGTGAGCAGATAATGACCAAATTTTCATTTCTGGGTGAACTATCCCATTGAAACTGCTGGGACAGAAGTATTTTAAGACATTTTATAGACACTGCAGCCCGATATTAAACATGACAACACGACATTAACTTTAGACTTTGCTGATATTTGATTATGCTAATAATGAAAACTATCTGCACAGGGGCAAGTACAATTTTGCTTTGGGCAGGTAGATTCTGACCCTGGGCAAGTGAAAAAAAACAAACCATTAACACTGAGCCCTGAATGAGCATCTGTTTTAGCTTGTGGGAAGCTAATGTGCCACAGAAGACAACCACCATGTGAATTATGTTTTAGACTCCTTTAACTGAGTTGCTCCTGACAACACTCACAGTAGAAATCTTGCTACACCATGTCAGCATTTTCCTCTCAGCCTACGAAGACTTTGGTACCTTGGGTGGGTGTCCTGGGGAGGTGGTGGTGCCCTTGTAGTAATGGAAGACCACCATGACGAGAAGCCAGTGGCCGCAGAAGAGGTGCCAGACGATCCAGTGCACGGGGTAAGTGCTGAGGATCGTGGGTAGGACGAACAGGTAGACGATGAGCACGACCGAGGATGTGAGCAGTATGACGAGACAGACAAACACCTGAGAGATAAGAGACGAGACAAGAGGGGGTGAGGAGCAGAGTCCGGAGGTGTAGAGAGAAGAAGAAGCACCCAGAATAAAAAAAAAATCCAACAACTCACCACTCCAAACCAGCGGGTCACGTTGTCCACGATCCAGTAGACAGGCTCAAACGCACAGTCCAGCAGCGTGTCCGAGTTGCTGAGGCTGTTGAAGTAGAGCGACTTGAGCAGCAGCCTGCTGTAGCTCCACAGCTCCAACAACCTGCCGCTGATCCAGGGCTTGGCCGCCCCGCCTCGGCCTCCTCTCTGCGGGCGGCACAGCCGGCACCAGCGCAGCGCCAGTCGCATGGCCCGGGAGAGCTGCCACCTCCAGCTGCTGCCCATACGCATGCCACCACTGCTGCCACCGCCCCCTCTCCTACACACTCTGCCCTCCAGACACACGCAAACACACAGACACACACACCAGCAGTTAGAAACAAAGGCCGCATAAAACAGCAGCTCCTCGTAGCGTAGCCTGATGGCAGCTGAGGTTTCCATGGTCATCTTTGCCTCCTTCAGGAGAAGTGAAAGCTCCTGGCGAAAGTGAAAAGTTAACTGACAGGAAGAAGAGGCAGATGGCAGAATGAGCGACTCCAAAGTACGCCCTTTCCTAGACAGCACTAGTCACTGAAGTTCGATGACAGCATCTTCCATGTGACACATGTCCGTCAAAGACAACAAGGACCGGGGCTATCAGGTAATTAGCTCCTACAATTAAACTTCTCCTGTTAATAATTCACAGCAAATCCAGATCTGCAGGCCAAAAGCCTCTGAGAAACCAGCAGGGGAGATGCAGAGCGGTAACCCTATAAGAGTGACATGCAAAGCCATGAATGTCTTAAGAAGGAAATAAAGTGGCCACCTGATCCAGGGCATCATTTCATGAAAGTGAGTATTGGTTACACAGATAAGGCTTGTTCGGGTTCTCCAAAATAGCGTGGCATTAATAATGAGACATGCTAACCCCGGACCTTTAGCGCACAGTAATAGTAAGGCCTGCAAACAATCTGTCCTCTGTCTTTTCCACCAGCTGCGACTTGCCTGTCAACATCAACTAGGGCTGCAACTAATGATTATGTTCATAGTCGATTAATTGGTCAATTATTTTCTCAGTTCATTGATTAATTTTAAAGTTGTTTGCCAATAAAATATCAGAAAATGGTGGAAAAATGTTGACCAATATTTCCTAAACCCCACAACGACGTCCTCAAACGTCTCACAACCCAAAGACATTCAGTTTATTGTCAAAGAGAAGTAAAGAAACCACAAAATATTCACATTTAAAAGGTATAATCCTCAACATTTTCCTCAAAAAGCAATCTATAGAATCAATGAAATAATCCCTTTCAATTATCACTTATGACAGAGTTTTCAAACTTTTTTTAGGGACCCACTTTTTAAAAATGACAATGACAATGACCCAGTTCACAATAGGCCTTATTTATAAATCTTGGGAGAGTTAATTTGTGCATTATTGAACGTCACCATATATTATGCTTGATTTATAAATAAATAAATGCATGTAGCCTGAATTAAAAGGCCATCTCAATCTTACATTTTGCAGAATTTCTTCCATAGGCTTTTATCTTTCAGATAAAATAAAATAAAATCCAAATAAAATCTGCTGTGACCTGCTTGCAGGTCATGACCCAGTCTTTGGGAGTGACGGACTTATGACACACTGGAAGCGTGTCGTGGTGGATGTATCTGCAGAGACCCTGCCCTCAGCCTGTATTTTCTTATTTTTTTTCTCATTTTTAAGCTGCACTCGCGATTTTTCACCAACCCAAAACGGCGGTATTCGACGTCCTGATAAGTTTCCATTATCAAAAAAGGTTCATTTTGATTAATCGCTGCGACTCAAATGGCGACCTCTGCAGACTTTGTTCTGTGTTATTGTTCTGCACACACACACGAAAACAGCCAGCAAGTATAATAGAAAACCTATCAAGAAGCACTGCAAATGTGACATGGCCCATCTGTCAGGGTCAGACATGATGACATCGACATGTTTTTCATTCTATCTGCATTAAACTGTGCAACATGAATAAATCATGACCACTTTAATTTAACAACACAAGTGCAATCACTCTACACAACATACCAAAAAAACAGCAACACTCATTTTTCATTGCAATTTATCTGCAATTTTTTTTTGAGTAATTACAATTTTAATTGATTTGTAAATAAAATGTTTTACTCAGAGTTTTATCCAGCTTTTACAGTTTTATCCAGGCACCAGTAAAAAACCCACCATTTTCATGTTACTATCGCGTACAATCGAAAAAAGGAGCTTATACAGGATAATGTTTGGCTTTCTTGCTTAAAAAAATGATTGAAATTAGGGCTATGATTACAATTATTTTCATTGTCAATTAATCTATTGATTATTTGCTTGATTAATCGATTAATTAAACCTGTCACAATCTCATCACTTTAAAAATAAGTCCTAACATGTCGAGCACACATATGTCTCCACATGATTATTTTATGTTTATGTTTATTTTTCAAGTCTTTTCTGAAATGATTATTTTCATTATTGATCAATCTGCTGATCATTTGCTTCAATGATTGATTAGTTGTTTGGTTCATAAACATCAGAAAATGGTTAAAAATGTCGATCAGTCTTTCCCAAAGTCCATGATGATGTCCTCAAATGTCAAAATGTCAAATGTTTTGTCCACAACTCAAAGATATTCAGTTAAGAAACCAGAAAATATTCAGATTTAAGAGGCTGAAATCAGAGAATTTGCAAATTTTTTAATTAAAAAATTACTCAAATTGATTAATCTACATCCCCACCACAAATGACCTGCTAAAGAATTGACCTGACTGAGACCACGTCCTCAGAGGGTTCTCAGTACAAGTGCTTTGGTCCACACCAGAGTATAATTTCTGTTTTTATCTGCCCAACCCACACATACAATGGGAGACAACAAACCAGAGTCGTACAACACGGCTTTGACAATGTCCTTGTCCTTTGACTTGGCATCACAAAATTTTGCTGGCAGAAATGGGACCCGTACAAATAAGACCTGTCACCTCTATTCAGTATTTTAATTTGTGATTAACAGTGCCAAATCAATATGATAATGTGAGAGGAAGAGAAAATTAAATTTGAAAAATGTAGCACCGTCTGGAGACACACGCAGCAACACCTCTGCTCGCCACACAGACGCGCTGGTTTAATAGGTCCTTTAAATGTGTAATGTTCATTTCCATGTTGTGTACCTGGCAGAGACAGAATGTGAGAGTGGCACACAGCAGGGCACCACCGTCTCTATGACAACCCGCTGTCCTAAATCTGGTCTTACAAGACAGGACGATCACTGTCTGTGTGTCTCACCGTAATAAGATTTACTTCGTCCTGCTGTCTCAGTATCTCTGAGTCTGAGGGGAGGAAGACGTGTCTGCTGATTTTAGCTTTGAGACAGGCTTTAGACCTGAACTAGGGACTGGTTTAACATGATCATTTTTCAGTGGAATAATTATATTAATCCCTGAGCCGTTCAGGGGAAAAGACTGGGTGACTGAGAGGGATTATTTTTGTACGAGTCTATGCTTTGTTTTTAGTAAAGTCCTACTCATTCTGTCTTATATGAAATCACATTCCCATCAAACACTTGTAAAATGCAAATTTTACACATTTTCTGCAGCTGGCTGACATGTGACTAAATCTTTGGGTTGTTAGGGGTGTAAATCACAAGTTTCATCACGATCCAATATTATATTGATTCTTTGGACGACTATCACAAAGTCTGTCGCAATACAATATCCATTCAATTCAACTCGGGGGTCGATGTGATCGATACCAGACGATATCGTATTTCCTTTCCACCAGTTACATTTATATCATCTCACAAAAAGCAACTAAATTATAATTGAGCAGCTTTATGTCTGTACTTTTCCAGACATTTGTGACAAAGAATGTCACGGGAATTTCAAAATAAAAGTTAACATCTCAAGGATGACAACATGCATTGACATTTTCAATTTGCATTCATCATATTGGATAGTCAAACATTGAATCTATATATTATTACACCCCTAATGGTTATTAGGATATTGTGCAGACCTGAGACAAATAGCCAGTTAAATGATTAATATATCAACAGAAAATTTAATGCAAACAATTTTCCAAAACAATTAATCATTTCAATCCCTTTTCAAGCAAAAATGTTCAGTTCCAGCCTCTCCAATACGCTTTCCTCTGCTTTAGTCCAATTGCCACTTGAATATCTTTGGATTTTGGACTGTCATCCAGACAAAACAAGACATCTGAGTATGTCACACTGAGTTTAGGGAAGTTATTTGAGCATCATCATCATCATCAGAGGTTTTCTGAAGTGAGAACCAGGCAACAATCTCAGACTGTGAAAACCCCTGGACTAAATTATGAATCAACGAATAGAGAATTAGGGCTGCAACTAACGATTATTTTAATCACTGATTAAATCAATTATTTTCTTGACTAATCAATCCACCTCTATGGTTTATATTAGATACTATATGAAAGCACCAACACTCACACCCACAGAACCGTTATGCTATATTACACAACCAAGTATGGAGGCAAACATATCTTAATCTAGTATTTTACATTTGTCAGTACACAGGATGTCAGATTTGTCGAAATGGGGGCAGAAAAATCCAACAGTCGACTGAGATAAAACAATTTAACAAATGTCCACATTAAGATAGTTCACACTGACCGACTGAAATATACTATTCAGTCTACTCCATGTCTAATCATGTCAAGCAATATAAAAGCATTCCTCCAATTAGCTGTCATGCTTTGACGTTAGCTAACTGCTAAGTTAGCTGCCTCCAGCCCCCCTCAACCCGCCCATGTTAAGCGCCGTTTTAAATAAATATAAAAACAGTACACCAACCCGAACCAAATTTGACATTGATGTACTGTACCTGGTCAGGTGAAGTGGGAGGACAAGCCTTCAGTGCTACGGTCAGGTCATGGTCAGGGTAAAGTGTTAGCTAAGGTCTCCGCTGACTGCTGCAGACCCATAGTGGAGAGCTGTGGGACTAACGAAGATCGTCTATTGGACAGAAGTTTTATTCAAGTTTAGGAGAGAAACACGTCTTCTGGTCTGGTAATCTGGCCGCTGGAGGAAATTTGTTTATCTTAAGTAAGTTGTAGCAGTCGGAGTCAACTAATGACCCACAAAGGGTACATTAGTTTGGTTTATTTGCGCGAAGTTACTCGAAGTTTCTCAAAGATTGTTCAGTGCCCTAAAATTAAATCCAAAGTGATGCCTCTTCCCTTCGTTTCTCTCTTTGGTGGCTGCTCGCTTGAGGGCGCGCAATGTGTACTGGGAAATGAAGTTGTATTTTGCTGTAAGAGTTCTTTAAAATGTCCCCCAGTTCACGCTGTCGTTGTTACAAATGTTCAAACAACACCATGTTTCGTATTCACATTAGCAGTCCTTTAAAATACCAACAAAAAGCACTCAACAGACCGACAATTTGTAACCAAAAACAGTTCTTTTCCAAAACTTGGCATAACCAGGAAGTGCTGAGGCGTCATATGATGTTAGAAAAATGGCTGCGGTGCAGTGGTAAGATGCTTTTTTTCTCATTTAAAACGGTCCGCATCACCAATATAAATCGTTTAAATTGTGTATGTATGCATATTGTGCGTGTTTTTAGAACGTGCATGTAGTCCAAATACGTGTGTCGCGAGCTAAATTATAATTTAGCGTGTCAAATGCCATGTCAACTTTTTAACAGGTTTTCAGCCTAACATTACCAAATGCTATTATGGCTGTGGCCTTAAATCAGATGCTCCTTTGGCTGCAGTTTGGTTGCTGTCTAGCAAAGCATATAGGGATGTGTTATAGGTTATGAACCTTTCTCACAGCAGCCATATTGACATGAAGGAGTAAGGTAAACACAGGTGTTACCAATGATACTAATTAATTCCCAGTGAGCCAATACGCACGATAGCAGCATCTAAACTCTGCTTGACTTGAATGGAACGGGACCTTGATTAGTATCATTGATAACACCTGTGTTTACCCCACTATTTCATGTTAAAACGGCTGCTGTGACAAAGGTCAAGACACAGGTCTTGCTGCACTCTCATATTCAAGTAGTTGAGGAGGATTAAAATTTAAATGTAAACAGACTTATGAGAGTGATACTAAAACTTAGGTTTTAACATATGACAGGTCTGCTAAACATTTTTCCAGTTTTCCAGTTGTTGTTTGATAACTACAGCCACAGTGCATAGTAGTACATTATACAGCATGACCCAACACAAATTGCAACAGAAATTCATTAAACTGTTCTAGTCTCATGAAATTAACATTTTTAACATCAAAAGTCTGCAGAAATCAAGTGGAGGGAGTATTGGAAAAATACAGAAATTGATGATGCCGCCATTTCCCATTGGTGCCCATGTTAAAAACTGATTTATGTATGTCTTGTTGTCTGATGTCCTCACAAGGGTTCGGTGATGTCTTCAGTCAACTGTGTTTTACATGAGACATGGAGTTGGATGCAGCACAGTGAATGTGCAAAGGGAAATTCCTAACCTTTAGATGCATAAGTGGGTCAAAATGACCTAGTGGATTTATTTTCTCACAATATCGTTGTAATAATTTTTATGATTTTGATTCAGTTAGGTTGATAAGCACCAATTTGGCAGTCACAAATATTTTGTAAAGTAATACAAAAGTGCTATTTTATGTGGCATATATTTCTATAATTGGTTTTAGATATATTAACCAATTCCAACAGTTATTTGGATCATTTATGTTGCAGTTTGTGTGAGATTGACCCACACTTTTGGGTCAAATGCCTGGAGTATTTTGGTCATCTTTCATTACTTAGAGCAGTGTTTCTCAATCCACAACTGATTCAAATGATCAGCTCATCATCAAGCCTCTGCAGACGCCTGATAGCAGCCTGATCATTTGAATCAGGTGTGTTGGAGCAGGGAAACATCTAAAACATGCAGGGCAGGATTGAGAAACACTGACTTAGAGTCATAATAACTTGCAGTAATGAGCTGATATTGGCAGCTGGGTGTCTTTTGCCACCACAGACCTTCATCTTTGTCTTTAAGGCAAGATCTCAGATCCTAATGAGAGTTAATCAGTTCTTCACTTAAAGACAGAAGCAGTTAGCCTTAAAAACAGTCACCGTTTGAATCAGTTGTAATTACTGTAAGTAATTAAACAATAAGCTAAATCACAGTTTAAATCTAGTCTGTCTCTTGTCTAACAAGGCGTTCCCGTGGGCGCAGCTATGAGGCGGAGCTGCAGAGATGTCGTCTTGAGTCTGTTCCGGTGGAGTTTGGAGAGTACCATCCCCTCAAACCCATCATGGTAGACCATCTGCTTTTATCACCGTCCTCCTGTTGTTCAGTCTCATCACAAATGCCACTGTCAGCACACATTCATTCAGAAAAATATTAATGTGTCCAAACATCCTCATCAGTTCCTCGTAGCTGTTTCTTGCATTTAAAAAGTGTCTGTGATGTCCCTTTAACAGCTGTGCTCTCCACCCAGGTGACAGATACAAAGACCCGTCGTGGGGCTCGTAAAGGCAGCACCTCCTCCTCCTCGTCCTCTTCCTCCTCGGCGCCTGCGGACCCCCTCAGCTCCATGCTGGATGGGACCGACCCCCTCTCCATGTTTGCTGCGGCCTCAGCCAGCGAGGCTCCTGCCATGTCACACAGCGCCTCCACGGGGGTCAGTTCATGCTTGACTGAAACTTTAGACAAATGTTGCTCCACATGCTTTTCCACCCTCCACCCAAACTTGTTCTTTAAGGAGAGATGATGTGCTTTCAGGACGTGGGGAGGAAGAGGAAGGAGAAGGAGGAAGAGGCAGTGGGTCCAGACTTTGAGCCCTGGTCGTCAAAACGAGGAGAGATCCTGGCCAGGTTCACCACCACCGAAAAACTCTCAATTGTAAGTCGTCCTCCATCATAACAGCAAGTTGTTCTGCTACTGTAAACTAAAGTAAATCAGCCTTTGTGTACACAGCCTTACTTTGTGAGACAGAAAATAATTCTAATTTCTTTGTCCTCATAGAATCTTTTCATGGGCTCTGATAAAGGTAAGACCTCTGTTTGTATTCATCACGCTATATCTGTACAATTGAAAACAAAATGAAAGCTGCAATAGTCATTATTTATATTAAGAGTGGATCAGATGACTATGTGAATGTGAAAGAGGCGTCTCGTAGTGATAAACTCACAGAGAATTATCACTTAACTCTGCAGTTCCTCTCCTCTGTCTTTCGTCTCACTGGTTTGGTTTTGCTGCCCACAACTTTATTCTGACTCACTCTCACAGTTCCCATTAGCGTCGTTTCCTGTTACAGCAGCAGCAGTTGTTTTAAGTGAAAAAACTCTGTTTCCTCTCCTCTCCTCCTCTGTTTACCACCTTTTCATCACCAAAAACTAGACAGACAAAGTTAGCAACTAGCACATGAACATAGTTCAGGGCAAACAAGAGTTAAAAGGAGAGTAAATATTGGCCTTGATTTAGTTAGTTAGTTAACCAAATCAACTTTATAAGACGCTAATATATTAATGTTGTGTTTACTATCTGTTGTGCTGCCAAAGTGGCAAATATAATAAACTAACAGTGATTTCAGTGATCGATACAGAGGCTGTATGTGTGTTTCTACTATGGTTGAAGGGTAAATGTTCACATTTAGATTATTGCGTTACTTCTTGGTCAGAAGCAGCAGCTACAACAACCCTCTTATGACGTCAAGGAGTTAAAATTTTGGACAAGAAGATGATGAGACCACATCATTGCCATTTTATTAAGAAATTAAATTGTTAAGTTTTGATCATTATATTAAATTTGCTAATCTTAAAGGGATAGTTCATCTAAAAGTGAAAACTCAGTCACAATCTTCTCACCCTCATGCTGATTGAGAGGCAGGTTTATTTTGTTAGTCCGCAAAACACTGCAGGAGTTTCACAAGAAAACATTTTAGAATTGACCAAAATAATAGAAGTAAATGGTGACCAGTTTTCGAACAGATAAACAAACAAAACAAAAACATAAAATGCCTCCATACTGTTCGTCTGGCATAATCCAAGTCTCCTAAAGCCCCAACACGCCTTGCACACACCATCACACGACACACCCACTTAAGATGGTGTGCACATGCATATGAGTGTGGCTCCAAACTAAGGATCTACAGTGAAGATTTAGGCAAAAAACATGGCAAAAGGCAAAAACATTTACGTCTGTTCACCTCCATTGTGTCGAAGATTCTGCCACATTGTTTTCCTTTGAAACTCCAGCAGTGTTTTGTGGATGTATGTAGGGATGGACATTGCAAATAGCTTATGCTGTAAATGCTCCGGTGTGTGGCGCTGGTTTGTGCTGCATACTTGTCCATGTACAAATAGACATATTTTAAATGCACAAATCTCTGCTGTCGCCGTAGGCAAAGCTCCAAGTCCAGGATCCTCAGCTGTTTCAGAGAAAGTTCGTACTCGCCTGGAAGAACTAGATGATCTGGAGGAGGTATGTTTCTGTTTCAAATAAATTTAAATAGATTCACATTAGAAAAGGCGTATATGTCTGTGCTGTATGTGTGGATTAATTAAAAGTACTTCCACTGGTGTTTAAGTAAGCTGCAAAACTCATCCACTCAATAGATTTTCACTGACCTTCAGTTTAGGCTAAGCAAAGTGAAACAAAACGTGTTTGTCTGTGTGCGCAGGGTTCCCAGAGAGAGCTGCTGAACCTCTCCCAGCAGGATTACGCCAACCGCATCGAGGAGCTGAACCAGTCCCTAAAGGAGGCCTGGGCCTCTGACCAGAAGGTCAAAGCCCTGAAGATCGTCATCCAGGTAGTCCTGCATTAACTCGCCAAAAATAATGAGCGAAAATCTCATCTTCTGTCTGAAAACACTGGCATTAATTTATGATCTGTGATTTTAGTGCTCCAAGCTTCTGTCCGACACCTCAGTGATCCAGTTCTACCCCAGCAAGTTTGTTCTCATCACTGACATCCTCGACACTTTTGGTGCGCAGAGAAGCCTTGTTCCTCTCAGTTCAATAAAAACAAACAAAATGCAGGTTTGCTCACTGTAGTCTCACTTTTTTGTAGGCCGACTGGTGTACGATCGAATCTGGACCATGTGTTCAGACCCACGACCCCTACCAGGTACGGATGAGATGTTGTTACTGTCTCATATTCAGCTGAACTTCATTTGAGCCTGTCAATACGCCCGATGCCCTGACGTGTCTGCTTGGTTTCCTTCGTCCTCAGACTCGTTCACAGTTGAAGATGTGAATGACACGGCCAAGGAGACCTGCCTCAACTGGTTCTTTAAGATCGCCTCCATCAGAGAGCTTCTGCCCAGATTGTATCCTTTACCACCGTCAGCAGGACGTCACTGCTGAAATCTGTCCTCGAGGACACTCCTCAGACAACCAGACAAGCTCTTTCAAGTGACTCTAATTTAATATCTTTCCTAATAGTACATTTTCATGTCAAATACTTTATTCCAGATTCCAAACATCCAAGGATTAGTTTGAAATTTAAAAGAATATGTAGGCTGTCTGGAAAAAAATGATGTACTGTTTTCTGGACCTGGTTGTCTCCATGACATCATCAAAGACACTCTTAAACTCATGTATAAATTTGACTCTTTGACCTCTGTAACAGATATGTGGAAGCTGCCATTCTCAAATGTAACCGCTTCCTGAACAAATCGTAAGTTTGTGTGCATTTACACACGAGACACAGAAGTGTGACTTCAGTCATTATTTGATTCTGTTTCCTTCAGAGAGTTCGGTCTGTCCTGTTGAGTTTATAACTACAGTGTTTAGTTTTGCTAAGTGACAGCAGTCTCTCAGTCTCATTAAAGTAAATTCTTAAAGAAAACACACACACACACATCAATACACTACAGATCACCTGGAAAGCTTGCACTGTTCGACAGAATTTAAAAAGTAATATAGCTTACAGGGACAGGTTGAGGTGTGGTTGCAGAAAATAATATGTTCAGGTTGGTGGCGGGTGGATGTTTTTATCCGTGCACGCGGGTTTGGATGAACTCACCCGTACATCACTCACACATTTCTCTTCTAAATCAGACATTTGTAGTGTTTTTGAGAAAAAGTGTATTTGTTACGTTGGAATGAACAACTGATCCGTTTCTGCTTTAGAGGACTTTTGGACAAATAACACAGCTTGCTTTCGTTCTCCACAGCGGTATTCAGGAGACGCTCCCTCGGTTGACAGCAATGATCAGAGGAATCGGAGACCCGCTGGTGGCAGCGTACACCAGAGCTTACCTCTGCAGGGTGAGAACAGTTTACTGCTTACTCTCATCCTGTATTCATTGTTTTGGGTTTTTCTCTCCTGTTTCTTACTTCTGAGGCTTTTTCTTTCCTGTTTCTGTATCGTTGGGATGGCACCAACGGGCCGTAGCCTGGCAACCAGACGATCTGCTGAGCTCATGTTTTCATTTGCTCTGGCTTGAATTCACATGTGCAAATTAGTCTGGCGGTGCCAGGCTAAATTGGGCTGGTAATTAGATGAAAACAGCTTTGTTTTTCCAGTTTTGATGCTGTTTATGACGACTGAATTTCCCCCCAGTATGAATTAAAACTTTGCTTATGAATCTATAATGTTATTTCACTGACTGAACTTTGACCAACAGTATAAAAACATGTCTTTTCTTTATTCAGTGGTATTTTAGATTTCCAGTTGCATTTCCATGTCTAGAGAAACCTTCAGTTCTCACTGTTATTATAATTGGAAAAGGGAAAAAAAAAAAAAAAAAGGTCTAGAGAGAACTGTGCTCTCTCTCCCCTCCAGGTGGGCATGGAAGTCGCCCCCCACCTGAAAGACAGCCTGAACCGCAACTTCTTCGACCTGCTCGGCACCTTCCGGCAGATCAGCGGGGAGAGCGTCCAGAACCAGCTGGTGCAGCAGAGGGTGGAGGTGCCGGAGTATCTGACGCTTTATTCACCCGCCATCAACTGGATCCTGCAGTGTATCGCCTACAGAGCTCCAGAGGCACGCAGTCACACACACGTTTTACATACAGCTTATTCAGCTGGAATTTGTAAAGCTGACAGACGTTGAACGTTGGCAAAAAAAATGGTCAGTAAATTCAATGGAGAAGTCAAAACTGCTGTTTGTGTTTCTATTTCAGCCTCTGCTAACAGAGATGATGGAGAGATGCAAGAAACTGGGGAACAAGTGAGTGCTTTTAAAAACACAAAAATAATGAGGAGAATATAATTAGTACGTTTAGTACTCAAAATGTTTAGTAAATTATCAAAATAGCAATTAATTTAATTGTTGGTATCTAATCAATTAATCAGCTGTTCCTGTCTCGCACCTTTTCTTGAAAAATCTAGTTTATTGATCAAAATACATTTTCAACAAAGAAAACAAATGCTGACAAACTATAGCTTACACACTGTACTTTTATAGAGTTTGACAAACTTTCTCTCAAGTTTGACAAACTTTCTCTCAAGTTTGAAATACCTCCAGATTGCTCAAATGCTCTGACTGCAAAGATCCAACCTGCTCCTGTTTCCCACAGTGCTTTGCTCCTGAATTCAGTCATGAGGGCGTTCAGGCCGGAGTTTGTCGCTGCCAGAGCCACAGACTTCATCGGTATGATCAAAGACTGCGACGAGACCGGCTTCCCCAAGGTCAGAGGACACGAACAGCTGCACTGCGGCGATACGATAAATGTCAACTTGTAAATTAAAAGCTCTGTCGTCGTCTCGTCTCCAGCACCTGTTGTTCGGCTCTCTGGGCCGCAGTCTCGCTTGCGCCGACCCTCCAGAATCCGAGAGGCTGACGATCCTCAACGAAGCCTGGAAGGTCGTCACCAAAGTCCGCAGTCCTCAGGTACTGTGAGAACATCGCTGCTCTCACACAGATGTTTATTTCCCGTGAATATACTGAGATTCTGACTCCAGATGTGATTGTCTGTGGGTTTTAGGATTACGTCAACTGTGCAGAGATCTGGGTGGAGTTCACCTGCCGACACTTCACAGTGAGTAAAGCACAGCACAGAGGAGGAGTTGTGACACTTTTTTATCATGTGGGATTTCTAACACGTTTCTCTGTCCTTTCTTTTTTTCTCTTGTTCTCAGAAGCGTGAGGTCAACACTGTTCTAGCCGACATCATCAAACACATGACTCCTGACCGGGCGTTTGAGGACGCTTATCCTCAGGTTAGCAGCTCAGCCTGTTCTCGTGAAGCGTTCCTCCTCCTCCTCCTCCTGCTGTCGGCTCTGTACTGACTCTAACTTTGTTTTGTTCTGCGTCCAGCTGCAGTCAGTGATCAGGAAGATCCTCACCTACTTCCACGACTTCTCCGTCCTCTTCTCCATGGTGAGCAAACAACGCTTCCAAATGCACACCTGACCCCGAATTTTGTCAGTCGAATCGGATTTGGCTATTCAATGTTAATATTTGATGATTCTTTCCTTTTGTCAGTTCAGTGCACCACATTACACTCAGACCCACGTTTTAATGCCTTCCTCATCATCTGTGATATGACACTGTCAGATTTTTATGGACTACAGATTTTTTCACCCGTCCTGCACACTCTGTGAAGCACGAGGGCTGACAGTCACCCGTCTCAGTTTCCATCACAGTTAGTTTTATGGTTTCAACAACACAAGCCGAAACCTGTTTACCAACCCCTCGTTTCACCTTCTCTCATCAGTTAACCACCAGCACATTGTCATACCTTTTTTTTTTTTTACATAAATGTGCCAATACACTACTATAAAAACATATTTATGATCCCCCTTATTTGTAATTCCTAATGGAAATGTTATCTCTTCTATCTGTTTTATCCTGTTACTGTAATCCACACTGAAAGATCAAAAAAATCTAATAAAATGAGTCGACTGGAAGAATCTCAGTCGACTGAGGGGTCTCAAAATCATGATTCAAACATTGGACTTTCTGGGCGGCAGCACTACACATGATGAAATTTTGAAAATACCGAAAACTGAAAATTCTCGCTGGTAAGTCACCTTTACCGTGCCACAGTCCCACAGCGTTCCCCAATGTTTCTGTTTCGTAGGAGCGTTTCCTGCCGTTCCTCGACATGTTCCAGAAGGACAGCGTGAGGGTGGAGGTCTGCAGGTCCATCATGGAGGTCTTCATCAAGTAAGAACTGCTGCCAGTGGTGCAAAGTCTCTGAGTACATTTACTCAAGTACTGTAATTACAGTAATTAAAGTACAATTTTGAGGTGCATGTACTTAACTTTTCGTTGTAAGCTATTTTATACTTCTTCTTCTTCACTACATTTTGGAAGCCAATACTGTACTTTTAACTTTACTACATTTAATTTAGTTACTAGTTACTTTGCAGATTTGGATTATTAAGGATCAAAAATATAAATCAACTAATAAAACATCTTGTATCATTAGAGATTAGTCTTTCCAGCAATATATAAAGTAGCTGCAACATTTTCGTGTTGATTAACACATTAATTCATAACTATTAATAATGCAGAATGATGAATACTTTTAGTATTTTATGTATATTTTTTTATGCTAATACTAGTATATTTTAACTCAAGTAAGATTTCGAATGCAGGTACTTCTTCAATCACTTGCTGCCATAGAGTTTGATGTAATAATGAGATTTGTTTTGCTTTGTGACAAAAAAGTGAGATATTGTCACAGATGTCTTAGTGAAGGTTGGATCTGTTTGTTTGTCTCCTGCAGACACCAGGTGGAGCCCACCAAAGACCCCGTCATCCTCAACGCCATGTTGCACATCTGCAAGACCATGCACGACTCTGTCAAGTAAGGAGTTTGTGTGCATGTGTGTTCTATACTGATAATTATTTTCATAGTTGTCTTTTGTTGTCACTATTTAATCATAGTTTTTGGTAACTAATTCTAGTTTATCTTAGTTTCTTTTTCATTTTAATTCTAGCTAACGTCAGTGATTTTGAACACCTAGTTTTCTTTGTAGCTCCACCTCTGTTAGATAGTTGATAAGTCTTCAGTCAGTCAGCTGTCCTCTCTCTCTTTGCAGCGCTCTCACTCTTGAGGATGAGAAAAGAGCTTTGGCTCTGCTGATCAACGGCTTCATCCGCATGGTGAGACTCCTCAGACGTTTGTCTGTGGCTTACAAATAAGAAATAAGTGTTGTTTTAGATTTTCTTCTGGCCAACAAACAGACAAAACCAACTACTTATTAGTCAGTCTCTCAGCACTTTCTGACTTATTTAAAAACAGTTCACAAATATTGAGATTCTTTTTTCAAGTAAGGGTAAATGGCAATGGCAGTTTGTTTTTATATATAGCACATTTCATTACACATAAACTCCATGTTCTTTACACTGGGAGACAAGTATAAGCACAAACATGAGAAAATTGGTAACATAAGAAACATAAATATAAGAATATATACATTAATATATGCAGTGAAATGCAGATGCAAATGATTACCTAAAAAAGCTGGACACTGTAGTTTATAGGAAACATTACTCAATCACAAGGAAATAGTGTATTTGTTGGGGACTATTTTCATCTGTGTGTTTTCAATCTGTGTGTGTGTGTGTGTGTGTGTGTGTGTGTGTGTGTGTGTGTGTGTGTGGGACTGACTCATTTGACTTCAGTACACATCATTGATGTGTTTTTAATAGTTTCTGGATAACAGTGAAGCTTAATGTCTTTAGATACACATATAATACTTGTTAGCAGGATTATTGTTGTTTTTTGTTTTTTTTATGGGATTTGATGCCAATAAAATATTTAGGATTTGCCAATAAACTGTTTACTTTACTGCAAGATGGTCTTTCAAGCTTTTCGCCAACACTCTGTTATTATTTTATATATTATATTTCTGTCTTTGCAATGTCTTTATCATGATTCTTTTTTCTAACCAATTCAAGTTTGTTTTTAGCTCTAAATGTTTGGAAACTGTTGTGATGACCAATGAAACAAGTTACTTCTTTACTTTCCTCCTTCATTTGACCTCTGTGACCAACAGAAATGACACACACACCCCAGTCTTACGACAAAATGTCAGAGTAAATTTAGTAAAAGTCATTGGGTCTCTTCTTATTTTCTGTCTGTTTGTGTTCAGGTTTCTTTTGGTCGAGACTTTGAGCAGCAGTTGAGTTTCTGTGTGGAGGCCAGAGCCACCTTCTGTAACCTGGAGCCAGTGCTGGTGCAGCTCATTCACGTCAGTAGTACACATCAGTATGTTTAATTTGTGTGTGATAGTCATGCACACACACACACACACACACACACACACACACACACACACACCGTCCTCACTGCTCACCCTGTCTTTTCCAGACGGTGAACCAGCTCGCGATGGAGACCAGCAGGGTGATGAGAGGGAGTCACTCCAGGAAAACTGCAGCTTTCGTCAGGGTGAGTCGGCTACGCAGGGCTTCTGATCCCCGCGGGCCACCGTAGCCAACATCTGATGCCAATTCAAGAACTGTTCTGCTTCCCTCTCCTGCAGGCGTGTGCTGCCTACAGTTTCATCACCATCCCGTCTCTCAGCAGCATCTTCAGTCGTCTCAGCCTCTATCTGCTGTCCGGTCAGGTCACGCTGGCAAACCAGTGTCTGTCTCAGGGTGAGCAGCTGCTTCCCTTCATTTTTTACAGGTCCAGTGTGTAAGATTTATGGGGAATTATTGGCGGAATATGGCAGAAATTGAATATAATTTTCATAAACATGTTTTCATTAGTGTAAAATCACCTGAAAATAAGAATTGGTGCGTTTTTGTTTTCTTAGAATGAGCTGTTTATGTCTACAAAGGGTGCAGGTTCTCTTTGTGGAGGCTGCCATGTTGAACTACCATGTTTCTATGGTAGCCCAGACAGAAGCACTGACTCTAGTCACAGCCTTCAGTGTTTGTCACAAGTTTTGTGTCCACTGTAGGGAGGGTTAGATGTCACTAAATCCTACACACTGGTCCTTTAAAATGGGAGCAAAATTAAGATCATATTCAAAATTTTGCATTTTGATTTTTCTGTTTCCTTCCTCCCTACTTCCTTCTCCTGCTTTTTCCAACTTTTTTATCTTTAATTTCCTTCCTTCCCCATTTTTCCTCTCCCCACTTCCCTCTTATTATCACCCTGCCCTTTTGTTTCTCCTTTACTCTCCATCTCCTTTCCTTGTTCCCTCGTTCCCTTTAACTCTCTCCGTCCATCTTTCCACACCTCCAGCGGATGCCTTCTTAAAAGCAGCGGTCAGTATTCTTCCAGAGGTTCCTCGCTCCATCAGCGTGGAAGGGAAACTTCGCTCTTCTGAGACCTTCCTGCTGGACTTCATCAACAACTTCCTTGCCACGCTGCTGGTCGTCCCGGTAACACAGTTAATCTCCTTTCCTTAGCCTTTCAGAACAAAAAGATGAAGGACATCATCCAAACTTTGTAGCTACATTAAGGTACGTGTGAACGTGTTTACAGGACCATCCGGAGCATGGCGTGCTTTATCTAGTCCGCGGTCTCCTCAACATGGTCCAGGATTACACCTGGGAGGACAACAGCGACGCCAAGGTGCGAGTCTACGTCAGTGCTCTGCCACTGCTGGCCGCCATGAGCCAGGAAACCTACCTCTACTCCATCCCTAAAGGTACACACACACATAATGTCATTACATCTCTGATGCACTGAAATCCAAAATACTGCTCATGTTTGTTTCATTTTCTTTCTTAAAGACAAATCCAGGTTAGACAAGATTAATTTATACAAGATTAATTTGTTTCTCTGTAAGCCCTTACATTTGGATCACTGAGTCCAGGATTTTCCTGAATTTCGGACAACAGAACTCCCTAATCCTCCTCTTTGGATTACTGCAGGGTTCATTTCTGTATACATTGTGATTACAAAGTTTTAAATGTTGCGTGACAAGAGGCTTTACTTTTCATCTTTCTGTAAGCTGATGTGGTCAGAGGGATTTTATGTGAGCGTTTCTGTAACTACATCGATCTTTTTCCTCAGTGGACTCCAATGAGACACTTTACGGAGGAGACCCCAAGTTCCTGTCAGAGATCAACAAGCTGTGCGAGACTCTGATTGGACAGATCCTGGACCACCTGAAGGCGCTCGGCCGGGACGAGGTGAGGCAGAATCGGCTCTGTGCCACCAGAGAGGCTGCAGTCTTTCCCTTCTCTTTTGCCTTTTTCTTTTTTAATGCTACACTTTTCCTCAAAAGCTAAACTTTGGCTCAGTTGTAAGTTGGAAAGATACACATATGAAGATGTCAACAGTCATGTTTCCATCAACATATTTTTATATACATGTTGATGTTTTACATTGGAAAAGGCTGATGGAAATGGCAAAATATTGCAAAAGTTTTTACACTGGATAAGGTGATTTTTGCTTTTTTTGAAAAGGAGTTATTACAGTTAATGGGAGATGCAAATAATTCCTGATGTAACAAACATTTAAAGGTCCAGTGCGTACAATTTACAGGGATTTATCGGCAGAAAATGGCAGAAAAGGATGTATTCATAAGTATGTTTTCATTAGTGTGTCACCTGAAAATAAGAATTGTGTTTCGTTATCTTAGAATGAGACGTCTAAATCTACAGAGGGAGTGTGTCCTTTTTTCGAATTTCACAGCCACTGTAGGTTCTTCTACATACTTGGAAGTGGTGGTTGAGACAAGTTGGTTTCAACATACAACTGAACTACTAGATGCCACTAAATCCGACACACTGGTCCTTTTATTCACGTGACCCATCAGCTGTTTTTCGCTCCAAGAGAAGAAGAGGTCGTTTCTGCTGTCATTAATATTGCTGACAGAAAAGAATAATTACAACTTGCCCAACTGAGGAAAATTTCTGAAGTCTTATTTTTCTCTCTTATGGCCGAGGTTTTGTTTCTGCTTCTAATTCTCCTTATACTTTGTATATTGGCGATACTCAAACAAGTGGTTATGTTTCAAGTTTGTGATTTCTACTTATTGTATTTTGTTACAGCCATAAGTAACGTAGCCTATACCACCAACTTCTGACAAAATAACATATTCTTTGCATATTCTAGATAATTTGCTCAAAACCAGCTCATGCAAACAAATCTAATTAGTGTTTCTTGTCTTTTTTTATTTCTTTTCTGCGATATTTCAAAATTTCACTTCAGTTTCACTTGACAGTTAAATGGAAACACAGCTTATGTTTACGTGTTGACACATTCTTCTCGCTCCCTCTGCAGCAGAGCACACGGCGCCAAGGCTCCCTGGCGTTTTCCCTGTTTGGTGTCCTGCTGGCTCACGGTGACCTGAGGAACAACAAGATGAGCCAGCTGGCCGTCAACCTGTGGAACCTCAGCCACAAACACGGATACTGTGAGACTCGCGTCTCGGTGAGTTCACGCACACCTCTAACACATTCAGGCAGCTCTAATCATAACTGTTTAAATGTTCGCTGTGCTCGTTCGGATTACAGTCCCGTTTATTTAAAGAACAACAGCGAAGAAGCCTGATGTGAGCGCAGCTGTAGTGACTTCCTGTCCTCTGTCTCTGCTCCAGGTTCGGACTCTGGAGTACATCAAACACCAGGCCCAGCATCCCGACATGGCTCACCTGACAGATACAGTCCAGAGGCTGCAACTGCAGTCCCGCACCTGAACGTCAACTTCAACAAGCTTGTAAAATGTTCAAATAAAAAATGTAAATAAAAGAAAGCAAGAAGCACATAGAAGCAAAGATGCCTTAATGTATTTGTGAATGGACACAATCAGTTTGGACCAATGTATTTGATTGAAGTTACAGAAAGCTGTTCTTGTGCCAAAAGTCCTTCTTTTTTGCCTTTTTTTCAAGCCCAATTAAACTATCAGAGGACAATGAAACCTCCAAGTCTATCAGTGCTCCTGTTCAGTGTCAACATGTGGGGGTACATTGAATAAAGTACACTACAAACCCCTTCAATGAATGATTAAAAAATGACATTTCTCTGCATGTTTTCTGCTCCTGTCTGGCTACAGGTGGGCAACTAATACAAAAGAGGACAAATAAGCAACGTAGCTCGTTACCAGCAGTGTTTCTCTGCACCTTAAAGTAAAAAAACTACCATACAACTGATTTTTCTCAACTGTTCTCTGTATTGCATCTTAATCTAACGTCATGAATACAATCTGTAATGTAATATTGGTTTAATAATGGTGTTTGACCATGTTGTCCTCTTCATGTATTTGTAGAAATAAACATGAATCCAGCTTTGTATTTAAATAGCAATCATGAGTATGAGTCTTTTTGTTTGTTTATTAAAGGTGCAAATGTAAGAATTGGCCAACTGTTGAATTCAAATTCCATACAAATAGGCTCAGTTAGCCAAACAGCTAAGTCCAGTGCCGGTGGTGTTTACACTGCTGCCACAGGCCCAGCAACAGAATGCTGACACTAGGATGAGCACCAGAACCAGAGCTGGGTGAACGGCCTCCCAGGGAACAAAGCCGAACGGGGACCGACAGACTCTGAGACTGACGGAGGCCAGTTTGACAAGAGGACACACGGTGCTGAGGTGATTTACAGCGGCTCCGACCAGGACTGTGACTCAGGGACGACGAAGACTTAGTGGGTTCAGGCAGGAACAGGAGAGTTGTGGGCGCCAACCTATCTAAGACGATATCAAGTGTCATCACAGTGTTGATAGAATACCAATAAACTTCCCTGCCCTAAGACAAAACCTGGCAGAAAAACACCTCCATGTTGTTGGACTGAGGGCAGATTGGATGCAACAGTGACTCACTATCACCTGTTGATGTACGAAGTAGTATTATGAAACAGGACGGGCCAAAGCTAGCTGGTTAGCAAGCTAACATCATCAGACATCTCTGAAACACAGTGCATAGATGCTGTTAACAAAACATCAAAAATGTTATTTCTTCATATTCTGTTGATAATTCTATTTTCAATATTTTATTCTGGGACACTCTAAGGACAAGAGCTGCAGTAGAACTACACCTTGTAGTAGCTTTAATTTTGTATTGTTTTAAGACTTTTTTTTTTTAACATAGTGTACCTTTAAGTATCTTATTTACCTGGATATGGATTTTTTTTTTAAATCCTAGATTCTGGTTTTCTTTCCCAGTACCCCATGCACCAGTTAAACACACTCCGTGATGCAGTACAAACTGGACAGGACAACATTTTGTTTCAAGACATTCTCAAACTCTTCTCAGTTGTAGTTTATTTACTCAATTAGTGAATCATCGAAAAGGCAAACACTCCCCTTTAGTTCTGAAAGGAAAACAATTATCAAAAACAAAAGCAAACAGCTGTAATGATGTTCTCTGACACAGACAGGCATTTGGTCACACACCTTTTTTTTCCCACAGCCAGATAATTAAAAGGAAAATTCTAACAAAACTGACTGTAAGGTGAACAAAATAACGATCTCCCGACACGTCGAACTAAATGAAGTCGTGACGGTTGACGCTATGAGTAATAAAACTTGTGTGATATGGCTACTGGAGCTGGTTTGACTAGTTGATCTCTTTGAATAATGTGAACTGTTGAGGAACCTAAAAGTCAATCTTGTGTGGATTTCTCTTCAGACGGTCAACCTCTCCTAAAACGAGCCGCTCACCACAGATAAATAAAATGAAACTTTTCGGAACAATGAAACACAATACTGTTAAAGCTGAGTCATTTAAATATTTGTTTTCTGTTAGGTTTTCCTTTTTTTCAGTCTCTCATGCACTGTTAACTCTGTCTGCCACATCACTGGTCTCTCTTCTCAGTTATGTTCAACACCAGCATTAGATAGATGTGACCACAGCAGAGCTGAACACTGACAACACTATTCTATCTGTCCCTCTGTAGCACTACGACATCCAGCCAGCCGCTCCCATAATGGCCAGCGTTAAACAAGCATTTTATGAAACAAATAATCATGTAAATAAATGAGTAAACTCTTTTAAGGAACCAATAATCTCTATTAAGTTATTAAATTAACTCATTTTCATGGAAATATTTCATCCATTTGGGGGGAATTCATCTTTAATCAATTAAAGGAGAAATATGTAAGACATTTACTGTAATAAATCATAAAATGACTGTGATATGTCATCAGAGATTACACGCTGAGTTGAAATACTGGCCTACAGTATAGTGTCTTCCTTTGAAATTTCTAATCAAGTCCCTAACTTGCGTTTTTGTTTGTCTGTTAAAGTTGATTAAAGTTCAAATTAATGCTGAATGTTTGCCGAGTAAGTGTCTGTTTATGGGTTGTAAGAAATGAGTGTGTATTTTCAGAGGAGTGGGCTTTTGTTTTCAGGATAACAGGCTTAGCTTTACATCGAAATAGGGTTTCAACCCGTTTAATTTACCATCTGTGGCTCCAACTCACTAACTGGACTGCAGTACTCATTTCTGAATGCTGGGGACTTAAATCCCCAAAAATGAGATCAGCTATGTATTGGTTCACTTATATATTTTACTCATTCATGCAATGATTTATTTCATAATTTTGTATTTAGAATTGGCCATTTTGGTGTTTCATACAGATAATTAAATAGTAGCAAATAAGCATCACTCTACATCAGAAGACCTCTGGACTTTCTGAGCTTCCTAGCATTAAATAAAATTTGACTTGGGGGGGGGGGGGGGGGGGATTAGACCCCTGATAAGATGATCTGGAGCACAGTCAGACAGCAGACAGACAGGAGCTGGACTGATCAAATGTCGCTGCGAGGACAAAAAGACGCTGAGCATCGACTGACGTGGGAAAAGGAAGCTGTCCAGAGGAACGAGCAGACTGAGTGTGTTCTCTGAGGGTCGATGGATTAACACTGATGAACAGGAGCTATCGTTGGATTGTGCACTCGCTCAACTGATGTTGGACTACCGATCCACCTCCGAGAGGAATTATTTAATGGAAACAAAAAGTAAAAGCAGCATTATGTAACATGAAATACGATTCACTCCTCCTCCTCTAATAAAGATCACTTTACAGACTTGGAGGGTAACCCCAGCTTTGACTTTTTATTTTTTACAGCAACATGTAGACAGAGTCAACGACCAGCAGAACAAAAACTCCCAAGTGCTTCAAATGCCTAATTGCCAGACATTCTTTATGACTTGGCAACTGTAACAAAAAAAATTGGATTGGATTTTTTTTTTTTTCCAGAATTCCTCTTGAAGATGCAAACGAACTCAGCAGCAGTTCAGCAAGTGCACAGTAAAGAGTGAGGCCTCTACAATGGAGCTATTTGTTTTACAGACAGCTGGATGTTTGCAGAAATTCACTTGAATGGAAATAACGGCCACCGCTATGATCCGTGGAGGAGACACTGAGGAGAAGGGGTTTGTTTGGTTGATATTCGAGGTGTAACATGTCCTTATGAGAGCTCTGTTGTCTTTTTGTCCACTTTGCTAATGGACGAAAGAGATGAGAAACTGAAAGGTGGCTTTCACTACACGTGCAATTTAGTTTACTACTGAAAGAAGAAACTTTTAACGGAGAAAGTTGTTGAACGTTGTTATAAAATGTCAGCAAACAGCGACACTGATGGAGCTCCGTGTGGCTGTCAGGCAAATGAAACAGATGGATAGTTGTAGTGAGTTGACTAGACCCTCTTTTAATGATGTCATCAACAGCATTATGAAGAGGGGGTCCTCTCCACTGGGAGACTCCAAACGTTCCCCTCTGTTGGGAGCAGCTTTCACAGGGAGAGGGCAGTTTGTTATGTTTAAAAATCTGACACCCTAAACAGAGAGCAAGAGTCCCAAACTAACAAAAAATAATGATTAAAATAAAATAATATAATCTTACAATAATTCAACACAGGAAGAGTTTGCAGTTTGGCGCAGTCAGTCCCGGCAGTGCTGACAGGGATGTTTTGGCGGCCTGATACTTGCTCTGATTTTTGACTGGATGGGTGGGGAAGGGGTTTATTTGGAAACAGCACGCCTCTGGAAACACGGGCCGGCGCCTCGCCCCGCCCTCGCTGTGGAGGTGAAGAAGGGAGCCGGTGTGGTCTTCCTCTTTTTTTTGTGTGTGTGTGTGTGTGTGTGTGCGTGTGTGTTCGTTTGTTCTCTTTGTCCTGGGGCTGGCTCAGTCCAGCTCTATGGGGCTGCTGTCCTCCTGGGCTTCTTCGGCCGCGTCATCCTCTTCGCCCGAACCCATCAGGCTGTTCAGCAGGTTTCCTGCAGGATGAGACACAGTGATCGTCATTCAGTGCAAACAGTGCTCTGTACAGAGAATTCTTTTTTCAAAAGGTGTTTAAACATTTTATGTAGCATTTGAAGGGATAGTTTGATGTTTTGGAAAATAATGAGAAAAGCCGTTACAATAACCCAGCGCCTGAAGTGATGCCTTCATAATGTTTGCTTTGTCCAACCAACAGTCTAAACCTCAGCATTATTACAAATATATTGAAATTATGAAAATAACTGACACAAAAAGCAGCAAATATTCACAGCTGTGAAGCTGTAACCATGAAATGATTTTGCATGAAAAATGACAAACCGTTATCAAAACAGCTTTTTGTTAATTTTTTGTTATTCAACCAAATAAATAATCAAATAATTGTTTCAGCTGTACTTGTATAAACTGTTGGGTAATTTATTTTGTGACAAAATATTGTATTTTATGAACTCTTCACATGTTTTGTGTAAAAATCTTAATTTGTTCAATAACTAAAGCTGTCAGATAAATGTAGTGGAGTGAAAAGTATAATATTTCTCTCTGAAATGCAGTGGAGTAGAAGTAGGAAGTGGCAGAAAATGGAAATACTGAAGTACAAGTAGCTCCAAGTTGTGCTAAATGTAGTAGATGTACTTAGTTACATTCCACCGCTGAAGACAAAATATGTTGATGGATTTAATATGGCAGGACTAATCTGTAAAACCCGAGGTTTAAAAGTGTGACTCAGAGAGAAGAGTGATTTAAAGCTGAATCTTATCAGCTCATACCGGGACAAATTGTACAAACTTAATACAAAACATATAAGTAAATAATCCTAAACATCTGCTCAGATGAAAATCAAAGTCCGGACTAACTCACCTAGCAGTCCACCGTACGATGGGGACTGTTTGGGTGGAACTCCAAAGAAAAGCTGTCCTATTCTGTCGAGATACTGAGGAACATGGAAGAGGACAGAGAGACAATGGTTGTAAATAAGACAGATTACAAAAAAATGTTGACATGGACTGAGGTAATCCATCATAAAAATTAGGACACATATTTTTGATTAACTTAACCTGAATATAGTTATAGTTAACACATGTAGTCAGTGTTCAATGTTAATGTTTTGTTTCCACTTGTCCAATCAATTTTAACTTGCCCCTGTGCAAATTGTTGTATTTGTTAGCGGTTATCAAATAACAACAAAGTCAAAAGTTAATTGTCATATTTAATCTCAGGCTGCAACATCTTCAAAAGATTGTTACTCTAAAATCAGATATTCACATTAATATGATAATAAACCAAGAAAATGGGAAATCTCCCCATTTAAGAGGCTGAAAACAGTCATTTCTGCCATTTTTACATAAAAATTAATTAAACAATTAATTGATAATCAAAATAGTTTAGAGTTTAATTCTTTTTTTGCCCTGCCCTGAGCCAGCAGGCAATCCCTTATGTTGAGCCTTGATGATACGTGTGGTGTCCTGCAGCTGCAGTCACATCACTGAACGTCATTTAATTCATGACACTTTTTAACACTCACCTCATTATACATGGGGTCCCTCTTCAGGGAAGGTTGATATTGCTCACATAACACTGTGAAAACTGTTAATTTACCCCTGAAGAAACAAAGAGAAGAACAGCATTAAATATTGTGCATTTTTATCCTAACAAAAACAAGTCACTGATGTTACGTATTAGAGGAGAGAACATAAAGAAATCAGCTAATGCTACTTGTACCTTAATTAGCTTATTACATATAACATTATTTTTGTTAGTACCCATTTATTTCTGGAATTCTGCTGTTTAATAACCTATTTTGTATTATCTTATGTTCAATAGTTTAGGGTTTTAGACTGTTGGTCAGACAAAATAATTAATTTAAAGACATCTACGGAGCCCATCAACTGTAATATGTTATAAAAACGTTACCAAACAAGTCAAAAATATAATGTAGAGAAAGTAAGAGAGAAAATAAGAGACAATTGCATGAGGTCCATTATCACAGAACACACATTTATTTAAATCAATAAATCTACACCTAAGGTTTTGAGTGTTAAATGTAAGGTTTTTGCTCACCCATCCACTGCCAGCAGCAGAAACCAGATAAAGTTTAGAAGAGGCTGGACGAAGGGAGGGCCCTTCTCTATGGACGGGTGTTTCTCTGTGTATGTGCTGAACACCACGGAAGCGCTGTTTTTGTTCTTTAAGCAGAGGAACCTGGGGGGCGGAGGTCCAGAGGAGGAATGGACAGAAATAGAAAAAGGACAGAAGATGAAGAAAAAGGAGAAGATGAGAAAGAAAACATGACAAAGTGTGACACAGAGGGCGAAGGAAGAGAGAGAGAGAGCAGAAGCACAGTGAGATCAAAAACTTTTTTAAGAAGCTGCTGACGGACAGAAACTAGATATGACTGCAGGCCAACAAGCTGGAGGAAGATGCATCAATTCCAGTTTCTCCACCGCACAGATTCTCTTAAAATCTAATAAAAAGTTCAGATTACATTTACTGACCATTACAGACTGCGGCTGCCTTCATTTTCAGGTTACAAGTCTAACATTTACTGCTGTCAGGTTGAGGGTTTTTGACGACGCTAACAAAATTTAATACAGGCATGTCCAAGTGTCAGAGTAACACTTCACTTACTGTAGGACGGCCTGCGCCACAAACATGTCGACCTCGCTGCGGAAGCCTCGTGACGCTGAATACTCCACCAGCATCTGTGCACAGCCCTCCCCGTCAGACGAATGCAGGAAGTGGTAACGAGACTCACTGTAGTTTTGCTCTGGATGCAGAAAAATGCAAATATTTTAATTAACTTTCAAGCGGGGACAGCACACATTAATGACAACATTAAAGGCAATATTCCTGCCTAATTTTCCAGACATCTTCCTGGAGCCCCTTTCTTCATTAAAAAGGGGCACATCAGCTATTTATTCAATTATTCATAAACTCTGTTCAGATTCTCATTATTCCATTAGAGCTGTCTGTGAGGCCGATCTGGAATACATACTGTTAATTCTAGGGGATGTGAGGGATAAGATTTTGCAAAGGGTGCACAGATCCTCTATCTGTGCCAAACATGACTTCATTCAATGTAAGATGATACACCACGCCCACCACACCAAAGCTCGGCTTGCAAAAATATCTGAGAAGGCGTCTCCATCCTGAAATCGATGCCAATGAACCCAACCAAATTATATGCATATGTTCCAGCTTTGCCCTTCTGTCAGTAAATATTGGATTAATATATTCGACACAAGGTGAAAATCGTAGCCCTAATGCTATTACTGCTTTATCTGGGGTCCACCCTCTTTACTTAATCTCTCTTCCACTAATAAAGACATGATAGCATTTACAACTCTGTTGGCCAGGCAACTGATGTATTTAAAATGGAAATCCCCAATTCGGCCTACCCATTCACATTAGAACCGAGATGTGCTATAGGCTGTTGGATTTTTTTTTGTTTTTTTTTAATTAGAAAAGATTAGATCGTCTGTTTCTGGTTCCTCTCACAGATTTGTAAAGATTTTCAGGCTGAGATATCTTTGCTGTGGCAATTTAATTCTCTTTTCATTATTAATATAGTCACCTTTCTGTTGGTCTAATTTATTATGGTTTTATGCTTTATATATCTTTGTATCTCTTATGGTTGTTTAAAGGTTATTTTCTTGTATTTTGGCAGGAGAGGGTGGATGGGGTGCTATTTACTTCTATTTTTTTTTTTAAATCGAACAACATTAAGACCAATACACACCCACAGTGGCCTCCAGTTATGTTATAAAGACAGGAGAATTAGTTCAGAAGTAGAGAAGCTGGAATGTGCCAATCTCTTCATAATAAGTGTGGTAAGCAGATGTTATTACCGTAATTTCCGGACTATAAGCCGCGACTTTTGTCACACGCTTTCAACCCTGCGGCTTATGTAATGATGCGGCTAATTTATGCATTTTTTCTAACGGCCGCCAGGGGCGCTCGAGCAGAAAAGGTAGGAGCGTCTCAGTGACTTTTACCGGTATGTTTTTTTAACCAGCCCTTATAGTGCTGTGTTACTACCGTATTGCTGCTGTGTTACTGCCGCGTCACAGGCACTGTTTGGAAAGAAAAGCTAAGGTATATTATTAAAACTTTGAAAACTCTTTCTGTGTACCGTCTTTCTTTGTAAATATCTCATGTTTCAATGTGGGCACATGCGGCTTATAGACAGGTGCGGCTTATGTATGTACAAAATGGTTTTTCCTTTAAAAATGTACTGGATGAGGCTTATAATCAGGTGCGCTCTATAGTCCAGAAATTACGGTATTCTCTACACATTCTGAACAATATGATGAATTGATTACCTTTCCACAAGGTGACAGCCAGCAGCTGGTGTAGTTTTGGATGACCCAACTTTCCGGATCCTCCTGTGGACCATTTCAAGGCTCTGGACACAAACGCTACTCGCTCTGGGGAGTTCTGGTCCATCAGGCTGAACAGCTTAGCCAGGTGTTCTGCTCAACACACACACACACACACACATCATCATCATCAGAGACTGACCCTTCTTATCCTAAATGTCCTCTTGAACATCATGACAATTTAACGCTGCAGCAATTACAAATGATTATGTTAACTGTTATTTCAGACTACAGATGTCCCACACACATCGTCAGTATCAAGGCCAATCAAAAATGGGTCCGTATTGGCTATATTCTAGACGTAAACCCCAATCCATCACCCAGTGCAATCTGGATATGCCAGCTGTCATGCTTCACTGCATTAAATTACTGACAATTATTGATCAGGAAATACTGTAAGTAATGCAGACTTTTGGTTTCATTCTTCCTCTAAAGCATTTTGTTTTTATCCATAAACAGCTTCTTTTTTTTTTTTTTTTTTTACCTTTGCTCGGTGTTCCAGATTATCTTTTATTTAGCATTAAGAACAACTATACAGAAACATCCAATCTTCTCACTGATGGTCTCACTGAGGGTTGGTCATATAGAGGCATAAGTAATAAATTTAAACTGTTTCATAACCAGTTAAAAAGTAGCTCCTAGTAGTAGCTTTAAATTGCTGTGATATATTAAAAAAATATATATATGAGAAAATATTTCACAGATTTCATTCTAATCAACAAGCTATAACTCTTGTATGCATAGTAAGCAGGTAATTGTAATGAAATAAGCCCCTGAGGAGGTCCTCTGTGTATTTTCTACCTTGTAAGGGGTCCTGAACTGAGAAAAAAAGACAAACTCTGCTGGAAGATACTGTATGTACCTTTAAATACAGGTAAATGGACTGTTTGTACAGCAGACATTTTGATTTGTCAGAGCAGGAAAAACACAGGTGGACTTAATAACAATAATAAAGGCTCACTTAACAGTAACAGTGAACCAACATTTGCAATAGAAGGACTTCCCCTAAGTGGCATGCAATAATCATTAATACACCTATGAGTTCTCTGGTATGACACATCAAACTGTCTGCTGCACAATTAGTCCATTCTGTGACTTTCTCCTCGATACAATAAAAAGACATCAGATAAAAGTGCAAAACATCCTGCAACAATCCACCTCATCACTAAATATATAGTTCGTCACAGATTGATGATGGCCACTGATGGCTGACACTCACCTAATATTTCATCTTCAACTTTTGTCTCAGATTTCTCCAACACCTCCAGTACCAGCATGGACAGGTCTGCTGCACTGTTTTGCTAGAGATGAAAACACGACAAACTAT
This sequence comes from Lutjanus erythropterus, assembly GCF_056507025.1. Lineage (NCBI taxonomy): Eukaryota > Metazoa > Chordata > Actinopteri > Lutjaniformes > Lutjanidae > Lutjanus > Lutjanus erythropterus. The sequence continues at coordinate 6,608,226 of NC_139333.1, read as the reverse complement.
CATTTAAATTTTTTTAGTTCAATATTTTAAATTTTTTTTCTTACTTTACACTAGCACCTTAGGGACTAGGAGAAGATGGGTAGAGGATCAGTTTGTAGGATTCTGCAGCATCATGCAAACAAGCAAGCCATGTTTATTTATACTGCACCTTTCACAGACAACAGTCACAAAGTGCTTTCACAGTCAAAGAAATAACAGCAGTGAGCAACACTTCCTAACTATGGTGGCCAAAAACAAAAAGAAAAAAAAAATCACAAAAAAAAAGGCAAAAGACCCTCTCTAAACCCAGCGTTTGGTTAACGCGAAGACGAAAACACAATGGTCCTTCTTTTCAGGTGATTACACACTAATGAAAACAGACTTTTGAATGCAAACTAGCATCTAATTGACTCCGGGCTTATTTTCATGCACACAAAATACAGGTTTTAGTTTGCATGCTTCGAGCAGGTTTGGAAATTTCATAACACACTCATATGTGCAGCATTTGTGTAGCTACTCTCAAAGCAAAAGCTGCATGCAGTTTGACCAGAAATATTTTGATGTTTTCTTCAGCTTTCTGTGCAGTTTCACTTGTAAATGAAAAGCTTATTGGCAATTACACAAATGTAGACCATAAATACAGTTACTCAACAAAGCTACTTTGAAGCATGACATTATCATTTCCCAATTTGGGGTGTTTACATGAACACGTGTGCACTGAGTACATGACACCAAAACAAACCAACACAACAGCAATCTCTTGTAGCATGTACCTGGTTATAGCTGAAGAAAAGTAGGGCGCCATTGTACATCAGCTCCCTGGCCTCAGCATGTTTAGCCTGTGACATGTACCTGAGGGAGGGAAGACAGGGGTGTCAGCATTACACGTGAGATAATACTATCTCCTTATCAAGACAGGCACAACCTTGTGTCCTGTATGGGGCTGCGAGATAAGATACAAGCACGCAGGTTTTGCTTAAAATACAAAACATGGTATCAGTCTGAGTACTAAAAGAAGTATAAGAACATTCTTGAAGACCACAGACCAGCTGCAGCTGTTCTGAGAGGATTTCAAGAGTTAATATTTCAATCATGACTGTCAGTCATGAGAAAGAGCAAGCCAATGACTAAGACCGATGATACATTTCTCACTCACCACTGCATCTTATACAAACCTGTAGTGTTTTGGTGTGAGTTACTGAGTTTGGGAGATGTAATGGCACTCTTGTGGTGCTCAAAATGCCTAAAACATACATTTGAAAAACTCAACAGCATTGTCTCTTTACAGAAATTCTGACTACTCATGTTAATGCACAGACCTTGTTGTGAGCAGTTTCATGTAGGAACTCATTTCTTTCTACCAAACTATACCCATTAACCTGCAACCTGCACAGAAGGACGTGTGCATCTACACATGAGCGAGAGGCTCGTGCTTGTGACAGCGTGGAATGTAAACATTAACAGTGTGCTCCCCTGTTGATGCATGTTTCCTTCTGGGCAATTATATGCAATTACTTTTTTTTTTTCGATAGCTCCATTAATGACAGGTGGACAAGAGCGAACATTTTGAGCCAGAGACTTATTGTTTTATCATTCTGTTTGTTTTAATTGTTTGTGCTTCATGAATTACGGTTTCACATAATTACCATGCTGCATGAAATGGTTAAAAAAACAAACTGAGAAAAAGACATGCATGTTGTATCCTTCTAATTACTAATGATTAATCAGTTAGTGATTGTTAGTGTGTTGAACTATCCATTAAGAAAAATGCACAAAATTTGCAACCCTATTTTTGAGAAAAGGCATACAGCTCTATGGCCAATAACTCCAAAACTAGTCAACTCATACCAAAAACTATCTAGATCTGGGGTTTGCAAAGTCTGGTACTGTGGGCCTTCCCTCAGGCAAAGGTTGAATAAAGGCACAACTCCTTAGTTTATTTGCTTTAGTTTTGCTAAATTCCTGGATGTCTATGTAATCATGATGGTTATTTGATCCTGGGAGGGCCCACCTCCTACTTTGAAGACCTCTTATCTGGATGGATAAGTCACACAACAGGGAACGGGAAAAACATGTTTTTTGATTTTGCTTAGCAAAAACTCAGTCTGTCATATGGGGAAGGTTTGACTTTAACTGGATTGGATTCGGGGAACAAAATCCCATTCTTAAACTATGCTCAAGGCAGACAGCCAGCCAGTTTGGCAGTATAACTAATCTGTTCATTGCTCCAAACAGCATCCAAGTGTCTAACGTTATGCTGTATTGGAGCAAGTAACCATGTAAAACAGCAAGTGTGTGAATGCTCCTTATTGATACAGACACTGAACACCAGACCATCACTGATTATGACTAGACTTATCTCAGATACAGAAAATTTATCTCATGGTCATGTGGATAACATATCGAGCTGTAATTAAGACTAACTATACTAGGCACTCTATACTATATATACTAGGCAGTGGGCAGTAACATGTCAGTCGAGACTGCGGCGGTGCAGTATGTGGCTTTCTAGCTGAACGCTACCACAGCTAGACAGCTTCAACATACGTTTAGGAAATGAGAGTCGTTAACAAACCAGCTAGCCGTTATATTCTGTTAATTTACATGTGATGTATAATTTCAAGTGGTGCATAATACCTGTCCTGCATTAGCAGTCCAGCTAACTTTGCTTCGGCTATTATGTTGCTAAACACGTAGCTAGCTAACTAGCCGTAGTGAGCAGTCCCATTTTGTGACTGTTGAAAGACAGACAGCACAGCTGTCCAAACAAACAGTCGGACCAACGTGAGTGGGTGGGTCCACGGTGAATTTCACCCAATCATAAACGTCCACTCATACAAGCAAGGTTGACAGTAGAATGATCTGGAACAGGCAGGCCCCAAAGCCAAATGACAATTACAACTGTACCTACGAACACGAAACGGAGTCTTACCTAAAAAATAAAGTCCTGTACATCTGGTGTGCTTCATAGTAATCCCCTTTTTCTACACTGGCTCGCAATTTGCCCTCCACCCGCTGTACGCCTCCACGGTTTCTGGCACTGGAGCACCTCAGAGACTCCTGCTCCGACATCGTCGTTGCTCCGCAGCAGCGCTCGAGCCAAGTGTTGACAGTGGGAAACCGGAAAGCTTTAAACAAAACAGACCCTCTGCGCTTGCCGTAGCCGGTATGTTGTGGTTATTTGGTTGGGGAGAGGGTAAGTTCACACCCTGTGACACCCTGTGACCGACCACAGCAGCCTGAAGGCGGCATGGTTACGGTGAAGTCAAGGGAAATGAAAGTTTGTTGTTTTAACTTCAGATTTACACGCAATTATATACTTATTTCTACTATAAATACTTTTAGTACGGTAATTTCTACTGAACAAATACTACATAAGAGGTATTTACGCAGAGACATTAGGTCTAAATAAACATATTAAAATAGATAAATCATAAAGTTACGGTTAAAGAAATTAATTAAAGAAATAAATAAAATGACAGTATAAGGCATTTGACTCATAAAATAATTTTCTAATGAGAGATAGAGATAATTAATTTCAGGGATTTCATATAGGGTCAGATTTCATTATAGCAGCATGTGAGGATGGGTGGGGTCTAGAACCTGACATATATATTGATCGAACAATATATCAGGCTGATACTTGCCTGTTACAGCTGTTATGGTCTATATTGGTATCTGCATTTATGTTGTCCAATAGGTGCCAATATGAAAACTTTCTTGTCTTAACATACCATAATATACAAAAATAAGCCTGGTTCCTTACTTCTACCAGCCTCTCTTTATGCCCCACACATGTCCTTCATCAGTTCAGAGACATCAGCTTTTTAGCAATCTGGCAAACAGTGTACATTAAAAAAAAACAAAAACATTTTAACTAGATCGCTTCATTTATTCATCCAACCAGTTTTCTTAAAGAAGGAGAAATTAGAGTTTCTCTGCCGAGCAATCATCAGTAGGATAACAAGGTTAACTTTTTAACTATCATGAAATTTTAACAACTGTTGCATTAACAGAATGATCATCTCTAAATGATAGTATCAAATAATAACAATAATAATAGTAAGGACATTTTCTCAAACATTTTATGGCAACACTTTTTTAAAGGTCCTATAGTTCCCAGTAATTTTCTAGAACTGCTTTGTAACAGAATACTGCTTTTTAAAATTAAGAACACTTTTTAGAACAAAGCGGCAATTCAATAAACATGGAGAGTAACATTTTTAATAATAAATGACAAATTAATGAATATTTACCAGTTGATTGCTTTTGTGCTATTTATCCTTCCAGATTGTTTCGGTGTGAGTTGCAGAGTTTTGGAGATATCCGTGTAGAAAGTTTTGTTAACTTTTTAGCTACCATTTACCTTTTTTAAAAAAAACATTTTAGCTTGCTATATAACAATAATGTTTTGTTAACTTTTTAGATATCTAGCAAACAGTATACCTTTTTTTCTTTTTAGCTTGCTAGAAAACTGTAACATATTGTTAACTTTTTAGCTAACTAACAAACATTGTACCTGTTTGAAACAATATCCCAGTCTAATATTACTGCTGTATTATTGTGTATGTTGCATTTTACTGCTGCAGATGTTTAAGGGTGTCTCAATTTTAACTACTTCATATACTGGTGGGTAGTTTATTCTATAGCAACGCAGAATACTCGATAAAATCATCATATGTTTGGAGGATCGCTGTTCTGTGACAACCATGTAACTCTAAGAAGTCAGCTTTTCATGATGTCAAAAAACAGCCCTGTTTTCAGTCTTGTGACAATGCAGGGGATAACCAGGAAGAAATTCAGACTGAAACCAAGTTCAACGAATATGATTTATGTAGGGGAAATAAAGAAGCAAAAGTTTGCTGATACTCATACTCTTTATTTCACTAAAATTCAGCTTGATTCCAATTTTATCAGTTGCTTACTCAAGTATGGTTAATGATCTGTAGTAGTTGTGAGGTGGGAGAATGTGAACTTTTTTCAGCCTTTGAGGGGCCAGAAAAAGAATCAATGCCACAGCTTTACAAAAGAAAATCAAATTAAAAATCACTAAATTTGGAGGAACTTGGTTTTTGTTAGACAGGAAGAATATAAAAATTGTAATATGAGAAGTAACTATAGCTGTCAGATAAATGCAGTGGAGATAAAAGTGCAATATTGGTCTCTGAAATGTAGTGGAGTAGACATGAGCCTATAAAGTTGCATAAAATAGAAATACTCAAGTAAAGTACGAGTACTTTGAATCTGCACTTGAGTACAGGATTAAATGTACTAAGTTACATTCCACTACTGAGGACAGACAGTAAACTTGTGCTACCCTGTCAGTGATTTACCAACCTGTAGCTCTGCCTCCTGCAGTGCAGGTAGTTGGACACTAGATGGAGCCAGAGACTGTGCAGGGTGTGTGTGTGTAGTTTTATGGGTTGTATGTATCTACGTTTATTTATCTTCTTCATTTCTTCAAGTTAAAAACTATTCATACTATATTGAAGATACTATTGTATCAGACATATGTGGACATAATTCAGCTGCACTCCCTCCCGTTGCAGAGCAGTAAGAAAGGTGTTGTGAAGGAAGTGGGTCTCTGCGTCCCACGCAGAGGAGGGTTTTCCGGTTAAAGTTTCCTTTGTGATTCGGAAGTGGTGGTGTGATGCCAAAGCCGTTTATCCTTACAGACACAACACAACAGTGGCGACCATGAAAAGTAAGCGTGAATATACATAAATATACGTAAATTAAATAGACAGCGTCAGGACATTAGTTAGCTTCCCCATTAGAGAGAACGTGAGAGCAACGTGACTGACAGGAGCTACGCTAGTGAGCAGCTAGCTAACGTAGCGGTTACAGTTAATGGCTGGCTGATGTAGCATGCTAACAGTAGCTAGCTAACTTGGGGTGTCTGACTGTCTGCAGTCAACAGGGATGAGGAGCAGGTTTCTAATGTAGCCGGCGCTAGCAATAAGTACGTTATACTGTAGTTGTCAACATTTCACGTTCATTATGTCGTATATGCGCGACTTTATACACTATATTCACTTAAACTTGCGTTTAGACTGCTCAGGTTAACTCCCACCCAGACATGCTAACAATAGCTTAGCATGTGTATGTTTAGGACAGTGACAGCTGTAGGCTGCTGCCCCATGACATCTGTGGGAAGAAGGGCCTCCTGCAACGTGGATTCGTCTAATATTACCACTTCTCATGGTCATTTTTTAAAACTTCATTTTTGTTAAATTCCTTTCTGCACATGTCCTGATTACAGTGATGATACTCAGCATCATAATCCGCAGAGGACTGGAGCAGGGAAGAGAAAAGGGTTTGGCAGGGAAGGAGAAAAGATATCAGTCATTCTGAAGTGAAGCTTTGCTTTTTCTGTCTCCTTCAACAGAACCGTTCAAAGCTCCGTCCTGCTGAAATGGGAAAACGCCCTTTCTAGATTTAGTGATACAGGTAAGCAACATGATGTTCCCATCAAGCCTTGTTTATGACATGTCAGGGGGGTACTCCATCAACGCTGATAAATAAGTCTGTGCACAATGTAGCCTGATCTAGTCAATCCTAACCCCAAGCCAGCCTTACACAAGCTTGCATTGTGAGCATGCACGGAGAACATAAGAAGCCCAGAACAGCTGTCTGTCAAAAGAGAATGCAATTTCACAAAAAGAAGCGAAAATGAGAGCAGTTTTCTTCTTAACTGCAGAACAAACCTCTAGCTCAAACTATTTGAAGAATATAAAGGGTTCACTCTGCCCCTATAGCTCACTTGGTAGAGCGATTCTAACTCTAGGCTGACCTACATGTCTTTCTCTCATTCCAGAAAATATTGAAAAATTATTAGTTGAAGTAGGAAAATAAAGAAACCGGAGACGTATAAATTGAAACACAGCAGAAGGTCATGGTTTTGACTTAAATGTTTTTTGCCTTCACTGCTTGAACATATGAGCAAATAAATAAATAACTTCTTTACAACTTTGGTATACTTTTTTCTTAAATTTTAAGTGTTAAGCTTTTAGATTAAAAGGTTCATTTTATGTTAAATAACCTATTGGCCTTTGAAGACGGTGAAAGACATAATTTAGTAAACATGTAAATTCATGCTTCGTCACTTAGAAAAATGTCTGAACTTGTGTTTGTACACGGACAGAAGTGATGAGAGAAACACAAAGACATTTGATGGAACTGTCTTCTGAGATTCTGTTTCTGCCCGGCTGGAATTCTCTGACGCAGCTAAATTAAGCTCGACAGTTAGCCTGCCAAGGAGCAGGCTAGCTCAGTGGTATCAGTTACCGTGGTTACTGAGCAGGGATTGCTGTAAGCCACAGTCATGGAACGGATTTCTCACTTAAATGATCCAGACTTATCAAAAGAAGCCAAGCTTTTCCTTTGGCAACGTTGATGGAGTTCATCTCAGGTGGGAACCACATCCTTTACCTCGCTGCTCTCGCTGCTGAGAGGGTGTTGTAAGTCTGTGGTTTTCATGCGTATGATGGTGAAACAAAGCGGCTGTCAGGAGGTGTGTGTGCGTCTCTGTGTGTACCTTCTGTAATTGTGATACATATCTGAAAGGCTAGTGTGGGCGTGTAGAGAGGAATGCTGGAGTACTTTGTATCTCTCTTCAGTGCATTGCACCAGAACTGTACTATACACACTGCATGTCTGAACAGCAGCCCTCTGTTGGGAAAGCGAGGGTGAAGCAATTCATGTTGTAGCATCTCTGGAGAGCCTTATACAGAGGACATGTCTGATAGTGATCACATCTGTGCAGGTCAAATTGATCACTATGAGCAGATAATAACTGTTTTGTTGTTTTTCTTTTGTAATGAAAGTTACCATCTTATTGACATTTATATTAATTACATGGATATAAAGTGATAAAATGGACAGTTTTGCTATTGACTGAAAGGTTATTAACTGTTTTAAAATACAGTACAGCTGTTTCAAATGTGCTTCAAATTAAATTACTGTGGATAATTCAAATGCACTATACTACAGTACTGTATGTAAAATGGGACTTTAGCTTGCTATAGTTTCACTGCTGCAACTCGCTGGCTTGTTTGTGGCAGTCTGTCATAAGCTCTCTGGGAAAACAACTCTTTTTCCTGTCATTATTTCACTGTGCACACACAGCATCAGCCTCAGGTAGCCAGCTGAAAGCAAACGGGTTGCTGTGAGGCAAAGCACAGTATCGTGGGTGTAAAAAATGGAATTGTTATAGTTATATATCTTTTTTTTCATATGTTGTCATGTATGAAAAGACCCAAAATGGACACTGTAAACAGACTACTTGATTATTATCAGCAAATTATTTAAAGATAGGACTTTTTCAAGCTTTTTGTAAACGCAACAGATTGATAGTTTATTGTTGAGTCTCATGCCCAGGACATCAGATACCAATGTTTTGGGTTTATTAAGCGTCTGGAGCACAGCAAAGTATTGAGAAGTTCAGGCAGAGGGGAGGGCCTCTGCAAACATAGCCACCACCACAAGCCTCTTCTGGGTCGTAAGTGATAATTGAAATAAATTATGTTTCAGACTCAATACATTGTTTTTTAGTTAAATGTTGCATTATGTCTCTAAACAGCATTTGTGTAGGAATAATTCTGTCCCAAGCTTTTGTTCCATATAAACAGTTGATCACTGTAACAGTGATCAGTATCAGCGGTTTCTGCTGCATTTGAAAGGATCCACTGTGTGACACCTGGGTCACTGTAGAGTCTTGGGCCCCGTTTGGCTCGATTAATGAGGCATCACTGTGTTCACAGCTGAGATATGAAGCCACAAATACCCTTCTGACGTCTTGTTGACAGGAGATATGCATCTCAAAGTGAGGCGTTGCACTGAGACACAGATCACATGCTGTCTTGAAGGCACTACAGACATTATCTGGCTCGTCACATCAGTAGCTTGCACTGTTTTTAATTATACGCTATGTCCTTCTAGTAATGCATTATCCAGTGTTATTGCATGCCTTTGTTGAATACTCAAATCTGATTGGTCAATTCTGGCATTCTATGGTCAGTTATTTCTGAATAGAAGTCTATGGCTATGAATAACATACGATTGCTATGGAGACGGCTCTGATTATAAACTCTAGAGGACTAAGTGGAAGCAATAAGTTCATTTTTCATCTATATTTGGTGTCAATTTATTGATTTTTTAGTAAGTAGCAGTGTAATAAGTAGGATAATGCACATTGAGCAGGTCATTATTGCAAAATAAACCCTGACAGGGTGATGCTGGTCGAGGAGGGGTCTTGAATGATCCTTACTTAATTAAGAAGTGTTTTGCCATACTGCACCAGTCTGACCTTTCGCTCTTGATTGAATGCTATCTTTTAGCACCACTGAATTTGACTATCATGTCACTATCCTTTTTTTAAACCGGTTTCCTTGTTTGCTTTCTCAGTTTGAGTGGAAAGGCTTGTGACTCTCTTTGCCAGACCTGTTTTGACTGTTCACATGTGTCACGTGCGATTTCGAGGTTATAATATGAACAGCTCAAAATGTACCTGCAAAGCTCCTGTCTTTATGCTTTTGCTGCTGAGTTTGAGCTCCTCCTGGACGCGGGTGAAGTAGATTAGCAGATGCACTTGAGGATTTACTCATTGATGCGGTCATGACAGTGTAATGGCAAGGACCTTGACTGAAGGGTATCAGGCGGTGAAAGATTTCTCTAAGACATATGTAGTGACATTTGTTTTAATATCACTGTCATGCCTATATGAGGTATTATAATGTCATCCCATCATCCCAAAATCATGCTACGCTAAAATCCATATGACATTTTGGCGCCTGTCTCATTACCTGTACACAGTGCAGTGCAGCTACATAGTGAACCTCAGTATTTGTTTGGTGCTGAATGAAATGTCCTGTATGTAGCATTGAGTGTCACCAAATGTCAAGGTGCTGTCAGCTGGTGTCAGAAAACAGGTAACAGATAGATCCTGTTTGTAGGGTCACAGATTTTTTTTTTCATTTTAATTTGAAATTTAAGTTTCCTCATGCAGTAAATACCTCTGCCAGACAAAATTATGTCACATGAGACTGTCAATTAATTATCCATTACTAAATTTTTAATTAGTTAAATTATGCCTATTATGAATTATTTGAACTATTTTCATTATTGATTAATCTGTCAGTAATATTCTCGAGTAATCAATTATTTGTTTGACAAAATGGTCAGAAATGTTGATCACTGTTTCCTAAAGCCCACGGTGATGTCCTCATATGTCTTCTTTTGGCCACAACCCAAAGATAAACAGTTTAATGTCATAAAAGAATTTATGAAAATATTCACATCTGGGAAGCTGAAAGCAGATAATTTGGTCATTTTTTTCTTAAAAAATGACTCAAAGTGATTAATTGCTTATCAAAGTAGTGTTGTATTTGCACTAGTTCCAAAAAAGTTCAAATGATACCCTACAGAGCACAAAATTCTAAATATTTCCTATGGGAAATAAGTTGTATTCTGATAGGTCTGTAGATATGTCTGTTTTCATATAATAAGACATATATAATATATATAAAAAGAAGAGTTATACTTTATTCTACCAAGTATTGCATAGATTCTTAAATGTTTTAAATTTGGTTTGATAAAACTTGCAGACATCCTGAGGCCGCTGACATCAAATGTGCATTTAGGGTGTCATGTGGTTAGTGTGCCGCTATTCAGACATGTGTGCACGCTGGCATTTGATTGTGAGAGAGAGAGAGAGAGAAGAGTGACATCTCAGACAACACTGCCTCATTGTTTTCAGGCCCGCTGTGCAGCAGTGACAGAATCCCCATCAGAACCCCACGGCTAGAAAACACATATTTGCAGAGAGAGCAGGAGAGAGATCAACAACACGCCACACAGCGGCGGGCCGGCCGGCCTCTGTAAACAACCATTAGTGATGTGCGGCCCAAGTTACTGGACCTGTTCAGTCCAGAGGAGTGTTTTCGCAAAGAAAGAGAACCAGTTCCACCAGGCTTCCACCAGTAAATCAGGAAAATTTCTTTTATAGAGCAGGTGTAAATAAATTTGACCTGTGTCACAATGGAAGCACATCCCTCCACATTAGCCTAATCTCAGACAGGTTTGTGTTGAGGCTTTGCTTCACTCAGCTCAGCCTGTTTGTATTACAGATGTACCTGCCGGTCTGAGACACGGTGTTCCTCTCCAGCAGTCACTGTACTGTGAACACCACCATTATGACACAGTTGCTGTCATTTGAGTCTAATGTAAATAGGGATGAGTGATAACTTACTACAGTAACAAAGGCTATCAAATTTATTAACAATTCACCATCTTTAAACAAGACATTTTGTCATGTCATGGTCAGAATAGGACAGGTGTAAATAATAAAATTAATCATGCCTAAATTCCAATTAGCTGCTTTAGTTTCAGGCTCTTGGTATTGTGTGTGGTGGGTCACTGTCACACTGTGTTGACTTAATGGGACACTTGAACAGATCAGAGCCATGGATAATGTTATTAGTTACACCTGTGCTTTTGCTGTTATGAAAAGTCAGACTGTCTGCTGTGAAAAAGGCCTCTTCTGAGCAAGCTTAAGAGCTTTTACACAGCAGTCATATTCTAATAGAGCTGCAATGATTAATCGACTTTAAAATTAATAGTCAGCTATTGTGATTTATCAATTTAATCATTTCAGCTTCGTAAATGTGAATGTTTTCTGATTTCTTTGCTCCTTTCTGACAGTAAACTGAATATCTTTGGGTTATGGACAAAACAAGACATGTGAGGACATCGTCTTGGGCTTTGGGAAACACTGACTGACATTTTTCACAATTTCCTGACATTTTATCGACCAAAGAACTAATCGATTAATCAAGTAAATACTCAACAGATTATTCAATTATGAAAATAATCATTACAGGAAAGACTTGAAAAACAAGCCCAAATGTTGAGTCAGAGTCATGATGTGGCTTCACTGCAAAATCTCTGCTACACTAAAATGGAATGGGACTTAATTAGTATGATCAGTAACACCCGTGTTTACCCCAGACTGGACAACCTAGCTGTCCATTATGTGCTCCCAGTACCATGGTCCTCTGTCTTTATATAAACAAACCTTTCTCATTTTCCCTTCAATATTTTAGTCCTCATATGTGTAATAGGGCTGCAACCAAAGAGTATTTTTCTTATTGATTATTCTGCCAATTATTTTCATGATTTCATTGATCAGTCTATTGTTTAGTCTATATCATGTCAAAACTCGGGCCTGACCAGTACTGGATTTTTTGGGCCCAAAACCCAAAGTCTCTTCATTTGTTGTTATGAATGATATAGAAAAGCAGCAAATCCTTACATTTAAGTAGCTGGAACCAGAAAAGAGTTACACATTTTGCTTGAGAAATGATTAAAGTGCACAATTTTCTTTTGATAGACTAATCAATGAATCAACTTATTATTGCAGCTGTATTGTGCATAATGTGCTGCTGTATGCACCATCCAAAACTTTCTCTTGGAAGTCTCTGTCTTGAGGCTTGTGTTAGGCTGAATTGTCTGGAGTTGGTTCAGGTTGTTCGGCTCACTCAAGCTTTTCACACTAAGCCCCGTTTCAACTTTCAACTCAGCTTTCAACTTTACCTTAACTATCCCCAATGGGCATTTTGTCTGGCAGCCAGATGTAACGCTGAACACACACAGACACAAACATAGTCATCTTTAATAGCTTCATTTATGAAATGCCTTCAGTTCTGAGGCTAAGTTATTAGATGTGTTAAATATATGGAAATTGCTCTGAGGTTGTTAAGAAGTAAAATGAAAAAAAATCTATAAACAGTTCTGTCTGTCTCTCTAAAGCAGCGGCCACAGCAACAGTTGTAAAAGCTCAAACATGCAAATTCTTCCCTGATGGCTGATTTAATCCCCTAGCCTACAGCCCTGCATTCTTCCACTTTCCCCAGTTGTTTGTGTGTGTGTCTGTGTGTGTGAGGGAGACAGACAGAAGAACAGACAGACAGAGGAAAATAGACTTGTTCAGTTTCCTTGGATGAGCTTTTTGACTTGTTACAACCCGTAAAAGTGCCTCGGGCACCGTTTGTCTTCTTTTATTCCATGGCTGTGTTTAATACTCAGCTGTGATTGGCCAATGCGGACAGTATGATGTAGTAAATCTCCAGTTGCATTACACTTTTTTACTGATGAACCGGTAGAACAAACCTTTTGTGGGAAAATACATTGTGTGTCTGAGGCAAATGGAATAAAGGAGGTACTTAGGATATTAGATCTAAAACCTTACTACATTTTGCACAGGAAAGTACCACATGTATACCTACGCACATACAAACTGACTCACGTGTTGTGGTGCCACAGTGCTCTAGCTAGCAGTTAAAGCCATGTCTTATTTTCCTAGCACTATCTGTATATTTTATTCCTATAAACTGACACATGGCTAGAAAGACACCACAAAATGAAAACACCATTGGGCGTATGTAAAATGTTACTGACTGTGATGCTGATGTTTGCTGTTTTGCATCAAACATAAGCCGGCCAGTCTGTGTGCTCAATAGCGAAATCATAAGCTGTTGACCTCTCAGATAATAAAATTCCTACTCTGCATACTGAAGTTTTTCTAAGTCTTAGCTTATTAAATACCACACTGATGTTCTAAATTAGATACAGAGATAAAAGTAAATCAGGTCCACAGCAACAAAACACATTTTAGCCCCTCAGGAAAGGTTCATCTAAGAAAATCTAAATCAGTTGAAGTGTACACAATATTTCAGTGTTTGCTGCTCCTGCTGTTTCTCCAAACTGGAGGCATGCTGACTACCATCTACTGTTGTTAATACACTAACGATGGATAAATACCTCACACAAACCCACTTCAAAAAAAACATGAACTATCCCTTTAATGCCACACAGAGCCTGATAGTTAATAAAGTATTGATGTCCTATTTTTACGGCAGGTCTCTCCATCACCCTGGCAATGCTACAGCCACAGAAAGGGGAGGAGCCAAGTCCTGGCAGCATGGAAGTCGCCGGGATGCCAGGCTTGGCCCCGAGCCCTCAGAGTGAGGCCGTGACCAGCGAGCTTCAGGAGCTGTCCCTTCAGCCTGCGCCCGACCCGATGCCTCTACAGGAGAGAAAGAATGGTGAGACTGTGTTGCATGCACGCTTTTTGTTCGTTCAATCACCACATTTTGGTATTTGGTTTTGGAGGCATTCAGGCTCAAATTTTGCAGCAGAATAGTCCAACGAATGTAAATGCTGGTGTTTACCTCATAAGTGATGGTTTGGAGGGTCAAATTATTACTAGCCTGGTAACTTCTCAGACTTGTATAAACTGCTGTCCAGTCTTTGGGCTTTTAAAATAACCCCTTTGCATTTTTCTGTGGAGAACTATCTTTGACTTGAACACTGCTTTAGGCAGACAAATGTGACAGCACTGTTTACATGTGAAAATAACACCGTAGTATATACAGAAGTGTTTTCAGGTTTCCAGTCCACTCTCATGTTCTTCCCTTCTTTTTTGGTGGTCAAACAATATTGTGCATCACTACCTTATGGGATGCACGTTTTTGGATTTTTGTCGATATCCATTATGCAAATATTTTCTAACTCATTTTGACCAATAGCCGACGCTGACTTCAGAAACCCTTCACACCGCAGACGTACTCGCATCACGTGCGCAAAGTGCCACCTTATCGCCATTTTGAGCTGATTCAGATACGCATGTCTGATGCATTTATCTGCGGATATTGATGACGCGCTGATAATTATGTGCACCCTTGACAGCCATCATCTGGTGCAGACAGATACTGCCTGCTTGTGTTGCTTCTCAGCACGTTAAACCTCAGTGTCCCACAGTTTTTTCGTCTGAGCTCCTGGGTGAATGTAGTGGAAACACATCACTCTACAAACCTCGTAGGCCAGCACTCCTGCTTCCAGCTCAAGTGAATATTTTGGCGAAGCACTAGTCATCCTTCACAGAGATGGCCTATTTCCAACATAAATTCCTCCCAGCTAAAAAGCGTGCACGGGAGAACATGTTACATAAGTTGAGGTTAAGTAGAAAGTGGGGGAAAAAAACATTTATCTGAGAGGCAGAAGTTAAATGTCAGATGTTTGTCTGTACGTCTTGTTCATTTGTCAGCGGAGAGCTTACCTCACTGCAGAGGGTGGTAAAGTGGGAGAGACATGAAGGTTTAAGTGCTGAGGTGAAACTGTGTGTGTGTGTGTACAAGGCTGTGTGTGGCAGTGAAGTCTCCAGAAAGAAGGGAGTGAAGAAGAAGCTGCTGTACCTAATTGGCTTGCTCCGCTGCGCTGACCTCCTGTTGCAGTAGATTAGACTGTGCTGCACGTTCGCTGTGTAAGGCTCTGTAGGCCTTTTTTGTGTCTGGAGTGAGCTCAGAGCTTAGAGCACTTGGCACTCTGTGCAGGGTGACGTGCAGCAGCTTCCAATCGGTTTGAATCATGGTGGAAAAGTTGACTTTGCTGCATTTATGGATCTGGTCTGTTTAGGTTCACACAGCCAAATTACAGGAACATCAAAGCTTAAATGAAAGTCACAAGCACTGAAAAATAGCTTGTTTATTGGAGTTTTATTAACATGGCTAATGTGAGCTTTTGGTGACAGCAGTTTAAATGTCCTGTGTCAAAGATTTCCAGGGATTTACTGGCAGAATATCTTTACATTAGTGTATGATCACCTGAAAATAAGAATCATTGTGTTTTGTTACCTTAGGAATTAGCTCTTTATATCTGCAGAGGGCACGGGTCGTCTTCCATGGAGTCTGCCACGATGCAACAATAAGGACTGCCCACTTACCCAGGAAAAGTAAAAATGCAGTTTCAGTGTTGAAAAAGAATTAAACTATTAAACTATATTGATAAATGATTAACCGTTTAAGTAATTTTTCATGCACAATAGCAGAAAATGCCGTTTTCACCCTCTCAAGGATGGAGATTTCCTGTTTTTCTCTGTTTATTATTATATTAAACTGAATATCTTTGGGTTTTAGACTGATAAAACGAGACCTTTGAAGACATCACCTTGGATTTTGAAAAACCGGGATTGATATTTTTCACTATTTTCTGACATTTCATAGATATTGCAGCCCAAGATTAAACAGGACAGTTAGCTTAAGTCTTTGTGTTTATTTGATAACCATTAATAAAGAACACAGTTTGTACAGAGGCAAATAAAAATTCTGATTGGATTGTCTACATTATATTATTATTAGGGCTGTATATTGGCAAGAATCAGGTGATTCAATACGCATCCCGATACTGGTGTTAGGATTTAATATGTTGTGATATATTGCAGAATTGTAAGCATCACAGAATTGAAAGATGCAATACAGATTAGTTTGCCTTGTAATCTAAATATCTTTGGGGTCTTGACTTTTCACTTTGACTGTCACTTAGAGCTTGGAAATTATTTAAAACAACCATTATTTTAGGCTGCTCTTATTTTATTGCTTCCATGATTCTTGTTATGTTTTTTTGTCTAAGCACCAGCAACTGCTTGCATGCAGATGTAAACATCTTTCTCCATAAACCCATACACTCTCTTTTGAGGTTGTTTCCTGTTGTCAGCTCTGATTATGTATCATGTAAAAAAACACACACACACACTGCAACTGGGTTGATAAAAGATCAAGAAAAGCATCGTCAGTTGATCTGGTGCAGCTATGCAGTGCCACATGAGATCAAAAAGCATCAATCTCAGCTGACCCCAAGCAACTACTAAACTGCTCTAAACATATGTGGTGTTAATGAACCCTCGCTTTTAGGCCAAAACTGAGGCATATGATTGTACACATATAAGAGTAGGTGCACTTTGGTCTGTGCTACTTAAAGTAAAACAAGTCTGTTGGATAAGCAGAGATATGAGAGCATTGGTCAGACCTGGGATAGTGTAACTGTTACTTATACACATACACACGCCTTGCATTATCAGTAGCCACATTGGCCATTGTTCTCATCAGGGCGTTGGCCACCTGGTTAGGTAGAGGCACAGTCGATTGACCTGCAGTTGGTTTGTCTGAAGAGAAGGGTTTGGCAATGTTGGACCAGTAAATGATTTACCATCTATAGGAGGGTCCAGTAACACTTACAATAAAAATCAAGCGGTAGAACAGAAGTTGAAGCACAGTGCAGCAGCTAACTGTAGACTGCAATGAAAGTAATAAAACCAAAAGACGCTTTATTTATGGTTCATGAGCAACATTTAAGTGATGTTTACATCCTTTCAGAAATGTTTAAGAATTTCCTGGTGACAAGTAGTCACAGGACCATGTTTACCTCACAGGAACACACAAAAGCACACACTCTCTCACACAGCCTCAGGCCACCACTCCCAAATTTAAACAACCTCTGCTCTTGTTGGCCTGTTCCTCACACACTTCATTCTGTTAGCCAGAAGCAGACATGTTGCTGCAGGCACTGCTGTAGCTGCATGAACATACTTTCAGAGCACTGCAGAGATGCGTCACATGTGACTGTATGTGCATTTCTATGTGCATACATTTGTAGGGGTGGAAGTAACTAATTACAAGTACTGAAATTACTAGTCTTTTTTTTGGGGTACTTGTACTTTTATGATTATTTTTACTCCTATTTAAGTATGCATTGCACTGTGTAATCTACTTAGTATCTTTCAAAATCACAGTTGATTAAGCCTACAATTTGAAATAATATTCAAAACCTTTCACCTGCATAGTTTCCAATAAGGCTATCCAATGGCAAATGGGCCAGTGAAAACTATGACATATAGATGAGAAAAAAAAACACTGCAGCAGGCACATGAGTTTGGAGTAATTTAGGAGTGCAAGTAATCATTATTTTCATTGTTGGTTAATCATTAATTGTTGATTATTTTCCCGATTCATCAATTAGTTGTTTGTTCTGTAAAATGTTAGAAAATAGTAAAAAATGTTCACTGTTTTCCAGAGCCCAAGATTACGTCCTCAAATGTCTTATGTCAAAAACCCAAAGATATTCTGTTTATTGTCAAAAAGGAGTAAAGGAACCAGAAAATATTCACACTGAAGTCCCTGAAATCAGAGAATTTTGGCATTTTTTTAATCAAAAAATGACCCAAAATAATTAATCAATTACCAGAAAAGTTGCTGATTAATTGTATAATTGATGATTAATTGGTTGTTGCAGCTCTAGAGTAATTTAGACTGAAGATTTGGAGAACAAAAATACCTCTCTTTTGAATACCTGATATTGATAATGCATTAAACATCAACACTAGAAAAAGATCTAACATTCTGCATACTTTTTGAGAAGAATACCTTTATTGAAGTATTTTTAACACCAGTAGTTGTACTTGTAGTTGAGTAATATTTCAGTAATGTACAAACAGAATGGAATGCCCTCATAGTAAATCTTATCACAGCTTTATCTCCGACAACATGTTATGCAATGTGTTTATAGCGCAAGGTTCCTTCCTCAGTCATGCACTCAGTGCTGGGACATTTATTGTTAAACACACACGTGTGTGTGTGTGTATATATAGAGAGAGGTGACATGTTTTTCAGGATGAGGATCAGAGACAGATGTTTAGGTCCTTGTACATGAGTGTGTGTGAGAGCTGTGATTCAAGACTTAAAGGCTGACAAAGAATGGCCTCAAAAACAATTTACATTTCCTGTCTTCCCTGTCACAAACTTGCTTCTGTGTTGTTTCATAGAAAACAAAAGCATTCATGCTCTGCTAATGTGACAGAGAAATAATTCAAAACTTTGAGGTGGAGAAGCTAGTTTTGAGTGTGGGAGTGTGGGCTGCAGCGGCGGCGGCAGCAGCAGAGGAAGGAGGAGGAAGGGGAAGAAGAGAGGAGGGGGAGGTCATGTCTGTAATGGCTGTATTGCATAACTTCGCTGAGAGGGAACAGAAGGAAAGCGAGGGAAAATGGAAAGCTAGAAAGGAGGGGGCGTGTTGCTTGTACTTGAGGAGGTGAGGCTTGGCACCAGCTTATTTACTCATTTTCAATTTTTTAACTTCCATACCGGCTGAGAGAGTGCAGAGGAGTGACCAAAAGTTTGTCTTTTTCAAGAAGTGCATGGGAGTGAAGCAGAGGTGTTAACCTCAGAGAGGGCTGAAACCTCTGGGTGGACCTTGTTGTTATCCAAGGAGCAATAAGGGACAGACCTACATACGCCCTCTCTCTGTCGGGGCGTGCACACACTTGCAGACACACAGTCAAGAGAAAGGGAATGTGAGGTGCACTGCTACCTGTGGAGTAACAGCTGCCGGTGAGGGGAAAACGTATTTCATGTGGCTTTTCTCTTACTGGAACTTCTCTCCAACCTTCTACTGCTGTTGTATATTTTTTTCCCCAACGCTATTCATTGTGCTGCTTCTGTTGGGAGTATGAATCGCTAATCTTGCCGGGAGGGTGAAGCTCCCCTTCAGCATGGTGCAAAGGGATATGACTATCCAGTCAGGTAAAGTCCATTTGAGTATGCTGTGTTCTGCTTTCACGCCTTTGTGTCTGATGAACATAATTGAAAGTTACCTGTGAAGTAAGGTGAGCTTTGCTGGCTACAGGTGAGCTGTGAGCTGTTGAATGCATCAGTTAATGTTAAGTGTATTGACACTGCAGTCTCAAGTGTTGATACATTTGTTTGAATGAGACTGGCTGCTCTGCACTGATGGCTGCAAAAATGTGCTGTAGCATTTAGGGTTAGAAATAGAGCTGCATTTAATGGTTATATTCATTGTTGATTAATTTGTTGATTAAATGATTAGTTGTTTGTCAGAAAATGGTGAAAAATATTGAACAGTGTTTCCCAAAGTCCAAGATGATGTCCTCCAATGTCTCATTTTGCTCACAATGCAAAGATATTCAGTTTACTGTCATAAAGGAGTCAAGAAACCAGAAAATATTCATATTTAAGAAGCTGGAATTAGAGAATTTTGACTTTTTTAAAAAAAAAAACTACGCAGACTGATTAATCAATCATCAAAATAGTTGGCAGTTAATTTAATAACCGATTAATCATTGCAGCTGTACTCGTCGTTTATCACAGTTTTACTGGAAGCTTGCATAATGAGGTTGATTTTGACTGCAGCTACAATGTATTAATTCTATTAAAGAAAACATACGCTGCAAACTTCCAGATGTTACCAAATTGCTCAATGATATGGAGTCTGTTCACAATGAAAGCAGTTCTTTCAGAAGTCTGAGTTAGTGGTGAATGGAACAAACACTGTGTAGTGTAAATGTAGTTTTCAGGGTGTTACCACAGAGGGTCCTCAGAGCAAATTGAACAGGCAGGGCAGTGAGGCCAGGTTTTGGGGGGGCTCTCCTGAGCAAAACATGGTCGGGTTAGGGTGTTGAGAAGGTCGAAGGTGTGATTGGTGGACTTCCCCCCCCCCCCCACCCCCCAACTCAATCCAGCTGTCAGCTATCCGGCCGAAGCACCGCTGCTCCCCGAGGGCTGCCTCCAGGCCAGGTGCCAGGATCCAGTCATGGTTGGAGAGTTGGAGGTTAGCTGAGGGTGGAGGAACAAAGAGCACAGCCCGGGCTCACTGATGGAGACTAAGGGGGAAAAGTGGGTTAGAGGCGTCACAGGCTCTGCTCCAGATTTAAGTGGAGATGACCCACTCATTCCAGTCAGAACAGATTGTTCCAGATCATAACACGGACTACGGCTGCTACTGCCGAGACGGATTGTAAATGATAAATGCAATGAGACAGTGTTTTATCTGTGCCAGCACTGTCCTCAGTTTGAGTGGACGGGGATTTGTAATCATGTGCCTCTGTGGCACAAGATTCTGCAGATTCTGGTTCCAACCAAATGCCATAGCATTTGATTTCAGTAATTATTGCACCTACAACCTATATCAGGGGTCTGGGAAGAAATTAACTCTTATATGCATTGTGACTCTCTCTTGAGAGATTATTAATCGATGCTGAAAAGTCAGTAATCAGAAATCTAAAAACCCATTTCAAGATTTTTAGGCCAGGACTACAGCACCTACAGTACAGTGCAGCACTACAGTACTTCATTATGATGCTGCTTTTTCATATATTTTTCCTTTTTTCCCTAAACCAAGTAGTTTTGTTGCCTGAACCTAACCAAATTGCAACTTAAAACTGAAAATAATAATAAAAAAAAACACTACCATCAAATCTTAGTCTCTTGGGTCAGGACTTGAACACCTCTCCACAACAAGAAAATGGGCTTGTGCTTACAAGTCACCATACCTTGTTTAACTGCCATGTGCCTGTTTGTACCTGGGTGCAAATAGACACTCCGTTTAAAGTTTTTGCACCCTCATCTTGGTGTGAGCTACAGAATCACCTGAAGCTAAGATTATTTTGTCAGCAGGATACAGGACTGTTTGACCACCAAATTCATCCTGTTTGATGTAATTTGCTGTTTGTTTTTATGTGCGTTCCTAGTTTCTTTTATGTGAATTCATTTGATTGTTCTTTTATGTGGAATTTTTTATGCTGCTGTCTTGGCCAGAGCTCCATTGAAAAATCTCATTGGGAATATTCCTGGTAAAATAAAGGCTAAATAAAATACAAGCAGTGAGTGGGACAAATCAAACAAATTAGCTGTTGTTGTGGGAAGCTTACACTGAAAACCTGGAGACTCTTGCACAGGCAATGACTATGAATATGAGACCCTGACTAGAATACTGACATTTTTATTGATTGGTTTTATTTTCGTCACAGTGAAGAAACTGTCTTGACTGTTAAAGGAATATTGGTCTTTGAACAAGATACCAGTTTTGAACTACAGCTAGGTTGCCACGGTGAGTCAAGATGAACAAAAATGGAAGCATGGCTGGTCGTCTAAATGTGAGCAGAGACTGGGATTCATGTGGTTAAATGTTGGGTGAAGATCTGGTTAACTACAGCTTAAAATTCCATGAGTGAGGTTTGGGATTTGAATGACTTCATCATCCAGACTTGCAAGCATCAAGAGATAAAGATCATTCATCCCCACCCTTTCATAATGATAATAGATGGGCCGTAGCTTACACCACGATGTTGTGTCATTAGTGCTGGGCTTTCTGCTTGTCAGGCACCAGAAAACAATCACTTTTCCATTTGAAATTAAAAATACTAATGCGGTCTGATCCCACACAGACAGACGCTTTGCTGCAGGGTGACATTTAAGATACGATAGCGAGATATGTAGCCTGTCTGAGGCTAGCCTAGCCCAGCAGTGATTCAGGGAGGCTGATGGTACTGTTATGTAACAGATTGGGAGGCAGCCAGCAGCAGAGGCCCCACAGCACTCTGTCAGGCTGAGAGTAGGAGGGGAGCAGAGAGGGACGAATGAGAGAGAGAGAGAGAGAGAGAGACTGATGGATGGCAAGAAAGAGGAGGAATAAGTATGGAGAGCAGAGAAGAGAGTGAAGACATGTAAAATTAGAGAGTCAAGGAAAAATAAAACCATAAATATGTTCTGTTGAAGTGGACATGGGGAAGGAAGGGAGGAGGGGAGTTATGTTTCAGTCTAATCCAAACACACAGCTGCAGCAAACACAATCCAGCTGTGTGTCTCCTCGCCTCTCTGCCAGTGACTCTGTCAAGCATTAGATAATCTCCATGTTCCCAAGGCAATCAAAGACATAAGACATCAAAAAGAATAAACCAGTTTCAGGTTGGGCATGAAAAAGTAATGACATAAAATTATTATACCACATAATATTGCCATGACAACAGGAATACACATGTTGGGATACTGTTTTTACACCATAATTAGTGCATATATGCACTTTTTTTAAACATGGCTAAACCAGCTAAAAATAAGCAGTTGATGCTTTGTCTGTTGCTAGTTGACAAGTTGGGGGGTTGTCTGATGTGGATTGGAAAGCTGAGACTTCACTCATTTGTGCAGGACAGTTTTTAAAAGTCTCTGTGTGTTCAGCTCTCAGTACTTTTGTAGCTTGTAACTGAATCTCTGTGGTTTTAAGTTTAGTTTCTCTCCTGTGTCGTTTGTGTTTTCAAGTGTTCAGCTAACAGGAGTCATGTTAAGTTGTTACTGATAAAACCCAAGATTTCCTGATTTTGCTGCTTCATAATAAAAGCTTTTAGATAACACAATGATGGGGGACTTTTATTGTGAAGAATTTATAAGAAATAAAATGTTTTTCATTCTCAAATGCTCGACTAAAGGCGAACACTTCATTAGTAAACACACTCTTTTAAGCGGATGCAAACTCGTATGTGTATGAAAGGTTACTGAAGACAAAAGCCAGATGGTAATGGATATTCATGAGTTTGTTGTCCAGTGTAAACGGGGCTTTAAATTACCACACAAATCTCAGTTTTTCAGTCACATTGCGAAATAGGCTGAATCTAAACACCAAATGTCGTAGTTTTTGGTGAATGTAAACAGCTTTCAGCCTGATAAACATGCAGGCAGAAGCGTATTTATGCAACTGAGGCAAGTTTTGCGAGAGGTTTAAATCTTACATGTGTCCAGCACACCACGCACACACCCACAGACTGTGCATGACTCACCAGCACACACACACAATCAGACACACACACTCTTCGCAACTCATGTCACTGTCAGGACCTGGACATGCACTTGCATGCTTTGGTAGCCTTCCACTTTCACAGTGTGTCCTGACAGCACGGTATTTCAACAAGCACTAACACACTCACATCTTTGATTTGTTATCCAGTAAATTCCTGTTAGATAATGAGAAGTGAGACAGACTCGCTCAGATCTGTAGCCCAAAGCTAAAGAAAAGCGCTGTATCAGCTTCGTAAGGCTTCTCGTAGCAACAGGAACATGGTGCTTGCCTGCACACCCACAGGTACAAGCCCACTCATGTAGCTCAGAGATCTTTAAAGATACACACACACACACACACACACACACCTTACTGTGTATCATGCACCACTTCAAGACAGGCAGGGAGTGTGGGGCTGCTGAGCATGCAAACACTTGCATTCTTGGATATCATACTGCATATATTTAAAGGTCAATAAACACCTGTATGCTAGTTTGCAGAAATGTACCTATGTTGTGGTGCGTGGTTGGGGCACAGCTGCAGCACACTCACATATGCACATTTATAATGAGTGTTGTGGGTAGAAAAACTTAAAATTCATGCAGCATCTTGTGCAGACAACACGCTATGATCGAAATATGTTTAGTATTAAATGAGATTGATATACTGTTTTAAAATCATAGCAGTCATGTTAAATTGTATTGTATAATAGCACAGAAGGGGGTTATGGAAAAGTTACTTTTAATAAAGGGTGATTAAATACATAATAAATATAATATAATAAAGTTTTTTTTTTATTGTTAAATTCTCTCTCTCAATTTAGTAAATCTTTATTGTCCTAGCAGGCCTCAATGTTAATGTTTATTTACTTGCTCCACATGAATTAGCTGTTATCAAATAACAACAACAATAAGTGTCATGTCATTGTCATGTTTAATCTAATGCCATAATATCTAATATAATGTTAGAAAATAGTGAAAAATGTCCACCCCAGTTTTTCAGAGTCCAAGGTGATGTCTTTAAATGTCCTGTTATATCGGTCGAAAACCCAAAGATAATGATTTTGATAGGAATATAAATAGAGAAAAGTGGGAAATCTCCATATTTGAGAAGCTGAAAACAGCATTTTCTGCCATATCTCATGAAACGTTACTTGAACAATTCACTGAAAATCAAAATAGTTTAGCAGTTAAGTTCCTTTTTACCCTTACCTGAGATTTACAAGCCCAACTTGGCATTTTGGCAGGCAATCCATATTTTTGGTGCAGCATAAAAACCATAATACCAGAAGAATAAGATATGAGAAACATACCACGCATTTAACAATAACAGTGACATTAGCAACAACCCTTTTGAGTTAACACAGTGAAACGAATAAACAAGTGTAAAAAGAAGAATGTGCAAAGTGTATCTTCTAGTTGGTTTAGTTTGTGCCTCGTCTCCAACTCGTCTTGCTGTTGTGTTTCTGAATAATAGAACAGCCATTAGCCTGTGACTCACCTGCTAACACCAAGTGTGGAGCACTTAACGTTTGCTGATGAATGTAGCAGAGGTCACAATGAGCTGACGGGACTCTTGTTCTGTTGTTGGAGTGACTCAGATGCCAAGCCATGTGCAGACGAAAATTCACCGTCGATGATAGCATGAGGTGGAAGCAGTGTGGGCAATACCTTTTCAATGAGTATTTTATGGGGAACATTGTTAAGGATTCATGAATATTTAATGATTTGACAAGGTCAGGAGTAAAACCAGGTGGGCTGTCTTTCTCACACAAACAACAAACTTTGTCAACAGTAGTTTGCACCAACACTGTCATCAGATTCCAGTGAATAAGTGTTCAGCTCCTGTCTCATCAGTTTGTCACGCTCTTATTTTCTGAGATTATTTCCACCACTGTGTACCTGCTGTCAGACCAGATTGAAGAACACAGCTCTTCTGATGTCTGCTGGAAAGCCAAGACTCCGCTCATATGTGTGCAGGAAAACTGGGAGAAATACACTTTTCAAAGTCTCAGCTCTCAGTACTTTAGTAGCTTCTAACTCAATCTCTGTAGTTTAAAGTTTTAGTTTCTCTCCTGCGTAGCTGTTTGTACTTTCAGGTAACTGCTTTATTTTACCGTTTGATGTTTGCTTTCATTTGATAGGAGCCCTGTTAAGTTACTGCTTATGACAACCCAGCATTTGTTGATTTTGCTACTTCATAATAAAAGCTTTTAGATAACAAAAGATAGGAAGACTTTTATCGTGAAGGTTTTATAGGAATAAAACGTTATTTCACTGTCAGATGCTCGACCAAAGGCGAGCACTTCAGGAGTAAATACACACTTTTGAGCAGGTGCAAACTCTGCTGTCCTGCGCCGCTGCAGCAAGTGAAACAGACTCAAACCAAGCACCACATGGGTTTGAAAAAAAAGAAAAGAAGAGCTGCAGAAGTTAAAGATTGAGGCAACTAGCCTCCATTGCCTCTGCTCAAAAGGAGTGAAAATTATCGTGTCTGCCTGGGTGTGGTGTTTACATCGCTATCAATCAGAGCTGGAGCTGATAAATACCTGTGACCAGTAGAGAGTTATGTTATCCAGGAATGAATGCCGATTGTACTCTTTCCCACTGAAGACAACAGCCAGGTGTTAGTGTTTTTTTTTTTAATCCAGTGTCAAAGAGGGTGTAGTCACCTGATACCTCTTCAAAGTCCTCAGGAAACAGCAACTAGCTAATGACAGCTACGGCACAGTTAGTAGCAGTGTGTCAGTGACATCGATGTTACAAGAGAAAAGGTCCATTGTTGCAACATTCCCCTGATACTTAGATCTTGGTTCTAATGGCAACGTGCCATTCCAGAATGTAGTTATAGGTGGGTTTTTCTCTCCGTCTGACAGATAAATCTGTCAACTAGGACTCTCCTCACTGACTAACAGTTTAGTCAACTATTATATGGTATCCATAGCAGTTTTGTAGCTTGATGAAAGCAAGCCAACTTTAAAGTTTTGTATTTTTAGCATGGTTAAGGTGAGGACGGTGTGTCACTAAGGTAGGATAGGTTATCGGTCTGATGTATCAGACAGAGAAAGACAGATCTCTTTATCAGCAGTGAGCCAACTCTGCAAACAAACCATGAGTGTTTTTGGAAGCAGGGAGAGAGGAGAAGGGTATGTACAGTGTTTTGAAAAGTGAAGCTGGCCTGAAGTGAAAGATTATTGAGCAGATTTCTGTAAGATAAAAGATAAAAATAGAAACCTGCTTCCCCGTTAAAGGTCGGCGTCTAATAAAAACCCTGTCATTTTGGTAGCTGAAGCAAATTAACAGCCAGGCTTTTATTAGATGTTATATACAGCAACAGAAAGAGCAGAGGAGGGGAAGGCAGGAAGAACAGGCCCGTAAAACCTGAAGGAAAGCACTTGCAAGAACACACACATACAGTATTACAGACTCTCTCATACCCAGGCTCAGACAGCTTCTCTGTCCCTCACTCATATCATGTACACATGCTCTCACCCTCAATTCAACTTTGTATTTGTTGTCTTTATTTCTCTTTTCTCCCCTAATTGGCTTTCGGCTGCCTTTTCTTTGCTGCCAGTCTGCCCGGGGGTCTGTTGTTGTATGACTGAAATGGAAACCAGTCGTAAAGAAGAAAAGAAAGCAGTGTTTCCTCTGTAAGTAGGGCACGAGGTTAGGGGGTTCGTCACAATAAAAATGATTTTCAGATGTCCGAGTTATGTAACAGTCTGGTACAAAGCCGTCATCGCTGGTCAGGGAACACCCCTCTCCGGCTCTGGTTCTCTGTTTTTCCCTCTCTCTCAGCCTCTAGTCCTCTGAAAATCTAATTTGCGGAACACGACCTCAGCTCTCCTCTCCCCTCCCTCCCCCAGTCCTTCCTGGTTTACAGTGAAGGTTCATGTTACCAGATGCTAACAGCTGCCAGCTGGCCTATGCTGCTATTTTTCCTTCAACACTGGTGCTCTTATAGATGTTTCTCTCTCCTTCAACAGTATACAATTAGACCGTAGTGGGACTACTTTTTACTGACAAGATGTGAGATGTTGATGGGTCTTACAGAGGACTGGTCAATGGCTGCTCAATAAAGAACCTTTGGCCATGTAGAGAGCACTCTGTTCCTTTGTTCTGTAACTCTTCTCTTTCCCCACAGCAGAACTGACCACTTTTCATATGTCTTTAATTTCCTATAATGTTCTGTATATGGGTGTGCCTGTGTGCTGAAGGCTCACTTGGTATTGGGCTGCTTGGTTTTTAGCTCATTTCCCTCCTCTCATAGCTTACATAAGTAACATAAAGTAAAAAATAAAACTCTCTGCTTCAGCAAAGTTCTCTGTTGCATAAAATGAGTAAGACATTTAAACCTAAGACACCACGGTATTGGCAAAACATCAGTGCATCAAATGGAAAAATGTAATCTGGCCTGTACAGCATGGCAACACATTTGTAATAACAGACATACCGGTGGTCGAGGAGGATTAGAAATGTTTTAAAGAACAACTTGAGTCATCACTTCTTTCAGTTGTGATAACATTGTACTCACCAAAGTTATTTTTGAGACCTGTCAGCATGATGACATTGCTAAATATAGGTCCAATGAGCATGAACGGTCAGCTGATCACATAGAAGAGGACACTCACAGTTTTCCTGTACAATGAGGGATTAATAGTGACATTAAAAGTAAGATCTCAGGAGCTACTTTGGTGAGTTTCACGCACTGGCCCCACATCCCACCAAGCCTCTAAACTGGTGGACAAGAACATTTTTGGTGGCCCAAATGCAATGTTCCTGAAGGCCCTGCTTCCGATGGAGAAAGGAGTTAGACTTCTCAACTAGTTGAGGAAACTGGCAGAACACACAGCAGTTTATTACATCCTTTGATGTGTCATATTCTCGCCACCTAAACCCTTGCAACCATTCACTCATAGTCTGCCTTTTCTGTTTCTGGTTCTTCTGTAAGGATCATGTTCATAATTTGAGTAATCTCACTAAACCCAAGTTATAAAAATAGGACATTGGTTATAGTAAACTATAATTTTCCTTTAGTGACCTCTTAATATTAAGTGAGCTTTTTATGAATTCATGAGTTTTCCACCAAACTTTTTTTTGTACTTTAGCCATTGTACATTTTCCCCATGATGCATGTTTCTTACATATGGGACAAGAAGATATTGTAGTAGTTAATTAATCTGTACATTGCATAACCTGTTAACCCTGGCAGCTGAAAACAGAGTAAACCTGATTCTTCTTTGGAATGAAGCTGAAGTGCAGCTTTAGGTCAGATAGGGATCATACATCTGATATGCCAGAAGGACTTGTACAGTTGCTTAATCTGCTAACACAAGCATAGTTGCTTTACTAGCTTCTGGCGGTGAGTTCACCTCTCCCAGTGCAAACACAGGCTGAGAACAGTACAGGAGGTGATTAATACAGACTATAGTGCTGTTTGCATTACGGTTTTGTGCCAGACTCCACATCCTTTCCTTACGATTATGCACACAGCTGCCATGCAGGTACCATTCTCCTCAGCCTTGGTTGAGATATTATTGACTACATTCCTCTGGCTATGTCTCTTCGCAGTTCAGTGGATCAAAACTAAGAAATCCCGGGCCTGATGTCAGCATTGAGTCACAGCCAAATGCAAACAGTGCTGGTAAATTCCACTGCAGAATGGGGGGGGGGGGCAACCAGGAAGTCGGGGAAAAAAACACCTTCTGTTTCCCTGCTGGAATGTTAATGGCTGGTCTGACCTGTGATAGACTGGCGCATGGCAGGGCTGGTTTCTCAGCACGTCCGTTTTGTTTGGTTCATCTGTTGTATCCATCTGTCTTGCTGGTAAACCTGATTGTGACTAGAGGTTCACCAGTTGAAAACACACAATATGTAGGAAAAATACAGTAGAATAGACTATATGGCCAATCGCCGGTTGTCGGTGGCCAGTTAGAAAAATTTAACATAACACCCAACCCTTTACTGACGTAAAGGTACGCAAAGCAGAACAACTTAATCTTCTAACTTCTCCGGTGCAGTTGCTCACTGTTTAGGCCTTCATGACTGACCACTCTCATATTATGAGAGAGATGCTGCTGGTTTCCTAACATCTGCCAAGTTATAGATCTTACAGATATAAGAGGTGTGGAAATGTCTCAGTTCTAAGACACATCATGATGTGGAGGTGGAAGATTCTGCTTGGATGCAGTGACACAACATAATCAGGATATTACAGCCTACATAAAATTATAGTTTACTAACGTTAATTGTTGATTTTCTAGCCTCTGCTGGACAGTAAGTAAGTAAAGTCATGGTGTTACATTGCAACATCGACCATCTGTTCTCATTTTGGATTTTATGAACTTTTATGAGCATGAACAGTGAGTCCAGCTTATCAGCCAAGAATTTAGGAAGTGCTTTGAACTTTGCTGTCCAACCCTGAGAGAGGGAAAGAGAAACATATCTGCGGCGGCTTTCATAACTAAGGAGGTGAGGGGAATCACACAAATACGACGTGCAGCCTTTTACATAATAGACTTTTGTAGTCGATTTGTAGTGATTTTTGAAAGCACCTTCTAAATAAAAAGAGAGTGAAGATTTGTTTGTATTAATTGATGAAAAAGAAGCCATGCGTGGTAACATAGAAAACTGAGCATAGATACATTGCTGGAGGCCAGTGAAGATTCACACCTGTAATAGATACAGTATGGATCAGTGGTTAATGTTCCTTTAGCAAGTCGTCAAAATAGCCGCTGCCTGGTAAGTTTATTAACACAGATCAGGTTTTGACTATTAGAAGACAAATTTATTGGCCTGCAATATAATAAAGGACATAAAATGTTACTGTGCTGCCCATCAATCTGCCACAGCCCTGCAGAAACAGCAAGCAAAGAAGAGAAATGGATTGTGGTCTTACTTTAAACTGGATAGTGTTTTCTAAAAGGTCAGGAAGATTTTTGTCAGCTGGAGTCCAACATAAATCTAGAGAGTATGAGCATGTTTTTTTATGTCGAGTACTAACAGTTCATGGAAATCCTCGGTCAAATTGTTTCATAGCTCCAAATTTTCTTCACAGGCTCCTCATGCATGGTTCACCTGAATTCAGCTTGTCTGGTCTTGTTTGGTAGCGATGATTAGGGGAAGGTTTGCGGAAAGTACTAATTGTTGTGGGAAGGGTAATGGAATGTGGTGGCATAATTGTTTTGGCCAGGTCATGTCTGAAGGACGCAATCTCTATGCTAAGAGGGTCATGATATTCCACTGCCAGGGTGGAAAAATAAAAATATTTGGGCTGTAGTCACTTTATTTCCTTGACTTCAGCCATCTTTGAAGATAAAAAAAAAGCATAATTTGGGGTCACATTGTCCTGTTGGAGCATTTGTACTTTTGGCTTTTTAAGTGTGGGTATGGTGTTTGGGATGCCACAGTGAGTACTGGACAAACAGTGGCAGCTGTGAACAGATAAACTCAGTGCCATTTTATAAGAAAACAAACCAGTGTTTTTGCTGTTAATACTCCCAGTGGTCCAGGTTATGATGACCGACTGGAAGCTGTGGGGGAGTTTTCCGTTCATTTACACATCCACAGGAAGTCTCATAGTCGATGTTTCGGCAGGACCTTCATACAGTAATTATATCCTGCCTGCTTGCACTAAAAGCTGTTTTCTTTTTGTTTGATTCCCAGAAATGTTTTTCAGTGACAAATAAAGAAAGAGCCAGATAAGGATGTCCAAGGCCAAATAGTTTCACTGGAATGTTCCCGAAGCCAGAACCACGACAGCTAATTTCTCTTACTAAAGGTTAACGTCACCACACAGTATAATGGATGTGACTAAAATACTAAAATACACAAACAGCATGCAAAAGTGTCATGTAGTAGAAGCTCTGATATGCATTTTAAACACTGGCAACCGTCCTGGGAGGGAGGGCTTAATATTTCATAGGCTTTCTGCTGTGTTTAGCTTTGCTAGCGGCGTTTGTTGTTATGAGTGATGTCTCAAAAGCTATTTCATGGATTGCCATGGAAGTTTTTTTCCCCCCTCAGGATAAATTGTAGTAACTTAAGTGATTCCCTGACGTCTTGTCTGTTTGTCCACCATCAAATCAAAATTTACACTAGTCCAATACTTTGGTTTATGACCCAGTACCTTCTAGACTGACAACATCCCATCAGCTCCAGTTACATATTGTCTTTAGTGCTAATTAGGTTAATTTTAGCATTTTGGAGTCTGCTAGCATGGCTGCAGACTCCAAAGTCACATCAGTAGTTCCTAGGTACTCAGGTCCATTTCCAATCTGGTCCCTACGCACTAACGAGAACCGATGCTTTGGTACCAAGATGATGCAAAAGTGTGATGTTACTTGTTTTTTATAGTATAGACCTGTAGATGTGCACTACTATTCTGTTAAAAAAAATTGTTAAAATATAAAGAGGAAAAGAGGGAGAGAATGAGGAGCAAAAAAATAAATGACGTATCTGAGCAGAAATGACTTATGCAGCCAACTATGGGCTGCCCTGCCCTTTTTCGAATGGAACCAGGAACATTGGTCATGATGGATTTTGTAATTAAATAAATATTTATCCAAAAGATAATCTTATAGACAGCATTGACAAAGATGTAGATGTTTGATCAATGACATGGCACACACACTACATTCATGGCATAGTAAGCTTTTGAAAACTCTTTGGACACATTTTTTTTGGTGAACAGTTTTTGTTGTCAGTTTTTCATTTGCCGTTCTTAATCTGATGAGGTCTTTGGTTTTTTCCACACTCCCTGAAATTACATAACACAGGCAATTAAGTTCAATCAAATCTTTTTTTTTCTTTTTTTTTATATCTTAAGAACAAAAACTATGTACAGTTTTCATAATGGCATGTTCTTTCCAAAATGTCTATCAAATGTCTGTTTGAGGTAAAGCAACTTTTTACTTATCATTTGGAAACTGCACAGAATTAACTTTTGTAGTAATGTAGCATTTCCCCCATCCCAGACACAAGAGTGTGACTGAGAGGAGAGTGGTTTATAAGCCTGCATGAATGCAGACTTTGTGTTGCAGGTTTTTAAAACCCACTCCCACTTAAGGCTAACTGGTTTGTAATGATACTCTGTGGCGGAGCCTCCATACGAACGCGCAAACGGAGTGAGAGGGTGTTTCCTCACTTACGATGGTGTTTCCTCAGTTCCTGCTTTTAATGAGTGCTGTTCTTACTTTAGTGTTTCATTAATTACAAGGTCATTGCTTTGGGTGTGTTCGGGTGGGTGAGGTTATTGTTTTATTGTATGAAGCACTTTATGTTACACTTTGTTTGTAGGAAAAGTGCTATACAAATAAATAAAGTCTGATAAGGGTGTAGGAGCCAGGTTGGAAATCGGCCTCAGTCTACTGGTTCTATCGCTACGAACTCAGGTTCAGTCAAGTCATGGGAAAAAACATAACTGTGCTTCCCACACACTATGGCCTCTAAGCCCTAAAACCATAAAAAAAAACTTCTGCTTTACCCCGTCGGTCAAGGTAGCCATGACAATTATTAAACAACACAGCATTTATACGTTACTTATAAGCTGTAAATTCATGTCCTCCTGTGGCATTTATATTGCCATGGTAAGTAGAGCCCCACGTGTTTTGCTATGAAGAAAATACAAAATGAGTAACAAAATCAGAGTAGGTGAATGCAGTAGAAAAACTGAAGTACAATGTTAAAGGGTTCAGGGATTTCAAGCCATGAAGATGAAAATAAACAGACATGTTTGGCATGCTGTGTGTCAGTTTATGATGTGTGTGTCCCTGAGATTGGCTCAGCCCACACACCCTAATCCCAGTGTGCGCTGTCATCTCTGCGTTTCCTGCCCAGACTGTGAATCATAACAGCAGGTGGACTCTAATCACAGACTCAGAACAGACAGTTATTGTAGATATCAGCCAGGGTTTGTTCAAGGTGTCGCCTGTGTTTTCAGGTGCACTGCAGTCACCTGTGTGACACACACGAGAGGCATACTGCACCACTCAGCCATCATGTCACACAGTGTGCTGAGATTTCATATTTGATATTTATACTCACTCAGGCCTTTGTTTTATTAACAGGACAGATTCTCAGTGCTGGATGTATAGTGAGATGAAAGGTATGAACGCAGTGTATCTCCCTTTCTGACATGCCTCATAAAACATTGATTTAGACCAAGGAAATGTGGCTTAAAAGTTTGCGTGCATGTGTATTTGCAGGCCGAGATGTGTGTGCCTCAAAGTAACCTTACCCTGCGAGTGCACAGGTGATACCAAGCTGAATATAGCCCCCTTATGGCCAGCTGGCCTTGCTATTTAAAACAGAGTGGAGAGAGAAGGGGGGATGTGCGTCCTGGGACGGCGTTTACCATCAGCATTCTGCAGGAGCCACAGACTGTGTTGTGAAGTTTTGTGACAGGAGTAGGTAGGGCTGGGACGCTACACTTACCTCCTGATTCGATACTATCATATTACTTGCGTACTGATTCCATATGTATTGTGATTCTTAAGTACTGCAATTCAGTATTACAATTAATTGTGATTTTTGTTTGCTTTTTTAACTCTAGACCATGGGAAAATGATGAATCATACACTTCTAGAAACTATATCGTAATTCTTAGTCTTTCTGAGTTTTATTTCAACCACAGTGTTGCTATGCTGCATATAAAATTAGTAAATTACTTTTTGAAGTAAACTGCTTCATTTGACTGTTCCTGCTCAGCAAGCTAATGCCATATGAATAATAAAAAAAGTTGATGGACATAAGATAATAGATTTATATTACTGGATTTAGTATTTATTTATTTATTTTTTGAGATCTAAAAGCAGAAGTCTAGGAAAAATGATGAGCAAACATTCAATTCTAGCTTAGAACTATTATTCAAACTATTTATAAAAGATGCAAACATGAAAGCATACTGACTTGTTTCTGTTATGCACAAACATGTTTTTGCTTTGCTATAGCTCATTAAATTGCATTTTCTGTATGTCTGCTTTTCTTTTTTTGGACATTTGTGAGGCGGCTATATTATAAACATTAGTAGCTACAACCAGTTGGCTAGAGTGCCACTGATAGAAACGGCTGTATGTATATAGCATATGCTGACATTTACCAGCTAGACGCCTTCAGTACATGGATAACAAAACTGTATGCATTTTGGGATATTAGTTTAAGGACACCTTACTTTTGTAAGCGTAGAATTGTATTTTATTCTTTGCAAGCTCTCACAGGCCACATAAAATGAGGTGGCAGGTCAGATTTGGGAAAGAATGGGAAATCCCATTATGCATTAGCACTGAGCTAATGGAATAAGTGCTAGTTATTTATATACATAGAAAATCAATTCAGGAATTTTAAAATCAATTCAGGAATCACGAAAAATGAATCGCAGTACTTTTTTAAATTTTTACTCCCACCCCTAGTATTAGGATGCGTCAGCTGTGATTCTTGGGTCGCTCCAGACCCATAAAAGTCTCTTTTCTTCTCAAAACATATTTCATAGAGTGCTTGTCTTGAATGCGATGCCTTTCATCAAGGACAGACCGTTCAAGTCAGAGTTGCAGCAGTGATTGAGTATCAATCAATCACTCTAAAAGTGTGTGTGATTCATCCGAGTATCAGATTTACCCAAGCAACTTTGTCAAAGGTCGATTATGTCAGATGAGGTCATCACTGAAAACGGTCACTGCTGTTTCCACTTAACCAATAAAAACTGCTCATACAATGACTGAGTCACTGTTCTTGAGAGCTTGTGCAGTCTAGAAATTGTTCAAGAACAGATTGTCTCATTTGCGGTGCTGTGATTTTTTTTGTGTGTGTGTGTGTGTGTGTGTGTGTGTGTGTGTGTGTGTGTGTGTGTGTGTGTTTGATAGGGTAGGAAGGAGGTTCGTGTATGTGGCAGCCCCCCTCAGCCTGTAACAGTGAATGAATGGCAACAGCTGAGCAGGAGAACTTTATCGGCAGCACTCCCTGCTTGTGTGTGTGTGTGTGTGTGTGTGTGTGTGTGTGTTTGATAGGGTAGGAAGGAGGTTCGTGTATGTGGCAGCCCCCCTCAGCCTGTAACAGTGAATGAATGGCAACAGCTGAGCAGGAGAACTTTATCGGCAGCACTCCCTGCTTGTGTGTGTGTGTGTGTGTGTGTGTGTGTGTGTGTTTGTGTGTGTGTGTGTGTGTGTCTGAGATTCAGGCGGAGCTGCAACCAGAGCAGTCTCTCTGGATACTCTCTCCGACGAGCTCACTGCTGTCCTCTCTTCCTCCGCCACTGGCCTCTTTTTAGTTTCCTCCCCTCGGCTCTCTCGTTCTTTTCATCCGCGACTCACCCCGTGGATTTTTTTTCTCCCTCCCTCTGTCTCTCTGGGAAGCTCGCAAGAGCGGAGCAGCGCTGTCGTGACTCGCCGGCTGCCACTGCAAGGGAAGGAGAGAACAGGAGGAAGAAGAGAAGCTGAGACAGACCCATCGATTACTCTGATACAGAAAAGAAGCACAGGGGGAGAGCAGGCGAGGCAGTAGCAGCATTTTTCCTCCCATGTTTTTCGCTTAAAAGGAGATTTTCTTTGACTTGTATGGGAGTCTTCTGAAGCGGTTGACTCACGTCCTTCCCGTGGACAGAGAGGACAGCTAATTGAAGGGACAGCTGGGGCAGATTATACACATCCCTTCTTTACCCTCTTTTGCCAAAACTGCCAACAGTTGGGACTTGCGAGGAGGGCTACTTTTGAACTTCAATGTTTACCAGATAATTGATCTCCGTTCTGAATGATAATGCTGGACACCAACCATTGCCTGTCCTTTGAGCCCTCCCCCCCGGGCTCTCCCCCAATGGGAGAAGACATGGAGAAGGCAGGACTGACAATGGATCATGACAGACATGTCTATCACAGCCTGAAAGAAGGTGGGCGACCGGGAGCAGCACATAGTCAGTAGACACACAAGATATCTGATATGATTTGTGTTTATGTGACTCAGTCTGCAGGTTCATATCAGTAGTTTATGGTTCCATAGAAGTAGTTTATGTGGTGTAGCTAAAGATAAGCAAGTTGGTTCACCGGCCTGCACAGGAAGGAAGTCAAAGTGGTTATATGTTCTGTCTGATAAACCTGCTCAAACGAATAGACTAACCACCATGAGAAATGAAAAAAACTGTGAGGAAACTGCAGGTGTAAATAGCTGAGTCTATTATGTTAAAGTCACATAGCGTTTTACTTCAGTGTTTAAGGTGCCCTGTGGGGTTCTCCTGTAAATAAACAAATGTTTACATTCGGTGTTAATCGCCGAAACTTTTTGTGGGAATCCCTCTGGCCTAAAAAACCTGTTGATTGCATTTTCTTTCTCATAAAACATTTGCAAAGCTGTCTTTTTAAAAAATGTTGAAACCTTCATTATGCATCTATGTTTACTTGCAAGCTGTGTTGGCACCTTGCTGTATTTCTTGGTGTCTTACCACCATCTGTAGGTCAGTGAAATAGTGTGAAACCATTGGCAGGAATATGAATCTCATCACCTGTGGCACAATAACAAACAAACCACAGACCCACTCATGAAGCATTACTCTGCTACAAGTGCTCAGAAATTCCACAGGGTACCTTTAAGTGATGTGGGGGAAATATGTAGTAAATATAAAATCTGATTTGTAGCCAAACTGGAAGTTTCTGCTCTTATCTTTTTAGCTTGTAGTAGTCAGAGGTCGGAGTAGGTCAAAAACAAGTCTTGGGACTTGCCTGAGACTTGAAAGTCCCAACTTACTCTGGTGAGAATCAAGCAAGTCACGTCATTGAATATTGAATTAGGGCTGGATGATTTGGCTTATGAATAATACCTGGATAGTTTTTGGTTATTCAGCGACATATAATATTTCATATTATTTAAAATAATATATCAATAATTTTGACCAGATACCTCTATATCGTTATTGCCTTTCGCTGTAGATCATGCAGTGACAGATGAAGCTGGATGTTGTGGTGGTCGTGTCATTCATTTTTGAGCTGCCACCTTGCACACCGCCGTTTTCTTCTTACTGCTGTCATTGACAACATATTCACTGAATCCAAATTTTATTATTTTTGGACTCATGATAGCTGCCACGTGTGTTAGCGGCAAGTCAAGTCATGTGACTTGAGTTCCCCACCCCTGGTAGTAGTACAGTATTTGTATTTTAGGCTGTATAAAATGTGATGGTGTGAATACAGACACATTTGGAATGGTTTACAGTTCCATTTTGTCATTCTTTCACTTTTTTAAAACTAACATTGCAAGCAAGTTTGAGAGTCATGGATGATAGACTACAGACGAAACAAAACATTCCTATGAGGTTAAACTGATTGAAGATTGAGGGGGGGAGGAGAAAAGCGTGGGAAAGATTTTTTTAAAGTGTTAAAAAGATACATTATATAATAATTACTAGGGGATATGAAGGAGCAAAAAACTCAACAAAGTGCCATTCTCCAGATAGCAGATTACAGGTAATGATTACATTAATAATTACAGTAATCTATCAATAATGTAAGCTATAAGAACCGAGACATAATTAAGCAAAGTACTTGACAACTTTGCGTCCAATAAACACCCATCTTTTACACAAATAAATTGACTCAATCATAGCTATAGGACACAGAGACACAAGGTGGAAGGAATTTCTACAGTAGCAACAACAGCTGACGCTGTGACTGTGCATACATGACACTACAGCTGTCAGGTGAAAAGTCATTCCGGGTCTGCTTTTTGCTAACTGCATCATGTCTAGAGAAAGTGTGAGTGACAGGAGCTGCACAAAGCCACGAAAGCTTTGGGAATTTGACTCGTCTTGCTTGAACTTTAAGATCATTAGTATTCACTGCAGCCCTTCCTCTTGTCATCTGGCTCCCCAGCACAGTGCAGCAGTGCGAAAGCAGTGGGAGTGACTCCAAGGTGTGAGTGGCCTTAACCTTGTATTGTTCCTGCCCGCCACAGCCTCTTTCCATTCTCACCAATGTGTGAAACATTTGCTGTGGTCAGGCGCTGCATTCATCTCTCTCAATCAAACTGTGCTACTGTCCAAATGATGAGCTCATGCAGGAGAACATTCACAGGCTTTTTCAGATAGATTATTTCCAATGCCAATGCCAAGTGTAACGTTGCCGCGCAGCGTCTGTGAGGCTTGTTTGCAGTTGTTAGCTGGGTATGTGGCCTTGTGATCACGTCTGTTTCCGTCTTAATGTGCCCACTTCCTCACCCAGAGTGGGCGTGGAGCGCTCTGCCTTCATGCATGTGTGTTGCTATGGTCAGTTTGTGCAGGCTTAGCTGTGCCAAGCCTGGGGGGGTCTTTGGGGACAGTGACGAACTCAGACATGTTTAATCAGATCCAGTGACACATGAGCACAGCAAGATTAGCCTAGTTGGCCAAGAACTTGGCTTTACCACACTGACCTTCTTGCCTCTCTAACCTTAAACCTAACCCATGGCTCCCTCTTTCCCCACTACTTTTACATTATGAAGGGTCTTGTGCCGTGTACGTACATCAAATTCTCTTCAGTGTCTTACTACAAGTCTGGAAACTGCAGAAAATATTATTTTGTTGTCTCACTATTCAAACAACTACCATACAACTGCCATAAGTAGTATGCCATAGTTTAAAACTGTGACAATAGTTTTTGAATACTCTACTTGTCTAAGATGATTACATACTATTAAATCATTATAATCCACAAAAACATTATCAGTTGCAGTTGAAGATCATGATCATTGGTTATTTTGTTTTATTTTTTTTATTTTTTTTATCAGGTTAAGAGTATTAAAGGTATGCTGGTCATAGCTTAGCAATGGTAAAATTAGCTTACTTTTCTTTAGGACTGCAACTAACGACCAAAATTTATTTTTATAGTCAATTAATTGGTCGATTATTTTCTCAATTAATCGATTAGTTGTTTGGTCTATAAATTGTCAGAAAATTGTGAGAAATGTCCTCAGTGTTTCCCAAAGTCTCATCCTCAGATGTCTTGTTTTACCCATATAGGAGACTTTTTTTTTTCTTAAAAAAAATACTCAGAACTAGCTATATTGACCATGAAAACTGACTTCTCCTTTTTGTGGGGCTGTGCTAGCAGTGCTTACATGTACCAGGATGCATTGCGTACATCATGTTGTTGTGTATCACCACCCAAGCCTATAGCTATTACAGTAATTGTCAAAACATAATAGTATTAGGTGACAAAAATAGTCATCTAGCACACCCCTTGGCTACCCAGACACAGAAACTAAAAATCCAAGCTGAAATAACCCGTAGTTCTACCTTGACACCAATGACATTACTATGACATCACTGGATGCAGGAAGAACAACTGCTTTGCAGCTGGCACACACTGAGGAATTAATTCATTCATTTGACTACATTTACCATCGTCACTGACTGGGCATCCACATGAAAAGTGAAAAGTCTTTAAGATTACTTGACAGTTAAAATGACATTAAGATGCAGCCCTACACCTTTAGATACTGAATTTAAAAAAATGAAGGCGTGAGGATGTAATTCTGAAACTGTAGCAGGTCTTGCAGTGGTTGAAGCCGTCCTGTTAACCAAAAGATCACAGGCTCAAGTGTTTTTGAGAAAACCCAGCAGACAGTCACTCACCATTGTTTCCTGTGCTTCATCTAAAAGCTGTAAAGCTGTGCTGTCTTTCTATCTCTCTCCCTCTGTGTTCCTGCGCTCGAACTTTTTATGACTGCGGAGGCCAGTTTTGGCTGTGGCCTAGTATCCCAATAAAACTGCCCTGCCTTTTCATCCTTTTCTTAAATTAACCAAAATGGCCCTCAAACCTGATTTAGAGGAAGGCATTGTCGTATTTAATGATCGTCATTTCAAATACCAATCTGTTAAAATTTAGCAAATCATCAGCATCACTACTGGCTATGTTTACGCGCACATGTGAAACATTACTGTGGAAAATCATGTGAAGGCAGGACATCAGAGAACGTGTTTATATGCACTGCAATAACCTGTTTATATTAAAACACAAGCTTACATGCAGCTGGACAGTATCATATCATGTTTGTCTTCAGCCCTCTGCCACACTCATTATTTTTACTGTGTGTATATTTATGAATTTAACAGGATAGTTCACTGTGCTGTGGAAACTTTAGATATATTTATTTCAGTTTCAGTTCTAGTCTGCTTACTTCCTTAGTTTGGATACAGTTGCTACAGTAATGATCTTTATTTCATCCATCCACACTGCTGCCACTGCGATGCTTCCTCTGTCTGAAGTCTAATATCCTGCAAATGTATTTCTCAATTTTTAAAGACAGTTCACCCCAAAATCAAAAATACATATTTTTGCTCGCATGGAGATGTGAGCTGTAAAGATGTCTGCCTTCTGTCAAATATAATGTGACTAGATGACACTCAGTTGCTCAAGGTAATGCACAGACCTTGTTGTTAGCAGTTTGGTGTAGGAACTATTTTCTTTCTACTGAACTGCACCGTGCAGAAGGAAACGTGCATCTACTCATGGACAAGAGGTTACAGCTCAGTCAAGGAAGATGCCATTAATGTTCACATCCCATGCTGCCACAAGCATGAGCCTCTCCTCCATGAGCAGATACACACTTCCTTCTGTGTGGTGAGAAAAAAGTCCCTACATGAAACCGCTAACAAGCCATGTGCCATTTAGTAATGTGATATTGGAAAGAAGGTAGAGATCTCTATGGCCGATATCTCCAAAGCTCGCCCCCAAAATCTAGACAGATAAATTACACTACTGGAAAAATATGTATATTTGATTTTGGGTTAAACCCTAAAAGCTAAAACTTAAGCTCATTTAAGGAATTCCAGTTTCTTGTTTACAAAACATTTGCAAATAGCTGATACATTAACTATCAGTACAAACCAGTTATTTACTTGTCTGACATCAATGCAGAGCTGACTTTGTGGTTATTGTTATGTTATTTGTAGATATGGTGTTGTTATTACTTCACCATCATATGATTGTTGGTTTCTCCACATCAGCCTACAGTTTCAACACCACTGCAGCTTTTCACACTTAACATCTTCACAAGCATGTGAAGTGTTGCTGTGAGACTTCTGCATTTCTTTTTCAAACAAGTGAGAAAATGGGTTTAAAAATGTCTGAGTCATTTTTAAGTCTCGTAACTTGCTAACATCTTTACTCAACTGTTCACTTGGTTGACAAACCGGTTATAATGACCATTACAAACCACTGGATTAAACGGCTAATGCAATAACTATGTGTTCACTTTCTGCTGGAGATGAGGGATGACGAGAGGACTGAGAATGAGAGCGCAGGAGAGAATAAATAAGTGAACTGGAGTGTCCTGTCTGTTTGAGATGTGAGACTGGGATAGAAGTAAAGTGTAAGATTCTCTTTCCCAGAATAACCTCTCCCTGGAAGTGCCAAGTGGCTCGGCATCTTATCCTTCACTCTGCCATGGCACGGTCAGTGTGTGTCTGTGTGTTTTCATATCTGCGTGTGCGGGTTCAGGCAACATGTGAGTCTCCTAAGTGTTAGCCCTTGTGTTTGGCACTGAGGGAAAATGAATCTCTTAGCTGATGCATTCATGCAGCATATACATGAACGTGCTGGGCTGTGTTTAGTTCTGTGTGTTTACGCCACAGACTGGGAACTGACATGTTATTGCTTCCAAAGGGGAGTCTCTGCACTCTTAGAAATTAGGGTTTCAAAAGCATTCTTCCTGAAGGGCTGAGGTTCTACTCAGAACTAGTTTGCTTCTGAACCTTTTTTTTTTTTAAGAGGAAGAAGAAGAAGAAGAAGTAACAGTCTCTCAGGGGTTCTTTGTAAGGGTTATATTAAGAACCCTTGCTATCCAAAGGATGGATCGTAAAAGAGGTTTCCTCAATGTAAATATTTATTACTGATTACTAAATTGTTAAAATGATGGATGATGATTAGTAGCACCCAGGTTCCAAGAATCTTGAATGGAACAGGTTCAAGAACCACAGCTTATTTGGTGGAAAAGAGATAAAAGAGAATTCTGGGTGGAACCATTACACTATAGAAGGCTTCTCTGTAGACTCTCTCATGAGGGGGTTCTGGGTGGAACCCTTTACAGAATGATATAAGCTAGGTATAAACCTTTATGTTGGGTTTTAGGTAGAACTCTGAAAGGGTTCCAAGTGCAGCCTTTATAAAAGGTTCTGCCAGGAACCTAATAGAGTTCTTCTATGGGGACAAGCCAAAGAAGCCTCTACGGTTCTAGTCAATACTTTTATTTCTAAGAGTGTTGTGTCAATCCCATCCCTCAAGATGTACAGTGTACACTCTCGTAAATATAACAGAGGAGACCTGGGATCACCAGCGAGGGTTTGGAGCCAAAGAATGACCTTTAGCTGTATACGCTCTGACGTGGATTCATGGTATTCGCTCTGTTTCTTGTCCAGGCCTGGATTGTTTGTCATAACAGAGGCCTAATGCAGCAGCAGCTATGCACAGCCGCTAACTGGTTAGCTCGCCTGCAAGGCACCAATGATGTCACTTTCGTTAGTGGGAAGGAACAGGTGCTGCTTGTGTAGCAGACACAACCCCGGCCAGAAATGCTTGGGAAGCCTCCGTGGTGTGTTACACTTCGCACACATGCGCACACACGCCTGCAACAGGGACAGCTGGTACATATAAAACAAGAGTCTCAGCTGAGTGGAGCTCAGCTGAATGTCTGTCGGTGAAAATAGCATTTGGTCTGATAACGTATAACTTATTTTCTTCCTCTGATTTGATCGAACTCTGTAAACTTAAACCCAAGTCGAGCGGTAAGCGTGTGATGAAAATGGAAACAGGCTGTTGCCAAGACAAGAAGCACAGAGGAGGTTTAGTGCAGTATCAGTTACTTATCGACCTCAGAAAAAGCATCATACCACAAACAAGTGTCTGCTGTGTAAGGCTGTCACTTTGATACTTTTCCATACCACATAAAATGAAACATTATCTGTTAATTATAGTATCGAAAGTACTGAAGCTAAAAAAAATTATCTAAGTGCTCATTGAAGACCTCAGTTTAGTTCAGTCTTCATTGTCCTACCTGAAATTTGTCTTGCAGGAAAGGCCTACAGTGTTCAGTGACTTCTTCTGCCTCAGCACCGTGTACAGGTTGTTAAATTTTTAAAAAAGGAAAAAGTTTTGTGTGTCATGTATCTTTTTTTATACTAGTAATTGTATTGAAATTTGAAATTATGGTACTGTGACAACTCTACTGCAGTGACAACCCTGTAGCTGTTCTTTGCAGTTTTGCCATGGTCGCTGATGTATTAAGTTAGTTGTCTTTGTGACTGACTGAAGAGTTCAGCCCACTTCCCTAACTGCTCACTGTGTTGTAGTGAAACTGATTCTGCACCAAATGATGAAATACAATGCCCTTGCATTATCCTGCAGCAGCTGGTCATATTGTATAGTTCTTCCTCTTGTTTCCAATTCCAATTATGAGAATGAGAACTAATACGCTTTAAGCCCAAGAGTTGGGTCGAGTCAAGTCAGCTTTATTTGTATAGCACATTTCGTACAACAGGTGTAGGCTTCAAAATAAAAGCAAAAATACATCATATATGACAAAAACATTTAAATATACACAAAACAAGAAAGCATTAGTACAAAACATGTAAGATGACATTAAAAACATGCAAACTATTAATCCCAGGGGTGCAAGAAATTATTGATACGCTTGAGTATTGCAATATTATGTTTTGTGATCTGTATCAATTCTCAAAAACAGTGTTGTTATCAGTCTTTACTGCCCTGACTGCATAAAAAAGTAAATAAAAGATTTTAACTTAGATTTTATGCATGTTGTGTTCTTAATATTATGACAGTTTTCCTAAAAT
Source organism: Lutjanus erythropterus (assembly GCF_056507025.1). NCBI lineage: Eukaryota > Metazoa > Chordata > Actinopteri > Lutjaniformes > Lutjanidae > Lutjanus > Lutjanus erythropterus. The sequence goes on along the minus strand of NC_139333.1, from coordinate 6,563,997 downwards.
TAGATTAAGAAAATAGCGATGCATCACCCAAGTATTACAGTATATTACATTATATTGTAAAGCTGCAACAGTTAATCAACTATTAAATTAATCTGCAACTATTTTGTTTGTTTGATAATTGATTCATTGTTTTAAGTTATCTCTTAAGAAAATATGTCCAAATTCTCCAATTTCAATATCCCAAATGTGACTATTTTCTGATTTCTTTAGCCCTCTTTGACAGCAGACTGATTATCTTTGGGTTGTGGACAGAACAAGACATTTGAGGACGTCATCTTGGGCCCTGGGAAACACTGATCAACATTTTTCACCATTTTCTGACATTTTACAGACCAAACAACCTTGATTAATTGAGACAATGATCAACAGAATAATCAATGATGAAAGTAACTGTTAGTTGTAACCCTAGTGTTCAAAGAGCATGTTAAAAATGTTGGAAGATGCTAAGCCATTCATTGATTTTAAAAGCAATAAGAAGTATTTAAATAACAGTGCTTTGTTTTACTGGCAGCCAGTGAAGAGAAGATGAACTAGAAGTGAAATGTTCAAACCTTTTGGTTTTTCTTACTACTCTGGCTGACGCATTCTGAATTATTTAACGTCTGCTTTGTCAGTCATACCTTAAATTTGAATTAAAAAGGTGCCACGATTAGAACGACTCGGTTTATAGTGCACAGCAACTGAAATTGTTTCTAAACAGAAAGGTCACACGTGGTCCAACTCCTTTTGTCCAGTGCTGTGTTCCTTAAAACTCTCTAGCCCAGCCTCTGCGTTATGTAACAAGCGCTTCCTGTTTTGAAATGACGCCGCAATCAGCTCATATTTTTTTCCCTCCTCAAACCAAGTATTGTTTCGGTCTGCACTCTTTAATTTTTCTTTTTTTTTTCCCTGTGCTGGTTTCTGTCATCTTTTCTGCTGTGCTTGCTCTATCTCCCCTACTGATTCTCTGATTAATGCTGACTGTTTTTTTCACACACACATCTGCGCACACTTAGTTCACAGAAAGGAAAAAACCCAGAAACAGGAAGTGTGTAGTAGGCTGCTCACGCCCTCCTTGTACCCGCCTCCTTTGTACCTTAAAAAAAAAAAGCACAAAAGAAGAAGGGGGAAATTGGAGGATGAACTTGGTACTCATATCAGCCCAAATGCTTCTGTGTTGGTGTGCGTGGTCATTTATCTAAACGTGGTGGATGGATTGCTGATCAGTGGACAGTAAAGGACCATAAGGAAGCTTTGAGAGCTCAGGCGCTGCAGTTTCTCATCCTCACCGGCCGTCACTGACACTCTTCTTTCCTCTGTCTCCATGCAGTCCTCCAGCTCAAACTCCAGCAGAGACGCACACGAGAGGAACTGGTCAGCCAAGGGATCATGCCACGTAAGTCTCAGTCTCTAAAATTCTCACTTCAAACTGTATTCTGCAAACTCACGAACTGTATCGTCACTGTGGTTAGTTCCATTTTAAAGCTACAACAAGGAACATTCGTATTTTGTTGATTCTGGAGGCCCCGGTGGTCAGAAGCTGTAGTGTTTCCACCATAATATCCACAAAACATACTGTCAAAAATAAAATCATTTACTATTCATTGTAACTTTGTCAGGGAAAGTGTAAAAACAGGCTCATTTCATCTGATTTCAAGGAGAATCTGATGGCAGCCATTAAGAACAACCATACAGAAATCTACTCGCTGATGGTCTGATTAACTTTTGTAGGTCATATAGAGGCATCACTAATAAATTGAGACGGTTTCATGATCAGTTAAAATCTCCTTGTAGTAGCTTTGACATACACACACGGTATACTATTGTAACATCTACAACCTATGATGCACATGCTTTACACAAACTACAGACAACTACAGCGGTGTGTTTGTGCCTTTGAACCGAGGGGCAATGAGTTAACCCTTTCCTGATACTACAGCATCAGACAGCATATCAGACCCTGTCCGAAAATTAACCGGCTTGTTACCTAATACAGATGCTGAGCTAAATGTGTTTGGTCAATTGATTCACAAGCTAAATGGGACATGTGCTATTAAATATCTGACTGTCTACTACAGAGGATATGTTGTATCTTTCTCTGCATGTGTTTGATATCAGAATATCTTCCTGTAACACAATAGGTTTCTTTGAAAATGCTGGTTCTTATCTGCATGCTTTATCGGCAGAAGTGTGCGTTCTGCCTGTGTCATATTCAGTGGTGTCTGTGCAACCACTCTGTGTTATCAAATAGGGCAGCTTCCTCTTCTTCTGTATCCACTTCCTGTTTCACAGTTCCGCACATCACAAGAGGCGGAGATATATTTTTTGAATTTTCCTCTGTTTCTGTGTAGACATGGCTGTACACAGAAAGTGCTAGTTTTTTTTTTCAAGAAGGCTCTTTGTTAAAAGAAAAAAAAAGAAGTAACTTCGGCATTCAGCCTCATACACTACAAATTGCAGTTAATCTTCTATGAAAGGTGATGTTAGGTGTTAGGTGTTACTAAAGATGCATTGAATATTCTAGGTGAGTCCCAATACGGGGAGATGCAGTTGTCCAAAGTGAAAAAATGAGAATGAAAAATTGCTTAGTTTGTTTAGATATCGGCCATGGAGATGTCTGCCTTCTCGTGAATATAGAGCTGCAACAGTTGAGTAAAACATGTCAAAATGTGAATGTTTCGTGGTTTATTTACTCCTCTCTGACGGTAGACTGAATGTCTTTTAGTTGTGGACAAAACGAAAAACAATTTACTCACATTTTATGATCCAAACAGCTAAACATTTAATCTAGAAAATAATCGAGATATTAAGCAATGTCGAAAATAATTCTTTGTTGCAGCCCTACTTGAATTATATGGAACCAGATGGCGGTCTGCTTGTGATGCTCAAAGTACCAGAAAAATACATCGGGAAAAATTCAACAGCAGCGTCTCTTTCTAGAAATCATGACGCAGTTACTCAAGACAGACCTTTTCGTAAGCATTTTCATAGGAACCACTTTCTTTCTAGTTCGTAGAAACAAGTTCCATCTAGTTCCATTACATTTGAGAGAAGGCAGACATCTCGATGGACAATAGAGGTGAAGAGAAAAATATGTATTTTTGATCTTGGCTTGAACTGCCCCTTTAAAAATAGGACTATTTTCAGCTGTTGTCTTTTACCATTTCTGATGGTTAGAGGTATTATGCAACCTTTGATGAATTTGGCAGCACAGCAGTCCACTAAAAATGCACTTAAATTAGCAAATTTGGCTCACTTGCATTAAAAGGACTTAGGCATGAAAGAATGCACTGGAGTGGTCACATTTGACCATTTAGTAGTTGCAGTAAATCTGCCTGTGTCCTCCTTATGCAACAGGCCTCATGCCAGACTGTTGAATTGGGATCAGCATGTACTGGCATGTACATGTACTGCTAGTCTGTGAGGATACAAAGAGGCAAGACACTTAAAGAGGGAGGAAGAGAAGGCATGGCTTTATAAGACATTCATCAAAGATTGTGTTTTGCTCTCTCTCAAGGTGATGTTTTCCTCAAACACAGTATTCTCACAGAGCTGTTATTTTGACTGTTGCCTCGAGACGCAGTGAGGTAGAGAAAAGGCTGTTCAGCTGTCAAGGCCTCTGCTGAAGTATAGGACAGTAAAGATCATACAAACCGCTAAAAGAGCAAGGAGGGAGCAGCATCATTTATTGACTTTTCAGTCGAATCATATCATGAGGATACAAGCTATTTTGTTAACCTTTAGACCAAACTCTGTTGTGCTAATGAATAATTTTTAACTAAAAATCGAAGTTTTTGTTTTACAGTTGGAACAGTTGATTTTGTTGTAGATCATCATGTAAAATATTCTCAATAATATTGTAATATAATAATATTGTCTTGCCGTAGACTAGACAGTGAGTGCTGGGAACTGATGTAGGGTCAGTTTGTGCTGTGCTGTCAAGTCCTCACACTGATTTTACAGCTGGAGGTGGTGTGAATGAGTAATTTTCCACCCTCCCTTACTCAGTAACCACCGCCTAGCTGTCCTTGAGCAAGGCACTTGACCTCCCACCTAGGGCTGTGGATTTTTTTCTGACAGCAATGACAAGGCAACATATTCCTATACGATGGCGGTTTACTCTAAATAATTTCAATTTATTGGGCTTTATTGAAGCATATTGTCATAAGTGTAGCGTAGCTCCTTTAAGCGAGTGAAAGCGAGCAGCAGATTGAGAGTGACGCTGATACCCATAGCAGAGCAGTAAGCTGTTGGTCTGGCAGTAAATGTACAGTACAGGTTAGAGTGTGTCAGTTAATAAACTCTACAGCTTCTCAAGACCAAGAAAGGCTCGTCTGTTGTTTCCTAAGAGCTCCAAAAGCGACAGGGCTCTAACTGAATTAAACTGAGCAGTAAAGCCTAAAGTTAAGCTAATGCTAAAGCCCATCAGCTCTGGTGAAATTGTATCCTTGTCAGAAGTTTTGTAGTCCAGCCTTGAACTGCAGTATCTTTTTTTGGAGATGTGGTAAAACAAATCCGTTATAAATCCAACACTGAATGTCTTCTGTAGTTATGTACCATTTAAATGTGAAACAGACTCCTGTGCTCCTGTGACTTGAGGTCAGTCATGTTTTGTAGTATTTCAACAAAACTGTGTGTCTGAGCTGCTGGTTGATAAATTTGATAGCTTGAAAGCTAAACATTGAACTACAATCAGCTTCTGAAATGTTCCATGCAGATTGAAGGGTCTTTGTCAGGGTTGGAAGAGTTTTGTTGGTTTTGGGATGAAGCTCTGAGCAGGATCAGGTCAAGTTCCCACTGTACAGTTGTTGAATGAGTTAATAATTTTGAGAAACTTGGCTAATCACTCCATTTCTTCTTCTTCTGTTATCTACTGTTGCCGTATAGACAGATACAGAACACAGGTGTTGATTTCATTGTCTCTGCTGATTGCGCAAGTTTAATAAAATGATCGATCTGGCAGTCATGAAGCTTCAAAGCTTCTACTGATACCTTGATAATCAACGTCCAGATTCTCCAAGTCTTTTAAATGCTTTGGGGTTTTTTGGTATCAACCAATAGCCAGAAAAGTTCATTTCTTTGTCCTCTCCTCATCTAGACACATGGAGGATGTGATCATGTAATACAAAAGAAAAGGATAAATACTAATTTAAAAATGCCTGAATTAAATGCCCTAATGCTCCTTTCAATATTAAGTAATTCACCCACATTTCTTTTAAGTATTCTATGTTTATTTCTGATATTTTATATTGTCTGCGTGACATATTTCCCACTTGTCATTTTGGCTATTTATATTTTCATCTGCCCGACAGCTACACACCAGCATACCAGCATATGTCAGTTCACATAAAGCCTGAGCAAAAGACTGATAAAGAGCAACAAACGGAGCTCCTTTGGTGTTTAATTGGCCACAAAATCTGCACACAAAAACCAAACACATGCATCTGACACAAGCACACAGACAAGCATCCTCGCAAGGGAGCATTTCAGTGATAGGTTGTGTTGTCTTCTCACTGAAGCTTTGACGCCCCCAAAGTGGTATTCAGCACAGCCTTAGAAAATGGAATTATTATGAGGTATTATGAGATGAGATTAATTTACATGAGCGTTTAAGAAAGTCTCAGTTTCCCTCCCACAAAATAACATTAGAAAATGTCAGATGATGAGGCAAATGGTTTCTAATTGATCTACTTTATCTGCGAACTCGCTTTTTCACTAGCATCACGAGCAGGAAATATTTCCTTCACTCAGTTTCAGTGGGTGAGAGTGACAGGATTAGCCCAGCAGTTGTCTGTTTTGTTGTGATCCTTGACCGGTGGTTACATCACAACTCGGTATGTAGGTCTTCTTCTATGAACATCGGGGGTTGTGACATCAGGAATGCGTCCCACCCCCCACCCTCTCCCGGTCATCTGTGTGGCACACATATAGCCAACACCCTGCTGTAGTGCAGTGTTCACACTCCCACACCTATAGCAGGGATTTCACCAGCTCTTGACCAATCAGAGGGGTTGCATCATCGTAACTGCCACCGTCCTCCCCATATCCTTCCCCAAACACCATGAACATGTTGTGCCTTTTTAGCTTTTCAAAGTCTGAGCTTGTCATTTGAAATTTGGATGTTCTTAAAAAATGTTATGAATCTTTATTCAGTTTGGTTCGTTACAATATTAAAATCAAAACTGTCTTCTTGACCAGATGCGGTGATGGGACCAAACTGTGTTACATACAATTTAATTCCTTAGAATTTATGAAAAAGCATGTGTCTGTCTGTATGTGTGTGTGTAAATATATATATATATATATATATATATACATGTACATATATATATATATATATAATACACACAATTCAAAGTTGAATTTGTAGTTTTTGCACAATCAAGGTTGTAACTGTCTTACAGGAAATATAAAAGTGTGTGTTTCTACACACACACACCCACCACATACATATTCACACCCCCACCCACTGGGTATATTACACACAGTCATGGCTGAGTGCGGTGATGAATGTTGACGTTCTTTCTGTGCTGCAGTGTATCCATCAGTCCACACCCTCTTCTGTCTTTATAAAGATCCACTCCAGACTGCTGGTCATCAAGAATTGATGTCCTCCAGACTCTCGGCCACTGTCCGTCTCTCAGACAGACAGTCGGCCCCTGAAACAGTTGAGGCAGTCTGCTGTCTCCAAATCTCAGCAGAGATATATCAGTGGACATCAGCAGAGTTATAACCATAAAACCATGCATGAGAATTTGCCATGCGGAAAGGTTTTGCTAGATTGAACAGGTTATGCCTGGTCACACTAGATGACTTTCAAAGTTGTATTTTGAATTTGGCATGCTTTGCACACTATATGAGCAATAGGGAATCACACATTCCAAGATCTTTCATCTGCTCTTCAAACTACATTTTGTCATGAAAAAAGACTCAAGAAGTGACATTAAATTTGCAATACTGAAGCATCAGTGTGCAGCATGTTACTGTTGTAGCTGGAGGTGGAGCAACTACTACTACTACTTTATAACTACTTTTTGCTAATTTTTTTTCTATATGTGGGCTTTTGTGGCTGCTGCTCTGGTGCCCTTCAATCTCCTTTTTTTTTCTTTCTTTCATGGCTCTGGTCGCACACAGTGTTTTATTTGTTCAATCTCATCATCTCTGTATTTTTTTAATAGATAAAACACAAAACTTGATTATTCAGTTATGTATAATAATAATATTCAAAAACAAGGATGAGCTCAAAACAAGCAGTGCACTTTATTAGAATCTTATAAAGGGTACCAGATATTAAACCTGCTTGATATCTTTTGAGCATCTGTCAGGCATCAGCATCTTTGAAACTGGAGAAATAGGAGATAAGAAGTATCGCAAATTATGCACAATATACCACAATATATAAAAAATAATTTAATATAAATATATACAAATAATAAGTATGTAAATATGTGCCTCATTCTACAGCATAAAACAACAATATATAATAAAAAAAACAATTTGTGCACAACACAACACCAGAGAGAATAGAATAACTAATTAGCTATAAAAATGTGTATGCTGAAGAGGCTTTTGTCACCAATGGAAAATCGGGGCTAAATCCTGTAGTGTGAGCTTGACTTTATGTATTAGAGGTTTGAAATTCAACCAAACTTCGATTTGTGCCCTTTTTTTGTGACCATTTGTCAAGAGAAAAGAAAAGGAAAAAAAAACAAACAAACATGTGGGATGGATCCCTCACATCCTACCCATCCTAGACCTTGGGGGACATGGAGAACAATTATGTTGAGGATTTTCTGATACTGACAGCTTGTTTCCAGTGTGGTATTTTATCTGTTTTTGCCTGGTGCATGTTGGCAGCCCAGTGTTCGATACTTGCTATGAAGTCAAAAAGCCATCTTTATGTATTGACAGGATGCGCAGCTTTCCATCTACAAGTTGTTAGCCACTTTGTCAGGTGATTAGTGCCTGTTGTTGTGTGTAACACTGAGTGACGGAAAAAGCTGCAAAAATTCCACACGTATCTTCATAACTGAAAAACTGTACGGAACCGAGTTCTCAAAAGGGAGTATAGTTACCACTGGGCTTATGAAACTGCTGAATAAAAGGTTTGGGAAAGCTCTGGTTGTGGTTACAGTCATGTGGTTCTATGAGGTTTGACTGCTATTTGCTCCTTTAAAACCTGACTTACCCTAAGTTTAACCACCACCACTGACTACAATATGTCTGTAGCTGCGTTAATGATAACATGACTTGGATCAGCTTAGTTACAGGCCAAAAAAACCAACTGCAGCTGCAGTTTTCTTAGTGATAACTGTGGCGGCTCTCACTGCAGAGAAATGGTGCTCTATGCGTGCACACACAGCACGCTGCAGTGGCCCGTCAGCCTCCTGAGCTGTCACCAGAGTCAGTGTGCGGTTCACAACAGCACTCCTGACCTTCTCATCCTGCAGCCACTTCTGCTTTGAGTCTGTCTTCCTCTATAGCTGATTCTGTTCTCACGTTGTCACTCTGCTAAAAGGAGCATCACGACTCATATCAGAGTCTGTGTGTGTGAGCTGCATTCTCATCCCTCTTTCTCTCTTTTTATGTTCCCGCCTCCATCCATCTCTCTGTGCAGCACTGAAGAGCCCGGCAGCCTTTCACGAACAGCGGAGGAGTCTGGAGCGAGCAAGGGTGAGCGTCTTAAAGTACAGTGATGATTTTTTTTTTTTTTTTCCTTGCCCTCAGTCGAATTGCTTTGTTGAAGCTACGCAGGGTGAAATGTTTACAGTATTAATAAACCGCATAGATCACAAAGCACTTTATGAAATTGAATTTTACTGTTAGGATAGGGACTTATATGCTGACAGGAAATAATAAATCGAACCTTTAGGTGCCACATAAATAGTCGTTCTCTTCAGGGAAGGAGCTGCACAAACCAGCAGGGTTGCTCGGCAATATTAACATGTTTTTTTTTAACATGTTTTTTTTAAAGGAATAGTTTGGATTATTTGATATGGGGTTGTATGAGGTACTTATCAGTAGTCAATGTATTAGCTACTGTTAGAGAGGAAGTGACCAGCATGGATGTTAAGCAATGAACTGCTGTGGACAGGGTCAGCAACAAAAGGTATTTTAGCCACTTAAAAAAGGTCCACCCAAAAAAAAAATCCAAATCAATTTAAGTGTGCACCATATGTGTAATATTTTCACCACTTTATCTTGCCATCAGACAGCCTTTTCTGATACATAACTGCTGTTATATAAGATGAATGTTGCTCATGCCAAACCAACCAAACTCCAGAGGCAAAATCTGTAATTTTGCGCTGCAGGAGACGGCAGTTGATAATCTGCCACTGCCTTAGTCTGTTAAATTTGTTTGTGGTAATGCATGACTTAAGTGAGTCTGAACTAAACCTTTAAAACACAGAAGTTACACAATAACACAAACAAACCTACCGCTCTATGCGGCAGTAGAACAGCAACTCACACTTTATGCAAGATAAAATTACTGATATCTCTTATGGATTTTGGTTCTTTGGGCAGAGCAATATTTACGCTTATACAATAGCAGTTTCCCGTGAGCAGCAAAGTGGTGAAAATCCAAATAAAGTGTATGTTTAAACTGACACTGATTTGTTTTTGTTTTTTTTTCCCTAATGTGGCTAAAACGCCTTTTGTTGCTGATCCTGTCCACAGCAGCATGATGCTTTGCTTCCATGCTGGTACTTCTCTCTGCTTCTCCAAACTGGGGGCGTGCCAACCAGAAGTCGTCATACAGCCTCATATCAAAAAATCCAAACTGTCCCTTTAAATACCAATGTTCAAAGCTACTCTTGCTTCCATCTGGAGGTCCAATCATGCAAAGTTGCTTAGTGAAGATTTAAATTCAGAATATGCAGCTAAAAATGATCGATCTTAAAGAAGAGCAATTCAGTTTGCAAGTACTAACAAGTATCCGGTAAAGACTACCTCACACTCGTCATTGTTTCTCATGCTTTTGTTTGTGTTCCTCTTTTCTTATGCCTGTTATCCCCCTCTGATTTCCCCAGACCGAGGACTATCTGAAGAGGAAGATCCGAAGTCGTCCTGAGCGCTCTGAGCTGGTCAGGATGCACATTCTGGAGGGTGGGTTTTTACCTAAAAGTATAAGTGTACTGTGATATTGAAAGTGTTGAATGGAAGGTCAGGTTAGGTGAAATGCATGAAACTTAATTAAAAAAAGGAACCATGCAGTAAACAAAGCGGAACCCGTTCCATCTGATAAAGTAAGTAGACTGAAATAAACTGTACTTTTTAAACAGTTTGGCTTGATGCTGTACATTAATTTGAAGCTGTTTTGGTTTGGTTTTTGAATTGAGCTTCACTTCAAAGGGTTGAAAAGGGCTTTTTGATCTGCAGAAATTCTACTGCTTGTCTTCATGTAACTGCTGGAAATATTGAAACAGATTAGGTATTACATCTAGTGTTCCTGGTGCTGTCTTGTTGAGATCAAAATAAATCACTGCCTACACTCATGTTGTCTCGTCTGTCCTCCACAGAGACGTCGGCAGAGCCGTCCCTGCAAGCCAAGCAGCTGCAGCTGAAGCGAGCGCGACTGGCCGACGACCTCAACGACAAGATCTCCCACAGACCAGGTCCCATCGAACTGGTCCACAAGAACATCCTGTCCGTCAGCTGCCCCGTACATTCACCACTGGGTAACTAAAAACACTCAGCTGTTGAAAAAAGAATTAAAACGTTGACAGTGTTTTCTTTCCTTTAGACTAATTGTTTAAATGAAAATTTCTGTTTAAAAACCTGAGAAATTAGTTGCCAGGAGCTTTTGGAGTCATGGACACTAAGGAGCAATTAATGACCATGAAGATACAAATACAAACACACATTCAAACATAATTAATTCAAATTACAACATACAGTACACCTGGCACAGATGAAGCAAAACAATATAGTCTCCGTAAAACATCACACAGATGCACACACACGCACGTACACACACACACACACACACACACACACATACACACAGTGCAAGATTCATGAAGACTCATAAACACAAAACAGTGGACTCCTTAAAGGGACAGCTCAGCCCTAAATCGGCACTGAATATTTTCCCTCAAAACTGTAGTGCTGTTTATCCATTTAGATAGTTTGGGTGTGAGTTTCAGAGTTTTGGAGATATTGGCTGTAAAGATGTTTTCCTTCTCTACAATATAATAGGACTAGATGGCACTCAGCTTGTGGTGAAAATTGAATTATACAAACTCAGACCCTCTTGTGAGCCACTTCATATAGAAACTGTTTTCTTGGTATCATGAAAAGAACTAGAAAGTCTTTAGTTCCTACATGAAACTTCTCACAACAAAGTCTGTGGATTATTTTGAGTAACCAGGTCATGATTTCTGGAAAGAGACATTTTTCAAATTATTTTTATTTATGGGGGTTTTTTTGTGTGTGCGTGTGCTTTGAGCACCATAAGCTGAGTGTCATCTAGTTGGAGAGAAGGCAGACATCTTAATGGGCAATATCTCCTCTCTGCAACTTTGCAACTCACACCAAAACTATCTGCAGGCCAGAGGAAATGTATATATGACATACATTTCTGATTAGGTGCATCCAGACTGAAGGCAAAGTGAATTTCTTCACCTTGTTTAATTGTATGCAGCTTAGTGATGAGTGCCGATGTTGTTGAGTGTATTGTGTTGCTATTAGGCCACTGGCCTTATGTGCAATTGCACTACCTGCAGCATCTGACTTCCGTTCAGTCTGAACACACCTTTAGCTATGTAATTACAACATCCAGGTATCCACACACACTTGTAATGCTGTATTTCCAGGGCAAGTGTACCAGCAGACACTCTTCTTAGTAACTACAGGTTGCATCATGCTAGAGGATGTGGTACCATAAAAACCAAACAACACAACCATTGACAAACTCCGTTACAGAAATGACACAACGATTGTGTGGACATGTCTGTTTTGAAACATGGAAGGACACACACTGTTGTATAACTTCTGTAAAATTAGTCATCAGTGTTTGGCAATCTGCTGAACAGTGATGACTGTTTGACTGTGAAGAAGCCAGGATTTGGAACAGTTTGTCCTCTGAAAATTCCCAAATCCAAGAGCCTTTTTCACTGTTTTACTGGCCACAGAAGTTTAGAACAGACCTCCACAACATTTTTTCATTAAAGAGGTCCTATTATGCTCATGTCTAGCTCTGTATTTTCACTCTGGGATTCCACCAGAGTAGCTTTGCATTATTCTCAGTTCAGAAACGTCCTTATTTATCTTATAGCTATATCTTAAGCTGCTAACTGCTAGTTAGCTCAGTTCACCTGCATACAGACTCTGCCCATACTGGGAGCTCAAAGCACTGGGGGATAGCAAGGCTAACTAGCTGTAGCAGTTAGCTACATTAGCTACATTATTAATTAATTATTTAATTTAAGTTCTTTAAATCTGAAATTGATTAAATGAAATCTGTCTCAGATTCTCCAAAGGGAGCTGGGGGAGAGAGTTCATCTTTAGATGAAGACAGCAGCGATGCTCTGTCACCAGACCAGCTAACCAATCATGACTCTCCTCTGAGCGCCGTCCCCCAGCTGTCCCCGTCTGATGTGCTCACCCAGAACGGAGACATGTCCCCTACACAGGTACCATTGCACTCCATCGATTCTTTATTATTCAATAAAACAAAATTTAAATAAGATTAATTTGCTGTGATAATGAAAAGTAAGTGACAATAAACATGATCACACCATTAATCAGAGTAATATCTTCTCAGTTCATTACACAGTCTCCTCCTCCACCTCCGCCACCACCTCCTCCCCAGGTGAATGGGTCAGACTCCTCCCCATTCCCAAAATTGACAAATGGGACGACGGTGACCTCGGCAAACTCCCGCCCCTCTACTGGACAGGCCAAGGTATGGAAACGCCGGGTATTTTCCTCTCTTCCCACCAACACAGAACCATCAGTTAAAACATCCTGCAGATTTGATGACTTATGAATAAATCTGACCTTAATCTCTATTTGTGGTGCAGCTATAAGTGGCTAACCCTCCCTCGTCTCTTCATTTCCTTACTTCCTCTTCCCCGACCCCATTTCTCACACTTTCTGTCAGCAGTCTCAGGCTAAGACGAGTTCAGACCGTCCTCCACAGAGACCTAAGAAACCAAAGGACAGCAAACCCAAGGTCAGCAAGATATTTGTTTCGTTTTCATTTTAACAGGCGCATCAAAAGTTCAACATCATGTGTTAATTGTTAGAATTATCTCAAGCTTTGTTATCTCAGAAAACATAATAATCATCTCATTATCACAAAAAAAACAAAGAATTGTTTTCCTCCCATTACTTGAGAGATCAGGAGGGCCGTGCCAGCTGGCATCTTGGCAACTGTAGCAAATGATTTAAGTTGAATATGTCAGATCACCTATTACCTATTATTGACAATGCATCAGACTGTTCTTCAATCAAATTCTAACACAGGCAGAAATTACAGGCAGTGCATTTTATTTTTCATATTGAAAAATAAAATGCACTGTCCCATATTTAAACAATACAGGACACTATTTGTCCAGTATTTTCACGCACACCTTCTAATGCTTACACTATGTTCTCATACTTGGAATGACATTAAATATAATAAAGCTAAAAGTGTTCAGTATTAATACCTAGAATGACAGACGAGTTTTCTGTCACTCACTGTTATCCATTAGATCATGTGGTTTATTAAATGATAATCACAAGAAAGCTCACTTTCTTATCTCGAGATTACCAAAAAATTAACTTCACATATTCTATATTTCAGCACGTTTTTTAGGCTTCATTGTGACAATAGTTTTTTGGGACTGGAGTTTATCACTCAACTAGTCCATGAAGTCGCTCTCGCTATGGTTTCGGTGTCAGCTTTCTCCGAATTTGAGAGCCAGAGTTTCTCTTTAGATTCAGCCATTCGACATTTAACAATCACAGAAGGACAAATCCATAACAGAAGAGGAACAAGTACAATTTTCTGCGACCGCAAACTTGCTTTGTCTGAACTGGAAATCTTTGCTCTTTGGATGTAGTTATGTTATTACTGCTGATCTTCCCACCCACATGTACAGTACTGAATGCACGTACACTTTTTTTTTTTAACTTTTATTCAAAGTAGGCTTGGGGCAGTATACTAGAGAATCTATAAACCCGAAGGTATGATTTAAAAATACAGATGCCACTCTTTGTATGGATACAGAGATCCTTTATTGATCTATAATAGTCGTAGAAGAGCGTCGCTATCATCAAGTTAGCTTACCTAAAGTAGAGTCAAGTCAAGCTGTTTTATGTAAATGTCAGGAAAATATATAAAAATAGATGCCACTTCCAAATGTCCAGCCTTCTTTTTTAATGTCACGTCTTGTAGACCAAGATGAGGCAGGATGAATAATAGTATTAAAAAGCTGAGTTGTCTCTTAACTTTTTCGTCTGCTGCGTGCAGGTGAAGAAGCTCAAGTACCACCAGTACATCCCTCCCGACCAGAAGGCGGACAAAGAGCGTCCGCCCCAGATGGACTCGTCCTACGCGAAGCTCCTCCATCAGCAGCAGCTCTTCCTGCAGCTGCAGATCCTCAACCAGCAACAGCAGCACTACAACTACCACACCATCCTGCCCGCCCCTCCCAAGTGAGTGTCAACCATGACTGTGTACGTGTGTTGAAGTGAGGATGACTGAACGCAGTGGTTTTATGAGAAGACTCAACTAGTTTGCCACCCTCCTTCTTTTCTTCCTCATATTAAACCAGTGGTAAATACCCACAGTTCATGTCTACAGCACAGCCTGCAGGCAGTGTTCATTATGACTTCCTGTGTTCTGCCAGCCTTTCCTCCTAGCACATTAGTGGTTTGTGGGTGAGTCTGTTGTGCCTGGGGCAGAAAGCAGAAGTAAAAATGTAAGTCCATTCCATTTTAGCTTCTGCGGTTTGACACAATAAAGCTGAGACTTATTAAACATACTTAGTGTTTAAATGTTAGATTATTGATTCATTAAAACTTCAAATGCCAAGGATGAAACCTATGATATGTGTTTTGTTTTGTTTTTGTTTCTTTTTTTTTTTAAATATACACTCATTCAGAATTTGATGCCGGCAACATTTTCCAACTTTCCATTTTTCCACTTTCTCTCAGTCAGCATTAAGGAAGTGACGACACTAATTGTTGAAATTTTGAAATTTATTTAACGTGTCACAATGCAACACATATTTTAGTCAGAGTCAGGTCTGAGCTTCAGTAGCAGCACTTTTTTACTACAAAGCCATGCTGTTATAACACATGCAAGATGTGTCTTGTCATTGTCTTGCTGAAATAAGCAGGGATGTCTCTGAAAAAGACATCTGGATGGCAGCATATGTCACTCCAAAACCTGTATGTACCTTTCCACGTTAATGGGGCCCTGAGACATCTTGCAGGCATCAGTTTCAGAATAAGTGTGTATGTACAAAAACTAATCAAGTTAATCAGTTAAATCATTAAATATCTCGCCTTGTACTTACATTTACACAACCTGCAATCTGGCCTCAATCACAACATCCCCTGTTAAGTCAAAGAAGGACAGGCGATATTCACACTTAACTGTTTTTTGGTTGTTTTTTTTTTGCAGGCCGCCAAGTGAGCAGCCTCCCACATCCAATTCTGGGCCTTCCCCCTCCCGCAGCGCTCCCACAACAAATACCACCCCTGCCCCCTCTAATCAGACCGGGACTGCCCGTCAGAGCCAAACTGCAGTGGGAGGAGCCAAACCAAGCACCCTGCCAGCCAACCTGGATGAGTTTAAAGTAAGTTCGACTCATAGCTTTGGTTCAGTGTTTTTTGTAGTAGTACTTGTGTAGCTCCTGTTTATTGAAAAAAATCAGGAGGTGGATGAAAATTTCTCTGTGACTAATCCAGTCTGTAAATCAGGGCTTCTCAAAGTTTTGGTGCCTGAATGCCAATTTAGTGAGCCAGCATTTTGTTTGGTCTCATGATGGCATTTAACATTAAAAACTGTTTGAGCACTGAATTCACCTGCTTGCAGAAAAAGCACATGACTTTAGTTGTACCCTGAGGTCAGTCGAAGTGAGGATCGATCCTTTTTTCCTCCTGTAGTCTTTTTTAGCGTGGTGTCTTTTCCATCTGACTACCACGTTTAACAGCTGAGTTGTCCACCAAAATTAAGCGCTAGCATGGGTGTCATGATTCTCCAAACACATTTTTCTATTTGACTTTCAATTTTAAGGTGACAGTTCATTTCAATTACGGTAATGCTTTTTCTTTTTTTGCTCTGATGGCTATGCCACTGTTAGACTCTCAAATCTTGATTTGTTAAGATCAACCCATCTGTCATTCTGTCACGGATCACACATCTTTAAATGATTCTTTAAAAGACAGTCTCTATATTATCAAGATTATGTAACAACTGTAAGTTACACTGTGTTGTCTTTGAAGTGTTTTTTGTTCTTTGGACACATGCAGAACACTGCCAGTAGATGGGGGTGTAGAGAAAACAAAAATACTAGTAGGATCACCAATTCTGCCTTTGATTTCGATTACTGAAGTTGAAAGTTAAATTGATAAATTTTTGATTTAGTTACCATGTAACCAGTAGCTTTAAACAAGTTGTCATTCTTAACCTGACAGATGTTTGTTAGGGGGCGCGGTTAGGCGAAGTAGCCAAGAGTCGCGTTAAATGTCAGCCGCTGAAAGTGAAAGTATTGAAATGGAAAGATTAAAATCGAACGCGTGCATTTCATTTCATTCACGTCACTTTTTGGGGACCTCAAAAAATGTTTGAGGGCTGCCATTGGCCCGCAACTGCTTTGATCGCTTTGAATGCTTTCAGTTTACACATCAAGAGTATTTTAATATCAGACTTTGCTGTTCATTCGCACCAATACACCCTCCAAAAATCCAATAAGGGGGAAAAACTGAAAACATAATCAGAATGTTTAATGCAGTTTTTCTTTATTATATCATGTTAATAATTTTTTGCCGCCCTCAGATTAATCTTCTGACCTTTTTGGGATTCCAGGGCCTCATGTTGGGAACCACTGAACTAAATGACTTTCCACTGAACTTATGTTTTGTCTCTTAAACATCAGTTATGCTGTCCTCTTTCACTCTGAGTCAGTGCCTGCTAACTAAACGCACTGGTCTGGTTTCTCATCCTCCAGGTCGCTGAGTTGAAACAGGAACTGAAATTGCGTGGTCTGACCGTCTCAGGCACCAAGAACGACCTCATCGAGAGGCTCCGCAACTACCAGGAGCAAAATGGCGGCACCACAGCGGTTTCAAAAAATGGCACCACTTTGCAGCCCAGTCAGCAGGGTGCAACCTCAGCTGCGAGCACCATCACATCCTCTCCAACCACAGCCACCACCCCCGACCACCAATCAGGAGAGGGCGGGTTTAAGTTGGCTTTGTCATCTCTGGCTCAGGTGGTTCCGGGGCGGGTCATGAGGTTTGGCAGCACGAGCTCCAGCCCGCCGGTGTCCCCTACTCCATCTGAGAGGTCACTGGCTGGGATGAGTCCTGATGAGACAAGCTGTAATGGAGACATGTTTGGAGAGATGGTGAGACATGAATGTTAAATTATTGTCCTTTTGTTAAAGGGATATTTCTAAAATACCTTTTGTTTGTGACCCTTGCCACAGCAGTCCACGGGATTTTTTTTTTCCTTCTTTTTTTACTTGACCAGTTAGTCAAGTGGGTCAGAAATCTACTGGGAAATAATTGAACATATTTGTTCAAACTCTTCCTAATATTATCTTCTTGTTTTGTCATCCATCAGGTGAGCTCCCCCCTGACCCAGCTCACCCTGCACCCATCTCCTCAGCATCCGTCAAACGTCTCCCCGCTCTCACAGAATCACTCCAAGGTCAAAGAGGAGATCCAGAGCTCCTGCAGCCTCTCCAGGCCATCCCCCGCTTCATGTCAGCCTCCAGAGTCCACGGCTGGGATAGCCATGGACACCATGGACAAAGACCAGATGCTCCAGGAGAAGGACAAACAGATCGAGGAGTTGACCAGGATGCTGAGGCAGAAGCAGAGGCTGGTGGAGACCCTCAGGTCCCAACTGGAGCAGGGCAAGATGGCAGGTGGAGTAGTGTTGGCAGAAAGCAGAACGTCCTCAGAGGTCAAACTTCAAACTCTGATAAAAGCCTCGGCCATTCAGCCTCCCGTCCTCCCTAATGGCATCGTGGTGAAGGTGAAGAAGGAGGCGGAGCCAGAGGAGGGGATGGAGGGAATAGCAGAGGAGGCTCAAGCAAAGAAACCGGCCCAGCCGATGCAGTGTTCCCAGGAGACTCTGCTCAGGCTGCAGCAGATTCATCGGCTGCAGGTCCAACAGCAGGCCGAGCAGCAGAAACAGACGCTGCAGCAGAGCCAGGTGCAGCTGCAGAAATTGGCGGAAGCTAAGACCAACCCTCAAAAACTACAGCAGCAGAAGAAAGACGCCCAGATCCCGCTCCATCAGCAGCAGCAACTGCAGCAGCTCATCATACAGCAAACCCAGCAGAAGCAGCTGCAGGCCCAGCAGAAGTTAGCGCAGCAGAAACTCGCCCAGCAGAAACTCAGTCAACAGAAGCTGCTGCAGCAGAACCAGCTCAAACAAACTCAAGGCCAAGTTCAGCAGAGCCAGCAGAAGAGCCAGGTCCAGCTGAAGCAGGTTCAGGTGCAGATCCAGAAGCCTGCAGTGAACCAAAGCCAGCAGAGGAAGCAGCTGAAGGCTCACCAGAGGCAGCAGCAGAAACAGCAGACAGCAGCTGTCACCACACAACAGGTCAGCGTTCGCTTTGACAAGCATTTTTCATTTAGTTTTAGTCTTTGCCACTCACTGGAAGTGGTCCTGTTACTTTAAGACACATTTTAGTATTTGGTTTGGTTTTGTTTTAGTCTTTATTTTTGTCATTTTAGTCTAATTTTAGACAATGTTTTATTCGTATTTTTTGTTCATATTTCAGTCTAAATTGTGCAACAGGTAATGTCCCAGCAGCTTCAGAAAAAGAAACATACTGTAAATGTAAATGTTGTAATTTCACAACATTCAACAACATCATCAGCTCTCTGGAGGTGATGGCTAAAAACGATTTCATTATTTAATTTAATCAAATCTTAATGTCACTGATCTTGTTTGTTTTCCAGGTGGCTCCGGTCTTCATCAACCAACAGAATGGCACTCAGATCCACACTCAGGCCATTTCATTAGACCTCCTGAAGGCGAATGGCACACCGACACTGGTCACCGACAGCAACGGCAACCACTATCTGATCGCTCTCACCAGTAACACCGCAGACGGACAGAACGGAGTGTCTCCATTGGCCAAAACCAACAGACGCATCACGCTGCAGGTACAGTAAAGCTGGTCATTCTTTGGTGGGCTGCGCTGGGTTGATGATATGTGATGAAATATTTATCTCTGCCTGTTGTCTCCTTTTAGAGATTGCAGTCGACTCCGAGTAAACTCCCCAGCACTGACAGCCAATCAAAAGAGCAACCAGAGGCTGAGCCTGTGAGCCAACCAATCAAAAAGGTGAAAGACCCAGTATAAGTCTTTATGACATGCTTTATGCTAACTTTCTGAAATGGACAAATTTATTTATTTATTGAATATTTGTATAGGGAGAAGAATATAGTATACCATGAACTAATGCTTTATATATTTAGTATGATGTTTAATTACTGTTGTATTTTTATACATTTTGGATTATTTTGATTTTGCATAAGATTGCACTGGTCTCTGCTGCATAGTGATTTATAAGTGTTTTTAACATACTAGTAATGTATATATAACTTATAATAATAAAATGCACATTGATTCATAAGTTTAAAGTTTGAGAACAGGTTATCACAAATAACCGAGGAAATTTGTCATCTTAAAAACATTTGTTGTAACAGTTTATTTATAAAATAAGTGGTGGAGGTCGGGAGGCCGTCTTGATTTTAAGGCGTATAAGAAAATTTTGTTTAAAAAATCAACAGAAGGGCCTCTACCTCATTCATTTCTGTGAAGAAAACAGGATAAAGTTGTTATTTTAAAGTTTTGATTATTATTTAAGGTATTTATCTTAAAAAAAAAAAAAAAAAAAACTCCCAGACCTAAAAACAAACCATATTCACACAGCCTATTAATTATTATAGCTGTATAAAAAGTTCCTAAAAATATAAGGAAATCCTTTCTGAGAAAACTCATCTCTGATGCAACGTTCACAAGGAATGTTGCATCAGAGATGAGTTTCACAACAAATGTACAGTGCAAAATTTATCACTTATCACACAGTCACTGTTTGGGTTCTTCCGGTTATTGTGTTCATTATTTGGGTCACTTGTGCAGTTCATCAGTCACACTTAACATTGCCCCCCAATAATAATAAGTATAATAATATCTGTGAAGCATGTCACTTAGTGAAGGGTTCTTCTTTACTGAATGATAGAAAAGGGGTCCCTTAAGGAAAAAGTTTGGGAAATACTGATTTAGAAGAGGCTAAGTTAGAAGTAGAGCTGACTGACAGTTAATTGTAAGTTTGATGGATGTTGTTTGTCTACATTTTGTGGCGTCCTTTAGCAAAACAAATCGCTCTGGACGTATGTGTACGGAGGGGAAAACATGTAATGTCACCTACTATAGTTCTGCAGGACTGTCCAAGCACTAACATCATCCTGCCACAAGGTGTCGCCACTAACACAGTTTAAAATCATCAAGTTAAAGGCTGTAGGCTGATGGAACGTGAGCCTGTCGCTCAGATAAACTTAACCAGCCAATCATAATTGAGTATTCAACATATCGATGTCTGCTGTCTGAATGTGTCTTTGCCTGTCTCTTCACTCAGGGACAGAAGGCAGGGCTTCACCTGGACACCAATGGCGTGCCACAGCCCAGCCTGTCAGTCACCGCTCCGCCCAATCTGCAGCCTTTCTTTGACGACATGTCGGACAGCGAAAGCCAAAGCAACTTCTCGTCTCTCAAGGTAACACCACCTCCCCCTCCTCCTCCGTCGCCGATCAGCTCCCTCGATCACCTCATCTGTACTGCTCAGACCTCTCCACTAGTTATAATTCATTAACTTTTTTTTCTCCTTGTTTCTTCTCTCTTCTTTTTTACTCCATCACTCCATCACCCCACCCGGGCAGAGAGAGGAGGTGTGTCCGCCTTACGACCGGCACACACTGTTCACCCCTCCCTCTCCCAAACCCAACACCTCCCTCCCTCCTCAGCGCTCCAAAGTATGTCCTCCAGCACGTCTTTCTTTCCATCTTTCCTTTGGTTTTCTTCTGCTTTTGTCTCTTCTTTTCATTTTTTCCATCGTTGCTTCTCACAGTGAGCTGTTTCTACATTTAACTGAGCTTAAAACCCAGATGGAAATTTTGAGGCAGAGAGGTTTTAGTGGTGTTGGATTTACTGTGTGATAATGTGAATATTTTTAACATTTGTGTCTGACCAAAAAGAAAATCCCGCAATAATCAGGATTTTTTTTTTTATGTTGTATATTTTTAGTGTTTCCTACTTTTCTCAGGCTGCCTGCTCCACTTTAACTCAGTCTTCATCTGATCATAAGCATGATGGGAAATGTGGTTGTACAGGGTTTCAGCAGGTCTTTTAAAAGTTAAAAAAGTAAAATTCAATCTAGTCATCTGAGTTTTGCCAGGTCTTAAAATTGCTTACATTACTTTTACAGAGATGGATTTTAACATTAACATTAACAGTCTCACTTTTAAATGTGTTTTGGGGAATTTTTTTATTGATTAAGCTGTAAAAATTACAAAACAAATCTATCATTGACCTTATAAACACTAATACAAACTGTGCAAGTACCTTTTCTGCCAGTATAAATGTGAAATAGGTCTTAAATTACATTCACAACAGTCTTAAAAGTCTTAAATTTAACTTGTGAAACCTGAAGAAACCCTGGCTGTAAACCTGTTGCATTTCAGATGTGAGATATCTGCAGGTAGAAAAAGTGACTGGGAGGCAGTCAAGTGTTTCCAGTCAAAAGAAAGTGAGAATCAAACCGCAACATGTTGTGTTCTACCTGTCTAGACTCCATAAAGCATTTCTGTTTGCCTTTGTTGTAGATTTCATGTGCCTAAAAAAAAAAAAAACAGTTTCTGTTTGATTTGCATACAGGCTGTTAAACTGCTGAAAACCAGTTTCTAGTTCAGTGGTTCCCAAAGTTTCCGATGTGCAATAACTGTAGATTCTTAGAATATTTTACCGCCTTAAAAAAAAACACACAACATTTACATTAACTGTATTTTCTATTACTTTTTTGCTGACATCTCCACACAGAGCACGAGGAGCAGCAGCTTCAGTCTGCACAGGATGTGTTCATGCACAGTTTAGAGTGCAGGTCACCCACGTTTTGGAAAAGCTCAGAGCCCAACGCACAATCACTGTAGTTCAGCTCGTAAAACTGAAAGAAAACCGACTCGAAGCATTAAAATAAATATGCTTCGGGTTTGGAAAAGTTTGGAAAACCGCTGCTCTGGGAAAAACAAGAAGAAATGCTGCACTCTGCAGTTAAATTCAGCTGAGATATTATGTCATCTACATCTGACCAGTTATCTTCAGAAATAAGACAAATGCAAACCACAGAACAGAAGATGCAAAAATGATGACTGTTTTGAGATGGTTGTGTTTTAGTTTGTCATGGAGAAATTCAGTGTTTACGTGTGACTGATAACATCTTCTTGTCTGTCAGCAGGAGAACGGCGTCAACAGTCAGCAGATGGACGACCTGTTTGACATCCTGCTCAAGAGTGGAGGTAATAATCTGTTTCAGGTTGTCAGAAGTGTTGATACTGTAAAACTTTTTCAGCCCCATGTGATTGAAACAATACAACATCTGTTAATCACAGTAATGAAAGTACTGGAGTTCAGTTCAGTCTTTATTATCCTGCCTGAAAGCAAAACCAGACGGTGTTGAGTGACTTTTTCTGTACAAGAACTGTGTGCAGGTTGTTCATTTAAAAAAAGAAGTAAAAAATAGCCTGTTTTTTTCCTTTTTGGTCCTTATTATAAGTCCTACTTTTTCACATGGTGGGTGTTGAAACTGATGTCAAGTATCTTTTTCAAATTGAAGTTTAAAATTCTGGTGTCATAACAGTTCAAGTTACAAACTAAAGTCAGACCGATATATCGGTTGGCTGATATTTTGCCCGATATTATCAGCCAGATATTGGATATACGCCAAGTTAAAGACTTTCTCCTTGACAGAACATAATGCAGATTATTTTTATTTTTCATTTAATAGGCCGTATTATATGTTTGTTTCATCCTTTTCTCTTCATTCAAGTACATTATATAAATATTTTTGTTCTATTGTCTGTTTTTGTGGGGTTTTTTCTATTATTATTCATAATTATCTAGTTATTTAAAATCCCAGTAAAAGTTTACTGTTTCAGTGACCTGGTGTCGTTTTTAGGCAATAAAATTTAGTGTTAAACCGTAAAATTTCTTGCCTCTACTAATTATCTTTGCCACAAGATTTTGATAATCACATATAAGAGAATATTCCATTATCAGCTGATTTTTCTTCATTCTGTCGTTTCCTGCACTGATGACTTCTCTTCTCTCTGCACTTCCTCAGAAATCCCCGGCTTCAAGGCCAACCCGGACCCTTCCCTCGCCCCTCTCCACTCTGACCCGCCCTCCCCATCCTCTCCCCCGTCTCCCCTCCACCTCTCCCCTCCCACCCCAACAGAGTCCCTCATCTCCCCTCAGCCCCCAGTGGGCGAACCATGCACGGGCAGCGGACGCCTGGAGGACTTCCTGGAGAGCACCACGGGCGCCCCGCTGCTGGGCGTGGAGCCCGACGGCGGCCTGACGCTGATCGACGACCTCCACAGCCAGATGCTGAGCACGCCCAGCATCCTGGACCACCCCCCCTCCCCCATGGACACGTCCGACCTGGGCTTCTCCCCGCACTCCACAGGGCTGGACTTTGGCGACCCCACCCTGGACAGCATGGACTGGCTGGACATCTCCATGGTGGGGAGCGGCAGCGGAGGGAGCGGAGGGGGTAGGGGAGGCGGCGAAACCGGGGGAGGAGGAGGAGCCGGCGACGGCGGGACGAGCCTGGCCCCGCTGGCGCCGCACACTCCGCCGAGCGTCTTCTCGGCCGATTTCCTGGACAGCACGGACCTGCAGCTGCACTGGGAGTCGTGTCTGTAGCCCCGCACACGCACGGACACGCACGGACACGCGCTGGCTCACACTGTGTACAGGCTCCGTCTTTATTTCATGCACATACAGAAACCTTCTATGCTGTCTCTACCACTGCGGGGGTCACTGACACGCAAACACACACATTCACACACAGTCTGCCTGTCTGTCTTCACTGGCTGTTACTGAACACAGGATGACGTGAAACAACATGGAAACATAGAAATGAAATTCATAGAGAGGACCTGAACTTGGTGGAACTGAAGTGGACTTTTTGAAAGTGAATTCTATGGCGACCCATGCAGCAGACTGTTCATAATGCATTATAACCAGATCAAAGTGACGCCGCAGGAGTCCGACTGCGGGGTCACTGTAATCCAACATTTCAACCCTCGGAAACGGTTTGACAGATTAGAGCAGAGGAGGGACTGTCGGTGGTGTTTACTGCAGAGTGTGTGTGTGTGTCAGTGCCTCCTAAACTTTGCACTTATGCTGAATCTGATTGGTCTAAAGGGCGGGCGTTCAGGTAAACAGCTCAGACTTAGCGCTGTGTGGTGAGGCCGAGCGAAAGCCGCCGCGTGTCACAGCTGAAAGGCAGCTGTCGGCGAGCTCGACCTGAACCCCGCCCACGCTAGTCAAAAAAAAAAAAAAAAAACCCAACCGTCACTGGTTGTCAGTTGCTATTGGAATGAACCATATCAGTGGCAACAGTTTGAATTGAAGCCTCATTGGAGGTTGCGTATTATTGGTAACATTATGGTAGACCACTATGTATTGCTGTATATGGGGTGTATATTATCAATTGTCCATATGACTATTTTTCTTTGCTGGTTGCTTTAGAGTCGAGCTAGCCGGCTGGGGAACATAGGGTGAGGGCGGGGCTTCCAAAATACTTGGACCTTGTCATTTTTTAAAGAAAAAAAGTTAAAAAAATAAACATACTATAAAAAACTCAAAGGATGCGTCTGGTTTTATTTTACGTGGTCACAACAGATATACAAATAAAAAGTGTCCCATATGACAGTTGTTCTCATATATTATATTTTCTGGTTTCTTTTCTCCTCTCTTGAGAGTAAACTGAATATATTTGAGTTGTTTATAAAACAAGACATTTGACACCATTTCATAGACCAAACAACTAATTGGTTAATTGAGAAAATACTGGACAGATTAATCAAAAATGCAAATAATTGTTAGTTGCAGCTCTAACATATATATGAATCAAACATGTGTCACCCACATGTCAGCCATTAATGGTGGGAACTGTCTCTTTATCATATTCAGTTGCCAGGCTGTTCCTTTTATTCCACTTTTCATATTTTTATAAAGTCTATTTTATATTTTCTATCATTTCTATTTTATGTATTGTTTACTTCAAATTATTTAAAACAATCAATCTAGGTTTTATTTAATGTGCGCACTAAGAGTGAAACACTTTCTCTGTATGTTGTGGGTATTTTGTGTTGACATGGTATAAATAGTTTTTATACATGTCTAATATATTTGTAATATATTTCTCTTCTTGTTCTTTCACATAACTGAGTAGATATATGAAAAAGGAGGAGACCATGTTGAATTATTCCAAGGGACATAGATGAGGACATCCTTGGTTAAGAAAAAAAATTTTTTATTTGTGCTTATCATTTGTTACCATTATTGAAACATTAATGACCCACCTATCTGTGACTTGATGAGATAAATGTACACTTAAATGATAAAGTTTATGGTTGAAGTAACCCTGGTGATAAAGCAAAAGACCACAAGGGGGCGCCGTTGTAAAGAAATCAGCTGTCTTGAAGCATCATTTCAATCCACCTGGATACCAACGAGTGTTTTCATACTGTTTCAAACTCAGGATTATTTACAGACTGTGAGCTTTTTTAGATTATTTGTCGGCAGCTTATAGTTAAATATCAAAAACTACAAAGGTTAGAGCTGCTACTACTCCAAAATACTCCATTACAAGTAAAAGTCCTGTTTTGTTATGTTACTAAAGTCAAAGTAAGTATAATCAGGAATTATTAAAAGGCACTCAATCCAGAAAAATGTTCAGAGTGATGATTATAGTATTATGTATCATTAGATTATCATTACCCAGGTATTAAAGGGATAGTTCAGATTATTTGAAGTGGGTTTGTATGAAGTCCTTATTCACAGTGAGTCTATTAGAAACAAAGAGGAGCACCAGCATGGAGGCTAAGCAATGATCTGTCAACAACAAATCAACATCAGTTTAAGTGGACACTATATTTAGAATATTCTCACCACTTAACCTTTGTCTAAACCAACCAACCTCCATTGATGAAATCGGTAATTTTACCTCACAGAACAGGGGAGCTGCTGCTCTACTGCTGCCTGGATCTGTTAATATGTTCGTGTTATCGTGTGACTTCCAAACTACCCTTCTGAAACACCAAAGCCACAGAATTAACGGTACACTCCACCACTGTCCGACCCCTTATTTTGAGTTTCTCTGCATGAGAGCGTCGGTCAAACACCACGAGGTTTTAACTGATTTCTCCTCAGACTTTTATTTTGAAAGCTCTCAGTCCCTGATGCAGAAAGCTCAGTTTCTCAGACACACATGAACATCAGTCCACTCCTCTTCATATCATGCAGACCATCACAGCACCACCAGAAAGAACATCCTCAAAGACCCAAAGAAAGTTTGGTTCACACACTTCAATTTGTCTGCATTAGATTCTACAGGTGGTCTTTATGTTTCTGATAACTCTGCAGATACTTTTATTTAGAAACTTTGGTGACCAAAAGCTTCAGCGTGAAGTCAGTTTACTCACTGATACTTGGCTCTGCTTTGTGTTTTCACTGCTGACTGATTGTTCACTGTTAATGACTCCATTTGCACTCAGTAATGAGTGTGATTGAGATGTGTAGTGAAGCGTAGAACTGCAGACAAAACACTTACAGCAAATTACAGCCTCCAAAAAGTGACTGTAAAAAGTTTAAAGTAAACTAAAACTCCTCAAATACAGAATCGACTGGCAGTAATCTACTTGTTACACACCTCTACTATGTTTCCTCACTCTTTGCTGCTGTGTTGCATTATTTTACACCTGTGACCATCAGCTCAACTCAGCTGCAGGATATCGTCTGCTGGTTTCTGGTGAGACTTTCACACTTTTTCTGTGACAGACGGACACATTCTGTTGCACAGGATAAGCTGTATTCACAAAGCATCAGGCAGCGCTGAAAGAATATCTTTAGGGTGAGCAGATTGTCTGGACTGTGCACAAATTATCAGGGTGGGGAGAAGAGCTAAAGCTTCTGGTCTATAAAAAGCAGGACACTGCCTCCAAATATACAAAAAAAAAAAAATAAATAGTGCAAAATGTTTACAAAAGCACATACATCAAACATGATGAATACTAAATGATGGACAGAGGTACATGTTAAAAAGGGGGAGGGGGGATGCACCTCAATACTCAATCTCAACTATTATATGTTTTTTTTATATCATAAATCTCACAAAAAACAAAATGTGAAACAAAATAGAAATATGCTGTAAAAGGAAAATAAAATAAAAGTTAAACTTCCCAACATCTCAGCAGAAAGTTCTGGTCTCATCACAGCTGAATCTCAAACTGTAGGTGCTCAAGTTGCATTGTGGGAGATGTAGGCGCCAGGTTTTAACAGAAGTTTAACAGAAGAAGAATGTGTCCTGCTGCGTTGATTTTGATTCTGTTTTTGTAGTTCAACAATAAGAGCGCGTACTCTTTTAATATATTCCAATCCTGAACATTGTATTAATGGACCAGTCTACCAAATGGTGCAAACTGCTGTCCTACAAGCAAAAATCACATTTAAAAAGTATTTAAGAGTTTAAATCTTAAATATTTACTAAGATCCTTCTGTTATCTGTTGAAACTCTAAATAATATCTGAGATAGTAGTAAGCTTAATATATACAAAATAATAATTTATTAGGTACTTTATATTAGGAGGTGGCTGTCCTGCCCCCTAACACCTAAATTTAAACTTATCAAAATGATACTAAAATGATTTTTCCATTTTTCCGTCATTGTTTTCAAAAATATCAAAAGAGAACAGTCAATCCTTTATTTGAGAGACATAAATAAACTTTTATCCCAGTTATGCAAATCAAAAGTATTTTACAGTAAACTCCATGTCAGGCAAAATTCAACTGAAGTATAATGCTCCAAAAAGAGACTGAAACATGGGATGTTTTGTCGAAAATAAAATATTAAATTATAAACTAACATGTTATTATAGCATTTGCTTCAGTGTATAGAGAATTCTTAACTTTTAAATCAGTGTGATCAACTTTTATCAGATTCAAAATACAATGAACCTCAAAAATTACACTTAAAACTTTTGTCGGACTTTCTATAAATTCTAAAAGAATGTATATTTTTACAGTGTTGATGTACACAGAATCTTATTAGGTCAATATTATTGTTTTCATTGTGTCATATATTATTGTGTTTTGGTTGTGATAAACTCTGGGAGAGGAAAAATATTCCAAAACTGTCTATCTAACTGTACAATACTAGAAATGTGTATTCTGGATATGATCAAGTTTACATACATACAAAGACACATTTGTTTTAAAATGTTTTTGACTTTGAAGCATTTCTGTAGAACTGGTCCAAATACTGGTGATGTGCTGTACATACTGGACACACTGGTGGTATTTTGGTTTGTATTTTCTTCAATCAAACAACAAGGGCGTCTTTCTTGTGCGACCATTTTGCTCCAGCGCCGTCCTGCAGGGAGAAACCCTTCCATCACAAGAGACTCGTTTGTTCCCACAGACCAGAACGAAGGGGAGAAGAGTTGGTAATTAGAGAGCTCTTGTTTTGAGCAGTGAGGGTGAAGTGACCTCTTCATCATCTCCTCCTCCTCCTCCTCGCTCTTTTCTCTCTCTGACACCGAACTGAATCGAGCTCTGATGCCCCGCTTGACTCGTCTCTCCTCTCACAGCCTTTCAAGTCTCACTCAGCCAGCCCCTCATCATCTCTCAAAGACCCTGATGAGCCCTCACACACACACACACACACACCCACACACACACACACACACACACACACACACTCTCTCTCTCTCTCTCTCTCACACACACACACACACACACACACTCTCTCTCTCTCTCTCTCTCTCTCTCTCTCTCTCTCTCTCTCTCCCTCACACACACACTCTCTCTCTCTCTCTCTCTCTCTCTCCCTCTCTCTCTCTCTCTCTCTCTCTCTCCCTCACACACACACACACACACTTAGAAAAAAAGGTTCCAAAGGGGTTCTTCCTCATGTTTGAGGAATTTTGAAACTGTAACAAATTGTCTTTTTTTTTTGCCTCAACTACAATCAGGTTCTTCGTAGAACCCTTGGAAGACAAGAAAGTTAGAGGTGAAACCCTCGAAAATATAAAAGGGTTCTTGGTAGAACACCTTGGGTGTGTTCTAGATGAAATCCTTGGAATATAAAAGGGATCTCAGTAGAACCTTCTGGGTTAATTGTGGATGAAACCCTCGCAATATAAAAGGGTTCTGAGTAGAACCCTCTCTGTGGGTCCTAGATGAAACCATTGGAATATAAAAGGGTTCTTGGTAGAACCCCCTTGGGTGAGTTCTTGTTAGCACCCTTAGAAGGTGGAAAATGTTCTAAATAGAAAGAGAGGATTCTTTATTTCTTTATGTTGGGTTTTAGGTAGAACTCTTTCTAACCTTTCTAAAAGGTTTTCCAAGGAACTAAAATGGTTTTCCTATGGGAACCAAAGCCAAAGAACCCTTTATGGTTCTAGTTAGCACCTTTATTTGTAAGAGTGTACTAAATCCAACACACACAGATATCCAATGCACGGCACGCAAACATGCAATCAGCTCAGTACGTTCTTACAGATTCACTTCACACACACACACACACACACACACACACACACACACACACACACACACACACACACAGGTCACAGCATCAGTACCATCTCTCTCTCTCTCTCTCTTTCTCTCTCTCTCTCTCTCTGCCGTACACAGAGCAGATAAAAGTCCCGAGGCCATGCCACTAATTAACTACAGTGAGCTCCAAAGGGCTGTGGCGCCACGAGGGCTAAAGATCTCCTCTGTATTCCACATCCCAGTGACAGGAGGCCGCCACCCTGCAGCCAGCACACACGCAGGACGTTTAATCACACGTGCTCACGAAACCTTTCATCACCAAAAATGTGAAACGTTGCAAGAAAATCCTGAAAAAGACATCTGTCTTCGCTGTGAAGTCGAGCCGTGGGTGTCAAAGTGATGCTGGGGGAGATTTTTTCAAAGATAGATTTTAGCATTTAGCGTAGCGCGGATTTTTGTTGATTTTCTTATAGGCAACTTCCTTTAAAAGAATGCTCAGATGTTTGGGGAAATATGCTTATTTGCTCCCTTGCTTACAGTCAAATAAAAGGATCAATACCATGGTGTGTGTGTTAAGTATGAAGTTAGATCCAGGAAGTGATTAGCTTAGCTTAGCATGATGACAGAAAACAGGGGGAAGCAGCTGGTTTGGCGGTTTGGTTGCTAATTAAAAATTAAATTAAAAATCAAACTAATTTCATACTTGGTAGGTAGATTAGTTGGCTGCTAGCTAAGGGCCTGTGTCCAAATAGCGTTGCTTGAAGGGCACAATGAAGCGCTACGATGAAGCACATATGTGCGGCACTGGTAGACTCAAGCGGGGCAAGGGGCGTGATGTCCCCTCTTTAGCCCCTACGTTTGGAAAAATGCTGCAAGAGTGCCCTCGAAGATGCTCCTATGGTGGATAAAACATGATGAAGAGCCGTACAGGGTGCCCTCCAGTGGAGAAAACATGACACAGCACCATATCATCATCACGATTTTGCAGGTGACCTTTTAATTTTTTCGCCCCCTCAGACAGCCTGAGTCTTTCACTGATGTGCAGTAGGAGAAAAAATCTCAGTATGCACATCTGACATTACGATTGACATTAGCTACGAAGCTAACTTAATAACTTGCTACATTATGCTACATTAACAAAGTGTTGACTACACAGTTAAAAATTGGACAACAGTCACCAGCAACACTCAGCATCTGACTGATCTGCTCCCATAAATGGACATTTCTGTCTCCGTTCCTCCATTTTCTTAGTTACCAGGGTGACGAAAGTCCATTTAACACATGACTGGTGGCCTGAAGAAAAGACAACAACTTAAGTGTCTTTCTGAAAAGTTCTGAGATTTTCAACCTGAGCCTCCGTGCTGTCGTCAGATTTGCAAGAGACAGATTACATCTCCTACATGTCCCACAATGCAACCTGATAGCATCTTATCTCATTAGACCCTCCCTCCGTGGTAAATAACCAACAAACTGTTTTCAAAATAAAACACCTTTTTCAAGACATTATCATAACATGACACCAGCACACAAACAGAATCTGCTCTTTTTGTTGTTATCTAATATTTATCTTATTATTTGTTATTGTATCTAATGTTTGCTGTAGGACCAATCAGATCCTGTGCTTTAATGCATCATGTTGCCTATTATTGAGCATAAAGTTGCACAAAACCAAACCCAAGCATGTAACTGTTTGCTCAGCCGAACCGCTCTGTGTTTCAGGGAGAGCAAATGTTTCTCGTCGTGCCTCCGTTTCCTTTTTTGTGTGAAGTCGTATGATGTGAGCGGAGCAGTCAGGTTTGGGTGGATCCTGCTGCGACTGAGGAGCCTTTGATAGCAGAGGATGTGAAGGCTGACATTTGCACGGGCAGGAGGGGGGTGAGGCGGGGTGGGGGAGTCAGGGAGGGAAGCGGGAGGCAAAGAGGGAGGAGGGCGCTGAGAGAATAGCGGGAGTGTTTTGTTCTACACCTGTTTGTTTGAAAGACAAGAGAGTACGTGGGCAAGAAAGACAGAGAGCAAGACGGTCGCAGAGCAGGGCGTGCAAACAGTGCAGACAAAAATCAGTCACTTCGTGCTCCTCTGATCTGCTCTGAATATGAGTCAGAGGTATTACAGTCTGCTATTAACTGTTAGGTACAGGTCTCCTAAAAAAAATTAAGCTCCATAAAGATTTTTGAAAATGCCACTGATTTAGATTTTTGAGTTTTCTAATTAACGTAAGGCTTCACTAATCAATACTTTTATATTGCAAACTGATTAAATTACTATGACTGGGTTGCACCACCAAAAATTCATTTAATCTAAGATTAGTTCAAATCAGATTTAGCAAAACTAGGTTTACAATGAGTGAATCCAGATCTGACATTAAGCAGAGCTCTGTTGCACAATTATAAACTTATCTCTGTTTAGTAAACCCAAGTTTAGTGATGTAAACCAAATTTAATCAGTATGAAGATGGTTGCCTGGATCAAGTAAGTATGAAAGGGGGGAACTGTAACTTTTGGCTGCTCATTCAATAGAAAAACATTACATTGTTCGCTAGCTAGCCACAAAATTAACCGACAATTACATTGTTTGTTAGTCATCTTAGAAGTTAACTACATGTTAAATTGTTTGTTTGCTAGCTAGCTAAAAAAAATAACAAGCCATTACATTGTTTGCTAGCTACCTACAAAAATTAACAAACTTTTACATTGTTTACCAGTTATCTTTAAAGTTAACAACATGTCAAATTGTTTACTAGCTAGCTAAAAAACAAAACAAAAAAACATTACATTATTTGCTAGCTATCTTAAAAGTTAAGAACGAGTTAAGCTGTTTGCTAGCTTGCTATGAAAATTAACAAATCATTACATTGTTTGCCAGGTAGCTAAAAAAATAGTTCTACCAGTTAATCAACTCACAGAGAAGCTCTTATTTCTCCTGCTTTGAAAAAAAAACCCGTTGGCCAAATTGATGGAGCAACAGCACAGTAAGGGAAAAAGAAACAGGCAACCGCTGACAGACTGTTTTAATACATCAACTATGAAAGAAAGAAGAGACGCATCATACAACTCAGTTGGGTTTAGTATGTCTCTTAACTTTCTTTGACAAATTATTTTACATTGTTTTGATGATACTGAGTACTGATATGCGTATTTAATGATGTCATTACAGTTCTTTACAGTCTTTCAGTGTATATGCTTTGCTGAAAAGAAAACCAAATGCTGAAGATGATTATAGGAGGTTGCTGGGAGACTTGTACAAGTCGCATTTGCATCTTATGTTAGCTAAAATCATCAAAATGCTAGCAAATAAGCTAGCTGGTGTTTTGTTTGAAAACATTAGTTACACTAGTTGACTAGCTGTCTTCATGTCACTATTATGAAAAGCAAAAAGCACATCATATCTTGACATTATAACCTGCTGTTCAGACATTTGTATGTAAGGTTTTAAAGTTAAACATAAACTCACTGACACAGACAGTCTTCATAAACACCTTGAGCATACCTTCTCATACCTTCACTGGCATTTACAATTTGTGTTGCAGGGCAGAAGATAAAGTGCTCTCTAAAATATCCCACATCCCACTCGTTTGACATAAAAAGGTTAGAACACCAAGATTGTCTCCATGTTGTGTCTCTGTTAAAAGTAGGCTAAGTGTGCTGGTTTGTTGCCCCGAGGCCAAGAAGAGATGCAGAGACAGCATCATGAGTGGAAAAGAAACGGTCTGTTTGATCTGTTTGTGAGCTCAATTTTAAATTTTAAATAGATGTTCAATTCCTAATCAAACCCAGTATAACATAACAAGATTTAGTCCTGTTCTGAACAGGAAATCATGGTATGTCACCCTGGGTGGGATCATGTTGGCCTTTGAGAGGGGCGGCTGCCCCCGCGGTTGACCAGCCATTATGTAATCAAGGTCTTTTAACATAACCTTGGGACAACTAAACTGTGTGAGGGCCAGTTACGCAATGCACCCACGTTGGCCTGGTTTACAAGGTTTTGTTTTGAACTGACGAGGGAGGGAGGGTGATGAAGAAGAGTGTAAAATGTTGCTTTACCCACCCTCCAGACCCCACAGCACCCTGGAGCGCCCGTTCTATATTTCACTATAGTGCCCAGGAGCATTCGTCATTTTTTAAAATTATTCCCAGTGTATAAAAAAACAGAAAAGTAGAATTAGTGCCTTGCGGCGGTGTGCCTCCGCCAACAATAATGTATGCAGTGAAGACTTTAAAGGATTTTAATTAAAAGTATTGAGGGCATTTTTTGGCAATATGGAAGTAATCACTATACATGTGTGACTCCAGTGCGAAACATGCTGTCTTCACTCAGAGGACAGAGGACTGACAGAGGGCTGAATATTATGATGTCACAGAGAAGCTGACCTTTGATCTTTTGGATATAAAATGTCATCGTCTCATCATTTTTTCCTATTAGACATTTGTGTGAAATTTGGTCAAAATGGGTGTAAATTCATGAGACATGGCCAAAAACATGTTTTGTTCGGTCACAGTAACCCTGGCATTTGACCACCAAAATCTTACCAGTTCATCTGTGAGTCCAAGTGAACATTTGTGCCAAGTTTGAAGAAATTCCTGCAAGGTGTTCTTGCAATATTGCATTCACAAGAATGGGAAAGACATATGTCTGGATGGATGTACAGCCCAAAAACATTGTATTGTAAATACTTAAATGCCTGGGCCACACTACTAGATCGTCAGATCATTGTGCTCTTCACACTTATCCATGAGTCTTGAAGTTGCTTTGCACACTACACAACTGAAAAGAGACAGGTGGTCACTAACTACGGGCAGTAGTAAAACTCAAGTTTATATAAAGAAGAAAAGTAAATTTTCTCACCTTAAGTTCACAGGTTGGCAAAACTTTAAAATTTATTTAACCTTTATTTAAATTACCAAAACTTAAAAATCTATTGCACTGTGTTGCCTTAAAATTTTGAGTTGTCTTAACTATTCTTTTACAGTGTTTAAACATCCATGTAATTAACCACTTAACAAGGAATAGTAAAAACAAATTCCTTGTTTGGCAAATTATTTGGTGATAATACATTTAGAAGTAGAACAGTAGTGCACTTACATGATACCACGTTAGCTCATTTCATGGCCCTGGTATTACTTGGTGTCAGATCAAAACCAAATTTTGTGGTATCACCCAGCCTTACTGTACAACCATCTGGCGACCCCAAAAGATGATCTTGTGACCCCTTTGGGGGACATGACCCACAGGTTGAAAACCACAGGTTTAGGGGATTTAGAAGAGGTTACTGCACAGAAAAAAAAAGCACGTTTGACTCTGAACAATGAAGCATGAATGTCAAGTTAGGCACAATCGCCTGAGGCGTCATTCTAGATCAATGGATCTTCATTAGCATACAAGAGGCGTCAGACAGTCTGACATGTAGCGTGGGCCCACTGGAGCTAACTAGTGTCATAAGGCAGTTATAAGTGGTTTTCCTACAGAGTTTTGATCAGTTTGTGCTCATGAAAGAAAAAGCTCTATTTCCACTTCCTCTCTCTTGCTATCAGTTTAAGTTTTGTTACTTGTTCCACATCTTTGGCTGTAGGTAGGTCATGTTTTGACTCAGCAGTACACTGTGTCAGTGATCAGTGCGTAATACTGAATGGATGTGATGAGAGCACAACATGAAAGTAGGTTCATCACAATGGAAGCATCAATGAATTGACCGGTTCTGCCCAAACAGCCCTGCGCTCTCAGTTTAATTGGAGGGAAGCGTTAGTTCAGACGCCTGATGAGAGACGTGATCAGAGCGATTGTACTGGGACTCAGTTACATTAATTAGAGCAGTGGTATTACTGGGACTGTGGGTACAGTAGAGACTGTCTTCAAGGAACAGTGTCTTATATTATAGGAAAAGTGCAGGGAGTGCGATGTAATCCAAGGTCAGCTGCCAGTCAAACGGAGGATTCTGTCTTCTTTGAAATTTCAGTTCAACACACACACAGTTATATGCATACATTATGTTATGTGCAGCAAAATACCACCACGTGTTTCCCCTGCAATTAGTTCCCTTTGAAATCTGTTTTTCGCTTTCAGAGCTGAAAATAACCAAAGTTCCTACAAAGCTCACGTGCAGCGGCACCAGACAGTTTTTACTGTCTGCGTGTGTTATTGCAGTTACAAAGGCTTAATTACATTCAAAGGATAATTAATGACAACTGTGGTCTTATTTTAAACTATGAAAGCACACACACAGCGAGGTGTAGACCAGAGTGAGCCAGAGCAGTTAACATGGAAACATCAGGAATACTCTGAAAAAAATAGTTATAGTATTATATGTTTTACACTTACGCTTTACTTACTTATCTCTGTAGCATCTAACAGTAAAAGTAAACATAGTTTTAAAAATTTCTGATAATGTTGTTTTGTAGACTCAGTGGTTATTTATAAGCAGTCTTGGGGAGTAATGGACTACATGTTGGATACAAAAAAGTAACTGTATTCCATCACAGTTATAGACAAAGAAGATGTAATCAGATAACAAGATTACATTTAGTAAAAACTGGGATTAAATGGGGATTATTAGTAGGATTAAAATTTTAAAACAAAGAATAATACATCACCGTGCACAGTGCACACAAAACAAGATGTTTGAAGACGTCATCTTGAGCTTTGATCAACATTTTTCAACATTTTCTGACACTGACCAAACAACTAACCAATCAATTGAGACAACTTTACCTTATGTTATATTGAGGTCATCCAAAAACAACAGAAAGTAATCAAGTTACATTACTTTAGAATACTGCATCATGACACTGACTACATTTTTAAACAGGTAATTAGTGACTGTAGTGGAATATATTTTTAAAGTAACCCTCCCAACCCTTTTTATAAGTCACATGACTGATGGTGTAAGCAGTGTAGTGCAGAGTATATGCAAGTATATGGAGTACGCATTGAGTATAACCACTTCTAAGTCCATTTTGAAGCGTATCATTCAGTCGTGTCCTCACAGCCCCATGTCCGTCGGGGTGTGCTGCGACTGCGACCTTGTAGCCAGATGCTGAGTGGTTGACGAGGCAACAAAGTTTGCAGCAAAGTTGTAGGAACTTTGTGTTTCATGGCGAGACATCAAAACTTGACACCATGACACAGCCATGCTGTTTAATGCTGACCAAATGTTTTAATAACTTTCGATCAGAAAGTAGTCAAGATGGTTCACACAAGGAGTTTTATTAAAATACAAGAGGTGTAAATCACCAGAATTGGCTGCAAAATTCAAATTGGACAACTTCCTGTTGGGTTTAGGCGATGGGTTCAAGAGACTTTTTTGTGCGTCTGTGTGTGATACATATGTATACCAATATTTGTTCATGTCAGTGAAACGTGCAGCCAGGGTTACTTTTTAAAGCATGTGGCCAAACCATTTGTCCTCACACGTAGTTTCAGGCAGATTCGACCACATACAGTGAAATGGCAGCAAAATCTTTTAATGACTTTTGATCACAAAGTAGTCTAGATGGCACACACTGATTTTGAAGTCGTTATGATGACTCCTGTAGGAGGAGTTAGAAAACCTTTTTTTTTTTTCTTGATTTTTAAAAAAAAAAAGGTTTTGAACTTTAAGAAATATATGTTTTGGAGGACCTGAAGACTCTTGACCCATCTGAAGGTTTTTTCCAAAAACAACACACACAAACATGCAAGAGATCACATAATCTCCTCTGAGCTTATATCCCTGGCAGAGATAATAAAGGCAAAATGCCAAAATTAAAAAGAATCTTTAAAAAAAAAACAAAGGATGAAAAAGACCCAATTATTTTGCGGAATTCAATTTTCCAAGCGAACATTTTGTTTTGACAGACACCCTCATACTTGGTCTTTCAGATAAATTTTCCCACCATCTGTTGAAAATGGTCGCTGTGTGGAGAAGATGAAAAGCAGCAGTGATGAATAAAGAGAAGCAGAGGCAGTTTAACCAGCTGGCTGGTGATGTGTGTTTGTGAAACTGATTGTTTTAGGATTAGTGGGGAAAGACGGGTCTTTAAGGAGACGCGGTTCCGGGTGAAACCGGATTGTTGGCCCGGGAGTGATGATGGATGATGTGTATTGTTACAATGCAGCCAATATAATGGCATTCAACTTCAACGTCCCTGAGAGACTGTGGGTGATTAACTGAGAAAAGTGAAAAAGAAGCGGAGAGGAGGTGTGAACAAGACGAGGGGAAGGCGATACAGATGTAGATATAAATAAAAACAAGTTACAGCGGCGAGAGCGAAGCAGGAAGAAGACGAGAGCGGAGCCAGAAGAAAAAGAGAGAGCCAGTGGAGACCCCAGAGAGGAGCGGAGAGGAGCTGCAGCGCTGTGGTGTGTTGTTCAGTGTGATTAACTCCAGAGAAAGAAGCCTGCTGGAGGACTTACCGAAATAGCAGCTCCCTATTAAAATCAACTACTGCGACTGCCACTCACCTGGCTGCTGCTTAGCATTGCAAATGTACACGACAAGGCGGTGCATTACAGCGCCTATATGAAGCCTGACGCATAGTCAGGAAGAGTTTGTCCTTGTTCCAGTGAGATGATAAACACAAAGGTGAATATGTGCTACCTTTGACTTACAGGTGTTAGGTGTAGAATATTAAACTAGATTCATCTTGAGTCACTGGTGTCATTTTTGAGTAGAAGGTAACACCTCTGCAAAGCCTTGCAAAGTTGGCTTCAGATTTGCATTTTATACTGTCAGATTTTGGGGGGAAATCTGTGGAGTTACTTGACAGCACAGAGCAGAAACTAGTTTTGTGGTACTGGCATGAGGCAAACGAAAAACTGAGTAAATACGAAGAAAAACACATCATATCAATGATCCTTTGTGTGAAACAAAACAGTTTGTGAACATGTGGTCTTAAAGGCCAGATCTCCTATTTTATCGAGACATGGAAAAAAAAAGTGTCAGATGCTATTTGCAAACAGGTTGGAATAGCTGATGTAGCTATTTGCACTATTTGCCAATGTGGCTATTTACATCCAGGCGTATATAGCCTGCCATGGCAATGACAAGCACCCTGGTGTCTATACCCAATAATACTACTTGAACCTGGGGTGTAGGGAGCCACATTGGTTTTTTACATGCCAGTGACAAACCAAGATCTTTCTCTAAATCTTATCAAGTAGTTTTGTTTTCTAAACCTAACCAAGCTGCGACTGAAAACTGTAGCTATTTGCCTCTGAGGTGGAATAGCCAACATGGCTATTTACACCCAGGTGCATATAGCCTAGTATGGCAAAGACAGCCATCCAGGTGTCTGTAGCCAACAATGTTATTTGCACCTGAGGTGTAAACAACCAGTGTGGCTATTTAAACTTGCACGCCAGAGACGAACCATGATCTTTCCCTAAACCTGGCCAGGTTGTTCTGTTGCCTTAACCTAACTAAGTAGTAGTGTCATGTTTGGTGGGGCAGTTTGTGTTCTGTGGAAGATTGAATTAGATTCAGCTAAAGATAATGTGAAGCTTCAACAGTCTGAGTTAAACAAATCAAGTGGATCTTCCAAAGTGCCTCTCTTTTTAGAGCAAAGCTCCCTATTTCTGTCTCCCCTGACTGTTTTCTTGCTGAGCCACAGTGGTAATACTAGCAGGAGGTTGCTATGTAAAATTTAATAAGGCAGTGTCAACTGGCGCTGAAGACTACAAGTACGAAAATGGAAAAAATCTGGGGGTATGGAGTGAGAAAAAAAAGTGAGTTTACTAAACCTCTGTTGCTGCTCCTCATGTCTGCCTGAGGCTAGCAGCTCCAGGCTACATTAGGTGCTACTACATGTACCTTATAACATAACTTTGTTGAATACTTTATTCTGATTGGTCAATTACAACATTTTATTGTTAAGATAATGTACAGTGAGCAGGTCATTATTGTGAAATAATGTCCTGCATCACCTATCAGGGTTTATTTTGCAATAATGATACACACACTGTTCATTATCCTGCACATAACATACCTGAATCTACACCTGAAAAATATGAGGTCCTTTCTTTAAAAAAAAACTGTCCAGTCTTACAACGTGATAGCAGTGTAATGCTAAATCAATGGAATTCTCTTTAAAGAAACCAGATTACAGTCAGCTTTCCCAAGTAAGCTGATTTTGTGAAAGTCATACAGATGAGACCTCCTTTTCTCATCTACATGACGAGATAATTTGGGTAGGGGATTAGAGAAACCTGATTTCCCCAGCCAGATGTCTCCTGCAGTTGATTTCTCAAGAATGCGTGTGCACAACTGGCTTTCTAATTGGCTTTTTACGTGTGCACGGGAAAAAACTGCTGACAGGGAAAGTATCACTGTGACAGCAGAGCAGCTAGATCAAAGGAAATATCATTACTGTACATGAAGTGAAACATCCGCGTGTTCAGAATAATTCCATCCGAAGTATGAGTAAAACTAATGCCAGCATAAACTAGCCACTAGAAGTTTAAATCACTTGGTTTCCACTTTACAAAATGCCAAATGTTCAGACATTTGTTTGTAAAATTTAAACAGATTCACTTCCAATAATACACTTTAGTTTACAGTACAGTTCGGATGTAATGTGTCCTTAATTACCCTCTAATTAAGTCTAATGAAGGGCTTATAAAGGCTCTAACATTGTCTAATTAAAGAACATATTATTTCTCTTTTTTGTCTAGAAATACAAGCTTGATACTGTCACACACATACACACACACACAAAGCATGAGAATGTGCACAGGTTATGTTTTCCGAGTTTTAGACGGCATTAGCAAATCTCTCGGCTGGAGTTTCTGCAGGTTTTAAGGTTCCTGCTTCTTCGCTGTTTCACTCCTCGTCACAATGCTCTGCGTCTCAGATATCAAAGCTTTGCACTCATCCGCTAAGCCATCCCTCATTCTTCTGCTATATTTTCTCTTATTTTTTTTCCCCCTTCCTCCCACGAGTCGCATTCAGTCGCTCCTGTGTATTTGTGCTTTATCTCCATCCTCGTGACAATGAGATTTAATTGAAGACTGTCCTGTGGTGGAGATTTTTGCAAAGTGTGATGTGATTTAAATGTTATCCATCGTAATATTCCTATTAAATTTTAAACACTTTTAAACTTTCAACAACATTGTCACATTTAAATTCTATATTACGCTCCATTTCTAATCCGAGATGCCATTTTTATCTGGCTGCACCGTCACATCAAACAAAAAATTCCCATCCCCGACAGACTAACACATACTGCCCCGTCTGCGCTGTCTTTATACAAAACAACATTTTTCTGCTCTGCCAAAAGGAAGCTCTGTGATTGGCTGATGTAACGGGGCGCGCTGACACCCTGACCTTTTACAGCTACAGGTTAGAGAAGTCTCTAGCTGAGTAGAAATCAATGGCTTGACTTCATCAATGGATTTTATGTCTCTTGTTGTAAGGTTGAGTTGTTCAACTTTTTCCCCCTCTGACATTCAAAATTAAACTTTTGTTGATCCATGTGAGGGAAGCCAGAAACTCAAACAGTGTCTAATTCAGGAAAAGAAACACAACATTAAAGTTGTACATAATAACAAATAATAGACAGGCTATCTGAGGCACGTGAAAATTCCAATTTTGGTGATTTAGAGCATCAGCAAAAGAATTACAGTTGTTACATAATCTGAGAAAATGTAAGTGGAAGAGAGACATCACTCCATTTCCCCTTCTAGTCATCTGTTCATTCAATGATCTGCCCATCCATCAAT
The DNA here is from genome assembly GCF_056507025.1 of Lutjanus erythropterus. Taxonomy (NCBI): domain Eukaryota; kingdom Metazoa; phylum Chordata; class Actinopteri; order Lutjaniformes; family Lutjanidae; genus Lutjanus; species Lutjanus erythropterus. Next base: position 6,522,304 of record NC_139333.1, on the reverse strand, counting down.
CAATGAGCTGACACTGGGTCATTCTGTCCTCATAAACACGTCTGTATTAGTCTTTGTTGATCCATCCATTATGTGTCCATCCATCCATATATCCATTTACTGTATGTATCCATTTGTCAATCTGGCCCTAAATCTAGTTGTCTCTGTCCAGCGACCATCGGATCAATAACATCACTGAGTATGTGTACTGTGTCTGTGTGTGTGCCAACAATGTATTAGCACATATTACGTATTATGCGCCCAACAATAACAATAGCTCCATTTACCTCTAACACCCACGGACAAGTCCTCCCAGCCCATTTAAAATGTTTTTTGACTTAATACTTCTATAATTATTATTATTATTATTAGTGCATTAGAGCAACTGCATATCAGGTTTTTTTGTAACACTTTATGATAAGGTACATAAAATTTTGAGTAGTTACCAGAGAAGGAATGAGGAACTAACTGCTAGTGAATAATTAGTAATTATTTTCTCAATAAATTGTTTGTTAGTAATTAATCATTTGTTCATGAAGAACATGGACTACTTAGTAATTACTCAATATTATGTGTCACTTCACTTTGGGGGACACAAATAGAGTAAGTAATCATAAGGTAATAATGGACTACTTAATAACTACACAGTGTTATTTCTTTACTTAAGGGAACACAAAAAGCACCAATAATAATAAGGTAATGATGGACGACTTAGTAACTAGTTATTAAAGAGTTGCTACAAATTTAGTGCTGTTCACCAGTTGGTTCAGCGTAATCAGGAGCCAATCTTAAATAAAGTGGTCAGAATTATCGATTCACAGATATTCATGAACTAATCATTACCTCATCAGTAACTCGTCATTATCTACTATGTAGTCCTCCAATAGGAACTCTGAGGAATTATGGAGACTTATTTATGATCTATCAATTATCAAGTCGTTCCTGACTTGTTTCTCAGTAGTTTCTTCATTAAATAATCACTAACAATAAAATCTGATTAGGAGTAACTCACTGATCAATGGTTCACTAGCTGTTAGTTCACCATGTTCATTGGTAACTAATCAAAATTTTGTGTTACCAGTTTTTCATATTCCTAGAGTGAAGCTACTGTCAGGATTGGTTAATTAAATTTTGTTAATCATGACAAAGTCAATAAGAAGCATGGCTGGTTAACATTACTGTCATCACGCTCACTTCATAACCTCGTTAGGCTTCAACATCTTCCAAAATGTGACTTACTGCAGTAAATCAGCCAGCCATTGTTCAACTATTTGGCAGGCAGCCTGCACTTGGCGAGCACTCTGAATCCCTGGGTTATTTGCATCTACAGTACGCTGAATCTTTCCAGAAAGAATCATGATGTATGAATTATGCTATTTTAACACCACTGGACCACCTCGCCGGTTTGCTGCCTCATTCGCAGCAGGGCTCTAGGGATGGCAATGTCAGCTTGTCAGTCCGTCAGTCAACCACTTTTGTCCAGACTGAACTATCTCAACAAATATTGGATGGAACTTTTACAGACATTCAAGGTTACCAGACAGTGTATCCTAATGACTTGATGCTGTGACTTTTCCTCGTGTGATTTGTGAGTTGGAGTGAAAAGTCTTGACAATACTGAATGTATTGCCATTAAATTTCTGCTAAAGTAATGACAGTCCCATCAGCCTCAGGTTTACTCAACTTGTGTTGAGTGCTGATTCGCCAATGTTAGCATGCTACCATGCTAAACTAAGATGTAATGTAATGATAATGTTAATAATGAATTATTAAATATTGTTTCAGGGTACTTTAGTGTAAAACATAACCAGTTACATATCTGCATGGCTTTTATGATTCATGTATTGTATGTATTGTCTGCTGTCACACACTTGCTGATGTGATGAAAGCTGACTTTCTAATTAAAAAATCACCCATGAATTAATCAAGGCACTTGGGCACAGCTGATAGGTGCATCTCATTGTGTGCTGCTGGCGTAAGGGGTGGGGCAGTGCAGGATATCCCTGTGCCTTTGGTGCAAGGCAGCAAAGGTGAATTTGGACACATCTTGAATAAATTAAATCTACTGCGCCTTGCAGTTTCAACTTGTGCTTTAGATCAGTATAAAATAGGGCCCTTAGTCTTGTTTTCAAAATGTAGCCATAATGTCAGTTGAAATTGAATATTTAAACTAGCCAGTAAGTCGTGGGTTAAGGATGTGAAAAAGGCAGGATTTTAATCCTGTTCAAAGCACAGTGAAGTGTTGTGGTTGTTGTTGTTGTCGTGAAGTTTACAGATGACGCCACCATATTTCAACAACGATAAGACTTCATATCTGGAGGAAATCAGTCTTGCAGAATTGTCAACAGAAAATGTCCTACTGCTCAACGTCAGCCAAACCAAGGAACTGATTGTTGATTTTGGGAAATAGGAGGCAAAGACACACAAGTTATTCCTCTGTATTTATTTAGCAGTGGTGCACCACCACAGCTAGGACATTGCCACCATTGCAAACATATGTATAAACATTATAATAATAATTTTGTAATAATAATTACTAAATAATAAAACTAATAATGGTAATTTAGCCCAAATTTTATCTATAACTAAACTGTCTTCCAGATGCTTTAATGAGTATACAATAATTAAAAGATTTATAACATAAGAAGGTGAACTTTAAGCATAAATGAGACTCAAACAGCAACAGATATGAGACGTAACTAGAATTATTGCCCAAAGCACCACAGTTGTATTGAAATTACAGAGGAAACACTGCTTTGTGGTGTAAAAGTACCATTAAATTAATTAACTCTTGAACCTTGACAGAGACATTTCTGCAAAAACAAGCAGCATCATGAATTACAGGATGTACTTCGGGACGTTGTTGCAGCATGTTGTGAAACTATTAGCTAACCTGAAGTTGATGAGAAACACTACATTGAGAAAACACAAATCCTCCCTGAGAAGCTGGAAACTTTGTGTGTATATGATTCACAGTAAAATGTAAAAGTGTTTGAGCGAGCAGGAACCGCCCAAAACCGCACCATGCACAGTCAAAGTCATTGATACAGGCTGTTGTTATGCACATCCAAAGAGTGGCAAAGAGTGTTTATTTAAATTTATGGTGATAGAAGGACTTTATATGTAGATTTATGGTAAGGTAGCTCTTTTATGTGTTGTGCTGGTGATTGTGGCCTTGTGGGACAGAATTATATTCAGTACTCATCCAAGCTGACAGATAATATCATGATATTATCTGCCACAATTATTTTTTATTTGCATTTCGCAGGTCTTATATCCAAATCCTGGTGACAATAATCAATAATAAGACTGCAATTGGATAATTGAACATTTTGGTTATGTATTAAAGTGACTAAAAGTGAATATAGCACTTTTAAAGTTACAGGTTCGTCTTTTAGAGTACACATACAGTAAGTTTTAAAATGTATACATGCCTCGTCTCCACACCACTCTGGCATTTTAGGGACACCTAAAACTGAGATGTTGGGAAACAGTTTTGAAACTCCAGGGTTGCTTTCAGTCACTGAGACTTTTGGACACAAATGATGCAGAAACTGATGTGTGCTACCTGATTGGGTCTTACCAGTCCTGATATGTCATCCTCTGATTGGCCCTTACAGACACTGTGAGGCTGGATGTTGGTTGATACTTCAGTATTAATGCACTTTTATTTACTTTTAAATTCAATGCTATTTTAAAGGTTTGTGTGCCTGGATGTCTAGTGTCTAACTAATCCCCATCTGCCTTTTAATTTGTGTCTCAGTAGCCCCAGTACTGGACTTTGCTGTCAACCAAGTCAGCAGCAGCAGCAGCAAGGGGACTAATCTAATGTTAACGTTGCTGGTGTTTCATTAAGAAAAGACACATTCATCCATTCTGTTGTGAAGGTGAACAAATAAATTAACAAGCGATCTACAGTTCAGCATCACTCGACCTTCTGGGTTCTGATTCTAGCTGTTTTGAGCTGCTGACAGCCGCCATGTGGACACCACAACACAGCTAACAAAGCTAACAGCTACTTACAAAGTTAGCATTCATGTTGTATTCCCTGATGAGGGAAAACTATGCTAAACCCCTAATGCATCTGGACTATCCCGACTGTGTCTGTGTGTTTTGTCTTGATGTATCTTTGAAAGTTTGCTATTATATGTTAGCTGCTAGCCACAATAAGCCTACAACCACTGTCTTTAGACACAAACAGACACTGAATTTACATACTAATATCACAATATTTAAGTGTATTCTGCAATAACAGTATTCTTGGTGATAGGACAAAATACTGACAAATATTTTTTCTTTAGAATTCACAATAGCTGTTGAGCTCTGCTCGTGGGATTGGCTCTCCTCGTTCTCAACCAGGTGCTTCTGCAGTGAAATTAGTCATACATACAGTCATCTTGCACTTATTGCATATTCCCACTGTTTATTTAAGCAATATTACACTCCAGGGTGTGCTTTAATGTCATTATTAGCACATAGGTATCATTTAAGTGCTAATAATCACGTTAAAGCTCATCCTGGAGTGTAATATTGCAATTATACAACAGCTTAGAGACAAACTTAGCTTCGCTCTCAAAATAAAAAAAAACATTTTGCTAGTGTTATCTTCATTTCCCTGGAAACGTGGGATCTGATCAGCCATGCCAGCAGAACTCCTATGTAAAGAAGCCTAATTTACTACTCCAGCAAGCAGGACGTCCCATAGTAACAACCTCGCAGCAGAGACGGTTTCTAGTTCCTGTTGAGTCAGCTGCCAACTTGAGCTAACGTTAATGCTTTCTAGAGATCATGAGATTTAAATACCACACATACAAACACAAAACTGTTTTGTTAGCTCATTCCTGCTGTAACAAATATATCTGCTGAAAAAACATAGATTTTACATGGACGGATTTAGCAACCACAAGCTTCTCACGTATTTTTAAGCTAGTAGCACCATGTCACAGACTCCCCAGGGCACAGCTGATGGAGGATGCTGAACAAAGTTTCTGTGTGTGAAACGTGTCTAATAGTTCCAGAGCATGGCCATGTCAACAATGATCACAAAACACAGAACCGTTTGCTCTCCGGCTTTTCACACCCACAGCTTATCACAAAAGTTTATTAAATTATTCTAGAAATGTTACTTAAATAGCCACAGGAGGTCATAGTCTATTATAGGGCCATGATTTATTTTCATGAATAAAAACAGTTCAAAACATCCTCTTTCTAGGAGGAGTAATATTTTTAGTGATGAGAGTGGTGTGCTGTCATGCTGATTTGAACGTTCTCAATGTCTAATTGAACAATCAGATTGCGTGGTCGGAACTACCTGTTGTATAATGTACATTTAATCTTTTGTAACCAAACCACTTCCACACTCGGCTTCCCTTTTTAGAATTAACTCCTCCGACGTAAAAATTGCCATTAAAGCGCTGTAGTAGCGTGGAAGAAGCCTAAAATTACCAATCATGTATTTGTGGTGTGTTTTTGCTGAAATAATGCACCATAATACAAAAAAAAAAAAAAAAAAAAAACAGGGACATGGGTGTGAAAGCCATCAGGGAGGAGAGAGCAGCAGGGCAGGGAGACACAAAGACTGCGGGGAAATGAGATTCATTACAATTCTCTCTAGAAATGATGCCAGTAATGGACGAGGCAGCGTCAGGGCTGATTTGTATCTGTTGAGGAGAGTCGGGGCCGGCGAGAGGCCCTTCAAATTGCTAATCAAAGCCGGCCGAGAAGACTGACAGCTATTCTCACTGGGTGTCTGCACAGAGCTCATTCACTTCTATAAGTCACTGTGTGTGGAGTTGTAATGGGCCCAAATGAAGCTGGATATTTGCATCCCCTTTGATTTGGTAAAGGTCACCGCTGACAGGGAGGTCCAGAGGGGACCGTGCAGAGAGACACACACACACACACATGCACACACACATGGAGCCCTGATTGGAGACAATACTGTTACACTCTTTGCTGTCCCTGCCTTGTGTCTAAATTATCCAAACGGAGACAAATAATTTCTTTTCTTTTCTTTGCACGCTTCACTTTTCATGTTTCTAAATAGCACACAATAATAGTGTTTGTGTGTGTCGGGGGAGGTTGTAGGTAGCAGTCCTGTGATCTGATTCAGGCCCTCTGGGCTCTGCTGCCCTCTTTGTCTCTGCTTTTCTAATTGGCTGAATGAGTGCGGCCAACAGTCAGAGGAACATTACTAATCATTCACCTAACCGACTCTAATAACTTGGCTGCTATCCCTTTCTGTCGCCGGGTCGCAGTCCAAAACTTTTTCTGTCTGTGGTGGCCGAGTTGAAAAGCCAGACTTCTATCTCATCAAGTCTTTCCGGAGACAAATTTGTTGAAAAAGTGGATGAATTAGTATTCCAGCTCTGTTTTTCTAAAAATAAAGATATAAACTCGTCCCAGTTTTTGTAATCAGGATGCAGTTTATACCAGGATAAATGCACTCAGCTCAAATGATCAGTGTCACAGTTGTTATATGGATTTTTCGTGCTGCTCGTTGTGCTCGTTCTGCCTGGTATTAACCAACAAGTGACAGACATATGAGCCAGTCGGTGATCAATATGGACCTGGATAAACCTCAACTTAAAGGTCATGTTGGACCAATTCTAGTTTGTTACTAGCACAATAAAACCATGATATGTTATGCTGATGATGGAGCTAAATATTTGTATAAGCTGCAGTTGCTGAATTAGGAAGATGATATTAGCACCAACGTTGGAATGGCCAAATGTGACTATTTGCATGTAAGACTGAATAGCCAGTGTGGCTATTTACACTTGGGGGGATTTGGTGTACAACATACTGCAATAGATTTACAATAGAGTTTTGTGCCCAACTCAAACTTTTACAAACTTTCTGCTGACCTTTAGTTGAGATAATTTACTATTCTTCCTTAGTGAAATTCATAGTAAAAGTTAAAGTTAGAGAAACTCAAAAAAAAAAAAAATTGTTTTTCAAAAGTTAACTATGAACCTGATTTGTTACTATTTTTTTGCCTTAAAATTAAATGGTTTACGCTATAGTTTTTTAAATACAACATTTTGGGGTTTCTAAAATTCAAATCTTTAAATTTCTCTAAAGAATAAAAGTAAATTATCTCAATAAAAGATCAGTAGTTGGTAAAACTTTTTTAGAACTGAAGAATTTGACATGGGCTCAAAACTGATGTACTATATATGTTGTATGTTGTCTCACCTTTTTCATAGACGTACAACAATGAAACGAAAATGAGCTAAAGAGCCGCATGTGGCTCTGGAGCCTCAGGTTGCAGACCCATGGTGTAGGAGAACCTACAGTGGCCATGACACTTGGAAGAATGTGAAAGGCTATATTTTGATCCAGTGTTAGGTTTGTCCATTTTGGCCTACTGTAGAAATACGGGGGTGCAACAGGGCGGTGTCCTTGGACGAGGACCTGCACCCCCTGTAGATATGAATGGCTCATTCCTTGGCAGCGGTTCCCAAATTGCAGCCTTCAGTTATATTTTGTTTTGCCGCCAAACCTGACCTGAATTTTATGCAATACATTTTAATCTTTCAATTTCAACACTTTACATTAAATACACTTCTCAGCCGCTGCATCAAACCAGCCCCAACAACTGTCTGCAACTACAGGTTGCATGGCAACCAGTGGCACCTCGCAAGTGTCGTTATATTCTGTCATCAGTTCTAGTTCTGTGTTGTGGTGGACAACTGCATTTTTCATGTGAAAATGAGATGGAAAAGCCACCATGGAAAATTTGAGGAGAAAAGGAGGTTTTTGGGAAAAATGAATCAGCAATAGTTTACTGGACACTGAGGGATGCATGAAGTGATCTGACTTATCTGCAAACAGGTGAATTCAGTGCTCGTGGGTTTTCCTGTGCGCCCTCAATCTTTGAGAACAACTGTTCTAAGGCAGAGGTTCTCAGCCTGATCATTTCTGGGGGTCGCCAGATAGCTGTGGAGAAAAAACACAACATATTGCATGGACTCAGAGCCGGGAAGTAGTTTCTTAAACTTATGCAAAATACAACATGAAATGCAACATGTTCTGAACAGACAAACACTTACAAAAAGTTTTGTCCATTTTGTAATATAAAGTAGCTAACTTAACAAATTTCTCAGTGTAGCACTAGGCCTGATGGGAAATGAGTCCATATTTTAGACAGGGAAATGGTTTTTACATTACATCACCCACACTAATGGTATCATTTGCCTTAGAATAGATTTTATCAAGTGTATTTGTGAGTGCGTCAAAGCAATCGTCGGTCATGACTAGAAGGTTGCATTTCTTATTTTCAGCTGATTATACACAAATAAAAAACATTTTTTCTGGCATACTGTCTCGATTGAGCACTGTAAATTTTACACACTGGACCTTTAAAACATGTCTGGAGGGGATCTTTAATATTCCATTTGATAATTCTTCCTTGCACATTTTGTACAACCTCCTCTTCTTGATCTTTGCGGTTGCACATTTTATCTTGGTAATCCCACCTTCAATAGGCAAAAATCATGTTTGCCAGCCGTGCTGGTCTGTAATGATTCATTTGAAGAAAACCAAAAAGACTAGAACAGAGAAAGAAATCATGTTGCTTTTTCCCTGCACAGCCGTCACTGCTGTTTAGGAGGCGTTTAGTAACATCTGCTGTGGACAAAGAAGAGACCGATGACAGATCAGCATGTAGGCATGGATGACAAAGTCTTAATTAGCATGAATGTGATGCTTTTATGTTGTGATTGATTTAAACTAGCGTGTTTACATTAAACTTTACCTATGCAAATTTTAGGTCACAGTACGTTAATATAAAGATTTTTTCAGGTCTAACAATGTGACACATGCACAATAAATGCAAGAACTGAGAATCCAACAACAGCGACCACCTTTTGGTGCATAATGACCATGAAGCAATGCGTCACCTCAGGTTCCCTCATTAAAGCAGCCGCCGACGTATGACCTTATGTGTACTGTGCTGTGTTAATGCGTGAGGGAGCAGACAGGCGACGGAGGCAGAGATTTAAATTATTCTCCGGGCGAACAAAATGGAGTCGGAGCACAAACATTTCCCAACGTCACATCTCATATCAACAAATCAAAGCCCACCACCCGAAGGAGAGCTGTGAAGTCAGCAACATTTACTCTGGTCAAAACATGTGTGGCGCTAAATGCCTGTGACTCTAAACGTTGTGTCAGTCTGTCAGATTCTCTGCTCTGTTGTTGTGTGGATGTGGCGTCAAACGGGTTCAGTCCTGCAGCATCGGAAACATCAGACTCACTCATTAGCTTTGTGCTGTGAACTCACAACGCGGGCTGACAGGGTGAACACACACACACACACACTCACTTACCCCACACACATAGGCTGCGTGAGATAAGAGACAAGAGGATTGACAGCTGACGCCTCAAAATCGAGCATTTACTGTACGCCAAGGCGAGAGAGAGATAAGAGAATAAACCTCACACACACAAGCATCATCATGATGAGGCATCACCACAACAGTGCAAGTCATTTCTTCACAAGCTTCTTTCTGTGTGTGTGTGTGTGTGTGTGTTTGTGTGTGTGTGTGTGTGTGTGTGTGTGTGTGTGTGCGCACGTGGACAGGAGAGCGGGGTGAGTTGAGGCAGTTTTTACTCAAGGCCTCTTTAAAGTGGGGGCATGACAGTTATGTCATCAACTAAAATATGTGCATATATTCCAGGACGGTGTGCATCCTAGACTCAAAAGAGGGGAGCAGTAGTGGCAAACACCCCCTCTGGTGCCCCCATGTCTGAAAAAATGCAGCAGAAGTGCCCTCTTGGATGTCCCTATTATAGGTAAACCATGATAAAGTGCCCTCAAAGGTGCCCTTCTAGTGGAGAAAACGTGGTGAAGTGGATTATGACTTTGAACATGTTGGTGCCCCACAACATACATCTGGTGGCCTTTTTATTTATTTATTTATTTTTTTTGCCTCTGCTCCATTTATAGCCTGAGTCTGCCACTGATCCATAGGAATAATCACTTTGGGTCTAAAAATAAACTGTTTTGAAAATATGACATTCCTCGTAGCTCTGAACTTGCCCAATAATAAGGTGAACCCCATGGATGCTGGTGTATATGATGGCAGGCATTATTAATACTCCCTTTATTTATTATGCACACCTAGACTAACCTGCCTTTTCCTCTGATCCAGCTTGCAGGGACATCGATGTCATGTAATCCTGCAAACTCAACATTTCATGGCACTGTGAAACATTTCAGCTAGATTTTTATATGGTCTGAAAGTTCGCTTCATCAAAGACTAGATTGGCATGTCTAGTCTAAAATTCAAAATGTCATCATTTTAGTGAAGTGTACTAATAATCATAACTGGCACAAATTACTCCACTGCTGCCATTTTCACAAGTCTGTATCACGCATCGCTTCAGAGCTAATGTCAAGCTAACAGTTTAGCCTCATATTGTAACTGTCTCAAGCACAAACACAAGTGTAATCTTTTCAAACATTTTAAATAAATCTGTTGGGGGCTTTTATGCCTTTAATTTTTATAGGGCAGCTGAAGATATGATAGGAAAGGAGGAGAGAGAGGTGGGGAATGACATGAAGCAGGCAGGGGTCGAACCCACGGTCGCTGCAGAGGACTCACAGCCTCAGTATATGCACATCAACTGAGCTTACAGGTTATGAAAAACTTTCAAACTAGATGGTTGATTGTTCAGATACAGAAATAATGACCTCTTGAACATTTTTTTTAAGTACACATAGGTATACTAGGTGATTTTGGGGGGACGTGGATGCCTCAATATCCAGAACATGTGCATTTGAATGCAGGAAATTAAATGTCAGAATTCCTTTGGAGACGACCACCAGACCTGCTGCTCTCCTCCCCAGTGCTGAAACGAAACCTACACCATTACACTTACACACCGCTGCACAAACATCATGTGAAGATGACAGGACTCACACACACACTGAACCCCTCCATCCAATGCCCCACAAGGTAATTTGTAATTACCTTCTCCGGCTCCCTGGAGTATAAACGCTTTATATTAGAATGTGGTACAATGAGACCTGAACCAGTGGGAACACACACACACACACACACACACACACACACACACACACACACACACACACACACACACACACACACACACACACGCGCTACACCCTAAGAAAAATACAGACTCCACTGTGCACTCGTGACCATATAAATGCAGATAAAGCATTGCCTGAATTAACATATGTAATTGGTATTCATTAAATGGCCCTTGCATGAGCAAAGGCTTCATCAGACGGCGTCTTTTAGAATACTAACACTGGAGTTTTTCTGAGAAGTGAAATGAGCCCGCTGACTTTTCGCTTATTGCACACAACAGTCACAAAATATTACAGCGTATTTATATTTTACAAAATTAAAATGTGAATTTTGCTTCTGGCTGTTTGCATTTTAACACTATTGGCGCTTCAGCTGACCATAGATGGTAAAAGGAGTGAAAAATCGCCTCTAAACATCGCTGCATCCAATCAATCGATATACTGTAAAAACATGCAAATGTTTCTCCCAGGACAGTCTCACAAGCCCGTAGTATAGTTACTGAATACATTAGTCCCACACAGGCATGCATGCAGAGCTCCTGTCATGATGCGGCTGCATGACATTACGCTCTATAAGCAGAGATCGATGAGCTGATGTTTGTGATCCATCAGCTTCCTGTTTGAACTGTGGGGTCGGTCAGTCACTTTGTCCCGGAGGAGGCGGTGACCTTATAATCGCCTGACCCAAAGCCCTGCAGCCTGTCAGACCAGCTGAGAGATACATCTGTCAGGAGACTCCAATGCAGCTCAGTGAGTGTGTGTGTACTGTGTGTTACCTGTTCTCAACACTGTTGCGTGTGCAACAGTTATACCTACTGTATGTTGCTGATAAATTAATCTTGTCTGTTTTTGCAAAATCTGACAACTTGAGGTTGCTAAATATTTGCTGTGTATGCAGGATCTTAGAAACATTTTGACATAAGAGAAGAGATGTAAATAATTCAGAATTTCATTATTTTGTGGAATCAACAAAAAGATACAATATGATATCCTACAATACACAAAGCATTATAATGCAAAATACAACATATGAAACAATATGATCCAATATGAAATATGATGCATTACGCTACAATATACAATGTAATAAAATACGAAATACAATATGATACAATACAATATATGATATGATATGATCCAATATGACACACAATATGATACAGTACAATATCCAAAGCAATATAATATGAAATACTATATGATACGGTACAATATAAAATACTTAATACATGAAATGATATTCAATACGAAATACAATATGATACAGTACAATATCCAAAGCAATATAATACGAAATTCGATACGATCCAATATGAAAAACAATAAGATATGATATGATTTATGATAAGAAATATGGTATGATGCAATACAATATACAATGCAATATATCGCAAAATAGGGTATGATATGATACGGTATACAGTGCATTATATGATGTCCAGCGGTGATCATCAAAAAATCTCATTGTGCTTTTGCAACAGCACCAACAGTCATTCCTACAACGATGTCACAACATCAATATTGAGATGCTTGGTTAAAATTTTGTGATATGTGATTTTGTCTATATTGCCCAGCGATAATTTAAAAAAACATATTTTATCAGCTTAGCCACTTCCATTCATTTCAGTAAACAACATGTCATCAATCACGACCTACATGATCAATGATTATTGATAATGACTGATATAAAACTTCACTATTGTGATTCAGATATATCACCCTGGCCTATGATGAGATACAATACGATGCAATACGATATCTGATATGAAATACGATACGATACAATACGATAAGCTACAGTACAATACAATGCGATCTAAGATATGATAGATCATCCTTTATTAATGCCCTGGGGAAACAGAGTGCCACCATACACAAAGAAGGACAACAGGTAAGACAAGTAGAAAAGAGCCTACACATCTCATGGCAGTACAGGATAAGAGGAGAGCACAACACCATAATAAACAGTGTAATTATCAATGAGACGATGAATGTGTGTTAGTGGTTGTATGTGACATCAACATAATCTATAATAGCTTCATCTAAAATATCTTTCTTAAAATATTTTATAACAGGCTCTTTCAGTTTTAGGTTTTTCTGTGAAAACTTTTTTTGTGTACTTATTTAGATAAGTGCCTTGACTTTTTAAATTCTTTTAACCAGACATGTATCAAAAATGACATATCGTGTACTTCAGAGTTTTATGATTTATTTTATGTCACTGTTGTAGAGCCACAGTGCTGCAATAGGTTAAGACTTGTTAGAAATATGACTTTTAAGATAACTGCATCTGTAAAAGTGCATGAAATAGAATTTACTGGCCAAAAGTAGATCGATTTATGGTGCACAACGCCGGCTAACTCTCTGAATCACCTTTGATCTTTATGCTGTGTTCATGCACACACATTGAGACCGGGCTGTGTTAGTCACCTGTAAACGCCGGGATGCACAATCATCACTCATGCAATGAAAAAGAAATGCCAGCCACAACGACGAGTGCCCCGAGACGGTCACGGACAGGCACTCGCACACACTCTGCTCTGACCTGCAGCTGCAACAGAACACAGTACAAAACAACAGGAGCACTGTGAGCCTTTGATATGTGTAGACACAATACAACATCACCTGATGTGACAGCACTGCTGGCTTCCTTGGCAGTGCAACTCGTTTCTCGCTGTATGAGCGGTATATTAAAAAAAGAGTTTGTTTATAATATGAGGATTAGCAAGCGTACTGATATCTTCAACTTTTTTGAGCTATAATCCACGTCTGAAACACTTAAATTACACTTCAGATTATTCCCTAATCTCTAAACAGATATATGCATATAAAGGCAGAATCTGCCAGAAAGGGACAAGATTTGGGTTAAAAAAAAGTGCTTTGGTTTCAATTTGCAGTACATTTGTAGTCCATGTAGTATTGACCAGCAAAATTGACTCTTTGCTAAACTCCGCCTCCAACAGCAGCCAAACTTGTTAGATATACCACATCATCTGGAGGGATGAAGGAGGAGGATGTGGGCTGGTGCAGAATCAACATGAGCTGACGACGATGCAAGGTCCACTGCACTAATCGAACCCCTGCGCTTTCATTTTCCCATGTTAATGAGTGTATTTCTCTCATCTATCATGTAGATATACCTGTCATATTTCTCCATCCGATCAAAGTTTGCTGAGATGTAAACTAGCTTTAGCCTCAATGTTGCACCAGCTGTTATGTAACTTTACATATACAGTTCTTGTTTTAAAACGTGTCAGGTGGAAACAAAATGGTAGTTGGAGAAGGACTTCTCAGCTGACTCAAGGAGTTAGCATTCACTTACATCAGCCAGCTACACTTACGAAATCTGCTTGTGAGAGTCATTATTTTTGCAGACAAAATCTGCGGTTCTTGGTTAGAAATGAGAGGCTGCTTTAGTTTACATCTCAGGCCTCTTGTTTCAACAATTACCCCCAATTTCGATGTTAAATCTGTTACCGTAAACTGCATATGTACAGTGTGAGAATGGAAAGCTTGACAGGCTTAGCAACAGTAACTAAGCAGGATGGTGTTTAGCTTGGCTTTGGTTGCATTTAGGTGAACAGTCTGTGTGGAGAGCTTGGAATCCATCGACTATCACCTCACATCACATCCTTTTTCACACATGTATCTGTACCTGTACTTGAGCAAAGAATGCAACACCTCTGGGTTTTTCTTCAGAACTTTATAGCATGTCTGATAAAAATTGTTATTATTACCAACAGCCTCATCTTTTCATAATACCTTTGTACTTCCTGCATTGCGTTACCCTGCTCACTAGCTTGTTAATTTGTTGTTGACAGTTCTGACAGTCCTCACGACCGAACCACATGATCACCAAGCATTGCATGAGCTCCTTACGTCATTACCACGAATCACAAGTTTTGATCACATGTGATTTGAAGGCCGCACATGTTCATTGTCTTAGTTTAGACTGTTAGCGTTTGCTAATTAGCACTCGACACAAGTGCAGCTGAGGCTGAAGGGGGTAGCATATGTTGTAGGTATCTGGTCATTAACTGAAGTGTTGGACAAACTGAAAGCTTGACCTGATGATGGTGCTACAAGAAAAGAGAAGGGGTTGACAAAATGGGTATAATCTGAGAGGGACATGATTGTCTGAACTAAATTTTATGGAAATCTGACCAGTAGTTGTTGAGATATTTCAGTCTAAACCAAAGTGGTGGACTGATCAACCAATACTGCCATGCTGTGAGCCATGCCACTAAAAAATAAATACATTTTTTAGTTACAGAATGTATATAAACTCTCGTTTATAGAATAAATATTAAAAAAAAGAGTTCTGTTACATTTTTGTTCTGCAAAATGGAATTTCCAAAAAATATTGCATGAGGTAATCTTTTTCCTCTTCTATTTTGTGATGTAGCCCTGCAGCGTAAGTTTATCTACCAAATGTAAAAGTTTAAAGGTCAATCCACCGTCCTACCTCCTCCCTTTTATTTCCCAGGATCCCCTGAGAAGAGAAGCATCAAAGCCTCGCCTGGATCAACTCATTAAGGGGCTTCCCTCTGATCATAGCCCTGCACGGCTCCTCAGCTTCAAGTCGAGTACTCGCTCTCTCATGCACACACACTGAAAACATTCTCCTGCACACACATACACATCATCCAGGCGTTCAAAAGCACCCATTTAGGATCGTCAGGTTTTAGCAAAACTAAGACGTGTCCTCTGTTTTTTAATAGAAGGAAGACGTAATCTTCTATCTGCCTGCTGTACATCTGTTTTAGATCTGCCCAGCTCTCATCTCATCCAGAATGAGTCAGTGCCACTGAAGATTTTGAAATGGTTTGAAGAGATGTAGAGCTTAACTGGTTTTTAGGACTGATTCTTTCTTACTGAGATATATATCATCTATCTGTACAGCTAAATGAGCTTCTATTTAAATGTAGATGATAAAAGTTATATTCTTTATGCTGCAAACATTAATTTGATATTAAAAAAAAATCTAAACTTAAATGCACAATATGTAAATTCTGCCACTAGGGGTCTCTCTCATTAAAACAACAATTTAGTTACATTTTGTGAAGTGGTGTGGGATCATGGGAGTTGTTATCTTCACTTTTAAACAAGCACCGTAGCTGATGAAAGTCTGACATGACTCAGGCAGAAATCATGTTCATGGACGAAGAAATATCAAAGTTTTATTCATGTTACATTTAGTGTTCCTGTGTTTTCTTGGAGGGTACAGCAGCTAGTGGTTCGCAAGGAAATACATTGTTTTCTTGAATAAATATTGATTTCTCTGTGTTTGATGATTGTTGGAAAGATTTGGGTAAATGTAATGGCACAATTCAACAATATATTTAACATTTCTGGCACTTGTGGACAATTTAATGTGGAAATTAGCTTTGATGTCCATTTTCTAGCTTTTTATTGAGCTTTGTATCTCTTCATGATGATTGATCATTCTCTATCTACTGAGGAAGACTACTGAATGTGATGCTAGTAAGAGGACCTTGAGGTACTTCTTTTTTCTTTCAAACTATTTGATTTTACTGCACCTTTTTGATGGACCCAGGCTCTCTTAACCTTGTCTATTTTGACTTAAGAGTATTAGTATTACTTAATAATAAAAGCGTTTAAATAACAAAACAACTTTTGTTGTGAAGAATTTAAGAAAACTGCATGTTCGTCCCAGAGACGCATATGAATGGTTTATCCACTGCTTTACAGCCTCCTCCAGCTCGTCTTCAGGTAAAAGACACACCTTCAAGCGGGTAGCCCTGTTGTAATGGAAATGTAAACCCCTGCTGTGCTGGACTGACGGGCTGAGTCAAAACGAGTTGAGCCAGGCCAGCTCTGTGTATGGAAAAGTAGCCAGTGATTTTTGATCTTGGAGCACCAACACTTAACCAGGCCATCCTTTAATCCAAGTGGTCATTTGTCCCAAGTTTGAGGAAATTCCTTCAACGCACTCTTGAGTTATCACATTCACAAGAATAAATTCAAAATAATAATTGCTCTGGCACGGGCTGTCACTGGCGTGGAGGCATAAAAACATTTTTCAAAGGTTTTTCAAGACTTTTGAATCCTTCAACATATAGTCATGAATCTAGATGCTGCAAAGGCTCACTCACTCTTCTTCAGTGGTTTTCTCTCTGTATGATTAGTCTGAGGAAAGAAGCACTTTTCAGACACCTGGCATTTACTGTCAGTGTTTCAGATGACTGACACATCCTCTGCTGTCAAACTCTGTCAAATCTATCTATTTGCTGGAAATACTGAGATGTCGCACCCTTTCCGTTTGTCCACGACTGAGAACAGTTGAACAAAAAGGACCAGAAACTGCTAAATACTGGTGGCTGATGTGAACATGTGTTTTAGGATTAAGATGTTCCCATTAACACTTATCGGTGGAAGCACACAAAGCCAAAAT
This sequence comes from Lutjanus erythropterus, assembly GCF_056507025.1. Taxonomy (NCBI): domain Eukaryota; kingdom Metazoa; phylum Chordata; class Actinopteri; order Lutjaniformes; family Lutjanidae; genus Lutjanus; species Lutjanus erythropterus. The sequence continues at coordinate 6,504,848 of NC_139333.1, read as the reverse complement.
ATGAATATTCATAGCTGCTGTGAAGTCATCAAATGAAATATTCAACACGTTCGGGATATTCAAAGTGTCTCCTAATGAAGGGGGCAACATTGCTCTGGTAAATCAGAGACCTGCAGGCACTTTGTGAATCTAGTTCAAGATGAACATTAATTCAACAGGATTATTTAGAATTCATGTGGTGACAACAGCCCCTTCTGCATTTAAACTGTACACACACATACACACACACACACACACACACAAGTCATCTTCATTTTCCTATTACTATTGAATGCTACACAAAACCACACCATGCTTTCCCATTTAGACACCTTGACCTCTATTTTCCTGAAGGTGCTAAATTGGTAAATACAGGAATGCAAAAGCGTCATTTTCATCGGAAGCAACTTATCGTTTTTGCACCGTCCATTTAGGGTGAGAAGGCAATTTGTGCATTTCAACTATGAACATTTCCACCGCTATTGTGCATTACCACAAAACAAGATGGTGCTGTACGCAAAAACATATAGTAAAATGAAAAGAAGTCAAAACATCTGCACAGTCGTCCCTTCTGCAGACACTCGATTTATTCTCTAAGCTTTTTTTGGTCACCCAGACCTTCATCAGAGCAGGAGACAGGCTACACACACACACACACACACACACACACACACACACACACACACACACATACACACACACACACACACACACACACACACACGCACACATACACACACACACACAATCTCTCTTGGAGGGAGGCAGCGTCATCTATTATCTATCAGCACACCTGAGGTTATAGAAGACTAGAAGACAACACACACACACACACACACACACACACACACACACACATATTGCAGTGCAACACTTAAGAATAGCAGAGCATCAGATAAAAAGTATGCACATTTCCAAATGTTTTCATGACAGGTAATGTAATGTAACAAACAAAAAAATAATTAAAGCTGCAAAAAATGGTTTAATGTTCAGGATAAAACATTATTTTTTAAAGGGACACATGTTCAGTTTACTCATCATGAGGAACCTGAACAAATAATCATCTTAGATTTGGCTTGAAACTAGAGCTGCAATAATTAATCGATCATTAAATCAGTTGCTAACTGTTATTTTGATGATTGATTCATTGGTTTGAGTAATTTTTTAAGATCTCAGCTTATTAAATGTGAATATTTTCTGATTTCTTTACACCTACATGAAAGTAAACTGAATATCTTTGGGTTCTGGGCAAAACAAGAAGGACTTTTGAGGTTTGGGGAAAGCTGATCAACATTTTTCAGTATTTTTTGACATTTTACAGACGAAACAACTAATTGATGAATTGAGAAAATAACTGTCAGACTTGATGATGAAATGATGAAAATGATTATCTGCAGCCATACTTGAATCTATAGATTTATAACAGAAAGCCAGCTGGAGGTGTGGAATTTGACATATATAAACAAAAGGAGGCCAAGAAACGATCCATGACATAAGAGACACCATTATACATTTTATCTTACAGCACTTATATTTGGGTACATAAAATTAGCAACATCATTTATTTTACTTGGATTCAGCCTTGTCTTGTTACATCAGACAACTGCAAGCTGAAATCCATTGTACTCACGGAGAAAGGAAAAGTGCAGTGGAACCTTCATTCAAGTTAAAGTTCCAAGTCTAAATCTTGGGCAAGATCCATCTCCCCGAGTCTGCCGACAAAAACGCATCTGACATCACAGCAATATGGCAACACACACGTTGATCAGCAGCCTGAGCAGAATTTTCAACAATTTTTACCGTTTACTGCAGATTTTTTGTTTTGAAATGTGCTGTAAAAACTTGCCATTTCCATTTCCATTCAGTTGATCTATAGAAGTTTCTACGAGCGTGCAGTACTAACCTACTCGTCCCTCCTCTTTTAAAGTGTGCTAATATGTTAATTCAACTGCTGTAGATGCTTGTGAAGTTCAGAGACTTGCCATACAAACAACATTTCACTGCAAGTGTCCACGTTTTCCAGAGCAGATGCACAGGGAGGCATTTAGGCGGGCAAACTATTTATTTCCAATTTGCAGTGGATTGCAGCATAAAGCAGAGTGAGCCAAGATAGCGGTTCAGTGAGGGTTTACTAATGCCATGTTCTGGTCAAAGTCGGAATTTCCCAGATTTCCCCATTTTTTCAACTGAGAACTATCGACCTCTGACTTGCAGTGGATTGCAGCATGATTCATCATGTTGGGGCAGATGGATTAGTCCCAAGTTTACAAGTAGCAACTCTGACTTTGAGTGGCTTTATATGGTACTTTTGCAAGTAGGAGGTTGGAAATTGTTGTGTTTTGTGTTGTCTGGATGCAACATCAGGCACAGTGGTGCTTTGAGATAAAAGCTACTGTCTACTGTTGATGTTTAGCAGGGATAATGTTAACCATTTTTAGCATGTTGCTTTAGGATGTTAGCATGCTAAAATAAAATACTGAACAGAAAATACAACTGAGGCTCATGAAATTGTCCGTCATAAACCAAACTTTGTCATGGCAATCCATCCAACAGTTGTTGAGATATTTCAGTCTGGACCAAAGTGAAGGACCGAGTGACATTATCATCCCTAGAGCCACATCATGCTAATAAAGAAACATAGTTGGGAAGTAGAGTAGAATGTCCTTAAAAGAAACAGGATGTCAAACCGTTATACATAATATTGTTTCATTATACTGTCCGACATGAAGGTAAAGAACTCCTTAACGTGTGATTGACTCTGTGAAATGGTCAATGGTTAATTTTAGGCACAAAAACCATTTGTTTAATTTTAGGCACATGACAAAAGTCACATGACGCACATTACTGTTACGTGGCTTAAAACTCTCTTGGTTTCAGATGAGACATGAGCTCTGGTCATCTGAGTGAAAGTCCTGTGTTTGTTTGGGTCATCCACTCAACCACTTCCTCCACATGTGGACTTTCTCCCTCTTCATACTACATCATGTCGTGTCATATACAGCCAGGGATGGGTTTACACTGAGGTAACTAGAAAAGCCCCGTGCACCGCTTTCATCAGAGTTGCCGAAAGAGTTGCCGAGGGGCGATGACGTCGAGGATATCTGACGACTTTGGGAATGAGACTGGTCTGTTCCCTCATGTCAACTATCTGTCCCTACTTTCTCCATTCATTCCTCCATCCTGTACCTGTCGTCTCTCTGCTGCTGCTGCCACCCTCCTCATCCCAAAACTCTCGCCTCGCCCTCCTTCTCCCTCCTACTTCTTCCTCTAAACCTATCTCTCTTTCTCTCTCTCTCTCTCTCTCTCTCTCTGTGCATCTCTCCTCTCTCATCTCTGGTCCTCAGCCAATCGTTTCTCCTCTACTGTTCCACCTCTCCCTCCCCCACTTCCTCCCTTTCTTTCCTCCTTTCTTTCTTTTCTTGTCGGCCTCCTCCTCCCCACTGCCCTACATTCACTCCCTTCTTTTCATTCTCTCCATTACACTTTCCCTCGCCCTGTCTCTGTCTCCCTCTCTCACTGATATCCAGCATGCAATAGAGTGAAAATCAGAGGAAAGTGGAGGAAGCGTTGAGTTTGCTCCAGAATGACAAGACATAAAGGAGGGGATTTTGGGAGAGGCGATTAGCGGAAAGCAAAACAAAAAGCCCCTTGTCAATCTGGCTTATAATTCCATTAAAATTGTACATGTGGTAGTTTACTTTGAGAAAAGCTCTTATAATTGGCCTCAGCAGTGGCATCTGGGAGTGTGTGTGTGTGTGTGTGTGTGTGTGTGTGTGTGTGTGTGTGTGTGTTTACAGTTTATGCGAAAATGAGCAGGTGTTTATCTGCACTTTGTGGATTTTTGCATGTGCATGTGTGTCAGTTTGTCTGTGTGTGTCCTGTATGTGTCTGTGTGTGTGTTTGCATACATGTGTGTGTGTCCATAGGCTGCAGTCTTCAGGAGTGTGTGCCAGTCTCGGCTCTCGGTTTTGGCACCTCTTGCGCAGGTTGGGGATTTAAACAAAAGAAGAGGCGAAGCTGGAGTTGGACCCTGCTGACTCCTGAATCCCATGCAAACAGACACACACACACACACACACACACACACACACACACACACACACACACACACACACACACACACACACACACACATATGCACACGCTCAGTGCAGAAATTTGCAAACAAGTGTGTTATGTGTGTCCAAAGCATGAGGGGAGGGTGAGGAAGACATGCTAAAAGATGGGAGAAGAAAGGATGGCGATGTGGGAGATGAGCGATTGGGAGGTGGGGGAGAGGGGATGTGTGATGACGCTCGTGTGTGTGTGTGTGTGTGTATGAGTGGTGAGGGTGAGGCGCAAGGAAAGCAAGAGACAGACGGGGACGAGGAGAGCAATAAGTAGATGATGAGCAGGAGTGACCGCAGCAGATGTTGACTGTCCTCCGTCTGCCACGCAAACACATTTGACATACAGTAACACACACACACACACACACACACACACACACACACACACACAGTGTTGTTTCCGTCACTTCAGAGGACATTATGTTCATTTCTTGGAGATTTACCCGAGATCTACTCAACTCATTCTACTCTAACCCTAAGTCTAACCCTTTGCACTAAAGTTTAAAGGTTTCCATTGTGGGGATTTGCATTAGGTCCCCATAAGGAAGGCAGATCCCCACAATGTGAGTGTGTTAGCAGATTTAATAAATACATGTCCATACACACACACACACACACACACACACACAAACAGAGATGGAAAAATCAAAAGAGAAAGACACAAATAAGATAAAAAGAACATTTCTAAAGTGTTTAATCACTCAGTTACAGTCCATATTTCTATTTTTTTCCTCCTCTTTTTTTTTCAATTTTTTTTTCCTCCTTTCTCCTCCCTCCTCTCTCCTCCCAGGCTTTTTTCCTCTGGGGATGATGGGAGATGCAGCTGGATATAACCCCCCCACCCCCCACCCCCCATCCCCCACACACACACACACACACACACACAGATGAACATACACTCTCTCTCTCTCCCGCTCTCTCCCGCTCTCTGTCTATCTGGCACTGAGGAGAGGTAAACAGGGGAGGAGATCTCATTTGATTCCTGAACTGTTGCAGCGCTCAGTGCAGCCACACACATTCAATTTCTGTTATACACACACACACACACACACACACATTCACACACATACATACACACACACACACACACACACAACACACGGGGGTCTTGGTAGCAGAAGATCCTAACAGTCCTGGACCAGTGTGGACACCTGCCAGCACAGACTGAGCAGCGCTTAAAGAAGAAGAAGAAAGAAAAAGAAGAAGAAGAGGTGAGAGCAGGAGGAGAAAAGCGTGCGAAGAGGATAAGAGTGTCATTTTGTGTTTGTTGAATCCCACGGATTGAGCCCCCAGCAGACGATGGAGAAGACATGAGGAAGAGCGACAGAGATCTGCGGGGACACTCGTGGGGAAAAATGCTGCTGAGTAAAGTTTGTGGATATTTCTAGAGGGAATTCTTAGCCCTTGAACTTTGGGGAAGAATCGCAGAGGAAGGTCAGCTGTGTGCAGATTGCAAAGAACAAAAAAGGTGAGAGTGCTTTTGGAAAATTCTCAATGAGTTTTGTTTGTTTTATTTCGCTTTGTGGTACTATTTTATGAGGGAAAAAAAGGGACTATAATCTTAATTTGAAGGTAAGAGCAAGTTTGGCTATTTTTGGTGCTTACGTTTCCAGGATTTAATGTGGCAAGTGTCTCAGGTGAAGAGCAAATAATGTACTTACAAATACTTTCAGTAGGTCAGCTGATTCTGAACATTTAATTGGTCTCAAGTTGCTCTTTTGAACCTAAAAAGTTGAGTAAATATTATGTCTAACTGTAGGGTAACAATCTCCAGTAATGATTCAGGCTGACCTGTTTAAAACGTCCTCTATCCTCTTTTTATTATTGATTTAGCAAGAATGTGAGGTCAATAGATACATCATGTGTTTAATCAGTCTGGCTGAAATCAATAAGTTTTGAATGGATGTCTGTTTGTTTTTGATTGTTCTCATGTGTAGAATAAGTTCAGCTTTGTAGCTCCACTTTCGTGATGACTGTTGTTTGTTGGTGTGTCATTATTGCTTTGATGAGTTCGGAATAATAAAATCTGAAAGTAATTTTCTTTCTTTTCTCTGTAACACTTTTCCACCTGTCTCCAAACTTCTCCTGTCCAAAGCCAGCAGGTGGGACTTTGGACAGAAGGGTTCTCCCAGCAGCATGGCGGCCACCAATCATTCCTCCAGCCACCTTTTCCTCTTCTTCCTCCTCTCCTTCCTTATAACTCAGCCTGCCCTCACCCAGGACCCATCTGTCACCACGGTGACGGTAACTGAAAGTGACTCATTCATTGTCCCCACCACGCTCGCCAACCAGACGACCCCTGGCTACGTGGAGACCACTCAGAACACTCCTCCAGAGACAGGGCTGTCCACTCCCACCAGCGGTGGAGACGCGGACGACGAGGACGTCCCTCCGGTCGGTGGGACGCGTTGCCAGGGTTACTACGACGTGATGGGCCAGTGGGACCCGCCGTTCAACTGCAACGCCGGTGTCTTTCTGTACTGCTGCGGTACCTGCTTCTACCGCTTCTGCTGCCAGTTCCGCCAGCAGCGGCTGGACCAGAGGATCTGCTCCAACTACGACACGCCCATCTGGGCCAACACCGGCAAGCCTGTGGCTACCATCACAGAGGGCCAGGATGACCAGGACCGGGACCGCACGCACCTCATCGTCTACATCATCTGCGGTGTGGTGGCCATCATGGTGTTAGTGGGAATCTTCACCAAGCTGGGCCTGGAGAAGAGCCGCGGGGGAAGTGGAGGAGGAGGAGCGGGGGCGGGGCACGCTGACCTCAACTCCAGGTGAGGAACATGAGGGGGTGTGTGAGTGTGTGTGGCTGTGAGTGTATATGTGGAGAGGGTGTGTATGTCAGTGTTTCACATAGAGAATAGATTTAAGCATAGAGGTGGATAGAAGTTTGTTTGTGAGTGTGTTTTCCTATATTTATGGGGTCCAAAAACTTAAATCCCACTCTACATGTGGGGACCAGCAGCTTTGCGGGGACCTTACAAGTTGAAAAGGCTGTTTGAAGGTTAGAACTTGGTTTTTGGGGGTTAAGGTCAGGCACTGAGTTGTGATAAGCAGGGTAAAGGTAAGGGGCTATGGGAATGTGTTATGTCAATGAAGGATCTCCACAAATATAGTTAAACAAGAATGTGTGTGAGTGTACACGTGTGTTTGTGAATGCATGTACGTGTGTGTATTTGCATGCGTGTGTTTTCTGATGTATTTCAGGCGCGTTGGAAAGTTGGAAATTCTGACTTCACCCCAGCATAAAACAAACAAACAAACAAACAAAAACATGAACAGATCGGAAAATGTTCAAGATGCAGTTTCACGTTTCATCAGCCTGCCAGCTTGGAATTTACAACTTCCAACTGTGAATGTGTATCTGTAGGCCTGCTGACGTGTGTGCATGTGTGTATGTGTGCTTGCTTGCACGTGTAAAAATGAATCTCTAAGTCATTTCTAACACAACATAACCAAGTTTGACCAGCTCATCCTAACCTCACCAAACCTTTTAGAGCAGAACTTGATCACTTCTTCCTTCTTTCTTCTTCTATGACCCCAACATACACATATTTTACACCTTTATTTTGCTTTTGCTCATTTGCTTTTTTGATATGTTTCTAATTTTGCATTTTTCTTTGTTTTCATTTCTTTGTTCCTGTTTCTTTGTCTCTTTTTTCCATTTTTTTTTCATATGCTTTTGTATTTCACCCCTTGTGTACCATTTGCTTTGCTTGTAAGCATGACTTATATTTGAAATAAACAAAAAAACTGAAAAATGAAAAATCTGTTTTTGCTGCATTAGCTGTAACGTAGGTGCAAAGCACTCTTTTAAAACACTTTGTGCTTCTGTGCAAGAATTCCTTCTTTCAAGCTCTTCCCCACGTGTGCAAGGTTTTACAATGAGCACAGGTCAAATCTTATCCAATAACCGTCATTAAATTTTGCCCCCATTTACATATTATTTCCTCACTTTAATGAGCACACAAACTTGTACAGAGCAGACATTCAGCATAGTTTGGTACTGTAAACTCTCCTGATACACAAGCAAGCATGCACACACACATGTAAACACATGTGTGCCGCAGTTGGGTTCAATACGTGGTCGGGGGGTTCAATCTGTTCGCCTCAGGAAATCATTACAGCAAACGGCGCACAGCATGGGCTCAAATCTTCCCGCTTTCATCCCAAACTATCTAACCCTCGCTGGCTGCCTCCCCTCATTCTCTTCTCTATCTACAGCTAATTCTTGTTATCTCTCCGAGCTCCTTGTTTTTGATCTTGATTCCTTCCTCGAATCTCCATCGCACGTGACGCCATTTGTTCCTCTCATGTTGAGTCTCTTTCTCACAAATTACAGCGTTCCTGTTACTCAAAGTCTTCCTCACTGTCCCTCCTCCTCCTCAAGCTTTCGGAGCTGAGGCAGGGGCCAGTTTTCAACCACTCACATCTTTATCCAGTCCTCCCCGGCCCTCCTCCTTCATCTCCTCTCAGAATCACACCTTACTTGTCTCCTCCTCTCCTCCCCTCACTTAATTTTTTGAGAAATTGAGAAAGTGGACACACTCTCGAGCCGTTCTGCTCAAGCGTCTCCCATTAACCTGAGCTGCAAAACTCATTCGGAGGATAACACACAGCCAGGATTAATATTTCCTGCAGGGTAGCACCTCACTGAAATAGAAACACTCCAGCAGCATAAACACCCTCCCTCCTTGAGCCCATCTCAACAGATTACCGCTCCTCCTTGCGATTAAACAAATTTCACCAAGATTACAGCTTTACCGTTTCTGGACTGCTCTGCCTGCACGCTCATTTAGTTATTAGCCCGCTGACATAAATCCCTGGTCCAAAAGTGTACGTGCAACTAAGACCTCATGTACTTGCAAGCACTTCATGATGTGAAACGCACGGATATGTACACACGCCCACCCATCTGAGAGTCAGATGTTGATGTGGCGAAGCTCAAAAGGCAGCGTCTGCACTCTGCCACGCACCTGCTTTTTTTTAATTTCTCTTTCTTTCCTTCCCACCCTCGTTTTTCTTCGTCTCAACATCCCGCGAGCAGAGGGTGATTAACACTCTGAAATCCCACCAGTTCTCCCGAATCAGCTTTGAAAGTTCAAATCCAAAATGATCCTCCTCTCAGATTACCCTCCTCCGTCACACACACACACTCACACACACACCTTCTAATACATGAACCCCACTCTTCTTCCAACCAAACCAGGTTGTGTGTGTTTGCATGCTGCACTAATCCTCAGCCAACAAAGGAAAGGAGAACGCCGCCTTAGGTCATACATGTCACGTCTAATGAAAGGCCTGAACCGGAGAGAGGCTGGCCTTACACCCAGAGAGTAAACAAACACAGATGACCTTCATGATTTTACACACACACACATGCACGCACACACACATGCACTCGCAGTGATTTATAGTTCAATTAACAACAAGAATGATAGTGGTGGCATTTAGGCAGAGTGAGCACGGTTCAGATCACCACAGTGAGGGTTCAGGATAGCCAGCAGGCGAGATACACTGCGATACAATGTCCACCTTACACACAGTGTGAGAGGCCAAGGACCAACATGGTGGCAGCAGAGGTCACATGGTTCAAAGTGTACATATGTATGTGTATGTGTGTGTGTGTGTGTGTGTGTGTGTGTGTTTGTGTGTTTGTGTGTGCAAATGTGGGCAAGAGAGAGTGAGTGCATTCATGCATGAATGAGTGTGCATGTATGTATCCGGCCATTTGTTTGCTCCAGCACTCCAGATGCTGTCAACAGGAAAAAAAAAAGAAAAGAAACTTGTATCTCCATATAGTGTAATCAACTAATCTTTTCTCATCAACTCAATGTAAACACACTAGTTTTATTTGTTTATAAGTTAATTAAACAAAAAAAATATTTTCCAGAACACTTCAGAATCTGCAAACACAAGTTCTTCTAACTTGACGTCTTTTACTTGAAATAATGAGTTGAATGAATGCACTGTACGGAGTTTAATCAACTCATTAAATTAAGTTTCTAAAGAAACATGATCAGCATATTATCAGACTTGCCAGCATGCATTGTTTGTCGGGTGCAAACTTGCTCTGTAATAATAATTCATAATGAAGATTAGTGTTGAATTAGTTAATTAAAAGTTATTATATTAATTAAATGTTAGAAATGTTGCCAGTGTGCTGGCTTATTGAACATGTAGTGACAAGTACAAGTGAATTAATATCAAGTTACTTTTACCAGGAAAGGTTTTGAATCATTACAAAATTTTCTCAACTTTTCTTCAGATAAATTCAGTCAAGATAATTTTTTAAGGCAGCCTGGACACTAACTGTTTAAAGTTAAAGCAACTCAAGAAGCACATATGGACAAAAGTGGTAGAAATTCCTCAGCCACAACCACAAAACATAACATCAAAACTAAAATTATCTAAAGAAAACTCTTCTTCTTTTTAACCGGCTAACATATGACTCACTGTAGCTCTGGCTAGGAAAATGTAAACACAGGCTCACTTCCGACCCAGTGGCTTTCTTTAAGAATAACTATAGAAATAGTCGGTCTTGTTGTTGATGGTCTTGTTATCTCATGTAGGTCATGTAGAGGAAACAGTATTAAATAAGTATGACTGTTTCATAATCTCTTAACATCCTCGTAGTAGCTTTAACAATTTTTACAGTGTGTTTTTTTTTTTTTCTGGAGATACAAGGTTTTCATCCAACACTACATGAATACAGATCTATATGTTTGACTCCATTTGCAGCTGATCCCCAGTGTGTGTGTGTGTGTGTGTGTGTGTGTGTGTGTGTGTGTGTGTGTGTGTGTGTGTGTGTGTGTGTTTCTGTAGTGAGCTTTTTAGCCCTCATGTTATGTAATGAAGGACAGTGTCACTTAAAGTGTTTGACTGCTCTGCCCTCATTTAAGGCCGACAGATAAGCAATATTCAATACAGCATGGGCAAAACATATGGGCCGCAACCACACGCAACAAATGGGATCCCTTTTCCAGTTCACCCTCTCTCTCCTTCCTCTTTGACACACACATTATAATGACACCAGGGTGTGGTGTTGTGGTTAATATTTCAAGGGCATTTTTGGCCCGGCTGATGTGATTTTTAGGGACAGTTTGGTCCTTTTGGGGAAATTGGTGTGATTTTTATTGAGCTGGAAAATCATACTTTTGCAGTGCATATACCATCACACAAACTGAGCAACATTCAGAAACACTTACTGCACCTTCAGGCTGTGTATTCATACACTGGTTCGACTTTCTAATAAGACATGATTTGCAGTATAAAGGTTAATAAATGCCCTATAAATTAGTAATAAGCACTAATAAAAGCAACTTTTGCTTGTAGGAAATCCCTTCAGCTGGTGCACACCCTCCATCCAGTACAACTAGCTCTTTAATCTCTCTTGATGGCTTATTAGAAAGTGAGAAACTAATAACCCTTTATAATTACTTACATTTGTAAGTGCAGACTTGGTGACTTGTTAGAAAGTGATTATGTCATTGACAAAGGCTCGTGAGCTTCTCAGTTTTAAATTAGACATCATAAAGTCTGCTGTCATAAAAGTTAGTAAATCATAATGAAGGACATTTCCATTGTCACAGACTGCAGGGGGCTGCAGTTATGGAGTTTTATGTTAATAACATCTTAATGAATGGATTTTGTCAGGATAGTCTGAATTCCTACAAGTGGTCTTGCACTTTGAATGAAAGCGTTAGAAGATGATACACGGCAGCCAGGGGGATATTTCAGAAATTCATTTCTTCTGTCTCAGAATAATCTAGAGACATCATAGCTTTGTCATCAATTTGAAAATTTCTTAAGACCCCCTCCAGTGAAAGTTTGGTGTTTCTCATGTGTTATAAGACATATCAAGAGTGAAATAAGCAGTACACACCATTACTGAGCATTTCTTGCTTTGAAACTGCAGTGAGCAAGGGCAGCCTCAAAAAAACAGATTCAGTCAGGCTGGGGGTATGATGTCATAAACCTAAGGAGCCAATCCCATTAATCGAGGAGTTGTGTGGGGAGGGTGAGAACTCTCTGTATATTCATGAATCCTTGAATACTAAATGAATCCAAGGTGTAGAGCTATATGTGAGCCATTTTAACAAAGTATTATTTATTTTGCAAAAAAAAAAAAAGCAGACAGTTTAATACTTCTTGTAGATCATTTTATATTGTTTAAAATGACTGGAGCCGGACTTAATGAATGTTTGTACCTGATGCTTTTTTCAGATTAGTTATCTTTCACAACTACCAAAGTTGTCTTCTTCACAAACTAGCTTTAGTATAGGACTTAGTATAGGAATACACCTTCTCTCTTTTCTATTCTGTGCAAAAACGATATAATTGAACAGACTTACTTATCTAAGTTTTATTTCATAAACAGTGCTGCTTAGTTTTTTGTTATTTTTTAATTTTCTAGTTAAAATATATGAAAAGGTCAAGAGCAAAATGACTTCAGAACAGTGGGTTACAAATGCAGCTGTTTTTTTTTAGATAGCTCCTTTTGGTGTTAGAGATATAACCAGCGTGACAACTTAGTGATAAGATGCCCTGCTCTCCCCTATGATAAGGTTGAAAACAGTCACATAAACATGAAAACATACAACAAAACTTAATGCAACAGCTTAAAACCAAAGAAAAGGCTATAAAAGTGTTAACTGAGTAACTAATTTTCGAGTACATTTTTCCTACTTATTCTTAATTCAAAGATATTTTATAAACTTTTGAACACATTTTTTTAAAACCTTGTCTATTTAATCATACATGCTCACTGATGCACATCATGTATACTTGCACACACACACACACACACACACATACACACACACACACACACACACAGACACATCTGGATCAATGAACAATTTCACACATCTATTGTGCTATTTCTGTGAGGAGCTCCTCCTCTCTGTTGTCATTTCACTGTGACTTCCTTTGGCTTTAGGAGAGAAGGGAAAAAAAAGACACTCCAGGCAGGAAGCACATCACACTCATGTGAGCCCTAAATACCTGCCATGTGAGAAAATTCGTTTGCACTACCAAGTGCAAAAAGACAGAAGTTTTCTCAAAGTTCTCGGCTCCCCTCCGTCTCCCCTGCCTTATGATTACCTCCAGGGTCGAGCTGTCACTCTCTATCACCTCTCACCTGTCACCACTGTGTGTGTGAGCATGTCTGCATGCATGTGCGCTTGCGAGTAAAAGTGTTAAAGTGCGCACACGTATGCGCCTGTGTCACCGCTTGCCGCAAATCCTCCCAAAGTGAAAGGACATATAAGTTGACAGCTTCCTGGCTGTATCAGATGTGACAATTTTTCCCCGCCAGCTGCTTTACCTTCCTCTCCCCTCTTCTGCTTGCTCCTCCTCAGTCCTGCCGGCGTTCGCTTGGCCCACACACACTTAAATGTGGGTCAGCGCCCACTGACTCAAGGGTTTGGCTGTGTGTTGTTTCCGTGTTTGTCAGTCTGTTTATGGGGGTGTAGCTGAAATGGTTGACATCTGAAAAGCTGAAAGATTGGCAGGGTTTTATCTGTCATATCTCGAAGATGGCATTTCCATTTTTAAGGCTGTAATAAAATTCCAAGATGAACATTTTGTCTGTCATAGTCAAACTCATATCAGTCAAAAGTAGAATTCATGAGACCAGCAGACACACAGTGAGCGGGGCCCCTGTAGCTCCATTTCATCCTCCTTCCAAACTTCTAATGGGCCATCTGTCTACAGCTTCAAGCAGGCATGGAAACCAGCTAAAAACAACTCAGAAAAAAACTTGAAAACTTTCAATTTAGCACAAAACTGCATTTCTTCCATTTTCAAGGTGGCTGAATAAAGAAAAATCACTTGGCAGCCTCTTTGCCAGAGGGAAAAGCTACAAGTTAGCTTGTTAGTATGAAAACAGAACCGCTCAGATGATACCTGCATCAAACAGCTGCATAATACCCCTAGAAAACTATACAAACAGGGTACTTGAAAGCTGAAAAATCACCATGGAAACACGTTTCTTTTATTTTAAGATGGCAGAAAAAAGAAAAAACACATGCTGACCTCTGCGGTAGAAGGAAAACTAAACAAGTTAGCTTGTTAGCATGAAAACACAACAAGGCGTACAGAAGATGCTGCCTGCATCAAATAGCTGAATAACATGCTAGCAGACAATATATAGGGGACTTAAGTACTAAAAAATCACTGTAGACCCATGTTTCTTTAACTGTAAAGGTGGAAGACAAACAAACAAACAAGAAAAAAACATGCCACCTGTGCGCTACCAGAAAAACTAGTTAGCTTGTTAGCTTAAAAACACAAGTACACAAGATATTATATGAATTTAACAGCTGAAATTCTTCAGCAAATTCTGCTTCCTTCGCTGTCTCAGCAGCCATGTTCACAAGTTTGGTAGCCCCCCATTCTGCTGCATAGACAAGATGGCGAACATTGAGAGTAAGAAGTGTCCAGCGTTCCACACTCCACTTTTTGGCTGTTTTGAGTACTAGTAACGTCTAGGTACTCACACTGCCCTTCAATTTGCTAAATAATAATCCAGATACCATATACAGTAGGCTACCTGAAAACTGCTAAATCACCATAGAACTGTATTGCATAGTTTTTAACGTAGAAAAATCTGTACTAGAGGGGGAAAGTCTACAAGTTAGCTTGTTAGCATGAAAACAAAACCACATGTTATCTTATCTGCACAGCTGGATAATAACTCAGAAGACAATATAGGCTTTTGGAGAACTGATAAATCACCAGTCACATTTCTTTTGTTTTCAAGGTGGCTGAAAAAACCTTCATGCTTGAGGGTTAGGCTACATGTTAGCTTTTTTTTTAGCATTAAACCTCAAATATTCTCCTCCCTGCATCAAACAGCTGAACAATAACCCACGTAGCTACAGTATGTAGGCTACATGAAAACTGAAAAATCACCATATGTGTCACCATTAATCCTGTTTGTCATGCATATTATAATCACAGCTCTCTACATGTCAAAGAAAGACTAAGCAGTCAGATGTAAATGTACACCACAGTAGGAGTAAATGCCTCATCGTCTCCATGCCTGTTTTTAATGATAAAAAAAAGCACATGAAAGCACGTTTGACTTCATTTATTTGACGCACAAACACACTGAACAAAGCAGAAAAATTTCCATAGCAGGAGTTTTAATTTCTTCATCAATTCAGTTGCTAACTGAATCTCTTATCTCACATAACATGATAAAAGATTTAAAAAGAAATGTATATGAAATTCCAGAGACAATAGACCAGACATGTCAGAGGAATCTAAAAACAGAAGTATCAAGCCACTGCAGAAACACAAAAGTCCTCTGTGCAGGCTCGTGTGTGCGTGTGGTGTGTTTCAGATATAAGGCGTCATCTTCTCACTCTTTATCAGTAATTGTCAGTGACAGTGAAGCTGGTTTTAACTGTATCTGATAAAAAGAGGGCGCGATGAGTGACACCAGAGGGAAATAAAGAGATTGTGTTACAGAGACGTCTGACAGTCATTTTACGTTTCAGCGGATTATCTGAAAGTTTTGTCTTTATAGATAATTCTCATGAAAGACGGCGTCTAGAAACTGGGGAGTGGTTTTGACAAGAAGACAGATGGTGAGAGTCTAGTATGGGCTGATTGGCTGATGAATCCAGTGGAGGGACATCACTGATCTGTCCCCGTGTGTGTATTTATGAATGTGTTTTTCTGTGTGATGGATAGTAGAACAGAAATAAAGCAGACATTTTGGCGAGATAGGAAGTGGAGGTGGCAATTCAAAGACATATGAGTGGTTGACACGTCACCACGTCATTGGAGTGCAAAAAATACAACTTAATGTGTAGCGCCCCGCCTCCACCATGCAGCAACAAGTGTCAGACGTCAGTTTCTGGCTTCATCTCAGCGGCTTCCGTTGAGAATGACTTGTAGCCTGATGCTTTGTCTTGTTTGATTGTAAGAAACTAAACTGAAATGAGTTGGAAATGAGAAAAAAAAAAAAGTAGGACTCAAACTCCAGTTGCCCAGATAGAAGTCCTGTGTTTTACCCACATGTTCTTGTCCATTTATGCATCTCTGGCACATATACCTTCGGGGTCAAACCTGTAACCCCTAAGTCAAGAACCACAATTTGCTGGCAGCACACAACCTATATATGGTTTCTATTAATGACGTTTTATACAAAACATTAAATGTGTTGAAATGACGTGTAGACCAGATTTCACTTAACAGTGAAACATGACTTTTGAGAAATGCCTTCATATGAATCAGTATCATCTCTCTTTTAGTCTACAACTGAACAAATCATGACAATAATTAAACAAATCTGTGGTTTGTGACACATCTATGTTAAATCCACACTTTAGCCAGTCAAAAAGAGGGTGAAAAGAGGTCTCAGACATTCAGACCAATTATCAATATCATCATCACTTTTCCACTCAAAATCGAGGTTGAAATCCCAGTTGGTGGAAAGTTCATCCACATGTGCAGTTACAGGATCAATAATATGTGCATTTCCACATGAACAGAACATGAAGCTGTGCAGGAATCGTGCACTGTGCTGTACGTCCAGGCCTCGCTGTATTCAGAACATGTTATATTAATCAATAGAGTCATGCTGCAGAGAGACTGAGTGGATTTCCCTGTTTGGAGAGTTACTGTAATATTAGCTGTAACTAATTACTGACTGTGTGTTCTGATCTGAGTGGTCTGGGTGGAGTAATTGATTGTTACAGGACATTAGCAAAGTCTCATCTCACTGTGGCTGTGATGTGATGTGAGAACACGGAGGTACAGATGACCCCGCTGTTACGTAACATGTTATAGAGTCATAAGGAGTCGTGGAGGAAGTGACCCGGAGGTTAGTTATGGAATATATATATATTTCATATAGTTCATGAGATTTTCCCAACAGCTGAGATTTCTCTGTTGCAGCAAGGAATCATTTTCTAGAAAAGCTTGTGTAATAACTGCAAACCAAATTGGATTTTCAGTTAGATTTTTCTTATTTAAGAATGCGTTTTCCTTTTTTACACTGACATAATTTTCCAAAACATGTCAGCACTTTAACAGACTGAAAAGATTGTTTGATGAACTTGGAGTGAGAATTGTGCCTGAGAGTCTTAATTCAGGGTGACAAAGTGCCCTGGAAATTTAAGGCATTTACAGGAAAGTCGGCTGTGAGTGTTCAATTTTATGTGCATCTGCATGAACAATTTTATGTGAAATGTGTCTGTCACTGCAAGTTTGACAGTGTTTTGTTGAAATACTTCAGTGACTGGAACAAATATGCATGTAAGTCTCAAGTAGCCATTTGAGGAACTTGACCACATGGGTCAAATTAACAGTAATAATATGCAATATCAGGATAGACTTTCAAAATAAAGCTCACTGAGAAATATATTACATTTTATGAGTTTTTGGTGTGTGGGAAAGGAAATAGTCAAGTACCCTTTGTCGTGGTAACAATAGTCAAGAGACATTTGACGTCATATTTGGATGACTCGTGTCGTCATGGTAACAATAATAAACACGTGGTTAACATTGTGAAATGCTGCAGTTGTGTTAGGTTTAGCCACCAAAACTATTTTGTTAAAAAAATCAAAAAATCACTGCAGTATTACAAGTATAATTTATAATTTAAACTTTTCTTATTTAGATAAACTTGAATCTGAGTTTTAGAGACTCAAAAAATGTATTTCAAAAACTGGTCACAGTGAGCTGTGAACCTGATTTGTCATTATTTTAGTGTCTGAAAATTAAATGGCTTTAATTCAAAACATTAAAATTTTAACCATCATTCATTTTCACTTCAATGAATTTATTCAGTGATTTTTTTTTAAATACATATTTTTGTGGTTTCTAAAACTCTAAGATTTAAGTTTATCCAAAGAAGAAAAGTTAATTATCTCAACAAAAGATATGTGGTTAAAACTTTTTCAAAACTTAAGAACTTGAGTTGAGCTCAAAACTCTAAAATCTATTTCAGTATGTTACCTTTAATTTTTCTCAACGTTTTAATTTTTACAGTGTAGACCTACATTGATGGTAAATGAAAATTAAAATGTTAAAAAACAAATAATTGTTATTTATTCCCTCTGGAAAGCGGTTAAAGAGCCATATGCAGCTCCAGAGCCACAGGTTGCAGACGTCCAGGTTAGGGTTTCACTTGGGACACAAACCCTGGTCTCCTGTGTCCTGTGTTTGTTTGACCCACCCTTCCACTCCACCTCCTCCATACGTGGACTTTCTCGCACTTTTTCCTGCATTACCTGACGTCTATGACACATCAAAACAATACTGGAGGGGTACAGGGTCATAGTTGAAAGCACAGGGAGACTGACTGCACTGTCAGTAACTCATTTTTTTCAGGATGTGTTGTAAGTGACATCTTTGTGGCAGCTGTTTAGAGTGAAACTAACAACAATGTGGACATAAATGGCTCTAGGATGATACAAAAAAAAGCAGCAACAGAATGACAAATTGTAATGACAGAATGTGAAAGTTGATCTGGGCTGCACTTTATTAACAGACATGCACCTGTTCATTCATAATATCTCTGATTAAGACTTCATCATTGGCAGCCGCCACAAGCTATTTCCGTCAATCTGCCCCACCCTGTCAGTCTTAATCTTTTTACCAGCTGCACGGCCATCCTCACTCTTTCAAAGGCATCCGCAGAAACTCTCATGAAGCTCAGCCAACGCTCCATAAACACTACATAGCCTGGAGACAGGTGAAGTTTTTTTGTTGCAGATTAAAAGTCCAAATCAGCAAGTTGTTTGAGCGGCGAGCCAAGAGAAGAGTGCGTGGAGGCCCGAGGCGCTGCACGGCAATGAGTCAGAGACTGGAGGAGAGGAAGACAAACGATATGGTTTAAAGTCAGGGAGGGGGAGGGACAGATTTAGGGCTGAGTTTAGGCGAGGAGGGGGCAGAGAGAGGGAGAATCAGAAGACTGAAAGGAAGAAGAATTGAAAAACTGAAGAAAAAAGAAGAGAGAAAGTGATTTACATCTTACATCAGGAGGCGTTTAAAGTCTTTTTATTGTGCGATGCAAATATTTAGAAGGGGACAATTTTACGTCATAATCTAATACAGACTTTCACAACAACACACACAACACACACATATGCACAGTGTTTATAAAAGGATTCACAATAAGATGATTAAAATCTGAATTGATTTGAATGAATGAATATAATATCCTGTTACAAAATGAGGCTCCAGAAATAGAGTGTAACTCATGAATGTGTGATTTTTAGGGCCTTATTTCTTGACTTAATTTATCTTTTTTTTTTTTTACGTATCTCAGCTACTACAACACTCTTTCTGTGCAAACTTTTTCTCACTAATTTTGTACAGCTCAACAGTGAGGATCCAGGAGTGAACATCTCATTCATATTCTGGATACAGAATGAAGAGTATTTGCCATTATGTCATAATCATCCAGGGCAGACATACCGCAAGCTATGAGTTTGTGAAATGATAGTAAATGTCCCTGTGCCCGCAATCCTAAAGTGTAACAGCGTTGTTGTGTTGTGCTGACAGGCTGGCTAACTAGGTAGCTAACATCGGCTAACGTGAATCTATTTCATTCATTCATTCATTCATTAGTACCTAATAAATGTCTTTTTTGTTTCAAGATAAAACGTAACATTTATTAGGCAGATACCTTTTTATCCCTTAGGAGGGCAAAGTCATGACCCGCCCTACTCTGTCTCTGATTGGCTTACCCCATTATTCTTACCCTAACCATAACCAATCATTCTTCATGCCTAAACCCAACCAATAAAATCAATGAGTACTAGTACTTTGCCCTCCAGGGAAAAAAAGCTGATATCTGTGGCCCTGTGTGAAATTATGGCTATCGCTGTGACAGAATTTCTCATGTGGTGATTTAGGTTGGCTCATAAATACGATATTAGCACCATCACATTTTTGCAAATTACTTCATGTATGATTAGTTAAGTAATTTGGTGTAGTAATGTTGAGTGTCACGAGATCTGTGAACTCACTGCCCAGCGGGCAACTTTATGGTAAGAGAAAGTTAGCTGATGGGTGCTAGTAGTTACACAACACTGCATTTTGACCAGCATGTACCAGGGAAGCGGTTTCAATCCATTCTTGAGCTTGAAACGTTACTGGCCCTTGTGTTATTGCTTATTTAATGTTCTTTTTTTTTTTTTACTGTAAAAAAGTACATATATTGCTAACCACTCCAGTAACTGCGACAGCCCTAAATGTAATATCCATAGCTCCTAATAAATGTCTTTTTTCAAGATCAAACTGCACATTTTGTAATGGCTTGTTATTGTGACCAGTCCAAGGCACAAGTTTGCAGTAATCAGCATCAACATCTCTATATGCCCCAGCTGTCAGGTGGATGGATTATCTTGGCAGAGAGAAATGCTCACTAAAACGGATTTTAACAAGAGAGAGAAAGAAACCTTTTATGTGCACAGAAGAAGTCTTAGGTTTTTTTTTTTTTAACTTCAGCTCATGAAAAATGGAAGAAAAACCAAAAGTGCTTCATTTCTAATTTTGTTGACTATAGTTAAAGTTAGGGATTTCCTACATTTCCTTTTCCCTTAATTAACCCCTAAATAGGCTCAAAATTACACCATCCATAGTGAATTTTAGAGTGGATTACTCCTTTAGGCTCTGAACAGAGCTGGACAGAGCACGTCTGGCAGGCTACAAAATGCGAGGTGCACTGGACTGACTTTTTGTTGAAGTTGTTGTTTTGAAAAAGAGCAGTGCAGTGCTTTTTTTAAAAATTGTTGCCAGGCAACCACCGTATCAGCTGTCCTTAGCCTAATCACGATTTTGCTATGAAGTAAACTCAGATCTCTATCTTTATATTATAGCTATCTAGAAATAGTTAACTTCCTTGTCAATAGATAATTAGCTAGCTAAACATCTGCATAAAAAATTATACAGGTGTTGGACATTGGTTCTGATTGAGAGCGATCAGCTGTTACCAAATACAGCGCAGGACACACGGGAACAGAGACCCAGGAGGATGTTGAATGTGAGCTAACGTTAGCTTAACACAAACCACAAGCTCTAGATTACCAGTTCTTAGCACAAAATCTCAAGTAGAGCACTAATTTGCCTCCAGGTTGGTGTTTGCTGCTCAAATCCTGTTAACTACAGTTGGTAAAATCACACGGCTCTGGGCGTTCAGCAACAGCCACCACTAAGTTGCATCTGTAAACTTTTTCCTCGCCACCACAGAGGGCCGATCTCTAAATGCAAGGGCCAGTTCACCCCAAAATCAAAAATCCGTATTTTTTCCTCTGGAAAATGCTCTTTATCCATCTATACTGTTTTGGTGTGAAACGCAGAGTTCTGGAGGTAGTGGCCATAAAGATGTCTGCCTTCTCTCCTGTATAATGGAGCTAGATGGCACCAGCCATGTGGTGCTCAAAGCATGACATGAAACATGAAACTACATGAAACTGCTCACAACAAAGTCTGTGGATCATCTTAAATAACCGTGTCACGATTTTTGGAAAGAGAAACTGTTTTTTAATTTTCAAATGTATTTTTTGGTGCCTTGAGCACCGAGTGCCATTTAGTCCCATTTGTATTAGAGATAAGGCAGACATCTCTACAGCCGATATTTCCAAAACTCTGCAACTCACGCTGAAAAACTTGATGGCTAAACATGGAAATGATGTATTTTGGATTTCGGGATGCACTGTCCTATTAATAATGGGGAAAAAACATATGATGTTGGGTGCTTTTCGGCTCTGAGTTGAAATTTCTCAACTCAAGGTGTTCAGAGAGCTCCTGCTAAATCGCCTGGTGCTCCAGGCATCCAAAACACATAGTGCCTGGGGTGCATTAGCAGCACACAAAACACTTCCTGCTTATAGAAAACAACTGGAAAACAACACCTCTTACTGCCAAAACTGCACGCTGCCTGATCCAACAGTTTGTTGATGAGCAGAGAAGCGACCAAAGGGACTCACTTTTCTATTTGTGAGGCTGAGTGTGATCAAGCTGCCCCTGGCTGTCTCTGTCAGGTCGGTCATACTCTAGGAAGTGTGTGTTTCGTGTATCTGTACATATGTGTGCGTGTGTGTGTGTGTGTGTGTGTGTGTGTGTCTGTGTGTGTCTGTGTGTGTCTGTGTGTGTCTGTGTGTGTGTGTGTGTGATGGAAGGGACTAAACACATGTGCTTCGTTAGCGGAACAGAGGCACCAGTGTTTGAATTATTGATCAAGGGAGCGAAGACCATCAACACTGTAAATTCAGCAAACGCACAGGGAGCGGAAATGTGTTTATTCAAAGTGATGAGTATGCCTGCATGTGTGTGTGTGTGTGTGTGTGTGTGTGTGTGTGTGTGTGTGTGTGTGTGTGTGTTAGACAAAGAGAGAGGTGTCATCAGCTGTAGGAAGGAGGTTGGTGTGGTCAGGCTGATAGTAAATTCATGAAATGAATGGAAAGTTCTAGTGCTTGTGTGTGTGTGTGTGTGTGTGTGTGTGTGTGTGTGTGTGTGTGTGTGTGTGTGTGTGTTGTCATTCCTATGCATTTCTTGCATCCAAACACAACAAGCCCCAAGTCTAAACATGACCATATTGCAGGAAATCTTGCCCGTATGTTGTTCAGCAAAAAAAAAAAAAAAAAAAGGCCGCTAGTCAAATACAACTGAGTGGAATTTATCGTAGAGGACACACAGAACAAAACACACATAAACAGATAAGCCACTCTGAATGAACATTTGTCTCATTGGGCACAAACTCACAAAACGAAAGCCAGTAAATCAGGATGCTGACGGTAAAATGCAGCAGATTTTTTTCACTCAAAAAAAGAATGAAAATCCAATAATGTGGCTTAGTTTCATAGTTACAGTGAAATAAAACCTTCCCCTCAATTTAAGGTCATGTGACACAAGTAGTTTGGCTAGATAGAGAGGTGTGGTCCCTCCCCTTCCAGTCTGAGCTTTCTTTGGAAAAAATATGAACAGAGGTCGATAGCAAGAGACAAATAAGTTTTGATTCTGTCTGATCCTTTTTTTTTTTTTTTTTGATCCATCACAAATTACTTGTGATGTTTGTTCATTTAAAAGACATCCAATATCCAAGATTTTCAGGAACAAAGTTAATTTCTGTACATATTTTTGATCCACTAATGGTGAACATCGTGGTCCTTTGTACGCTCAGTGAATGTCTGTAGAGTCTCTGATCTCAGACAGCAGCACTCTTCATGATGTAAAGGCTTATGTATTTTACACTTTTTCCCAAGCTGAAGTTTGACACGTCTGTTGGAACACCCAGACTGCACAGGTTCTTTCCAACTTCCTATACATTGTTGTCTGAAGTAACGTTACATAAAAAGTAAAGGTAAAAGTAGAAAATTATACACATCCTATGACAGCTCGCATTCATTCATGCTCATATTGTAGAGAAATGCCACAGCAGCAATGGCAGCTTATTAAAATCCTGTACTTCACCGGATTTGTCTACAGCCACTGATAAAAATGGCCAATTAGTCAGTGTAAGTGTCTGAACTGGCCAATATTGTACAGCAAATGGCAACAAAGGCAAAAAAAATCATGTCAAAATGACTTTAGAAGGTCACTAGAACTGCATGTGAACGTGATTTCTGTTAAACCAAACCCAACCTCAGCCTCAACAGATGTAGAATCATGAGGAAAATGCACAAATTACACACACAGATTCACACACAGGGCATTTCCGCACACAGTGAAGACAACCTCCTCTGGGATGAGAGGAGCTACTGTCAAAGAACTGCTTGCACGTGTGTTAGCGTGTGTGCGCGCGCATGCACAGGGGTTCCAGCTGTTCAGGAAAGCCCTCACAGGGGACTATCTATGCACATCTGGATAACAGATGATGTCTCATTCGCTGACAGACTGATGTTGTTTTAGAGTCAAGCTGTGCAATTACACCAGTGTGAACAATTTACTCAACGGTTTCTTTCCTCTTTCGCTTCTTTTCTGACAATCATTTGTTTGGCATTCAAACATGCGCAAGATGTCAAAACCTGCAAGAAGCAACATAATTTTATCTGTTAGATATAATAAAAATAACATAAATCCAGTGTTTTAAATATATATAACCTTGATTCAATCTGATTTATCTTTAGAGAGCAAATAACATATTGAGCACAAGTTTACATTCTATGTGTGTGTGTGTGTGTGTGTGTGTGTGTGTGTGTGTGTGTGTGTGTGTGTGTGTGTGTGTGTGTGTGTGTTGTTCTCCAGGACACTGACGGACCTGCTGAAGCAGCAGGGAGGTGAGGTGAGCTCGGTGGAAAACGCCACGGCCAGTTCGCCCAGCGCAGGGAGAGCCAACGGCATCTCAGCCAGGATGCTGCGCAGCAGGAGTGGTGAGTACTGTGCATGCACACACACACACACACACACATACACACACACACACACACACACACACACACACACACAATATACAGGTACATTCAAGATAACACACAATATAATAGGAGTTCTACATCCTGCAGTAGGAAATCCGTATGTGCTGGTGTAAGTGAGATAAATAGACTGAAACTGTGTGTGTGTGTGTGTGTGTGTGTGTGTGTGTGTGTGTGTGTGCGTGTGTGTGTGTGTGTGTGTGTGTGTGCGTGTGTGTGTGTGTGTGTGTGTGCGTGTGTGCGTGTGTGTGTGTGTGTGTCTGAAGTCTGTCAGTCCCATGCCAAATGACTAAAACATAAAACACAACTTCAGAGGAGCTCAACAAACCGTTTCCATGCAGCAGCTTGAGTTCAGCTTGTTTTGCGAGATTCTCTTTCTCTCTGTTTGCATAATGAACAGTGGTGAATGCAGGGTTACATGTGTAATGAATTTCACTCACCCAGTTCTCATGAGAGAGGATTTCTGCATTTACAATTAAGGCCAAAATATTTACACAGGATCAACACATGAATTCTCAGTTAACCATCTCCCAACTCCCTCGATCCATTATTTAAAACCTGTTTGTCTGGTGGAGGGTCGGAGCGAGTTGCATCAATTACAGCACAACATGAGCAGTTAATAGTCTATAAGGTAACCAGATTTCTGACATGAAAACTGGGAACATTTCCAGTTCGTTTTTCAATATATCATTATTTCATGTATTTTGACCATGATTACTGTTGTACTGTAAACCTGGGTACTAACTAGAAGCTCACTTTCCAACTTAAAACATCAGACACTTTGGTCCATTTCAGGCCAATATTTAACAAGGAGAATTATTTGTTCAAAACCTGACCACTTTAGTCTATTATGTGGTGGCATTAATAATTACTGGGGCAGAAAACATCATTTCAACATTAATCAGTATTATAATTAACATAATATAAACTGGGCTTGCTGCATGATCCTGTGATCTGTCACTGTCTGACTGAACAGCCTCATGGAAGAGATCATTTACAATTCTCCATATTAAAAATAAATAAAATTTGTTAAAACAAGTTATTTGGTGTTTCCAAAGTCACTCTATTGAACTGAGACTTATTCTATATTCTGTTCTCGTTAAATGGCTGCTGCTGCAACTCCAGCAGAAGGCTCGAGCAACGCAGCATTATATTAGAAACAGTCAAATGATCTCTCGAAATTAAAACGCCAAACTCTAAAAAGAAGCTCTCACTCACTTCATATGAGATTTTGGATGGATTCTTCAGCAACTTGGCCGTCTTTCTGCAGTGAGGGGCGCATTTTGCTGCAGCCAACTGTTGGAGATAAATCCATCATATGCTGCCATCTCTGCCAGTTTTTCATCCAGAAGTGTTTTGGATAAAGTATAAATGAAGTGGTCTTGAAGCTTTGGGCTTTCAATTGGAATTTCACCTGATGTTACAAATGTTGCAGCAAAGCTCAGTCCAGCGCATGTTGCTCCTTTAAAGTGCATCAATGATTGACTTTTATTTCATCATCAATTGAGACATATTATCTCTATGATTTCTTGTATCACAAAAAGTCAAATAATCTGTACCAGAGAGTTTCAAATCTTGTCTAGGTACAACCGAACTTTTCTTTCTCCTGGTCAGTTACACCAGTGCATGGATTGTTCGATCACTTGCATGGATCTGGTGCTTGTCTGCAGCTTATCTCACATACCACTGACCCCATCAGCTTAATCTTTTTATTTGTGCACATTCATGACTGTATGCTGAAGGATCTCTGTGATTCACAATGTTTCTTTTTTTTTTTTACGGCTCTAAGCCAGCAACAGCCATGGCCAAATGCATTACATTTTTGGGTCATTCCCATTCTTGTGAACGCAATATGTCAAGAATGTCTCGAGGGAATTTCTTCAAACTTTGCACAAATCAATCAATTGGACTCAAAGATTAACTGATTAGATTTTGGTGGTTAAAGGTCAAAGGTCAAAGTCACTGTCACATCCGTCCCACTCTTGTGAATGTGATATCTCAGGAATGTCCACTTTGACTCAAGGATGGACTGATTAGATTTTGGTGGTCAAAGGTCACTATGACATCACAAAGCACATTTTTTTATAACACAAGAATTTATGTGGTAATTGAATGACAAAATGTCAAACAGAATATGAGCAGTGCTGGAGAGTAACTACTTACATCTTACTAGTTACATGTAATGAAATCTGTTAGTTACTTAGAAAAAAATATGCAATTAAATTACAGATACTAATCAAAATGTTGGTGGTGACACGGGGTTTACATCCAAATATTATTTTCGGGTTGTCTGGCGGAGATCTGCACTCTAATGAGTGCTCTTCTCTAGTTTGGGTATGGGCTGAAGGGAGAGGACAGAGTGAGAGGCTGAACAATAGAGGATCTCCATCTGTAAGTGGAACACATGCTTGTTGCACGTGCAACACTGGTGCACTCCTCTCACACATGTAAACGTTTAATTAGTATGTTAATGTAAGCAGGCTGCACCCCTACAGGCAGCATGCGCCATTTTCCATACATTGTCTATACATCCAGATACAGCAGCACGCATTTAACAGATTTTGACCAGGTACACACCACTCTTTAGTGCCACATTGTTGAGTGTCATCATATGTTTTCATGTTTGGACTGTTGCTCAGTTTGGTTGTGACTGTGCATGTGTGTCCCCATGTTCCCCATGTGGTTCGATTAGTATGCACATTTGTGTGCCTGGATGTGAACATGTGAGTGCGCATGGGTGTGTGCGTGAGAGAGGAAGGGAGAGGGGTGCAGCGTTTGATATGAGAGGCCCCCTGCAGCGTCTATCTCTCATCTCTTGTGATGTAGAATTTCACACACTGCTAATGACACGATATGACACAGTGTATGCGGTGGACACTTTAATCCAGAGTGTTTCATTGATCACACTCACTTGAAAAGGGCAACAGACACATACGCTGGAACTAACATTAAAAGAGAGGAAAACAGATGTTTGTTGGGCACACGCTGGCAGCAGCCTTATTATTTTATCTCCAAGTTGCTGAGTAAATGTTGCGTGCGGCCAGCGAGCCCAAAGCACAAGAAACCTATCCCGGTGTGATGGAGTGAATAGAAAGTGATCCACAGATACTACAGAACTTCGTGGCCCTGCAGTTATCACATCATAAATATTAATGGACACGTATCAGTTGATCTCGGTAACTAACTTGATCTCTGCTAGCTGGTTGTAAGCATGTTGAAATTAGCTGCTTGTTATGCTTGGTTGGAATGAAAATCTGCAGAATCTTGTGTCATGGCAGCTCAGCTGACTACCACAGCTGCAAGTCTTTATTCACCACGAAAAACTGTCCTGTGTTTAAACGTGCGTGAATAAAAAACAAACAGAGAAAAGTTAACCCAAAATCCGTCATGTTTGGCAAATTATTTGGTAGTATAGTACATTCTGCCATATTTTGCTCCATTATGTGGGAGTACACTGGCTGTTTTATCAATAAAAAATAGGCTGATATTATTTGCACCCAGGCTGAAATAGCCAATGTGGCTATTTACACTTAGGTGTATATAGTGTGGCAAAGACAATTACTCAATGCTATGTGCACCTGGCGTGTAAATAGCCAGTTTTGTTGTTTACACCTGAGTGGCAAAGACAAACCATGATCTTCCCTAAACCTGAGCAAGTAGTTTTGTAAACATGGGAGTCGTGTGTGAGTAGCCGAATAGCTGCCGTGTCTCTATTCACACCCAGGTACAAATATATATCCCATAACTCCACAGTTGTACGCCTCCGCCAACCAGACGAGTTACAGTTCACATCCAAGTCTGTCCAGACTCATGTAATTCATGAAATGACGACTTGTAAATTTGATGGAATTTAATAAAAGATAAGCTAAACATGCTGTCTTCACTTAGAGACAACTGATATGATGTCACAGTGAAGCTGACCTTTAAACTTTTGTATATAAAATTTCATCACCTCATCATTTTATCCCATTTGATATTTGTGTGGATTTTTTGCTCATGAATTCTTGAGTTATGGTCAAAAATGTGTTAAATGAGGTCACCGTGACCTTGACCTTTGACCAGAATTGAATCAGTTCATCCTAGAGTCTAGGTGGATACTTGGACTCTAAGATACCACACTCATGTGAATAGGGCGACCTGAAAACATAAAGTCAGTGACCTCGGCTGTTGCCAGCACAAAGCCATTGAAATACATTTTTTTCCAGGTTTTTCAAGAATTCTGAACCACAGAGGTCCTTCAGCATACAGTCAGAAATGTGCACCAAAAAAAATTAGGCTGATCAGTCCAGCTTTATTCAATATTATCTGCTGACGGGCATCAAGTCTGTTGATCACTCACTCACGCACACGCACCATGAAATGATTGCATAATGATGATAATTATGTCAAAATATGGTTTTGCCTGGCTGAAGCCTCATTATCTCAGCTGCACTTTCACAAATTTGGCCACAGCTGCATAGACAGCCGCGTCACAATTGACATATCTTGCATTGTTAACGACAGTGGAAAACAATTTGTGTATCCGCCCCATGATTCCGATATTCTCCAAAATTTAATGAGTTCCTCCTTAATTGGCCCGTACTACACCCTTCTGTCAGGTTTCATCAAAATCACGCCAGTAATTTTTCAAACATTTTTGTTGACAAGCAGACAAACAAACCAAATGGAACACGTGATTTACTTGGTGGAGGTAATTATATTACTGTAACTTATTACTCAGTAATGCATTACTGCCCACCATCATAGATCTTAATAATTTCTTCATCTCTCCTCTGCTTTCAGTCTCTTTCCAAAAACTTTCTGCATACATTTTACTTCATTCTCCTTTTCTCTTTTTTCCTGAGCTCCTGCTGTTCCTCCTGTTGCTGCCCTCAAAAAGGTTTATGTCTTATTTAGTTGTCGACAGCGCATTGAGTAATTTTACATCTCCTACTGCTGAGAATCAGCGACTGCTCAGTGACTGACATGACCAGCAGCTTCTGGAGAGCCAGACGTCTTTGCAACTACTGATTTTTTAAGCACATGGCAGAGTCTTACAAAGGAAACGGCATGTGGCAGAAAATGTTGATTGAATAAAAAACTATAGCGAATGTAGTTGTGGGACATATAAGTGAGTCCACTTCCTAATTTGAAGCGACAGTGGTGAAAGGCAGGGGACTTGGCAGAGAAATCGGCGTTGATGATGATACCTATTGATGCTAATGTGTTCCATATTTATGCACATTACACCCACTTCTTCCCAGCGGAGGAAAATGTCCACTGGCTGTTTGCGATCAATAAAAACAGACAGCAAAAAAACTTTGTCCAGCGGGCTGCTTTGTGCCAACAAAACAAAACAAAAATCCCCATCATATCACGTCCAAACTCACTCTGACAGGTGTTGTTTGGGAGGAAAAAAAAAGTTCAGTGGGAAATCAGAATTTCGCCAGAAGACTGTCTTATAACACATCATCTTAAAGCTGTCTGAACATAAATCCTTGTTGGTCATAACATGGCTTGGGTTGACATTTGAGGGTTCACATCATGAATCACCTCCCCTTGTCCCACATCCTCATCCTCTGTTCACATACAGAGGAGCAGCTGATACAAATCTTTTTGTTTTTATTTGTGTAGGAAGCTGGGAATTTAAGCTGGCGCACACATGAATACAAAATGTAATGCAAAATGTTCCCTAATTGAACCACAGGATAAAGTGGAACACTACATAGATTGCCTGGGCAGAGAGCAGATGAACAGTATTGGTTTTTCCATAGCAGACAAGATGGCAGACAGAGGGCTTTGGAAAAAGTAATGCTCATTACACACACAGTAATTGAACACATTTGAAGTTATCGGGTGCAAGTGTTAAAAGGCCTGCTGCCGTTCACTCTGTGGCTGACATTCACTTTAAATCAATTTTTGAAAAAAGAAACGGCAAAATCTTCCTTTTTGTAAAAGCAAAGTCAAACCCATCCCACCCCACAGACAACAATACAGTTTTATGCATGTTTGAATTATAATTTTAACAAGTTTGTCTACATTCACGCCAAGTTAAACAGGCTTTTATTTTATAGGCATGTCTAAGAAATATTCTGTGACCTTGCCGGAACCTGCGTATTTGTGGTATCTTAATAAATTGAGGTTAATCAGTCAGTCGTCACGCTCCTTCAGTGAGCCAACACAGGGACCACATGCTGCTGACACTGAATTAAGAGTTAAGTGAGAATCCGTCTTGTCAGGCTTCAAGTTATCAATTAGTGGGACTACTGGCAGTTAGGGGCGTGGTTTTAGGTGAGAGAACAGTGAGAAGTGTCCATGGAAGTGTTTCGTCTTGAACAAACAATGGTGACTCCTGAAGAGGTTAGCATAGATACTGTGATAGCGTCAGTTATATCAGAAGGGGAGGGAATTTATTAATTGAAAGAAGAGCAAAGAATCACAGTGAAGGCTTTTCTCCATGGAAAAGATGTTTTTGTTCTTCTCCTGACCGGCTTTGGCGAGATTTTACTATGAATGGTTGAAGATACTTCATCCTATCACCTGCCAAGTGTGTTTTTTGAAAGTGCCTGCCCTTTTCCAAACAGTTACTGAGGTCAAATTCCCAGATGGTTCTGTGTAACAAACCATGACATGTACATACTGTAACGTTTGCAACGTGACTGAACTCCAGCAGCCTCACACTCAAGCTAACGTTAGCGCTGCATCAGTAGTAACGATTACCGTTCTCTAGAGGCTCATACATTCTTTCTGCTCTCTCTTTGGGTTGCTTTCCTGTCCAGGAAGGATGGGGAACCTATTACAAATGCAAAGATGAAATAATAAGCATACTTGCTACAGCATTGACCAGTCTGGTCTGACCAATAGCTTGTGGTGGCTAATGTTAGCAGACTTTAGTCTAATTTTATTATTTCACCTTTATACTCCTGATCTAACACCACAGCCGAGGACAGTGTCCCCACAGCTTCACACTGCGCTGTATTCACTAAGCCACGCCTAGTTTTGAGAGATCCAATCACATCTGAGGGATGTGATTCAAATTCCTCTGGCAACTACACAACGCCCACAAATTTGGTTTGACATGGAAACACATCACAAGACTAATGTTGCATTCACATGGATTCAGGCAGATGGCGGGAAAACAAACAAGCTAAGGACAGCAAAACAAAAAATATGTGACGTTATGTTGCTCTTCATATAATTTCAGGTGTTGCTGCACCAAAATGATTAGCTTCTTGTTGTCAAGATCGGCCATGTTTTCTGGACAGTAAAAAGTACTTTTTTCTGCCCGTCTTAATAATTTTATTGTCCTAATCTCATCCACTAAAATGATATCCAGTTTGCTGTCTCCCTGAATGTACGTGAATGCAACATAAGACTATAACTTGGATTTCACTGTGCCTTAAAGAGTTAGAAATGCCAAAAAGTCAGATAAGACAGTTTCTGACATTTACATGAACCATCAGCAGCTGATGTTAACTGAGGACCGGGGAGGCAAATATTTGGTCTAAAAGTCTCCAACAAACATGACTCATTGCAGAAAGAAAGCTTGAAGCAAAAAGCGATGACCTATTTATCAAAGACGACTGCAGAAGTACTGTAGCATGACCCAGTAACAAATCACTCTTCATAACACAAATTTCACCTTTTCCTCTCTCACTTCCTTTTTTTTTTTCCGTCTCTTTTGCCCCAGCTGTCAGAGGAGCTGCTCTTTGACGCTTGTCTCCTCCAAAATGTTTTCCTGCGCTCTCAACTCTTCCCTGGGGTCATGAGAGGCAAACTACTTATTCTTGTAAATTAATGATCGCAGGGTGAATCTTTGCTCCCCTGCTCGTGTCATGTTGATTACTCTGACAAAAGGCATGTGTACGACCAACTCAGCAGATCGAGCGGAGCGAGGATTATAAAGAGCGCGGGGGTGGGAGAGGGTTGTGTTTGTCTGCTCTGACTCTGCTGCAGTAAATGATGATGCACACAGACTTTCACATATGATCTCACTGATGACAGACGTGGTGCGCGCTCTGCCTCTCGCTTTATTCTCGTACCGTCTCCGTCTCTCTCGCGCAGACGCACGGGAACGTCCATGTTTCATCTTGGTGATGACAGACGCCATGCGATGCACTCTCGCCTTCATCACTTTCCCCACGGCACTTAAGACTCCTTTTATGTACCGTTTCACACACAAACCCACGCTCAGGGATGCATATATAGACATAAAACACACACATACACAGAGACACATGTTGGCCTCTCTGCTTTTCTTGAGTTTTTCACGGTCATGAACACGCACAATCGAATGAAGCTGGTGGACACAGCAGGCAGATCCTATACGTGTGTGTGTGTGTGTGTGTGTGTGTGTGTGTGTGTGTGTGTGACAGAAAGAGAGAGGAACCCTGGAACATCGGGAATGCCTTTACCTCCTCCTAAAAACTTTAACTTCTCTTAAATTGCTGACATGAAAATGAATCTAAATCTAAATCTCTTGCTGGAGCTCATCGTCTAAAACTCTTAACTGCTTCACAGCTGAGAAGTCAGATTATCCAAAGTCTTGCTCGCGTCCTCCTAACCCAGAGTTGAAAATGTAAATGTAATGTTAGAATAAACAATACACAGGTTTAGGAACAGTCATTGACCTGGGTTTTATTTCAATAGAGGTATCGCACCGTAAATTTTTTGTTAAAAAGAAAATCTTTAATGAGCATCACTGAGTTGCTGAGAGAGAGTGTTCATATATAAATTGGTATCAAGTGCCATTTTGCTTCCTCCATATATAACTGTTCCTCAAAGTCTTCA
Organism: Lutjanus erythropterus; assembly: GCF_056507025.1. Taxonomy (NCBI): domain Eukaryota; kingdom Metazoa; phylum Chordata; class Actinopteri; order Lutjaniformes; family Lutjanidae; genus Lutjanus; species Lutjanus erythropterus. The sequence continues at coordinate 6,471,607 of NC_139333.1, read as the reverse complement.
AAAGACAGACTGTACTTTTACATGAGAAGTTTCAGATATCACTTCCTGAGCGATATTTAAATAATGAATGCACTTTTCATTAAGTGGGTTATTCTCACTCTCTCTCTTTGTGGACACCCACTAATGCTCTGTACAGCAACACACACACATGTAACCACCTCCGTTCTGGACCGAGTCGTTCTCTTCGTCCCTCCGATCTGTCAGCCTGTTTCCACCCTCCTGAATTGTTCAGACAGATGATACAAAGGAAACCTGATCTTCACCTTAATCGTCCGCAGCCTGCGATTCCCACCGAGACAGAAGATATTACATAACTAATTAAGCAGCGTTCCTGCCCTCTTGTTCTGCGCTTAAAAGATCCCGATGCCAGACGTTCACTTGGTGGTGCTTAATGGAGAAATTAATATGTGCAACCATGCTGGAGTTTTAACATCCACAATCCCCGAACCAGAACCTCACTTCCTGTTTTATGTATTGGCTTGCACACACACACACACACACACACACACACACACGCACACTTACATACTTTTTCCATTACGCAATCACTGAAACCTCACACTTCAACTCTAAAGTTCATTCACAAAGTGTGTGGCTCAAAATAATTGATTCATGGAGAGAACGTTTCTTATCCAACATGCTCTTCTGTGGGATTCTCCACACGGCAACCTTGCAGAGCAACTGAAGCCAAAATAAGCCAGATACTAGCGCTGCCATCTTGCGCTGGTGATGGCATTTGGAGCCAGAGTCTGCACACTGGTGACCAGTGTTAGAGCCACGCTTTCCAGCTCCAGCCCATGCAGGCGGCTGACTTAATCACGAGCAGAGCTCAGCTGTCAATCACGGCACAAAACCCCCTTTTTATAGCATCAAATAACTAATCAAAACCAAACTGATGAGAAAAATGAACATGTGAACAAACATCAGTGTGATTAAAACTACCTACAATGACAGAAACCACTTTTTGGAAAAAATTATTTGACATGTACTTTGATGTTTTGGTCCTATTTATTAACATTGAGGAGTCAGGATTTATGACCTATACTGCAGCCAGCCACCAGGGGGCAATCAAGATGTTCTGGCTTCACTTTTGGGTACCCCTCATGTTGTCCATTTCTAAATATGACAGTGGTGTTTGCCTGGTGTACATTTCATGCTGTTTTATTTCTTCATTGCAATGATTAAAAATTCATCAGTCAGGACAACAGTTTCTTTTCAGTTCATTTGTTTAGTGTAAGAGCTGCTGCTGCTTAACATTAACATTGTGTTGTCATACTATTTGCTGTGCTGTCATGCTATTTGTTGATTTGTTGATGGTTGTCGTCTTGTTGTTGATTCTGTGCATCAGCTGTCTGTCTCTCTTGTTTATGTAGTGCAGGTTTTGTTTGTATCTGCATATATTTTTTTCAATACTTTTTTATTCCTGATTGTATTTTTCAGTGGCTTTATTCTACTGTGTGCTTTCAGCTAATGCCTGCCCAGTGACTACAGATGAAAATTAGCCTCTGTAGCTAACTCTGGTATATTTTTATACATGTTATTAATATGCACTGTCCCTGTCAAATAAAGTACATTTTGTATACATTAAATTAATAAATAAAAGAAATTAAATGACACAAAGTCAACCCTACGGCAACAAAAGAGTATCAATAATAATACTTTTTTTTTTTTTATCTCATTCATGTGAAAGATGAAACCAGGCTAGATACAAGCCTGTGAATCAGTTAAACAAAACCAGTTATTTTTCCCCCAGTGACCAGTGGAGTTATTAAATGTGAAGAGCATTTACATCAGTGGACACACACACACACACACACACACACACACACACACACACACACACACACACACACACGCACACACACACAACAGCACATGCACACACAGAGACAGACAGTCCCAGTGTGTCTTGACATGTCAGTCATTTACTGTTGCTCCAATGATGTCATGAGGAACAATAGATGATGATGAGAAGAAGGTGATGGAGGATGATGATGAAGATAGTGATCATGATGATGATGACAGGGTGAAAAGGACTTTTTCCTCGTAATCCACTAATCTGGCACATGATGAGAGGTCAGCACCACTGAATTATACTGGATGATACACTGATCACACACACACACACACACACACACACACACACACACACACACACACACACACACACACTCTCTTTCTCTCTCTCTCTCTCCATAGCTAATCAGCTTAAACTACAGCGCACAGCACATTAATGTGTGTGAATGTGTGTGAACAGTGATTAAGGTAGAGGCTCAGAGTTGTAAGTGTAAATGTTGTTACTGTAAAGACTAACTCTTGACATTTCTCCACCCCTCTGGCTTCAGTGTAATTTTCTAATTTATTCCACCAGAACATCCTGCCGTCCTCCGAGTTTCTCTCTCACCAGCTCTCTGTCTCTGTGCATCAAAAACCACACACGACTCTCTCACTCTGTGTGTTTCTGTCTCGTGTGTGTGTGTGTGTGCAGTGATTAGTATTCACAAGTTGTGCCGCGCACACCTCTTTCTCAGCGCTGACAGTCACAGATGTGATGAAATCTTCTGTCTCTGATGCTGTGTGCTTCTCCCAGTTTGACTCTCTCCCTCAACACACACACACGCACACACACACACACACACACACACACTGCACTTGTGGATGGGAAACCAGATTGTAGAGCACATCAATACACTTTGCCGTTTCACTGAAGCTACTACAAGGAGTTTTTTAAAGAGGTTATGAAACGGTCTCAATTTATTACTGATACCTCAATATGACCTACATAAGCAAACGAGACCGTGTGGGAGAAGATCAGCTATTTCTGCACAGTTATTCTTAATATCTGCCCCCAGGTCGGATTCTCCCTGAAATCAGGAGCTTGTCCCAGCTGACATTGGGCGGGAGGTGGGGTACGCCCTGGACAAGTGGCCAGTTCATCTCAGGGCTGACAAATAAAGACAGACAGCCACTCACAGTCACATTCACGCCTACAGGCAATTTAGGTTTATCAATTAACCTATTATGCTGCACAAAGCCAGACAACCCACGTTGGCACAAGGACAACATACAAACTCTGCACAGAAAGGTTCTGCACCAGCTACAAACTCCCCAGCCGGCTTCAAACTAACCACTGCACCGTGCTGCCCATGATATTTGTCACAATACCAAAAAAACAAAGAAAAATTACAACTTGGAAAAATGTCCCTTTCATTATGATTATTATTAGTAGTAGTAGTACTAGTAGTAGTAGTAGTAGTAGTAGTAGTTTCTTTTAACTTCCTTCTTTAATAAGTAATGGATAATGAACTCTGAGTGGGACATTATGGCAAAATAAATCAATGTAATACACATAACAAGAAAAATGATGTAAAAGACATTAACAAGAGGAAAAGGGCGTAAAAAGAAGTTAATTTTGTATGCAAACCGTTGGTAGAAATGTCCTTCAGAGGGCAACTTTTTATTTTTGTACTTTGAGTACATTTCACAGCCTGTACTTTTTACCTTTTGCGAAGAAGTTGAATCAGTACTTTTGCCTTTACCAGTGTCTTTTTTACACAAGTATCAGTACTCCATCTTGAATACAGAATGTGTGTATTTTTGCCTCCTCTGTTGTTACATCTCTCATGTCAGTTAAACACACAGAGTCACTGACACACAGAAACACACATTATATTGGTTAAAGACCTTAAAACAATAATGCTAATTACCTCTGATTTTGTTCATCTAAATGACCTTATAAAGCATGTTGTCTGAGCGTGTGTGTGTGTGTGTGTGTGTGTGTGTGTGTGTGTGTGTGTGTGTGTGTGTGTGGACATTCGTGAGCACCACATGTGTGTCCATCCATCCCCGGGGCTGACATCAAGTGCGCTGGCTGCATTAGAGGACTTCATTAATGCTAATAGCCAGCGCTTCACTCTACTTTGTTCCATTGTTCATTAACCTCAGTTCATTTAGCATGGGACTGGCTGTTTGGCTGTCAGGGTTGGAGCCGCTGTCTCGCCCAGAGTCAGCAGCCTTGAGGTAAAAAAGGGAGATGCTTTTTCATATTTATCCGGGGTTTATGTGACGCTATGTGCACCTGAGAGATTCCCGGTGAAGGATGAGCTTGATGACACACCCAAGACAGCCTCCTAGCAAAGACAAAGGCCAAGTGATCAAAGCCCCTCACATTATGCCACCACATGACTTTAGTGTAAAGTTGCATTTTATTTAAGGAGTTTCATGACTGAAATTACATTTTTGTTATTACAGAGAGAAGAAAGTACTGAAAATAGGTACCCAACCCTAGTTAAGGGACACCTTTGAAACTGACCATGCCAGTTTTTACCTTGCCTAAGTTTGTGACGTTAGTAAGCCCCCTTATCAACAAGTTAGCATGACACTGGTACCAATACATTCCTTAGGTCTTGTAGTTTCATATGTCAGTGTCTCCAGTCCTCAGTCTAAAACTGAGCCCATTATAGCCTCTGAAAGATAGTAATGCTGGCCAAGGACATCATTGCAGGGTTTATTAAGGCATTAGGGAGAGCTGCAAAAGGCTGTTTTTGTGCCCCCTCCGGTACTTGGCGTCCTATCCGCACTACATGATGCATGAGGGCGTAGTGGTGGCACTACTGTGCTGTATTCATTCATTCATTCATTGTTCATAACAGCTTATCCTTGAAGGGTCATGGGGGGCTGGAGCATATCCCAGCTGACATTGGGTGAGAGGCAGTGCTGAATTACAAACCAAAAATCAAAGTGGGACAAATGAGGCAGATTACCCTGCCATTTTCATCCATTCAGACTAGAACCAACCTTGTTCATTTCAAGCATACACCAGCTTTCTTCGATTTCACCACGTTCACCACACTTACAATTGACTGGACACAGTGTCATTGGAATGTCTTCAGTGTTCATCATATTGCAAATTTATTTTGAAATATCAAGCACTGCAAAAGTTAAAGTGAGATGTCAATGACCTTAATGCAACACCTGTATTGTTAACTACTCTGATGTCCTGTCTTGTTAAAAATCTTGTTTTAAAACAATTATTTCAGTTTATATTGCGCTCACATGTTGCATATTCCCAAATAAATGTCTGTAATCAAATAACCAAAAAATGAACTGGCACAAACTTTGCAAAGGCAACACTACAGGAATGCTGGACAGTGCTGTAGGCAAATTCTAATGAGGCTGCCATGTGTATTCTGCTGTGGGCACTGTACTCACTGGGTACTTGAAGGTGACAGGATACTTACAGTCTGCGTAGAGTGGAAGGAACTGTTGGTCAGTGCAGCCCCACAGCTCGTTTCTGCTCCGGGGCTACCTAAGGGGTTAATCTAGCCATGGTTCAATGCCAGTGTTTTTTTAAATTAATATATCATCTGCATATGGCAACTACAGCATGGTTACGTCATCTGTAAAACACTAAGGAAGGTTGAAAAAAGCAAACATTTAGAAATCTATTGGTAGGAATTATGGCTACCAAGCCATAGCCTATTTATTCTGGAGCAAAGGTGTGTGGGTAACATTAAAAATCTTAATGTTATCCTACATTCTGACTACAGCTAACATCGGATAACCTGGCTTAATGGGTATACTAAACATTTTATTCACGTCATACTGGTATTTCTAGGCAAGTTGAAGGTGGATCACAACATACCATCTTTATCATTGTCAGTTCTGCTCATGTTGTCCTCATCGCTGGCACTGTTGGTGGAGTCTATGCTAACGTTAGCATGTTCTGAATCAATGACACCCTTCAGAAAGGTAAAAAAGTTACCCTGCCACTTTTCTTATTATTGTGCAATGGTCACAATGCATCCTTGACCACCTCCAGAGGTGGTTTGGCCAATCGGCTCAAAATCTGTCCTCAGTTATTCCTTTTCAACAGATGCATTTGGTGGCTTGGTTTGACTCGATTTGATGTGGTACGTCGGCCCAGGACAGCAGGGATTTACATGTCCATTACAACATCGAAGACACTTGAAAGTGTCCCTTAAGACCCAGCCACTTGAGGCAACTGGCCGGGTTTCCCGTAACTTCATCACAGTAAAAGTTCCCTGTTATTTTGTTATTTAAACCCTTTAATTAAGAAGCAGCAAAATCACGAAATGTTGTGTTTTTAGCTGCAGTAACTTAACACGACTTCTATACAGCTGAAAGTGAGCATGAGATAGTAAAATAAAGATAACTGAAAGTACAACAGCGACACAGGAGAGAAACTAAAGTTCAAACCACAGAGATTCAGTTAGAAGCTACAAAAGTACTGACTTGAGACTTTGAAAAAAATGTCTTTGCCTCTACTCTCCTGCACAGACATGAGGTCAGTCTCAACACAGCTTGTTTGAAGGGGAGAAAGGGGGGTCGAAACAGTTTGGCCACAGTTGGCGAGATGTCACCACAGCATGCTAGGAGTGGGGTCTGGCACGCTTTGGCTTCACTTCGGATCTTGGGCATGACTCGGGCACCAAATGGTTTGACTCAGCACGGCCAAAAACTACAATGGAAAAACCAAATATGTGATCTTGGGAGAGCTTACACCTCTACTTTTATGTGCACTGTCCAGTTGCACTACAGTCACCCAGAACAAGACTGTTGTGCAACATTTTCTGTGTTTTACTCTTTTTTTTTTTTTTTTTTTGTAAAGATACTGTAAGTACCACCAACTGACTCAGCTTCTGTCTCTGCTTGTCTCTCACCAGAACAGTACCATCTGAACAACTCAGCTTACGGGCCGTTTGGACAAGGGCTTCCACACCCGCACAGCAACCCCAGCACAGTGGGACTCAACAAATATACCTCCCTCAAAGCTGTGGGTAAGTCGGACACACAAACACGCACAAAGTGACGCTGACTCCAAGTGACACAGTAACCTTTAAAGTACAGTGGGTTGGCAGTACAGGAGCTGTCAGCTGATGAGGGTGTCTTTGCCTCTTGGCAAGCAGAGAGCCGATCTTAAAGAGGAGTCCACGCTGCACCTGGTGTGACAGGTTAGATCATGGTAATTGTCTGTAAGTGAGACTGATATTAACTGGTGGTTCTTTTACTTTAGACTTACTAAACAGGTCCTTGTGGCCTGCAGACAAACACAGGAACCCGTGAAATCAGAGTTATAGCTTAGAAACCTCTTTGGCTGTGTTTTATAATTATCAACACCACTGTGATTTGATTAAAGCTAAGATCACAGTGCCACAGTATTTTAGCAGAGTCTAAGCAGACAGTGCAGGTCACAGCCAAGGACAGAACTCTATAATACATGTATTTCATTCAAGTAACACAGCCTCTGGGAGCAGCGCTGGATCTGTTGGGCAGGAAGAAACTACTGGGGCAAACATGATGGAAACTATGTGACTAGGGAATGTCCTCAGCTTGATTTTTAACTACTCAAAATGAAACTTTGAAAGACAAGTGTGTAGGATTTAGTGGCGTCTAGCCGTGAGCTTGCAGATTGTAAACACCTCACCTCACTTTCTGCCATATTCTGCCAATAAGTCTTAAACACTAGACCTTTAACTAAAACTAAATTACATAATATGATAAAATGGACATTTTTTTTATATGATTTTGATATCTAGAAGAAATGTTTCTGCATCAGACTAGCACACAAACACACATAGAAGAGGTAATATGCATCCTACTACTGACTGCTTAGACAAGTGTTTAAGAATGGAAAACTGAAATTACTTCCTATTTGCTACAGATATTGTCTTTAAAGGGATAGTTCATCCAATAATGAAAATTCAGTCATTATCTACTCACCCTCATGCAAATTCAAGTAGATAATGACTGACTTCTCATTTTTGGCTCAACTATCTTTTTAATTTATTTACTTTCCACCATTTTATTGAATTTTAAGTTTATGTATTATACACTTTAGTCCCCCGAAGAATTCCCACAATGGAAGAAAACTGGAATGCCCATTGAAAGGCCCATTTGCCTAAATGTTTCACAATACAAAGCTTGATATTTAATCGATGTATTAATCATGTTATGCAGCACCACACTGGTTATGGTCACAGTCAATGATGCCACACAATATTAATGATCCATGACTGTCCAAAATCCCCATTTACTACTCACAGTTGAGTTCAGATTAATTGACATACATTTATCATACATAGACACAAATGTATCCTATCAGATTATTTTCTTTATGCGTCTTTTCATGCACTTTTATAATACCTTAGTTGTGGTTTTGTAAGAGATTTGTGATGCAAAGCTACCACGGCCCAGAAGGCTGTGACGATTTTAACCAGGTGATCGTACAGAGCGTTTCACGTCAGCAAAGGTCACACACACACACACACACACACACACACACACACACACACACACACACACACACGTTGTTGTCCTTGAATCGTAGTGGGCGTAATAGTGTAGAACTACATCCAACCCCAGGCGTCCCATTAGACCAAAACAATCCTCTACCAGCGAGCCAGAGGCAAATCACTGCTTGTCAAGGTAGATTTTCTTGAGTTGACTGAGCAACTGAGTGTAATTTTCAAGCAACAACAATCTTTACACACTGTGCGTACAGTACATTTACAGTTGGGTGATTCCCCGTATAGAGCAAAGGTTTGGACACTCTTAAACTCCTCAGGTAAGGTTCCTGCTCAAAAGCTTTCCAATCTAGTAAGGCACGCATGTAGTTTACAATGATTAAATTATTAGAAAACTAATCATTAGAGTTAACTAAAAGACATTAATATGTATTAATTGATTGTACACAAGATCATTTAGTTACAATCATTGTGTTTGTGTTGAAAACACATTAATATATAAGTTTAACAAATTTAAATTAAGTGTGCTAGTTAGTCACACATAATATGACAGAATTATTTGTTATTAACACAGAAATTATTTTATCATTGGATTGAAAATGTGTGAAAAACGTCAATCTGACAGAAATCCCTGGTCAGATGAGGGTCATGCGACACATTTATTTTGTGTCAGATGTCCTCATAATTGTCATATACCATACTAGGAAATCAGATTTTCAAGCTGTGTCCAATAAACCTTTGAATAGAGTGAGTGAATTAGGTTTTAGTTGATTTTACTTTACAATTACAATAATTAACATAAAATGACTAAGTTATGACACATCATTTTGTTAGTGTGTCATAAAAATTAAAATTCCGTAACGTGGTGAGCTCATGTCATATAATCCAGGTAAAAAAAAAAGTAGTAGATTAGTATATAAAGTAGAAATAGTAATAGTATATAAAGTAATGTACTTTAGTATTGGAGATAGAATCGATCACTGATGATTGCTGTACAATACATGCCGGTTAGATTTGTGTCCGACTTGCTCTGACATCATGCACACGTGGGCAACGATAACCTCACGAGATCGATTCAGCCACAGTTGTTAGAACCAGGCGCCGCAGTTGCTCTCCACTGACTGCAAACGACTGGCTGTCACCTGATCGATGAGCTGACAGGCTCTGATTGGCTCTTAATTTTGACAACCAACACCACGCGCTGTATAAAATACTCATTTTCTGTGTAATTGTAATATGAAGTTTTAATCTGTCAACAACATAAATCTTGTGGCTGATAATAATAATAAAGGTTACACATATGACCGTTACAAAGTGCTTTACAAGGCAGTTAAAAGAACAGACGTTCCATGTAACAGAAGGGGGATCTTTTCTATTTTAACTTCAATCAGCAATCAATGCACACACTTTATCTCTTCAACTATGAATGTGGTCCGCAAACTACAGGTAACCTACAGGTGATCTAACAGGATGTCAGTACCTCTTCCTGTATGTTCTCTGAAGTCTGCTGGAAACTGTCTGCAGCTTTTTGCCTCCTCCTCATGCTGCAGCCACCTGATCTCTTCTACTCTCCAGGCGAGGCGCAGTTCATCTCAAACGAGCCTATTGGCCATGGAGATGTCTGCCTTCTCTCAAATATAATGGGACTAAATGGCCCAAGTCCTGTGTTGCTCCAAGCACCAAAACAATACATTGAAAAACTCACTAGTAATGTCTCTTTTCAATGTATTTTTGTTGCTTGGAGCAACACAGGACTTGTGCCATTTAGCCAAATAGCCACATATGATATTCTACCCTGGGTGCAAATAGCATCTGCCTAAAATTTATGCCATTAAACTGAGATTCAGTCAAGACACCCCATTGGTACAAGGTAAAGTTAATCCAGTATCGCTTCAGTGCTTTGTTGACCTCACACTGGGTCAGTTTCTTAGTGCATACAGCTCGTGAAAATCTCTTTTGAGAGGTTTTTATTTTTTGTCAGTTTAAGTATCTATTTTTGAACAAATAGTAGAAAACAGTAGCTTTTGAAAAAAAGATGAAAACAAACAGCTGCTCTTAACGGACTCCGACAAAATCATGGACACACTCACACAGAGACAAGGTTACTGTTCATGTAGCCAGTGTGCTGGCGGCGATGACCTCAGTTTTTAGTTTATTTAAATAATTCTCTGTGACATTCATGCTAGCCCATGACACACACACATACACATGCACACTGCGGACTCAGGGCGAGGGTATTTATAAACTGCTATGTCCCCACATCCTGACACACGTACCTTTACCTCCATCATCTCCATTGCACCGCTCAGTATCTCCCTCCTCATATTCCAGAAAAAGAGGAATACCGCTACTGTTCACCTTCGGGGTAAACACCAATTGGAAATACTTAAATCACCAGCTTTCCCCTTTGATCTTCTTCAAACCCTCTCATCCTGACCGTCCTTCGCCTTCTTATGATTCTCTCTATGTGCTATCTTTGCACTTATTTAGAGTCAATTTTCTCTGAATTTTATATTTTATGGACAAGAAAGTCCAATTTATTTGTAATGAGAGAAAAATGTGACTGCTTTTTTGTGCCTCTGATGGCTTATACTTTCCCACTGGGCACAGCTTTTACATGTCTTGTTATCTTTAATGTTTTATTGGTGCATCCTGTCCTTTACGGTGTCTTCACATCCTCCTGCTTAACCTTCACTTACTACATGCTGTCCGTCTAGTTTTTAATCCTAACTCATCTCTCTGTTCACTTTTGAACATAATGTGAAGTGTTGTACTGTTGCTTCTAGCGCCATTAAACATTAGTCACCGTGAGCAACTGGTCATACCAGACCAGCTGAGGCTGAAGCACCAAAACCCTCAAGTATATCAAAATTGAGCAAATGTGTGTTTCACTGCTTAAGAATACAAATTTTGTTTAGTAAGAAGAATAATGTTAAATTTCTAAAGTTGTCTGTTCTCCCTTTAAAAGTTTTTTAAAAATACTTTGAGGAGCGAAACAGGATGACATTGCTGACAGGTTGGAGCCGGGAGGTCCTCACATAAATGCATCATGGATTAAGTGTGATTCAGTCGTCAGTGTTCCTGCAATGACAGAGTCTCTGTTTGCACATTGACAGTTCATTTTAGGCTACTTCTGCATGTGACTCAGACCTGCATCAGACTGTGACAAATTGAAAATGACTCTAAAGTATAAACAAGTTTAAGGAGGACAAATATAGCATGTGTTTGCTTTACTGGCCTAATTTATTTATATGACTCTATAGTCTTAGTTTAACCCACTCTATGTACTGTTATTGTTTATCATTGTTTCTAATCTGGATTCATGGGTGAGATAATGGATACCTGAAGCTCCCAGAGGGACTGAATAAAGTATCTATTGGATTCATGAGATTTGGATCATGGTAACTAAACAATATTTGCCATATTATCTAATCAATTTATTTGGAGGTACAATAAGTATGGTAGGTCAAAGTTGGACAAGGAAGTTGGTCTGTAAACTGCAATGGACCTGAGCGCCGTCACCAACCTACAGCAGGTTAGACAATGATATTGACATTGACATTGATGTCATGTGGTGAGGAGACTTTCTGTGTGCTCCACTGAAGTTTGGGCTGTTGTGGGCAATTATCGCTATAATATTCTGCAGGCGGTTGCAGTGTTTCTGCTGGTGATGTTTAGCTGCCGCAAGCAAAATAAACTCACATAAGAAAACAAAAAATGATGAGGTCAGTTATCTGATCCACTTCCTTAATACACAGGCTACCACAGTTGCTGTTGCTACACAACACTTTATGACTTTACCCATGACTGATGTGATTGCATGTTACCTTTCCAGCTCAGTGGTCAGGAGACCTCTGGTTTTAATTGAGTTTAGCCCAATTCATAGCTGATTGACTCACCAAATGTACACCGTCTACCATTGGTTGCATGGTTTCAGTTGGCATCTGCTATCAACATTTTTAAAGCCCACAGGAAATAACAACAACCTCTAAGCTGGCAACCTACACCGAACTTAGTGCCTGGGCCACCAGTCGTATAAATGTAAACAAGCTAGTAGCTGTTATGTGTTTTTTTGCAGCAAGGCGGTCATTGTAATGCCCACACTTGCTGTGAAAGCACCCAAAATTTCTTTGTCAACAGTGATCTGGCCAAGATACCAGCAATATTATAGTCCCAAATGGCCACTTACAGCTGCAGACCCCACAGACGCCTATTAGCTCTATTTATACTACTTTCTGGAGTCCACTTGAAGGATGCGTTTCACACATGCCCAGTAGATCGGCATCTGTAGTGGCTGCACGGAAAGATCTGCACAGAGCTAATGTGTACACCCTCTGATGACAAAATATACGTCACGCTGACCACAGCAGATCCTCAAACAGTTGCAGACACAGAAAGCATAATACCAGCTTCATACATTGAGCACACATCAATACAATCATTTCATACAATAAATATACAATACAAGACATTACAAATAGTACAGAATAAAAGGCTAACCACACATCTACACATCAACAGAAGATGTCAAATGCACATAGAAAGTGTATACCAAAATTAATAGTCTAGACTGCAGGTCCTTCCATGACCGAGGGATAATAAGATTCAGTCCTTTTTCCAGACTCAGTCCACAGCTTACAACTTCCATGAGTCTGGCTAACCTGGCATACGCACTTAAGTTTCTTGCCCCATTTGATGTCTTTTTAGCAATGTCGTCAGCTAAGAGATTTCTGCAATTAACTTAGACAGAAATGATGTCTGAAACAAGACCCAAGTTGTACTAAAGCGAAATGACAACTGTAACTGTACTTTTTCTCACATACTGTCTCCACCTCGTCTCTGTTACAGCACACAGCGCATCTCGTAGCTACTACAAAAGCTTCCCGCTCATGGACTTCTCCCAGTACCAGCCTGTGGCACCTCCTGCCTTCCAGCCTGTGCCCGTCCAGCACAAAGAGAAGTCGTACATCCACCAGCCTGTGACGGCGCAGCATGACCTCCACGCCCCCCTTTCCATCTCCATCCCTTCCAGCCACCTGGAGCATTCGCGCCTCCCCAAGACCACCACGCACCCGCTGCTCGCCAGCTCCGCCTTCAAAGCCTGGGAGCCGAGTGGCCGCCACGTCCACCGGCAGGCCTCTGCCCCAGGCCACTCCTCCTCCTCTTCCATGCACAGCTCCACCCGGAGGCATGGCTACTCCACCCGGAGGCAGCAGAGCATAGAGAACATGCCGGATATCTTTAACCAGCCCTATGTGGGGATGTATGGAGGAGCTGGAGTTGGGGCGGGGCAGGGGCAGGGGCAGCACCCATCTCAACCCCCCTACTACCACCACACCAGGCAGAAGAGCTACTCCACCCACAGTACGACTGAGGTGACCGTCTGAGCGCCAAGGCCTCAGAGATGCAATGTTGAACATACTAGCAGAAGTCTTTGGTGTTAGCTAAATGCCAGAGTTTGAGACAGTTGGCCCGACAGGTGAGGGATGTTAAACGGGGAGACACATTCAGATTAACGAGATGGAAAGGGAAGTTTTGATGAGTGGAAACTGAGAAAAACAGCCTAGCAGAACCACCACTCCTACAGATAATAGACTCAGCTGGTAAAGGCTGTTATTGGACTCCAGCGAGGGTCTTGTACATTGATCATATGAAGTATATAGATTGTACCTGAAGGGTAATGTACCATGGTTGCTTAAAACCATTCTCAGGCTCCTTTAGGTAACAAAACCTTCAAAGTGTGGTTTCGTTGTGGTTGCACAGGCCTTATAGGAATAGGGCTTGGAGAACAGAACAACAATCTTACTTTTGCACCAGCTCTTAGAGTAGGGAGCGAGCAGTGAGTTTGTGTTAGGCAGGTAACTCTGGTTAAGTTTAGGTACAGTAGGTCATCAGTGTATGTAGCTGCAAGATAACTGGCTGTTCAAAAACATTCCACACTGAGCCTGGATCTGACCAAAAAAAAAAAAAATGCAGCCAGAGGCCATACTTTCTGAAATCGTCAATTAAAAAAGACATTTGGTGCAAATGTGCAGCTGTTGCCATTCGCTGCATTTGATGTAAATGTGGTTTATAACTTTTGAGATCCTTTTCTGTGGTTCGCCTAAAGGCTGAAGAGTTAGACCTCAGGAACCATTCACTTCAATTTGGATGTACACTGAAAATCTTTCACCACTACCAGTAGGAACAGTTAGAGGAAATACAGTTAGAGGTTGGGTTTCTAAAACGCAAAGATTCAAGTTTATCTAAAGAAGAAAAGTAAATTATCTTAAAATATTATAGTTTTAAATTTTGTTTAGCTTCAAAAGTTAAAAGTATGAGTATGATTCAAAACGCAAAAATCTAGTGAAGGCAGTTGCCTTGAAATTTTGATTGGGTTTTCACTCTTTTTGTGTGTGTGTGGTTTGGGGTTGTAAAAATTCAACTTGAACAGGGCATAAGAGTTTTGTGCAGTAATCTCCCGTCATATTTAAATATTATCAGTGACAATCCAAAACCTGGCTACAGAGGAATCTTTGTGAAATTAACCACATTTAACTTAACTTATTTAACTGCATCTTGAAGGCAAATAAAATTTGCATCTCCATGAAACAGCAACTTCCTTAACACAGAAAAATATTCCAGAAAAGTTATTAAAATTAAGATTACAGAATTAATTTAGATCAGTTCTGTGGAATCTCTACATAAATTACATTTAGTTACAGTGTGACCATAAATGATCTCAAGGTAACACAGTTCAGGTCATTTCCAGGCCCCGTAGATGCCTTTTGGTGCAGTTCTTTAAAAAGTTCCCTCCTGTTCTTCTTGTAAAAACACCTCGACTATTTTACATCTCTCGGTCTACCTCCATGCACAGCTGTTCTCTCCTCGTTTCTTTATCTCCCCCCTCGGCCTCTCCCACCCCCTTTTCCACGATGAAGCGCTTTGCATTCTGTGCCATCAGGCCAAGCATACAGGGACAGCATCCCCGGGGTCACATTAACTCGATGGTGAGGACAATGCCACCATCATGTCAGCTCCCATCAGCCTCCATCCCGGCCAGGGAGAGGGAGAGGAGGGAAGAGAGGGACAGAGTAAGAGCCAGAGGCTGGGGCTCTTTAGAAAAGAAGAGAAAGGGAGGAGAGAGAAGAGAAAAATAGAAAAACAAACGTACATGCCTGCGTGTTTTCATTCCTCGGGGGAAGGAAAGTGAAGGAGTCACCGTGGATCTGGGTCTCTCACTACAGAGCTGTCTGGGTCATAACTCAGAGTGTATGGACGTGTGTGGATGCCTGTGCGTAATTTCCAACCCCCAGGCACCATCGCAGGGGGATTCGCTGAGGCATTTCCAGGCCTGGAGCGTTAAGACATTTCTCATCTTATCTCTGAAGCCTGGACAGCAAAGGACTCTGTGCAGAGCTGTTGCTGCTGTTATGAACGTGCAACAGTTAACGCAGCACACCCACTGTACTTGTTGGTGAAAGTTTATGGCTGAAACACACTCAGGAACTGCACAATGAAGTCAGTTGTTGATGATGATTGCCTGTGTGTCCAAAAACACTTCCATGATGTTCTGTAATGATATTTGCGCTGAAAAAGCAGAGGATTTAATGATGCTTATCTCTTTATTTGGCTAAAATATGAAGTTCTTTGTAACAGCTGAGTTCCGAATTGACCCATTTAGGAACTTCAGTCAACTTTCTCTTTTCCTGTTTCCTGTATTTAGATATGCTTTGTGCTAGGCTTGTCTATGCTGGCGAGGATAATGTTAGCCAATCACAGCACAATGCTAGCTAACTAGCTAGCTAACCTACTGTTGCATCTCAATTTGGATACTTCAGTTAGTACACTCTTGTATTAACTTGCGTAGTGTGCGAATTTCAACAGAGTAGTGCAGTCTCAAATCGAGGATGTGCCCTTACCAACTGCAGCTTCTTCCTCATCAAAGGGGAACTGAAGCTGGGCGGAGCTTTACTGCCACTCGCCAAAACAACAACCGCCTTGTTTATTCATTTATGTTCAATTTCACTTCATTCAACATTAACATCCTTTTAATTTTATTTGTTTATGTTTGTTTCTTGTGAGATTAAAAATATGCCATGGGCTCTGTCGATGACGGCCTGGCCCTCCCTAGCTAGTTCTAGCTCGCTAGTGTTTTGCTAACATAAGATGACTTAACACTAACCTAGGCTTTTACAGGTCCCCTAGCAACATGTTTTAAATATCTTCTAACTTTCAACATAGACGTGTCTAGTACACATCATAAGTAGTAAACAGAAAAGGAGAAAGTTGACTGAGGTTCCATTGGGTACAAAGCATGTTCAGCTGTTATTGGTGAACAGAGCAAAAAGGGGTGGGACTTAGGAAGGGTCAATTAATGGATAAATCACACAACAAACACAGCGCTAACATGCACTGACCAAACGACTCTTTGCAGCTAAACTACACATGTATTAACAGCATAAAAACAGTGGGGCTCCAGATAAGACGCATCTCTGTTTGTCACTCAAATTCACTACGTAACCAAATCAAATTTGGGCCTCACCATCCTCCAAACATGTCAAGATGAATCAGACCTTAAAGAGTGATCAGTAAGCAAAAACTTTCTTCTAACAGCAGTGAGTGTTTTTCCCCAGAAAAAAACCCTGGACTCATTGGTAAACTTTACAAAAATGTCTTTGTCATGACAACTTGACTTAATCAAACGTAAAGCTAGTACATGGAGTTTGTAACTGCGTAGTTATTAATAATGCCAGCTGTTGGGTTGGATCTCTCGGACGGAAACAATATATGGCGAACACTTGGAAGAACCTGTGTTTATATTTCATCAGGCAAAGCATGGCTGTAACTAGGCTTGGGCCCCGTTTCCCAGAGCCTTCGTAGCGCTACGTGCGTCGTAAGTTGTATTTTAAGGTCTCCCTTAAGGTTGTCCCAACTCTGGGAAACAGCCCGTAACCTTAATGGAGACCTTAAAATACAACTTACGACGCACGTAGCGCTACAAAGGCTCTGGGAAACGGGGCCCAGGGCGATATCTGTTTTTTCATACTCTCATGCCATCCTGACATTTTACCGGGGTATATATGGTTTTAGGCGGTATTTCTGTAAACACTGTTCCCACAGTTGGGAAACAACACACACACAGGAGCTCTGCTTCTGTCTTAAGAAGCTGCAGCTTTTATTCACTGATGATCTCAAACCTAAAGTGAACATTTACAGTGCTGTCGCTGTATATGCACAGCAAGACGGACAACTTCATGGCTCACCTTTTCCTCCGCTCAGCACCACCATGAATCATAATTAGTCTGTCACGCTCACTTAAGTTACATGCTCACTGCGTTACGCAAAAAATACTCATAGAGTGGAGGTTTTTTTCTTCTTTTATACTAGTTAGTCCTGTAATTTTATCCCCCAGATGACATGTTAGTCAGCTCAGCTCCACTGCAGCACACAGACTGACCCCTGCTGGTGTAAGCTGGCTACTACAATACAGCATCTCCATTTCAGTGTTATACAAAGAGGGATGTCTGTATTTAGGATAGTACTGAAAATCATACTGTTGGGATTTCTTAATACTCTAGTATACTGTAATACCTTTGCAGTCAGTTAAAAATGTTTTAACTGCCTAAAAAGTTTTTTTGGACTTTGTTCATGTTGTCATAAAAAACACATTGCTGGCCTGATTAATGTCAGGTTGTCATGACAAACATCTCCAATGTCACCTTTGCATTAAAAATAACATAATTGACATTTACATGACATGTAACATGTACATGACATGACAATTAATGACTCCTGACATGTTTATGACAGTGTGACGATGGTCTTATGCGCACCCCTTCAAATGAAGTGTTATCCCCCTTCTTGTCATCTACTTCCAAACACAAACTTCTAATCTCTTTGTTTCTCAGATTTTAACTCTGTGTAGGAACAAGTTCTAGAAAATACAGTGTGAATAAATCCCATTAAGAGCACTGTGACTGATGCTGTGGTCAAGAAACTAAACACTTGTTTCTCTTTCAGCGAACACATCTCTGCTTCTTTCATTGGCTCATAATTTGACACAAAAGTTCCCCATGTCTGCCATCACTCACTGTCTCTCTTTACCTGCAGGCATCATTTCCTCTCAGTGCTTGATGTTGTGAGTTAAAACGTTGAAATTCTGCTGGTTTGGAGGCACAAAATCAGTCTTTATAAGCAATAGCTGTGTCAGAATAATTGTTTTTGTCTTGAGAACCTGACCACATGCTTCCAGTGTTTTTCTAGGTAAGAAATCATGCATTTCCTGCACCTCAAACAACAGTACCCCCTCTCTTCTTTGTAGCTAAAACACATTTTTCATCTATTTAAGACAAGTTTCTTGTGTACATTACAATTCTATCTTTTTGAACACATGACATAATTTTTATGTTGTGCAAACCGCATCTGAAATCATGTGTTCTGCTTTATTATTGAGTATTGTGTAAATATGTTTATTTAATAGCATTTCCTATATATTTTGTTTGAATAAGGGCTGTATGTCATGTTAATTCTAAGAGTATTTATTATGATTACTGGTGATGTCAGATTTTAACAGAATATATTATTTCATCTTAATGATTTTAAACATGATGCATAGAGAGGTCTATATTAACGAGTTTTCTGATGTGCAATAGAAGGATATAGCAGGCCTACTGCACTGTATGTCACATTATTGCAGTGGGTTTTCACATTAGTGGCAAAACACAGTGACACAAATTAACTGTAGTGTAGGACAAAGCGACTATAAAGCAGACAGGTTGTCTAAAGCATTGATAATGTTTCCATTGTGTGATTTCACAATAGTGACGATGTGCAAAAACAAGTAGCATAAATCTGATTTGCAGTGAAACGTTTGTGAGAATGCGGCAGTTTGTTTGCACATGCAGAGAGTAGACTGTGATATTTAGTGCCGTGTAAGGATGCGGTTGAACTGCAATAGAAATTGTTTCTTTGCACCAAGTGAAAGGAGGGAATTCATCCCTATGAACCTCTGCAGGTCTTGGAGTATCTGTTTAACAAAAGAAGAATATATAAGAGAACAGAGCTATGATAAATGTATAAATACAAATATGACAACCAAGTAAATGCAAAGTGTATTGGTGTCATATGCAGTATGTAGCAAAAATGTGTATATACTGTATGTACCTGTACTTCTTATTACAACAAAAAAAAACTAATTTATACCCAAAATGTTCTAGAAATGTTCTTTGCAGAGGATTGTTTAGTAACTGATGCCACTTTTGATGATGAAATATTAAAGATTGTAAAATCATGTAAAGCCTTGGTTTGACTTGTGTTTCTATCAAAGAAATGTTGGGAGAGTAAAGGTGAAATCTGTAATATATTTGCTGTAATAAATCATAAAATGGTCATTATATGTCATCAGAGATGAAGGAAACATGCTAAGCTGAAATATTGACTTCTCCAACAACGTTACAGCCCCTTCTCCTGGACAAAATAACTGCTTTTGTTTGCCCATTTCAAGTATATTAGAGTTAAAAATAATGCTGAATGTCTGTCGAACGAGTAAGAGTCTGTTTAAGAGTCGTAGGAAATCATTAATAATCTTTTAGAAGGACTAGATGTTTATAACTGTTGAATTGAGCAAAATGTTAATGGAGTCTGGTAGGTAGTACTGAACTGAACTCTTAGCTTTGCTTAAATTAGCTTAGCTTGGGGCATTGATAGACAAGTGACAGTTATAAACACCTGATCAACTCAGTGTAGGACTAGTTGTCACACGTAAGTGTCAAAGTAAAATTTGTGTTTGTCTCAGTGTTTCTGCAGCCTGCATTCAACCTGCCTGAGTTTGGAGTCTGAAGAGGAGGAGGCGGGCAGAAACAAACTGCTTCAATTATAGGTCACATATTAAACAGGGTCTATGGCTCCAACTTGTTATTTAGACCGCGGTACTCACTTTTGACCTGTCAGCGCCATTCAGGATATGAATTTATAAACTCACATATGGAAATTTCGTTACAAAATAGTCCACTGGGATTTCCCTAAAAGCTAAAACTCTAATCTGAAAAGCTTCTTAAACTAAACAGAAATGTGAGGGTTCACTTAACACTTTTAAATCTAGATGAGCTTCATAGTGCTCTAGTCATATCAGTTTAATTCAATCAATGATAAGAAATAAGGAACATCTTTCTCATTTCTTGTTTTGTTGCACTCGCTGTTACTTCTGCTTTAGGAACGGATATGTAGAATTCAGATTTTAAGTATGACTTCAGCAAAAAAAAAAAAGGACTCGAGGATTTATTTGAGATTTGAGACTTCTGGAAGACTTAAAGGCCTTAAAGGCTAAATCTGACATTTTTTCACCTGGACCCTGTGACTCTTTTGGACACAACGCACCAACAAGACTCTCAACTGAGTGCACTTAAAGGGATAGTTCACCCAAAACAAAAAAATCAGTTATTATCTACTCACCCTCATGCCAATTTTAAGTTGGGTTTGTTTTTTTTTAGCCTACAAAACACTGCTGGAGTTTAGTGTAACTGAATGGTGACCAGTTTTCAAAAGTCTCCTAAAGACCAAACATTCCAAGTTCACCTGAAAGACGTCATTTACACCATGTTTTTAGCCTAAATCTTCACTGTAGATCCTTAGTTCACATTCATGTGGGCGTGCACACTCATTGACAGGAGCACTGCAAAAATTACATTAAAAAGTTAAAAAGTCCAGACTGCCTTAAAATTTTAAGTCGACTGAATTTGAAAAGGGAAGTTGGAGTTAATTTCAGTAGATTGTTTTTGGGTTGATGACTGATGAACATAACAGCCTAATTTGATTTCCTTTTTAGTTTGAACAGCTGCAGCGGCTCCTGTTGGAGATATTTCATTCCAGCGGTGACACAAAGACAACATGTGAAACTGCTCCCAGTGAATTTATTAAATTTTAAGTATAAGGTGGTAGAGAATTCAATACTAACCTTCATCATGATTCACAATGTTTTCATATGTTCTTTTCAAACTGTAAAAAAGAAGGGTCTCAGGAGAGTTTTAACTCTCACACAATGCATGCTGGGAAGTCTGCTAATATGCTGATCATGTTTCTTTAGAAACTTAATAAACGAGTTAATAATTGATTTAACTGAGCAGTACATTCATTCAACTCATCACTGCAGTCAGAAGACTTCGAATTCTTAAGTGTTTTTAAATTTAAATGTTAAGTGGAATAAATACAACTTGTAAATTTACTTAAAGTTAATAAAAAAAAAAGATTAGTTGATTCCACTGAATTCCCGTATGATTTTTACAGTGGATAAACCCCCAAACAATTGCTTTAATTAACAATTATCTATAGACAGTAGATTGAGAGCACAAAGCTGTGTGACTGTCATCCTCAGAGCAGCTCCTCTTGCACTCGGGGACCATCTGGAAGCTGTTACAGTTTGCAATATTTTCCCAGCTGAGATCTGAAGCAGCAACAATCACAAACATGTCCCAGTAACCACCAATTCACCCATCAATTTCAGAAATGTAAACACATTCATGATTTATGTGTTGCTTTGATGGATTGCGGCATAAACCGTCTGCCGCCGCTGTCGTGTGCCTGCAGTGTCACCCTGTGGCTGATCTTGATACTGCATGAACCCAAAGCATTTCAAGATTATGTCCAGTAGTCTTACTTCCTAGAGAAACTCACACTCTCATCAACGCAGAACATGAAACATCAGCACATTCCTTTGGATGTACTGGTCTGTTTAAATGTGAGAACAGGGATAAGCCATTCTTCAGCACAAATCAAATCACAGCACAACAATTTTAAGAAATAAAGGATATTTTAATGTCACACATTATACAAAGTGCAGGGTGTCAAAGTAAATTTAGCACTGATATGCCCTTTTTATTAAGAATTTTAAGACCAATGTCTGTATAAATATGTGATACAGGTTTCTATTGATTTCTCAGTGACAGGTTATTAAAAAGTTAGTCTATAACAGGTATTTTTCTCAAGAAGTGCAAAAAAATCAAAACAAATTCCTATGTGTCTAATTTAAGAGAATAAGAAGTTATTTTAAAGGCCTTGTATATGTATATAAAACACATTTTGAGACTATTAATTACTTTTTAACAAGCTGCAGACACCCTCTAAGTATGATCAAGTAGGTTTAATAGCATTTGGTTAAACAACACTAACAAGTATTCAATATAACAATCAAGGCTGGGTTACACCAACACAGATTATTTGAGTTGAAGTTTAGTTCTTAGAGTTTAGCAAAATTAGGTTTAAAGTGAGTAAATCCAGATTTAAAATTAAGCAGAGCTCTGCTGCACATTTAGAAACTAATCTCAGTTTTGTAGATCCATGATTAGTGATGTAAACCAAAATTAAACAGTTTAATCAACATGGAGACAAAAATTTAAATGAAAGTAAAAACTAAATTCAAGTGCTGTCGGGACCTAGTGAGCGCAGAGGTACATTTTTATGTGTTCACATACACATCCACATGTATTATGGCAGCCTTGTGTATCCTGCGTCCAAAATGTTGCCTTGTTTGCTAGGTAGCTAAAAAAATATTTTTAAAAGGGTTTAGGGTTTAGTTGGCTAAAAAAGTTTTTTTTTTCTTTTTTAAAGTCTGTTTGCCAGCTAGCTCAGAAGTTTTTAAAAATAAATGTTGCATTGTTTGTTAGCTAGCTAAAATGTTAACAAAATAATGCAATATTTGCTAGCTAGCTACAAAGTTTTTAAAAAAAGATAACATTGTTTGCTAGCTGACCAAAACAGTTAGTTAACCTAGTTAGGTTACTCATAGTAGCTCATCAGAGCAGCTCTGATTTCGATTTTGCAATTCAATGGCCAAATTATCAACTCAATTGAAAGAAAGAGGAGATGTGTCATAAACTCAGGTGGGTTGAGTTTGTCTCAAAAAGGCAGCCCTTTAAACAGTTAAATGTCCGCAAGTATAAACTTAAAGTTCATACTGGATGAAATTTTAAATTGGACTTTAAAGTTCTGGTGTAAAGTTAAGAGTAAAAATGAAACAGGTTTAAAGAAGGGTTTAAATTTAATCATTAATAATTCTGAAGTGTAAAAGTTTGGTGCAACATAATTTAAAGTTAAACCATGATTTAATCAGGTTCAAAAATTAATCCTCGTTGGTGCAACCTAGCATAAGGGAGGTAACGGTAAAAGAATAAGCTGAGAATAAAGACACTGATGGCATCAACGATATGTGTTTTTTTTAAGGGGTGGTTAAAAGCCCCATAATAATTCGGTGGCTGTTTGCATAGCACCTGCTGTATATATAATTTACTATGCCTGGCTTAGTCGTGTAAATACAAACTGTATAAAAAAACTTCAATAATAAAAGTCCAAGTCTTGGCAAGTGAAGCAACTGTAGTATGTACAAATGACTGGTCCTGTGTTTCAAGCACAATCCTTTGTTCTGTGGTCAGTAGATGTTCCTGAGTGAAGCAAGCAGCTCAGAGGTTACACACATGTACAATAAAGATAAACCCTCAGTTCTGGTCAAACTGTAGTTTTTAAAAAACACTGAATATAAAGAAAGGGAAGCAGTACTGCTTGACTGAGAGCTGTTTTCTTCCTTGTAGCTTTCGCTAAGTTGAGCCTTGCTCTTGGAGTGCAGTCCTGTCCTATTAATGACCACAGGAACAAACACTAAGCAGAAAATGACACCTTAAAAAGAAGAATGATAAGGAGAATGGTTCAAGTATCACTATGTGTATTCTGATATGGAGTTTTGAAGTTATTAAATGACACATTTAGAGGGGGAGAAAATCTTATCAGACCCATTAACACACATGAAGCGTGACCTCTCATATCTGACTCTGTGCATGGCAATTTCTGTACAGGACATCTAATTGTAAAACACTTTGTAATAGACGGTCATGATAATGCACCTTAGTAAAGGATGAATGTGTATATTTAAAGCTACTGCAAGGAACTTTCATATTTTGTTCATTTTGGACGCCCCTTGTGGACAAAAGCGGTAGTGTTTCCTCCACCATAACGACACGTTAGAACCGCAAAAATTAAATTATCTAAATAAAAATCTCTTGCTTCTTTTTAACTGGCTAATGTATGACTTACTGTTAATTTGCCTGTGAAAATGTAAACACAGGCTTGTTTCATCTGATTCATTCTGTTTACAATTTCATTTAGTGGGCGCTTTTATCAAATGCACATCTGATACAACACAAGCAAGGATCTAGTCTGGATTTTAAAGAGTGTAGAAACAATCAATATTCTTTTGGATTATCTTGTTTGCTTCTATATGTCATATAGGCATCAGTATTAAATTGAAACAATTTCATATCAACTCCTTATAGTGGCTTTAAAAGGTAATAAATTCATCCTCTAAAATAAACAAATTCAAAATCAAATCTGGAGGATATATAATGATTTGGTAAAACCAGGTAAAGTACTCTCACTTTATGAACACACACAAACTCATAGCTGCACCCAGAGTAGAAATCTACTGTTTTGAGTCCCCTGGCCCCAGTATGGCATACTTTAAACCTCTGGAGAAACTGAATAGAGAAGACCGTCCAAATGATGGCTGGTTAGCTGGAAAAGTGACTTATAGCAAAGTTCAACCTGTCAACCACAGGTAGAGGTATTATAAGGGTCTGGCTGGTGGCTGATGACCCTTAAATGAAAGTTAATGTGCACCAGCCCGTCTATCGCTGTCCAGTTATGTTGTTGCCTCCAGGGTTTACGACCATGGAATCCAGTAAGGGACGGAGAGCCTGGCCAAAAGGCCTGAAGAGGAGCAGACAGGACAATTACACCAAAAGAAAATCTAAACAGATTACAGGATGTGAGCTATGCAAGGGGAAGGGGAGAAATAAACACACTACGCTGCAGCTATGCAATATGACGATATATTAGGGCTGCAAGTAAAGATTTTTCAAATCACATGCTTTGTGGCAATAATATTCAACATCTGTACAATGGTTTAGCAAGCCAAGCACACACCGCGTGCTCCAGCTGTGTTAGCAGCTTAGAAAATAGATACTGAAGATCGGTTACATAGGACTCTGTATCAGCAAGGATCTAGCAATATGATACATATCACAATACAGGGGTTGTGAATCAATATGTTGCAATATATCACGAAGCTGTAAGCAAGGTGATATAATTCTTTTTAAAATAATTTTAGAAAATATGTCCTAGTATAAAGAAGACATAGCCATATGCATAAAATCTGAGTTAAAAAGTTGACTTTTATGCAGTCAGAACAGTGAAAACAGATAACAACACTGCTATCCAGTGGTCAGGGGTTTAAACACAACACTAAAAGAACCACTGCCATGAATATTCACATATATCACGATATCATGATACAGTGTTTTTGAGAATCACTCCCTTATCACAAAATATAATACTGCAATGTTCAAGTGTATCACTATTTTCTTTTTATGTTATTGCTGTATGTTGCACAACGCAACAAAACGAAAACCAGGTCGATACGGGTTCATGAAATTCTTCAAAGACTGAAAGAGTTAGAAAGAGTTGTCTTTTTTGAGACAAATTTTATCCACACTTCATATGAGTCGACCCGAGTTCCATGATAACCTGGCGGTCAACAAAGAGGACTTCAGTAATGACCAGATGAACTTCAGTGAACCCATCAGCACCAAAGGCCCTTGAGCAGTGTGTCTCTGGTAAAATGTTTTTTTGTGTGTAATTTGCAGGCTAATATTCGATTGTAAGTATTTAATAAGTTGTAGTGAATTTTGATCGGCTGCCACTGTTTCTATAGATCATGAAAACGCTGTGAAAGTTATCCCATCATCCCAAAGATATTGTTCACCACTGTCGTTCTCATCAGAGTTAGAATGGTTTTTAAAAATATATACTTACATTTATTGTTATATTTATCATAAGTTATCGCTCCTAGTGTGAAGTCAGACGTCCCTTAAGGAACTCACACCTGTATATATATCAATATTTGACATTGTCTTTAACAATTTCAAACTCTATTAAACTCTATCGTATTTGTTTTTTTTCCACCTAATGTTATGTATGTTTGGTCAGCTATTCACAAGAAAAGTACAAACCAACAAAATGAAGACATAATTCCAAACACTGACTACAGAACTGCTCAAAAGTTGCAATCGGCTTTCATTCAGTTTGGTATCGTAATGGTACAAGTTTTTTTAAGTACTAAATATTAGGGGTGTCACAATCTTTCAAATCCATGAGTCGATTTGACTTTTGATTGTAAGGTCACAACCTGATTAGATTTTTTGATTTTTTTTTTCTTGTCTCAACTTGCAAAGATGAGCAGATCAATGGTTTTGGCTGCAAGCAGGCAGGGGGTAAAGAGAAAAAAAAAGCAGAAGCACCTATTGTATATAAAAAGAGCACTGGTGACATAAAAATAATGCATCAAAGTTGACTTACGTGGACAGTACTTCAGATGGAAGGTCTGTGATGTACGATGGGATCTTTTTGCCCGTGAGAAACTGAGCCACCTCGTTGCTGAAAGTGTTGCAGTTGTGCTCAAACAAGTTGTACTTGTCACGTCTGCGCACGAGGAGAATGAAGAGGGTGGAGAAAGAGAGGAGACGGAGATGTAAATTCAGGGGAAAGACAGAGAGGCCGCACAGGGTGGAGAGGGGCGGGTCAGTAGCAGGAAAAGACCAGATAGAGACATTTTGACAGAGAGATAACAGGAACAACTGAAAAGTGTGTGACTTAAAACACATCTCATGTCTTTTGTTTTGTGTCTCCCGTCCCTCACCTACATCTCTTCTGGAAATTGGAGATGAACTGCATTTTTTTAATCTAAAATAGTTATGGGCTGAAGTAAAAATTCAATTTGGCCCATAATTCTTACTAAATCTAGGGATCAAGTTCAAGACAATAACATCTTCATAACACCTTTCACTTGTAAATTTTTTATTTAATTATTTGGAGCGTAGTGAAGTTATATCAGTGTATTAAAAGACTTTGGAAAAAAGGTTATAGACTACATCAAAACTATGGGGTACTTGTAAGCATTTCTAAAACATGTTTATTACTCATCAAAGTCTTTTACTGGCAAAAATTCCACTGGGATTTAAATCTGTGTGGTGAGTCTGAGCATTTACCCGTATGTGGACTCTCCGAGCGTAGCCAGATACTCCATAAAGATCGCTTCGGGCACCTCAGTGGAGCCAAGGTCCACGATGGAGTCAGGCTGACCCACAGATGTGCAACCCTAAGACACAACACACATACACACCTCAGTGGATGTCTTATTACACTTGAGTTTTCTTTACAGTAGCAAAGAAAGTTAATAGAGCTGCAACAAATTATTATTTTCATTATCAATTAATGTGCTGATTATTTTCACAATTGATCGTCAAGTCTATAAAATGTAAAATAACTGTGAAAAACGTCCATCACAATTTCCCAACAGTCCAAAACCCAAAGATTATTCATTTACTATCATAAATGACACAAAGACAGACACCAACTCCTTATATTTAAGAAACTGAAATCAGCAAATATTTGACATTTTTGTTTGAAAAATGACTAAAACAATCAATCAATCATCAAAATAGATGACAGCTAATTTTCCTTCTAATGCCTAATCAATAAACAGAATAATCATAGCAGCTCCAGAGGCTAATATCATATGTGCATTGTAGGAAAAGGATAAAGCTGATTCTTACAGGTGGACAACTGTTGATGCCTTCTCCTACAAAGAAGAACTCCTTTCCATGGACCACAATGGCAGTGTGCCTATAAGACACCAAAGCACAAATAAAACCAAGCAAATTAGCTAAACACAGTTAACAGAACTTTTTGTGAGAAGACTTCAACAAATTAAGCTGCACTCACCATATCCCATCAAGCTGCTTCCCTGTGGAAGGTCAAGAAAAATACAGAATTCAATCAGAAAGACTTATTCCAACTTTATCGATATATAACAAGTTGGCAGAAAATTAAAATACCATCCTTTCCATGTGAAACCAAGCAACAGCTCATCAGAAACTTACCTAGCATGAGAGGACTCAGTTGACGGGCCATGCCTTTGGACAGGTCGTAAATGTACAGTTTCACTGGATAAGAGTCAGTTTGGTCCATATTGACACAGTGGGATTCGCTTACAATGACGACTGCAGCTAATTAGCTGACTCACATCCACCAAGAGTTGGTCCCTGGCTAGCTAGCTTACCGGTAGCTAGCAAACAAAACTTTGAAAATAACTTTCCAATCGCAAAACGCTTAAAACCTAGTAGTAGCCTAGTAGCCTACAGACAATTTCAAATGAAAAGTGGTTTTAAAAAGCTATTATTAATCTCCTACTGATTGGATGAGGATGCCGGGTGGTGCTGTGTCACTGTCTTAACTGTAAACATTAACATGACTTCCAAAACAGTGCCTTCGCATTGATAGAAAGGGGCACTGGTTTCCGGAGTCGAGCCTCTCTGCGAACAAATCCCGCCTGCTTCACTAAGATTGGTCAGGATCTTAGATTGGCAGACAAGCGTCCAATAGACGACGAGCCGCTCCGCACGCTTCTCAGCGTGCTCGTTCACGTAACTGAACGCGCCAGCCATTGAAACAAACTAGTCTGGACTTGTGGGCAGAAAGTAGCAGACCACCGTAAGTGACTGAATGCCCCCACAATAGTTTAATATTTATAATAAGTAGTTTTTTAAATGTGTTTAGTTCATGTAAGTCCGTGTGCATCATTAGAAAGGTGCATTTGTTAACTAAGCGACAAATGACAGTGAAACGAGCAGTGGCTAATTATAAGCTAAGCTAGCATGCTAACGCAAACGTTACCTGGGTAAAGTTGAAACCTCAGCTAACGTTTATGAAACAGTAATAACACATCAGTTAAACATTATTTATCGTTGTGACTGATATTTTTCCTTTGTACATTTATTTTTGCCTTGTTAAATAAGCACCACACTTACTTGTTGAAGTAGACTACATACTCACCAAAACTGACAATTGGTCTGCACTACCATGTAGACAAATATTAATAGTCATTTTCAGATGCACTGTCACTTCATAATGTGCAATATTTCACGCAGGTACATTTCTAGATTTTCATTTCAATGTGTAATGTTAAGTACTTTATTCAATATGGTGAATCATCATTCACCGTGCAAAATATTTCACTCAGGTGAATTTTACTTCCAAGGTACAATAATCAGGTGTATTAACATCATTCTGTATACAATATGAATATTCCGACTGTGCAATGGTGTAAATTTATTTGCTGAGTCTCCTTACATTGTGTATACTGTTCCTATTTTATCTTTTCCCTGTTTATAGTGTTCCTATTTTTTATTTTTTATATTTCCTCTTGCTTAGATGAGTATTTTCTTAATATAAGTTTGTTTTGTTTTTGCATCCTTTGACAGAACCAAAAGCAGCAACAATGGCAGAGTGGAATGCTTTCTACCGGAATGAGGAGGAGGAGGAAGAGCAGGAAGAAGGAGAGCAGTCTGGAGGTGAGATGAAAGCCATCTCATTACTTCATGTGCAGTACAAATACAAATAAGGCAAAATTGTCAGCTACCATCAGTCACTCTAATTCAGTCATTATCCCTTTTTGCTATCTTTTTCCTCCATGTAAATTTCACACTGTAAATGAACTCTTATTTGATCACACTTACATGCAACTACAGTCATTAACATGTAAAAATCACACAAGGTGAAATATGTTGTTAGAAAGCATTTTTGATTAAAAATATTAAGCTATTGTCTTAACTGTAAAAGTTACACAATACCAAACCAGGCTCTCTGTCTTTGTTAGGCGATTACTACAAGATCACAGGAAGAGACAGTTTGGTTTTCTTGGTTGATGCCTCTAAGGAAATGTTTGTCAAAGGAGAAGACAGACAACCGTCTAACTTTGACATGACCATGCAGGTAAGATGGCCAATCAGCTTTTGCTCTCTTTTTCATCAACAGAACTTTTTTATTATCTCTGAGTCTGAACACAGTACAGAAGAATAATGTTGAATATTTACACAGCATTTGTTTTAATCTAGTTTTTCTTGGCACTAATGTTATTACAACAGAATATTTACCTTCTGTAAACGACTTGGCATTCCTGAAATTTAAGCCTATGTTGCAAAGAAAGATATTTCAGCATATTTCTGTTGTTTCCACCTGAAATGATAATTTTACAGACATTACAACAAGTACTGTTATTGACGTTTTTTTGGAAAATTAAGCTAAACTTTTTCTTCCTCTCCACTCCGTCTTGTTGCATGAGCCTGACATGATTTTTTTGTAATGCACAGCTATCAGAAAAAAATGCCAGCATTAATAAAAGGAATTTTAATTGTGAATCATCCTGATCACAGGAGTTATTTGGTCGAAATGAGACTTTTTTTTTTTTTTTTTTTTTTTGACTGGCATGTTATGAGAAAACTGACAACCTTCTAAGCTGCATTAAAGCCTACATCAGTATTAGAGAATCATGACAGTAGTTGTTTTATGTTTTTAGATATGCCTGATATCTTACAATAATTTGTATGTGTTCTGTCCTTGTAGGTCGTGCGTAGTGTGTATACCAGTAAGATCATTAGTAGTCACAGGGACCTGGTGGCTTTAGTTTTCTACGGCACAGAGCAGAGCAAAAATCCCAGGAACTCATTTAAGCATGTCTACGTTTACCACGACCTCGATGAACCAGGTAAGATGCTACACTTTTAAAACTAACACATGAACTACAATAAACCTTATCTATAATGCTGCTGTTTTGCTGCAAACACAGATGCTGTGCACAGGTCTCATACCTCAAATGTACTCAGATGAAACATATTCAACTTTGTAACTAATCAGTGTTTTTACATGTTATTTCGCCAAACAAGAGGACTTAAAAATACCTATGCACTAAGTTTAGTGAATACATTTATTATCAATGCTTGTCTAGCAAAATATAAGCACTTTAAGCAATCTTCATCAGAATCTGAGTAGCTTTTTCTTTCCCTCTAAATATTTTAAATTGCTAAACATATTTCCTTACACCCCTATTCATTTTGTGTTCCCTTTCCTGTCCTCTTCCATTTGTCTCTCTTCTCCTTTATTGTCCATAGGTGCAAAGCGAGTGCAGGACGTGGATGCATTGCGGGGGGCAAAAGGTGCTCAGCTAGCGGCAGAGACCATGGGCAGCGGGGAGACATCATTAGGTGATGCCCTGTGGTGCTGCGCCAACCTTTATAGTGACATCAAGCTACGCCTCTCGCACAAGCGGCTCATGATCTTCACCTGCAGGGATGAGCCACACGAGGGCGACAGCGTGAAGGACCGACAGGCTCGCACCAAGGCCAGTGACCTCAAAGACACCGGTATGTCTGAAGAAGAGGCTGCTCACCATGAAAACCTGTAATCCTGTTTAAAGCTCCAAGATAGCCATGGAATCTTTCCCTCCAAATTTCAGTATACAGAAAGTCTGTGACTTTAATCATCTGACAAACCATGGCTTGTCCATAGCAGAACAAACCATGGATTAACACCATTCTGTACCAGAAAAAAGGCTGACATGATCAAGAAGGACCAGTTCTACCAATGGAAAAAGTTAGTCTGAAGCCCAGTAAGCCTGTACTTCATGGACTCATTTGTCTAATCCCTTCTCTCTTAGGTGTCATCATTGATTTAATGCATCTGCTGAAACCAGGCGGCTTCGATGTTGCGTCCTTCTTTCGGGATATCATAAGTCCACCTGAGGATGAGAGCGAGTTGGGCCTGCACCTGGAGCCCTGTGACAAACTGGAGGACCTCCAGAAGAGGGTGCGTGCCAAGGAGCAGAAGAAGAGAGCCTTGGCCAGGTAGAAATAAGTCACAGGCTAGCATTTCCAGACAAATAAAAGTTAGTGTTTTTAGGGTTTTGCTTTCTTCTTCTGTTGTGGTTCATCTTTGTGTAAATCACTCAACTCCTCCTCTCTTCTGTTCTTCACACCATCCTTCCCTCTCTACCATCTTTAGGTTAAACCTGTGTCTTGGTGAGGGCATAAATTTGGCTGTAGGAATGTATGCGACTGCTGTGACGACTCGGAAACCAAATTCCATCAGACTTTACAGGGAGACCAACGAGCCGGTCCGCAGCAAAACCCGAACCTTTCATACCCAGACAGGCAGCCTGCTGCTGCCAAGTGAGATCAAGAAAGCTCAGGTAAGAACTAGTGTTGTTTTTGGCAGCCTGTTTTAATTTTAGTTTTAGTCTAGTCTTTGTGTCAAACTGTCATTTTAGTTTTTATTAGTTTTAGTCACCTTCATACTCTTTTTTGTCTAGTCAAGTTTTAGTCGACTAAAAGTCTGAGCATTTTAGTCTTATTTTAGTCAGTATAACACATGACTATTTTCGTCTAGTTTTAGTCGACGAAAACTGATGACATTTTAGTCTAGTTTTAGTCAATGAAAATTGTATTTTACTCTTTTTAGTATTCTAATTCTATTTAATCCAATCAGTATAGCAGGGGTATTCAACTAAAATTCAAAGAGGTCCAGTTAGAGAAAATTTCCTAAAGCAAAGGTCCAAAACATCATAATGTCTAACTTAGTAACTAAGTAAAAACACTAATACCACAATGTAAAAATACCTAAGTAAAGAATGTGAGTATTTTTTCCATCACAGCAGGTCAGTGATCAGTGAATAGTGTTTTATTTATGGCGGCTGCCACATTAAAAACATCGACACCACGACATGATTTTCTATTTTTGGAGCTGCGCACCTTTTTCAGTCGTATCTAGAAGGTAACTCTTTATTTGCATAACTCTCGCGAGATTTGTTAAGATTTGTTATTTCTACTAAAATAATCAAACTCGCGCGATCTTTCGCGGGTCTAGGGTTCCCTTCCAGACACGACCCTCTCTGTCAAACTACAGACAGCAGACTGTCTTTAAACAGCACGATGTTAAACTCTGCAGTGTTTTACATAAAGACTTTATTTGTGTGAACATCCAGGTTTGGTTTGTCACCAACTTTGTCATTTTTATTTTTTTAATCAGTCCGAGAGGACGACGGTATCAGTGATTGATTAGTGATCAGTCTGTCCTCCTCTCCTCCCTCACCTGTTCACTCTGCTGTGAGAAGATCTGAAAGTTTCTCACAGAGAAACACAGACTCTCCTGTTTTACGTTTAGGCCTCCTTATACAGTTGTTTCGTTTTATAAGTGCATCTGGTTGGTGTCGATGTCATTAAGCATCACGTTAGTTTCTGTTGTCATTAACAACAGTCTCCTCCACACGCAGCTTCTCTGCAGTTGGTCTGTGTGTTTCCTGATCAGATAAACCAGCGCCGGAAAGACTAGAAAAGTTGCGCCAGTTAAAATAGAAGCGTCTTTAAAATCTCTTAATAATTTATTGGTTATAAGTCCGGGTCCGTATAGGACGGCGTCTGGGTCCAGACTCGGACCGCGGTCCACCTGTTAGCGACCCCTGGTATAGACAAAACCAGATTTTTCTTTTAGTCAAACCCATTTCACAAATCAAACATGGTTATCTTATTCTTATATTGTTACCTTATAAACTTGTCGTGTTTTTCCCCGTTATTTTGTGGCCGCATTTCTCCCCATCTTTTTCCACGACACATTCCGTTTTGTTTTCCACTTGTTTGTACTCAAAGTATGTCCATATATCATGTTTTCGTTTTCTCCGCGGCCGCCCGGCCATGATCCCACCACAGCTGCATCTAAATAATGCCGCGAGTGGGGATTGGAAGTGACGTCGCCTGCGTCTGCGCAGTGCGACACACAGCCTAGGAAACAGAAACACTGCAAAATAATAAACGCGACTGAACATTAAAAAGTTATTTCGTCTCGTCTCGTTTTGGTCAACGAAAATGAAGAGACATTTTAGCAGGGTTTTTATTTTGTAAACCACATTTCGTCTTGTTTTTATTCGTCAACAATATTGCATTATATATTTTATTATAGTTATCGTCACATAACCACCATTTACGTTTCGTCTCGTCTCGTTTTCGTCACGTGATAAAGGTTCGTTGACGACGATATTTCGTCATAAATTTCGTTGACGAAAGCAACACTAGTAAGAACAGACGTCATATAGTTTGATTTGGTTTCATAAATGTCTGTTTTGTCAATAGTCATATATACTGTATACTGTAACAATTCCAAAATTATAGTCCATTACCCACCAGAAAGACATGATGACAAACAAACAACAGAAAAATGCATCAACCACAGCAAGAATTTAGTTATTTTTGTTTATGATCAACAAACATTTTGACTTCATTCAGTGATTTTGTTGATGCTTTTGTGTGTTTGTGCATGTCTGCTGCAGACGTACGGCAAAAAACAGATAGTGATGGAGAGGGACGAGGTGGACACCATCAAGAAGTTTGAGGATCCAGGACTGCATCTGATCGGATTCAAAGCGATGGAGAAGCTCAAAATTCATCACCACACCCGACCTTCTGTCTTCCTTTATCCTGAGGAGGGCGAGGTGAAAGGTACTGTTTGTCTGCCTGTCCGACTGACTTCAAATTGACTGTGGATATTTCCAAATAGCGTGAGGTTATTTGATAATAGAGTCCCGAAGTCATGCCTCTCCAGTGTGCACCATGTGACCTAAATTCAGAACAAAATATAAATGGTAGTATATGATGAGAGACAAATTATTTTTTGATTCCGTTTGAACTATGACATAAATTACACATATGTTGTTTGTCAATTTAGAACATAATTCTACAAGTCAAGAAAGTCTCAGTTTGTGGTAGGTTTGTTGAAGTTTAGTTTTGTGTGAAACCGCTTAGTGAACTACATCCCTTGTCTCACACAATATACCAACACCAATCTCACTTCCCCTTGTAATATTATCCAGGGACTCCCGATGCTTTTATCAGCAGTGAAGAGAAAGATCAAGTAAGACCAGCTGGCATCACAGGCGTCGTAGCTTCAGTGGCTAACGTTAGCTTTTGGAGGGAGAAAATCATGACGTCACTTACATGACTTCTGGGTGCGCAGCCTTTCAAATTACATTTCTTCACAGTCTGATACAAAACAAGCAATATGTTGACATCATATTGGCCTGTCAGAAATTGAATAATCAAGAAAATAGTTAGCAGATCAGTCAACACTGAGAATATTTTAGTTAAAGACTGGTAAGGCTGCTTCAATCAGGATTTTGGGGGATCAATCACTGGAAGTTGTATTAGCTGATACAATCACAAGGTCTGTTGGAAGCCTTCTATTTATCATCTGACATTATTTATTTATTTATTTAACCATTCTTGACAACATTGTATGTTAAAAATAGTCTATAAATATATAGTATAAAACAGCATGAAAATGATCACAGAGGTACTAATGGACCTGTTGTACAATAATATAACAATTTTCTTATAGATTTTTTTATCTGCCTATGTAGAAATGAATGGGATATTGCAATAAAACAAACATCTAATTATTAAATGCTGTCATGAAAGAAATAGTAGAAGGAGAAGTAGTAATGTATAGATGTGAATTTCAGAGTTCACAAGGTGTACCTGAATGCACTATGAAGTCCCTTTTCCGGTGTACGTGTGTTTCAAACTACAACACTAACAGACAGCAGAGGACTGAAGCAGTGTTCGTGTAAATGACACCAAAACGCCATTATAAAGACCACTGATCAAACTAGTTAGAACAAATATTGGACGAAAATGATCAGTAGCTGTTCGATCAGAGCACCCTTAATTATTGCCCCTCTTGCTTGTCTGTTTACTGAGTTCTAATATGTCCTTTGTTTTCCACCTCAGGCAGCGCATGTCTGTTCTCTGCCTTGTTGAAGAAGTGCAGCGAGAAGAATGTGTTCGCTCTGTGTCGCTGCATCCCTCGCCGAAACTTCCCGCCTCGATTTGTCGCTCTGGTGCCTCAGATGGAGGAGGCTGACGAGGGGAACATACAGATTACACCACCAGGTAATACACCGCCAGGCTCCAATGAAGCTTTACTATGCTTAATTGATCTAGAGTCCCACACACTGATAGACAACTATTTTATAGTCTTGCTCATTGTAGTGTACTGAAGCTTGATAGCAGCTTGTAATCTTTCAGGTTTCAATGCCATCTACCTGCCATACGCTGATGACATGCGGACTCTGGATCCTCCCCAGAATCCATCTGCCTCAGACATACAAGTGGACAAGATGAAGGAGATCGTCTCTAAGCTGCGCTTCAAATACAGGTAGCTGCACATGTTCACTGCTTTACAGACAGACGCTTATATACTGTATCAAATTCTGAAATCCTAAAAAGCTAAATGTGGTGTCTTTGGTGTTGGTTTGCTACTTCAAATTGATATTGTTCTATATACATTTAATTGACAAAAACAAAATGACTGTTAGCAAGTGTGATCTCTGCTCATAACACAGTCATTCATTTGGTTTCTTGTTTGTGATGTATAATGCAGGAGTGATGCTTTTGAGAATCCAGTCATCCAGCAGCATTTCAGGAACCTGGAGGCCTTGGCCCTGGATATGATGGCTCCAGAGGAGACAGAGGACCTCATCAGTAAGATGCAGACAAACAAACAGTCAGAGATCCTGGTTCCTCTTGTGACTGGTGTAACCACTTCCTGTTTCTTCATCTGACACTGTCTGTACCTGTCTGTCTCTCTGCCTCAGTGCCAAAGGTGGAACAGATTGACCACCGTCTGGGTCCTTTATCTCAGGAGTTTAAAGACCTGGTCTACCCTTACGGCTACAACCCTGAGAGTAAACCAGCTCCCAAACGCAAAACAGGTCAGAAATTGAGTCATATGGCTCTTTACTATGTATTTGTTGAGGGAACCATACAGCCCAGTGACAACCTGACTGAATGTTTTTTTGTATAAATAACCTTGCAGCTGATGCCGAAGGCGGAGCTGAAAAGAAGCCCAAAATGGAGGTGTCAGAAGACGAGCTGAGGGCCCATTTGCAGAACGGCACCATGGGAAAGCTCACCGTGCCCGTGTTGAAGGAGGCGTGCAAACAGTTTGGGGTTCGGACCACTGGGACCAAGAAGCAGGAGCTGATAGATGCTCTGACTGCAAAGCTGGGCCAGTGACAAGGTAGATATACACCTCACTGTGCCTTTGTGTGTAGGCAAACATATCATATCAGTGTGTCTGAAACATCGTCAGCCACTTGGCACAAATCAAGTTTGCCTAAATTTTCTGATCTTTTACATTTTAAAAGTAGGTAACAGCATTTAGGAGTTTACAGAGTGGCCTGTGAATTCTGGGAAAGACCGGGACACTGTTCAACAAAAAAGGTGTAAGATTAAACTGTTTGTTTGTTTGTTTGTTTTTGTTTTTGGGTTTTTTTACACGGCATCAAGGTTCGGAACAGCTCAGTGCTAATGTCTGCAGTTAGTGTCACACCCACATTACATGAATAATGTTCGAATGTTAAAAAATATGTCATTTTCTTTGACCAAGAACTCTGAAGCTGGTTAATGTGGGTTACAACATTATAAAGTCTGTATGCTTTGGAATACAGTTTACTGTAAAATAACTGTAACGTGTGATGGCACTTGCTGATTATTTTTGATTTGCATTAATAAAACTAAAACCTTTTACAGCCCTGCATCACGTTTGCTTTATTTTAATAACTGCGAGAGTCAATATTCTGTACATCTTAAGCAGCATTTCCAGTTTGGCTTGTAGCAAGAAAGAAGGTGTGTCCCTCCAAACTAAGAGCGCAGCATTACCAGCATACCTGGACCTTTTTTTTTTTTTTTTTACTGCATTGTTTTGCTACACGGCTCAATAAAATAAGGGCAGTGTTCCTGTTGGGGGCAGGCCTGCACAGGCAAATGTTTCTGCACAACAGCAGGAAGAAGGATCACACACAACTTTGACCTCATGTGAGTTGCATCAGGTTTTGTCAGACTGTGTGTAAATGGAATACTTGGGGGAAGTTTATCTGACTACACACAAGGTAATGGAGTTTCAGGAACATTTTGTCATTGTTAGGGGTTAAAATAGACCTTTTTAACTTGTTCATGTAGTTTATGTCGAGTTTTCTGTTTTGGTTTACCCTGTCTTAAGTTATTACTATATTTTAATATACAACTGAGTGATTATAGAGCCTTTCCTTAGTCTGAGCTGACTGTGACATGGTGTGAAAATGTTATCCAGGCACTTTACTTTAGCTGTAATAACTGATATCAGTCCTACTTTTAATCTGAGTTGTTTGTATGATCACATCAGCGTTGCAAAACATTTGCCAATCTGGGTGTTGTGTTAAATTTTTAGGGCTTTTATATTGAAAATTCAGAGCAGAAGTGCTGTCACATATTCTCGCTGCCTTGACGCTGGCTGAAGGTCTGTCAGCCTCAGAGAAATGGAGTGTCAGTGTGAAAAGGACAACTCTGATGCTGCCACAGGTGAGACAGAAATCATACATCTATATAATTATTTATATTCTAACTTCCAATGTTTAACAACAGTTTAAACAGAGACTGATTTGTTCATTACTCAGTTTTTCTTTTTCTAAATCTTATATTCTAACATTGTGACTGGGTTGCACCAACCAAGATTGGTCTAATTTAATCTAGGATTGGTTCTAATCAGAGTTTAGCAAAACTGGGGTTAAAATGAGAAAATCCAGATTTAAGCAGAGCTCTGTTCAAATATCAGTTTGGTAAATCCAAGATTAGTGTTTTAAAACTAAATAAATAGAGTTTATGGTAAGATGCTTGCTTGAATTTAAATAAATAAATACATTTGTTCTGTTGGGATCTAGTAAGTATAATGTATATTGTTTGCTAGCTAGCTAAAAAGTACAAAAAGATTCATATTGTTTGCTAGCTAAGTAAAAGGTTAACAACATTTTTTATTGTTTACTAGTTAGCTATAAAGTAACAAAAAAGAGTTTAATTGTTTGCTAGCTAGCTAAAATGTTAACAAAACTTGACACTATTTACTAGCTAGCTAAAAAAGTACAAAAAAGTGTTTGTTTGTTGGCTTGCTAACAGGTTTACAAAATGTTACATTATTTATTAGTTAGATCAAAAAAACTATCCAAAAAAACTTATGTTTGCTAGTTAGCCAAAAGTAAACAAAAGTCAAACATTGTTTATGTTGTTTTGCTAGCCAGATAAAAAGTTACTTAGCCTAGTTCGGTTACTCATTGGATCGGTAGAGAAGCTCTAATTTTTCCTTTCAGAAAAACTTGTTGGCTGAACTTTAATCTGGAATAAAAGAAAGAGGAGACACATCATAAAAGTGAATTGGGTTGAGTCTGTTCCTTGACTTTCTTTGAGTTACTTGATTATTTTTGCTCAATCCATCTCAAAAAGGCGACAATTTTAAGTCAACCCTCCTCTTGAGTAAGTACTGGATCACAGTTCAAACTGGAGTTTAAAGTTTTGGGGCAACAGAGTTAAATATAATCTAGGTTTAGAGCAAAAACTAAACTGAGGTTTAAGGACAGTTTTAAAGTTTGGTGCATTGTAATTTAAAGTTAAAACATTTAATTTAATTGGGTTCAAAAATTCATCCTTTTTTGTTGCAACCCAGCCTGTGACTACATGGTTACAAAAACAGTTATGGAGTATATGGTCTATAATGTCAAGTGAGCAGCAAAATCTTTTTGACTTCTGGGTTCATTTTCCAAATAAATATAAGCAATCAACTTTTCCACTCTGACTATGTAAGAAAATTTGAAGATGTTTTATGCAGTTTTATTAAAATATCAATTTGAAACAACAATGCAGCTGTGAACTTCTGTATTTAAATGTGTGCTGAAGTTTCCAGCCATCAAAACAACCTTTTAATGAACAAGATTGTTATTTCAGCCTTTACATGTATGGATTAAAATGAAAGTGTTTATTTGAATGTAAACGTTGATATGCCTGCAGCCACTCACAGACGGATTTAAAGTATTTCATCCTGCATTTCACATGTGGGTGAAAGGTAAACCCCATGATAAGTTGTGTACAACACTGCAATACTAATGTCATGCTTTTCCTTCCTCCACTCTCTGTGCAGGCTTGTGGCTGGGCAGCAACAGCATGCAGATGGGGGCTTTTACAGTGGTGGGGTATCTCCTCTACAGATTCTCACAGAGTCAGTCACTCACCATCACACACGTTTGTTTTGAAAACCAGAAAATTCCCCTGACCTGTTGTATAAGGAATATTGTTTCACTGATTGATTGACCTGTCCTGCTCAGAGATACTGAGACTAGAAACCAGTGGTCAACTGATTTTTCAATGGCTGCTGCCGATACTTAGAGAACAGGGTGGCCAAAGGCCAATATATAATGTGAGTTTCAAAACAAAGAAAAGTCATGTTTAATTCCAATATTAAATTGACATAACTGACATTGATTGACTGTGAAGACTTTATCTAAACCTAAAAACCAAAACAAAAAAATACTTTGAGGACATTCTTTAAGACAAAACCCTCTCAAATCGGGGGTTTGTGGTCTAATGTGCATCTATTGTGGCTGAGAACACCTTGTGAAAATAGTTCTCAACAAATACACAACTAACTCCTGTTTTAGCTGAACTTAAAAAAAATCTGTTCCCCCATCTGTTTTAGGAAATTACTAAGTTTTTTTAAAAAAAAAAAGTCAAACTACACAGTGTCTTTGCGACCTGTTTTAAAGATTTACATCTTCAGTGGGAACAAATTGGCTTGAGGCTGAAGGCCACAGACTCAACAAGAAAGTAAAAAAAAGCCTTATAAATAATTTATCGAGGCAGACTGGGGAGCACAAGAGGTTTTTAATTCAGAAGGCGCAAGTTAGATAAGATAGCAGACAAAGGTTCAGTGTAATGGGAATTCAAATTTTCCCTGATTTATGTGCATACTGTTTATGATTAAATATTTTATGTGGAGATCATTTCAAAACGTGCACTTGTTTTGAGTGGCTGCATTACAGCTTTTTGTTTGTTTGTTGAATTATTGAAAATTGGAGCGTTAAGTTCATAGGATCTAAACCAAAATGCCTCCGATCAGCAGAGGCTGCTTCCATCAGCCAATCAGGGAACAGTTATGTGACTGTTCTCCCATTTAGGTCATTGACCTGATTCAGTTTAGGGTCTAACTACACTGAGTGTGAAAACACATAAAAAAAATGAACAGTATGAGTAAAATTTGAATAGTTTAATATTCATCATACTCCCTTTTAAAAACAGCACAAGTAATACTCACCTCTACATGCTGAAAACTACCAAATCACCTCATTATTTTCTTTCATGACCCCTGTGGTAATACTAACAGTGTATTTTTCCTGCAGCACTCCCAGCTCTGATCCGATGGCCGATTCGTCTGTTCTGCTCTCTAACTGGTGGGTTCAGTTTAGAGTGTGATTGATTTGTGCTCCCTCTAACAATAATAATCTAATGTGACTGTCACATTTGTGTTTGATGAGAATAAACCCACCAGATTATTGAAGGGATCATCTGGATTTTTGGGTTGTATGAGGTACTCGTCTATAGTAAGTGTTTTACCCACAGCAGAGGGACTGTACCAGTGTTGGAAGCTAAGCAGTGTACTTCTGTGGACATTTTAGCCACCTGAAAAATCAATATCATTCAGGTCTACGCTATATTTAGAATATTTTCATCATTTTACCTTTCCTTCGGACAGTCTTTTCTGAAGGGGAACTGCCGTTATATGAGCCAAATATCACTCTCTCCCAAACAACCAGACTCCACAGATAAATTCAGTAATTTTACCTCTCAGAACACGAGAGTTGCTGGTCTACCGCTGCTTCAGTCTTTAAATTAGTTTGTGTTACTGTCTGACTTCTGTTTTTCAAAAGGTTAGCTCAGATTCACCAAAGTCACACAATAGCATAAATAAACTAACTGATCAAGGTAGCGGTTAACCAGCAACTGCTATGTTCTGTGAGGTAAAATTGCTGTTTTTGCCAATGGAGTCTGGTGGCAGGGACAGAGTGATATAATGAGATGATTTCCCATTGGAAAATGTAGCATACACTTGGCTAAAACCCATTTTTGCTGCTGACCCTGTCCACAGCAGTACATTACACACTCGAGCACCCTCTCCCGCAGGTAATCCTCTGACTAAGGATAAATACCTCATGCAACCTCACTTCAAAAGATCCAAACCATCTCTTTAATGTGTTGTTGTTTCTATCTCAGGTCTGTCCACTCTTTGGAGCTGGGTTAGCCGCCTAGTGGGAACTCTTCGTGGTAAAAAAAAATATATACACCCCTCATTTCTGACTCACAGGAACAAAACCAAAATGTGGCACATGCTGCCTTTGAATTTAAAAAGTCAGAGACTAACTTCACTCTTTATGTCTCAGGGATCCAGAGCCTTTGTAAATGGCTGTCTCGAGTTTGGCGTTTTTTCGTAGGTGAGTGCTGGTTGCATTTGTGTCGGATGGTGTTTACTCTTCGCTGTGTGCTTCAAATTGACTTTTTAAGTGACGGTGAACAGGTCAGGAGAGTTTACAGTTTGAGTGGGTATATCGGAGCCATCAGAGGAAGTGACTCAGAAATACAGCAGACACATGACAGCAATTCAGTAGCTCTTGGGAGTGGAGCTATTTCAGTGATAGATCTACATAATAATTATAGGCCTGTAATTAACAGTTAAGCCAACTGACTTACAATCTGCTCCTCCATCAGGAGTTTCCTCCAGGTTCAAGTGGCTGGCTGCCGTCATCAGAGCAATCACAGGTCAGTTCACCTAAAAGCTATAATATATAGCATTTTTGCATTAAAATGTCTAAATATGAAAGGCATATGTTATATATTTTGTTGGACTGTGTACTTTCATTATTCTCGATGTTTGCAACAAAGTTTAAACCCAGAAAAATCCATAATTTGTTCAAGGTACCTGTGCTTTTCCTGCTGTTGCTAGCTCGTTGCTATAACTTCCAGGAAAACACGGTATATGTTGTTGAACATGACTAAATGTAATGTGAATATTACCTCGCCCATGACCATGATTTCTGCCTGAGTCATGTTTTTTAAACTCGAAGATAATAACTCCCATGAACCCACGCCATTTCACAACATCATCAGACTGCATCTTTTGTCATTGTTTCAATGTGAGAGACCCCTAGTGGCAAAACGTACAGATTGTACGTTTAATCTGCCTTGGATGCATTTTTTTTGTTTGTTTTGCTTTTTCTTGTTTATTCTGTTGTGATGGAAGATGAGATACGATTCGGTGTGATACGATGACACTGTAAACTGTGTCAGTATTGTCTGACATGTTCTTGTTTTTACCTCGCAAGCAACGTTACAATATTACTCTTGTAAAAGGTAAAAGCCAAAGGTCACACTAGACTTGCATCAATGCGACAGCCTTGTGTTGAGTCTCTCACTGGCCGGAGCCATCGTCCGGTTCATGGTACATTTAGAACAATCCAAAGGTCAGCATATAGATGTAGTCCCTGTAGTCACTTCTTTAACGTTAAAACTGGTTGACAATTCGTATCTGTGAATCATGACACCCCTATTATTTATCTAATGGTAAGTTGTCACCTCTGCAGGATCATCTGGAGATGGAGCACCAGAGACAGATCCGACCAACAAACCAGACCTGAGACTGATCCTCCTGGGACCCGCCGGTGGAGGACGGACCTCCCTAGCAGAGACTCTGTTGGGCAACACTGAGACAAAGACACTCATAGGTCCCCTAATGGAGAGCACCAAGAGAAGGACAGTAATGGATGGTAAAGAGGTCACAGTAATTGATACGCCAGATCTTTTGGGGCCTTCACTGGGGAACAGCAAGAGAGCCAGGGAAGCTCTAAGGAGCCTTCAGCTCGCCAGTCCTGGACCACATGCCTTCTTGCTGGTGATCCAAGCTCCAGGCACCAGCACGGGGACCAACCAGGATGCGGCTCAGGCGATCCGAGCCACACTTGAACTGTTTGGAGATGGGGCTGTGGGCTAC
This sequence comes from Lutjanus erythropterus, assembly GCF_056507025.1. Lineage (NCBI taxonomy): Eukaryota > Metazoa > Chordata > Actinopteri > Lutjaniformes > Lutjanidae > Lutjanus > Lutjanus erythropterus. The sequence continues at coordinate 6,427,538 of NC_139333.1, read as the reverse complement.
ATCATCCCAGTGCTCACCCATGCAGACCATCTGGGTCGAAAGCGTAGTGTAGATCAGCTGCTGGATGTGAACGCTGGTCTGAAAAAGGCTGTGTCTCTGTGCAAGCAGAGGCCAGAGCTGGTGGACAGCGGGCCAGACTGCCCCCCGGAGGCAAAGAGCGTGATGCGCAGGCAGCTGGTGGGGCGTGTGATGGAGATGAAGACTCTGAAGGGACACTTCGTCCACGAGCTGCAGAGGAGGGAGGACCGTATCAGGGAGGAGCTGCTGGCTGACATGGCCTCTGCACTGGCTCGAGAATTGGGACGCATGTGAATAAAAGACGGAGAGCTGGTGTTGTTGGGTCTGTGTGAAAGAGTTGTTGGGGCGGTGACAAAATAAGGAGGCAGGATTCATTCAAGTGTTAAACATGCAATTTTGACTTTAAGTGCGAGGGTGATGCTTTGCCTGAGGTATTTTTATCACCCTGCTGGTTCACCACTGTCCAAATGAATTTACTACCATCGACCACCTTCTGGTTTTCAACATGACACAGATGCTTTTGGTCAAATATCATGCTCACACACACTTAATTTTTTCCATTCTGATGTGTTGAAATTCGTTGACATGTTTTATTCCTCCGTATAGGCCTGTGCCTCATGTTTTCTTCCTCTGCTTTTCTACTCAGCTTAGCCCAACCCTGTCTTTCATAATTTATAAGAGGTATCAAACTTTAAAGATGATCAGTGAAAATAAACTGAAGTCATATTGGGACCAGGGTTCAGCAGTGCAGATCAATGCTTTCTTCAGAAGCCCCTGAAACAACATTTAGACTAAAGAGATGGATTTAAAATATGCCAAAAAGCTCTCACTTAATTGTTTTACAGATTATATTTATGTAGCTGTGAACATTAAAAAATCATCATATTGGCAACAGATGACAGTGACAAGCAGAAATATGATATAATCAAATGAAAGTCCCACCCCTTTTTGTTCCATGTTCCAATAACAGCATGACTGCATTTAAAGTTAGCTTAGGTTAGCAAAACGCTTGCTGCTGACTAGCTAGCTAATGTTTGCAAAACACTAGGTAGCTAGTTAGCTTGCGCTTTGCTAACATTAGCACAGGAGGAAAGGGGAAAGTTGAACGAGGTACCAGGCGTGCTCAACTATCATTGGAACACAGAATGAAAAGGGGCGGGATTTAGGAAGGGTTCATTGTGAAATATTAATATGGTAGTGCAGGGGAAGCTCACTTTTACATTTTCAGAGTTAATGGTACACTGTAAAACACCATACAGGAATATAGTAGAAACAACTAATCTTTTCTCATTAACATAAATATATAGGTTTCATTAATCTCAAGTTAATTCAACTTAAAATGTCTAGCTTTTCTTTTCTGACGGCTTCAGAACTTCTAAATATGAATTGTCTTTTGAAATGATGAGGTAAGTAGATGCACTGCTGCGAGTTCACTAAACTCAAATTTAAATTGAATTAAATTTCAGAAGAAACATGATCACTGGACAACTTTGAAATAAATAGTTTAGTCAACTTACATTTTTAAAGCAGCGGGGGAACTTCTGTTTTTAAGTTGAACCTACTTGAAATGATTTACAGTGTACAGACCTTCAACAGACCAATCAGGTTCCTCATGAGCATGATGATACATAAGGGAAAAAAACACCTATTGTTTATTCGTCAAGCCTAACCTGTGACCTGCGAATAAGAAAATAGCAGTTTGCTTCCTCTTGCCTCCATGCATCTGAGCCTGACAAAGGGACGGTTAGATGGTAGGAACCATTATCATTACACAATATGAGTTAGCATCTGTTATTTTACGTTTTAAGGGTTGAAACAAAAAAGTTTAAGTGCTTTGCAGTCAAACAAATGTAATGCAAAAGTAGCCAAATATATACCTCATTAGCTCCAAGACTTTCCAATGTCACTATTACATAACGTGTTTCTATGAAAAACTGAGGGGAAAACATGATATGGTTGGGAAATACTGGACTTTTGGATGAGTTTAGCTGAAAAACACTTCATAAAAAGCGTGACCTTCCCCTTCAGCACTAAAACACCATTATTAAATGTGACTGCTTTCAAAAAATGCATTAAATGGTGCAGAAAAGCCACAACTCAGGAAATTTTCATAATGTGGATAAATTTTATCCACATGATCCATTGTTACTGAGGACATTCCCTGGGACTGAACAGGGCTGACTGGTGGAGTCTCAGTTAAATTGACAGAAAGTCCGTATCTTATGTTTAATTAAGCATGAAGAATTATTTTTATATCAACACTGAATCAAGAGATTCCTCGAGTTTAAAATGGTCACTCAAACCCACTGAGAATTCACACCAAACACTGCAGCTATTCGCAGCTTTTTAGCTACTTTTGGCTCTTTGATAGTCTTAATGGCTACAAAACTGCAGCAGTTAAGTTTGGATATACAGTGTACGCAAATAGTAGGCCTACTCAGAAATGAATTCTGATTTTAAAAGTAACTATGCAGATTACATACTGTAATGCATACCAAGAGTGCAGATGTGAAAAAAATACTACACTTACATACTTACAGAAACATGTATTAACCACCCTGCCAAATTTGAATGAGTGAAAAAAAAATGCTAATTACATAAAAATAGGGCTCAAAATGATTTTAAAAAGGAGCAGTTTTCTCTGGAACTGAAGTGAACTGAAGTGAACTAAACTGAGCAGCAGGGCTGATTTGGACTGAGAGAGCCGCTTAGGGTACGTCCATAACTGACTGTTAGGGAGGGTGAGGAGAGGTGGAGTCGTCCGTGCGCCGGTTCGTGGTGCTACGGTGTTTGGGACCATGGCTCTGGCACCTCACTGTGCTGTGTTTCAGGTCCACCTTAAAAATCTTGAACACAGAAATCACGAACAGTTCACCATTCTGACTCTACAATTTAGTACCACATACAGTGTTTTCACGTTTTCAGCAACTATATTCTAACATGTATAGTGTGTTTAGAGGAAAAACATCCTTTTCCCTTTTCAAGGACTTGAATTACAAAAATTTTAGAGGTTTGTAATTTGTGTATTGCTTGCTATAAATTGGGCCGTAACAATTTGTTACATTCAGGGTTGTGTTGTTTTGTCCCCTAGTGGTCAAAAATGATCAAATGCAGCTTTAAAGCCTGTCCTGGTTGATATGGTGCCACCTGTGGTTACTGGTGATAACTGCAAGTGTATAACTGATTTTGAGCTGCTATTAAAAAAATAAAGAAGAGGAACAACTCTATGTGTTGACAGCGCAGCCAAACAAACAATGGGCTGAGGTGTCACATTGTGTCAATAAAGAAGACTAGAGGAGACCATCAACAATGTCATCATTATGTCAAGTATGTCCTGGAAGCAGCTCTTGTGTTCCACATCATGAATGCATTGTTTCCTGTGAATCCCGAGTTCATTGTGTGCAATTTGAATCCTGCCCTCCTCCAGTCACAACGACAACTATCCTGCTACGTGAAGATGCAATGAAAACAGCATACATTAAATACACCACCAGTAAAAATGGGGTCAGGTAGAATGAAGATGTGATTTATACATATTTTGTATGGTTGCATCCACCAGACAGAGTAAATAGCATTCATTTGGAGTTGTAGCTCTGGCCCCTTTACAAATATGTAAGTATTTACTCTCATTTAAAGGGACATTACACCCCATAATCAAAAATACATATTTTTCCTCTGGCCTGTGATGCTATTTATCCATCTAGATTGTTTTGGTGCAAGTTGCCTATTTTTGGAGATGGCACAAGCCCTATGAAGATCAAAGTGCCAAAAAATATATTTGAAAAATTCAAAACCAGTGTTTCTTTCCAAAAATCATGACCGAGTTGCTCAAAATAATCGACAGACCTTGTTATGAGCAGTTTTATGTGGGCACTACTTTCTTTCTGCAGTACTAGCTACCAGAAAGTAGTTCCTTGCATGAAACTGCTCACAACAGGGTCTGTGAATTATTTTGAGCAATTGGGTCATGACTTTTGGAAAGAAACACTGGTTTTGATTTTTTTCAAATATATTATATAAAACTGAAAACAGAAAAACTTTGCAACTCACACGTAAAAAAAAAATCTAAATGGATAAATAGCAATACAGACCAGAGGAAAAATATGTTTTTTTTTATTATTATTATTTTGGGGTTAACTATCCCTTTAAGCAGTCAGCACCCAAAAACAGAAAACTGAAGTTGGTCATGTAACAGCATACATTAACCTGACCTGGAAGTCATAAAACTTAAAAAAAAAGAAGAAGAAGAAGAAGAAGAAGAAGAAGTTGTACACAACCGTTGCAAACAGGATGTAAATCAGCGCTCTGTTTTTATTTATTCATGATACATTTTAGATGTGGCCAGTCAAAATGAAGTTAAAACCATAAGGTTTCGCAGTCTCAGGGGAGGGTCTGCTCCTCTGTCTACTGACGCAGGCGGTGACAGCAATATGGAGCTAGGGAGACGCTACTGCGCATGTCCGCGTCCGCACGGACGGAGAAAGAGACAGATACAGAGAGTGAGGGAGCTGCACAGGGAAAAACTGGCAGAGACAAAGGACTGAACAGTCTTCAGGGACGCAGGAGAGGGTGTACTCAGCTTTTAGACCGGTTTGTGACAGTCCAGCTGTGACAGCGCCGTCGGGGAGAGTCCAGGTGAGTGTTGGCTGAGAGAAAATGAAGTTAGGAGACATAAAGGAAGCGCTGTGGTTGTGTTTGCTGTCGACACGGGAGTCACGTAGAGCAGCCACAAGATTAACGCCACATATCTGTTACTATCATGGATTAATAGCATCTGTACGTGTGTGTTTTCAGAGTATAACAGCGACTGTCCCTTCTTAATAGACTGTAAGCTCTGTAATGTGTGTGTGTTGTGTTGAACGGGGCTGTTATTGTCATGTTTTGCTAGCTTGCTTACAACAGCCTCCTGCTTCCTCTATCCAGTCCAAGCTGCTGGAAGTGTTTACCTTCTTCTCACTCTGGGCTCTGTTGACCAAAACAGTTTATAATATGATCTCAGCGATCTATTACCATTAAATACGACATCAGCTGTTTTAAAGTCTTGTTTAAGGTGTTTGGCTGCTCTTAAATAGTTTTAAGATGTGTATTTTCTGGCTTTGGTAACTTGTTTTGCTCATAAATGAGCTTTAATTAGCTTTTCTTTCTGTCTTTCTTTCAGGTGCTTTTCAGGCGCCTGTCACTGCTCAGCATCAAATCCCTTGTTGGATCTGAGTTAGTGGTCAGCAGCCTGGTGATGGAAAGAACTGCAAAGCTATAGGGTTGGTGACTGCATGGAAAGAGCTGTCAACACACTCACAGAAGATGGAGGAAGTGGAAACGCACAGACAGCAGCAGCAGTTTGATTGACGACGACGCTGTGGTGCTGTTGGAGGAGTAATCTTTCATTTGGGAGCATCTGGAGTATCTTTGTGTGCGATTTTTGTTTTTTTTTCTTCCTCCCATCTTCCCCTCCCTCCCCGTTGACCTTTCTCCACAACTCTCCTTCAGAGCGAGCAGGTGTTAAATAGCCACAGGTTTCATTTACCTTGCAACCCCCTCCTCACACAAGCTCCTCTCTTCCGAGCTGGGCTGAGAGGTTGCTATGGAAATGGTTGTCATGATGCTGTTGTAGCGTCCTGAAGGTAGTAGTTGTGGAGCTGGAGGAGGAAGTGCCGGCAGCGGCGGCGGCGGTGGTGGTGAGCGTCCAGGGATGGGAAGCGCTCCGTATCCAGCAGGTGAATGGAAGGGGAAGGGGAGAGGCGGCCTGCAAGAGCTGGGCTGCATGCGCTGGAAGGTCAGCAAGCAGAAAGGAGGAGGAGGAGGAGGGGAGGTGGTGGTGGGAGCGGAGGAGAGGAGGTCCAGGGATCCCACGGACTCGCAGCAGCAGCAGGATCTCTCATCCTCCTCTTCCTCCCTCACCCCCCCGCTGCCTCCTCAGCCCTCTCTGACACCTCCAACCATTTATCATGAGAAGCAACGGAGGGAGCTGTGCGCCTTGCACGCGCTCAATAACGTCTTCCAGGACGGGACGGCCTTCAGTAGGGACACCCTGCAGGAGATATACCAGAGGTGGGGAGGCTAGTATACCAACCTACAAACCCCAGTTCCAAAAAAGTTTGGACATTGTGTAAAACGTAAATAAAGACAGAATGCAAAGATTTGCAAAAACTTTTCAATCCATAGTCAATTGATTACAGTACAAAGACAAAATATGTAAACTGATAACCTTTATTGTTTCTTGTAAATATACACTCATTCTGAATTTGATGCCTGCAACATGTGACAGGAGCATGTTTACCACTGTGATTTATCACCTTTTCTCAGTAAACGATTGGGAACTTGGGAACTTCTTTTTCTTGCTTACGACTTCAGGGCCTCAAAAGACCTTACAACCCAGTCAGACAGGTCTGGACTGCAGGCAGGTCAGTCTAGTACCTGAACTCTTTCACTATGAAGCCACGCTGTCGGAACACAAACAGAATGTGTCTCTGCATTTTCTTGCTGAAATAAGCAGGGACATCTCTAAAAAAAAGACGTCTGGATGGCAGCATATGTTGCTCCAAATGGGGCTTTCACAGATGTGACATTTTCCCATGATGCCATGGGCACTAATGCACCACCATACAATCATAGATGGTAATAATCTGGATGGTCATTCTCCTCTTTAGCCTGAGGACACGACATCGATGATTTCCAATGAAAATCTGAAATGCGGACTCATTAGACCACAGCACACTTTTCCACTCACCGTCAGTCCATCTCAAATGAGCTCAGGTCCAGAGAAGTCTGCAGCATATCTGGATGTCGTTGTTATCTGTCTTTCTCTTTGCATGGTAGAGTCATAACTTGCATTTGTGGAGGCAGTGATAAACTGTGTTTACTGACAGTGTTTTTCCAAAATGTTCCTGAGTCTATGTAGTATCTTTTATAGAATCATGTCGGTATTTAATGCTGTCACTTGATATTAGATAACCTGTTGAATGTTCCCAACAGGTGTTTTTTGTTTTTTTTGTTTTTTTTGAGCATTCGACAACTTTCCCAGTCTTTTGTTGCTCCTGTCCCAACTTTTTTGGAACATGATGCAGGCATCAAATTCAGAATGAGTGTGTATTTACAAAAAACAATTAAAACTTATCAGATTTATTTTGTTTTTATACTGTATTCAATTGAATAAAAGTCTAAAAGGATCTGTAAATCATTGCATTCTGTTTTAATTTATGTTTTACACAACATCACAGTTTTGGGGTCAAGCGGAGTTTGGATATCAATATTTATCTTGTGTACATGAAATGTAATAGATAATGTGCAAATCTCTCTCTATTGTCAACTTGTTGCAGGCTTTCTCCCAGCACTCTGGTGACACCGCACAAGAAAAGCATGCTGGGAAATGGGAACTATGACGTAAATGTCATTATGGCAGCCCTGCAGACACGAGGGTTCGAGGCAGTTTGGTGGGATAAAAGAAGGTATGTAAGGCTGATACTGAAAACTTTCACTGCGGTTCTCTTTATTCTTGCATGAGAAAATGTAAAACAGTTGAAGGACAGTAATGCTTTTACTTATCTTTAGATCTTTTTTCACCCTGATCACATCAGTCGTAGCTGGAGTTTGTCTTTAGACTGCTGATCTTTGTTTTTTCCCTAAATGATCAATATGATGATCCAACAGACAGAACCTAACACAAAGAAAATTTGTCTTCATCACACCTGTCTTGTTTTTGGTTACCTCCTTGTCTTCCATGAATAGACATGGTGACAAGAAAGAATTTAAGCAACTGTTGTCAGCTGTGACATCTGCAATTTAAATCTGTCAGACGCACATCCTGGAAAACCTGGAGAACAGTTGACCGATTTTCCAGGAATAGAAAACAAATAAGAAAATGAGAAAAAGGTGTTAAATGTCCTGGAAAATCTTGTGTTTTCTCGAAAAAATTTTTTCAATGTATATTCCTTCAGCTGAGAATAAACTTGCCTCTTAGGCTGTCTATCAGAGCTCGGCAAGACGGAGATCATCATTATGTTCAGGATCATTAACGTTCAAATGGTAGTTAATGGATGAGAGTGTTTTGAATAGTCTGGTCTAGGTCATGTTGAGGTGTGTTCACCTCAAGCCTGCAACACCTCTGAGTCACATCACATTGCAGCACCTGTAGGGTGGATGACAAAACAAGCCATAACATGACACGAAATGTTTTGTGGCTTTAGCTCACAGTGGCTGTGATTAGCCGTGTTAAAGTCCCACTTGTTATTACTAATAAAGGAACTAAAGTAGGGCGGAACGATTTTGAAGAATTATTTAATTGTGATTATTTTGACTGATATTGCAACTGCGGTATGATTTGCAATATAAAATGGAATCGTTTTTACGTCATTATTCTATTTTACATTATTGTTTACAACAATGTTGTAAACAAACATCTCAGCATTACAATGTTTAATTTAAAATGGTATTTTGTAAGACATTTGTAACACATATTACGCATCCTGCAATTTCAATAAAGTTTTGATAAACCGTTCAGCCCTAGACTAAAGTATGGTATGATAAACTAATAAAAGTCAGTCAAGTGGCAATTAATAATCGTAGCAAACTTGACTCTAACATTGAATTGTATGTGAAATCAAGTCTAGATTTGTCTGTAGGTAAAATTGTAGGCTACTATTTATGTTTTTGGTGTTCAAGCAGCAATGGTCAATCTAAGAAAAAAGGGATTCAGGTTATAAATTAAGAATAATGCTAAATTTTATTTACATATCACTTGTGTAGAGAGCACAAAGTACGTTCCGAAAAAAAAAAAAATAATAATATAATGCAATGACAGAATACTGTTAAAAAAAACTAAAAAACAAAATAGTAATTAAAAGTAGGCAAGAAAATAGATAAAAATACAAGTAAAAAGTAAAAATGAAAACCTGTATACATAAGCTTTATAGACTATATACACAAGACGAAATGAAAGAATAACAGTAAGAGGAGACAGTAATGAAAGTAATGATATTCAGATCTAAAGTTTAGTCTCCTAGACGTTCAGGCAGACAGCATAAGTTTAAGTTTAAATCAGAGCAACATTTTTGTATATGGCGTAATCCTCGTCTTTCATATCAGCTAGAAAAAAATCCTAGAAAATGATTTCTAGAAAAGAATGGAAAGCCTGATCCTGGAATGTAAACATGAGGTGAATGTCATAAAGAGGCTCCCTGTGTCCTCGTCTGCACCTCAGCAACCTAATCAGCAGGGCCTCAAATGCTCTCTTTGATTAGTCAGCAGTTCCATCAGTCGACAAAGTCTGCAAGACAGTTTTATCAGCATTCCCGTTTCCCTCATTAGCGGGCTAACATGACTGTTGACAACAACAGCAACCGCAGACTTGCTTTTATCAGTAAAACATTCATGTTATCTGAAAAGCCATATTCCTGTTTCTCTGTCTGGACCAGAACAGGAACAAAATCACAGCTACCTCTAATCTAGTGACAAAAACAACAATCGTGCTCTCTGTCGCTGACTGACACGACAGTGGTGATTCAAACTATAGCATGTGATTAAAGTTTTTACATGTTTATCGTTGAAAATGATAAGTTCTGTTGTGTTTGAGGTCCAGTCAGAGAAAAACAAACTATACAGCTTGCAGGTTACTACTTAAACCTTCCAAATAATGAGCCATTTCTGTGCAATGCACTGTAGACTTCCTGCAATAGTGCATGACATATTGTTGGTCAAAGTTGTGTTTCTAATGCCACTTTAGTTTGTTTTATTTCCAGTTATATCAATGCCATAATGCGTTGCCAGTGATTTTCTTGATATATTGCGCATCATAGAATTGCTACCATTGTGCTCCTGTCGTTATCACAGGCAGTGTATCACACTCAGAGTGATCCTGTGATTCTTTCCCCTCATGATAAGTATCTCAGGCTCGTGGATCAAGTTTATTATCTCCACCAGGCATCAGATCATGCGATGGGTCGTGTGTCTGTGCGTGACCAACGGAGCTGGAGCTGCTGTCCGCAGCTAAAATCACATTCTGCTGGACCCACTGGCCTAAAGTTTTTTGCTCACATTACTGTCTGCTCTAGTAGTTGTGATGAAAAACCATGAAAAGGTTGGTTGGCTGGTCTGTTTTATACAACGTCTGACTCATTAACTCACCTCAACTCAACTGCTAGGCTAAAAACAAGGCTTACCTTGCCTGTTGCAGGCCACATTTAGTGATGGCTCAAAAAGTGACATCTGATCTTAAACCGGAGCATCTGCAGATTATTTCCATACCCGGTATGTTGTGAGCCACTTCAGTTAGGCACGATACAAGATGAATAAATCCCTGTTTTGTTAGCTTCGCCGACATCTCTGTTAGGCATTTGAGTGATCACCGTGTTAGAGCATTCAAGGTCAGCTAGTAAACAAAAAAAAATCAACTGTAACTCGCTTAATTCAGAACTGATTCTCGTGAAATTTGGTTTGTTAGAAACCTGAAAAATTAAACATACCACTGGTTATTTGATGGAACATCAACATTTTGATGGTCTTTAGCGTTTTAGCTTTTGTGAGTTCTTCAAAAATGTAGATTTCTATATCTGTTGTTGTAAAGCCACCTCATCGCCTATAATGTTCTAAATAAATACCAAAATCCCCTGATTAAATAACAATGTTCAAAATGAGAAGTTTGGGCTTATCATCCCATTTATTCTTTCTTTATTGTTTCTTTTTTAAGTTTATACAGTTAGGTGACCCCAGGATTGTCTGTTACAATACCATTACCCTAAAGAAAACTAAACTAAACTAAACTAAAAACTATACAATAACACTCGGCTGACATCAGAATAAGAAAACTTAAATTATACTGTACTATACAAAAAACTTTATTCAAAACTTTACAAATCTCCGCTGGCTGCATCAAGCAGTTGTGGTGGCAGCGCAGCAGGTGATTCACCAACTACTTCCTGGTGGGGATCTGAACACTGAGTGCACTCTTCTAGTTTCCTTATCATACAGAAGTGAAAGTCAGGTATATAATTAATGGTAAACTTATAGTGTTTCTACAACAGTGTCTGGCAAGTTACTCAGGAAGTGTGTTAATTACTTTTTAATTTTTACTCCTTTAAAAAGTAATATTACCTCACTAATTACTTGGAATCAAAAGTAATAAGTCATATTATGTATAGTATTACTGTAATACTTTTGTACCTTGGAAAGTCTGTCTCTCTGTCTCTCCCTCAGCTGATGTGACCTGCCCTGACCTGACACATGTACACATCATCATATGATATCCTACCTGGGTCAGAGAGTAATCAGTAACTCAGAGTTACTTGAAATAGTAACTACAGTGTAATCACTGTTTTGTAAATTGTAATCCCTTACACCCCTTACATCTCTACACATCCCTTACAGTTGGTTTGTCATCCATTTCTCCAAAATGGTTTCTGATAGTCTCAGTTCAACAGAAACGCACCTGAACTCGCTGATGATTGTCTGTCACCATGCTCCAACACAAAAGGGAAGTTTACAGACCATTAAAGGGGACTTATTATGCTAATTTCAAGCTCTGTAACTAATTACTCTTACATATGTTTACTTCCTTTTTGCCACGTTTAATATGAAGATCCAACATCGTAACATTACATACAGATCTCCTTTGATGTTGTCTTTTCTTCCTCCAGGGATGTGGGCAGCATCGAGCTGTCCAACGTGACGGGCTTCATTCTGAACGTGCCATCCAACCTGCGCTGGGGGCCTCTCCGACTGCCGCTCAAACGCCAGCATTGGATAGGAGTCAGAGAGGTGGGAGGGGTCTACTACAACTTGGACTCCAAGCTGCGGAGCCCTCAACCCATCGGCAACTCGGATGAGCTCAGGTGAGAGGGAAAGGATATGTGTGTCTGTGTCCATGTTTTCTTACTGTGATGACACGTATGACCAGTTATATTGTTTTGAGATTTAGAGTAATTGCGCCATCATGGATTCATCTGTCACATGCAGGAGCTCTTAGGACAAGTGTGTTGGTCTGTCTATCTAACATTCTGATCCAGATTAAGATTTATTTACAACTATAGTGTTGGTCAGATTGCTGTGACACTTGAGATTCAGTCAGGTATTAATCTCTGTGGCTTAATTAACAACTTTTGTGGCTGTTTCACAGTAAAAGCCTTGAATTTGTTCACAGCTCGAGGGCATTTTTACTGTGAAGCAGCTGCAGGAAGTGTTGAGTTTGCAGTACATTAACGCAGCAGTACAAATCGTTACAGCTCTGATAACAGGACAGGAGAGCGAATCAGAAAATAGTTTGGCTCCGGTCTGTTAGATAAGACACAGCAGCTACAAAACTCAACATAGTTCATTTTTTATTGTCAATTTTAGCCTTTGCTTCCCAAAACATTAGTGCATCCCTTTACAGAGTTCTTGATTTAAATGAATCAACATTTTAGTGAGGGCTGCCCCCGTCTACATGCCTCCACATGACCATAGAATGAATGAAACTGTACCCTTCTTGTTGTCGCAATACTAGAAATCTTAAATTCATACTATATATTTAACAGGAATGTCACAATTTCAATACTGAAACAAAAATCAACCTAAATGAGCTTTCAATCGAAACAATCAAAATCAAAAGCAAAACCAGTAAAAAGATTCTTCTGGGGGGGTTTTTGTCTCCATCCTGCCTGCTTGTGGCGTCTGGCACATATCAGGAAAAAAAACAAACTTCAAATACAAAGCAGCGTAGCTTACTGGCTGTTACACGACACCTGATATAGTCTGACTCATCAGATGTGGGTATAAGTATATAACTATTGGTCACTTGCTTCAAGTGGCATCGCAACATCCGCTATCTATGTTTTCAATGTCCCCAGTAACCTCCGAGCTGCACCCTACATGCTGAAAATGGCACATTAGTGCCTGGGATGCTAACAGTATGACCGTAATCTAGTAAACCTTTTCTTTTGCAGTCGTGTAGTCCTTTTAATGTCAGAAGTCGCCTCCTGACATGCAAATGTTCCATCAAACCAAGTTCCCCCTCAACATCTTGCAGCATCCTGGGCTTAGCTCTGCCTAAGACATTTGTGATTGGTTTAAAGAATCGCCCTCAAGGCAGAGCGTTTTTTTCCTCTACAGCAGAATGTGTATGTGTGCAGCCGGACCTTTCTTCAGCACCGGGGAGAGAGGTGTGGCTATGCAAAACTGCACTTAATACCGTGATGGGGATGGTAGTAACGCTTTTTGTTTGAGCATCAGTAACTCAGAAGTTGTTTGTGCTAAATCTCTCAAACTTTGATACACAGCACCCATATTTCTCAGCTTCATAGAGAACTCTATTGGATGTCTGCTACACAATCACAGATTCTGCGAGTTAATATCAAATACAGAGAGTTCTGTTGTTACAACCTACCCCACTACTGGGGTGGGTTGTAACATTAGCTGGGGGTAGATGTAACAATTAGAGGTAATTTGCCAACTTAAGATCCACACTCCAATTTATGAAAGAAACAAACTCTTTAAGAACAACTTAAATAGACCAAAAGGCTAAAAGGTTGGCTTAAAGTAAGACTAAAGTATTGACTAAATCCTGACTCAAACAAAACAAAAACACAAGACTAAAATGTGAGTAAAACGCTTAACTAAAACTAAATTTAAATTTCTTGTCAAAAAGGAGCACTGCTGCTGTATGTGTAAATATATAGGCAACTGTTCGCTAACACATTAGCCATAAAAAACTTTAGAAATAATATGTTAATATGTTGTATTTTTGCTGCCTCTAAGTGGCCAAGAAATAAACAGACAGCTTTAAACCAGGTCTACCTTTTAAAATTGTGAGCCTTTGTATTGAATTAACAAATTGACATAATAATCATCATTTTAACTGCCCTCTCTGCTCTTTATTGGAACACATCACAGGAAGTTTCTCCGCCAGCAGCTGCGAGGGAAGAACTGTGAACTCCTACTGGTCGTCTCGGAGGAGGTGGAGGCACACCAAACGTGGCGGTGCGATGGCTAAGGGTTTAACCGGCCGATCACAGCTCCACCCGGGCCAACGGGCCAATCACACAGCGAACGGGAGAGGAAGTAGAGTCGTGCACAGCCAATCACGTGGATGCACACTTGCAGATGTATTTTTTTCCCCCACTTTTTTGGGTTTTGTTTACACAGCCATTGCTGGACTCTTCTCTGATAAGATGCAAAGCAATGAAGGAGGCAAACACTTTACAGGGAGAATCAAAGAATCACAGTCCTTTACTCACAACACAGTTAAGACTTATAAAAAGTTACTATTCTGTTTCTGCTATTCTTGTGTTTTTATATATATATATTGAATATTTTTCAATGTCGGTTTTGATCTTTTTTTTTTTTTCTTTTTACTGTTCAAGTTTCCAAAGTCATGGGAGTTCAGGCTTTCTGAGAAATGCTGTTTATCTGCCTGTCTCCCTCAGTGATCGTCCCTGCTTCAGCCATGGTGTTCACTGACGTGTCTTTGTGTTTTCTGTCCCTCCTTTCATGTCGCGAATGTCTCTTTCTCTCTCTGTGCGTATCCTCCGTCCTTCACTTTCACCAAAGCGTGCCCTTTCTTGCCTCAATGTGGCCCCATCTCACTCCTCCTTCCTGTCCCTTTTTCATATCACGTCAAAATCAGTGATCTATTTATCACTTTGCCAAAATTTGTATTTCATCCACTTCCCAAACACTTGTGGCACAGTCTGAGCCTACTCTGTACAGAGGCTGTGCCGACTCAACAGTTTTATATGCAACAAAGCAATGCAACACCCGGGCCAAGCACCCCCTCTAGTGGATGTTTGCCTCAGTTTCCTTTCAAGGAACAAGTAACAGCATCATTCATCCAGTTTCTTTTAAATATTCACAATCAAATTTAATGAAGAATGCTTGTCATCATGGAACTAATGCAATACTAGATAATCATCTTTCAGTAGAGTGATACTGTATCATATTTATCAAACTAGGGCAATTTAAAAAAATGGTCTAAATTACTGATAAACCCAAACTTGAACTCTTTCTCAAAAACATAAAATCACAGAAATGATTATGATGCTCAGTTAGTTCATTTTTGACTTTGGAAAAGCAGATTCAAGGTCTTCTTACAAACTTGTTCAGGAGCTTTCGACCATATCACACGGTCCACATCAACAGATTGAGTTTAGACATTCAAACCCACCAGAGGTGACAGAAAATGAGTCCATTATGTAGGGATTTTTGTTTTGTTTTGGGTTTTTTTTCTTGAGATTTTTACATCATTCTGTAGCTTCCAGTACAGTTCATCAGTCCTGTGATCCAACCTGCAGCCATGATTTAACACACATACACACACAGTCACTTACTTGTGTTCTCAGTTGTTGTAGCACCTGCATTCCTGCAGCTGTCTGTGTGTTTCCACAGCAGCAGCGTCGCTACCCTGCAGCTATCAAAAGCCAATACTTTTTGGAGCTCCAGTGGCTGTTTTTGCCTTCATGTGAGGTTGCGACTCTGTAAAAACGCTGCGACCAGGTTACATCGATGTCTCTGTATCTCTCCTCTATTCTCTGTCTGTGTGTCTGTTTGACCACGGGCGGGGCTCACGCGCACACACGCACACACTAACAGCCATGAACCAATCATAAAACAGCATTTTTTTTCTCTGATTCACTGCTTTGTTCTTGCCAACGCCACTCCTGCGCTTCATTCACTGTTGAATGTGTTTACAAACAGCAACCATCAAATCCTGCATACTGTACCTTTAATCTGCTGCGTGATTTGGTCAAAAGCTCCAGAATAAGCAAGCTAGTGATGGCCGGGGCTAGATTGTTAATAATAACCTGAATAATTAATTAGTTCTTATTAAAAATCATCATATCGATATAAAGAAATATTTATTTATCCATATCAGCCACTTTAGCTTAATTAGAGCCACAATTAATTTCTTGCTCAGTGGTGAGAAGACTCCACACAGACGGATGACAAGATAAGGGACGACTCTTTCAACTTATTGTTGTATTTTATTTTTCCTTTGGCTCCACTCTGGTCCAAAGGGTCACCACCACAGCAGCCCTCTGTAGCACAGGAGCTCAGCTGATGCAAGACTCCTCCTCCTTCTCCTCCTCCTCCTCCTCCTCCTCCTCCTCCTCCTCCTCCTCCTCCTCCTCCTCCTCCTCCTTGTCTTCTTCTTAAACATCTCTTGTCAAACCTGCCAAACACAGCTCGGAGAGGACACTGCAAATTGTCCCACCAGGTCATATGTAGTCAGCAGGGGTCTCTAATGTATGTGGTTTCAGTCTGAAGTTGTTGGTTGCGTGAAGGGAAGTTGTGTGGTGGTGCACAGTGTGCCTAGTGTGGGAAAAGAAAATGTGGACAGAGAAGTGAAAGTTGACCGGCTAGTGACACGTGTCCAGCTGGACGTGTGTCGTGGTTGTTTATTGTGAAATGAGCCTTAGGAGAGAGTTTGTAGCTTTCAAATCTATCAGTTTAAGAGAAACTGTTAATACTATAAATGTATTGTCTGTTAATGGCAATATTGGCCTTAACTTGTTTACATAAGAAAATATTTGTTGCTCTGAAAGATTACGAGGGACTGTGCAGTCTGACGCCATTTCAGGAGATTAATTCCAAAGCACCAATTTGTCATAAATTTAGAGGAGAAACAGCCGCAGCTCACTTAATATGATGTTTTCACTTTTGCAGCCAAGGGCTTTATGTTATTTACAGTTGTTTGAAATAGTATGATTTTATAAAGATCACGTTTTTTCCAATGGTGCATGTCTTTTTCTGGAATGAAACTCTTGGATTCCAGCCCAGTCCATACACCTTTAATGTCATATCCAAGTGAATCTGCATCGAAACATCAGAGAGCTTGTCATAAGAGATTTTGCTGAGATTTTTGGACCCAGTCACATCATGGCTAGTGTCTCACAATTGCATTCAACATTTGCTTTTTTTTTTTTGCCATGACAATCTTTCAGCCCTTCAGATTCAAGGAATACTGATTGTCACTGTATTTTGTTTTTTTATTTTTTGCATAGAAATAAAATGCTTATAATGGCACTTTATGTATAAGATACAGTGTGGGTGTTTTAAATGATTGATGATTGTTGAGTTATAAAGCAGAATGTCCCTTTTCACAGCCTGGTTGCAGATGACCTCGCCAGTAGTAGAAAGTAATTAAAGGGATATTTCAAATAATTTTAAGTGGGATTATATGAGGTTCTTATCGATAGTCAGTGTATTAGCTAGAGAAGATGGCAGTCAGCACGCCCCCAGTTTGGAGAGGCAGCAGGAGTACCAGAGTAGGAAGCTAAGAAATGTACTGCTGTGTCCACCTGAAAAAAATTGATGTCAGTGTATGCTGTTATTAGAATATTTTCTCCTCTTTACTTTGCTGTTGGACAGCCTTTTCTGATAAGTTCTGAATTGTTGAGAAAATAAGTATTAGAAATTTCAACTACGATCAACTGGAACAAATGAAACTTCTGTGTTAAGTTAGTGAGAAAAGATTAGTTCATTGTACTAAATCCCTGCACAATTTTTAGGATGGGAACAACTGGATTTAAAGGACAAATCTGTAAAATATTTACTGTAATAAATAATAAAACAACCATGATATGTCATCAGAGCTTAAGGAAACATGCTGAATTGAAATACTCTACTTGTTTTATTGTTTGCCTGTTTTCACTTTTAAAAGATGTAACAAGATGAAAACGATGTAGCAATACCTAACAGATAAAAAGGATGTAAATGACAAGACGAAAGAACAGCGTAACAAGACGATAACATAATATATAAGGCAAAAATGACATAAAAGACAAGATAAAAACAATGGAGTAGATGAAGCAAGACAAAAACAATGTAACAATAAATAACGACAAAGTAACAAGATGAAACAACAAAACAAGACGAAACTGACATAAAAAATGTAACAAGACAGACAAAATAAAAGACATAAGACAAAAATAACAAGAAATAATCAAGATTTAAGATGCAATACCATGTAACAATACAAAAAAAACGATGTAAAAGATGATACAAGAGACTCAACCATAGAGAAAACATGAGGTTCAGTTGTACAGAAACAGTCTTTTTACTTTTATACTTTGAGTACATTTCAAAGCCTAAACTTTTCCACTTTTATTTGAGTAAAAAAAATCCATACTTTCACTTTTATCCGGGTCTTTTTTAAGTATCTGTAGTTCTGCTTGACTACAGAATGTGTGTACTTTTGCCACCCCTGTTGCAGCCTGCCTGAGCTTCCTTGAGTCTGGGGGAGGAGAGGGCAGGGGGAAGCAACTTGCTTCAACCACAGACTGCATAGTAAGTAGGATTTCAACATATTATACATACAGCCTGTGGCACCAACTTGACTACAGTACTCATTTTTGGATGTGCAGGTTAATATTAATATTGCTCTCTTAACTTCAAACTCTGCTTAGTACTATGTAGGTTACTACAGTAACCTTCATATCTTCTGTGGTAAAATGTTATTTTTTGATTCATGTATTACAACGTAGTGTTTCTATTCATTGAATGATGAGCACTGTGTTTGGTATCATCCACACTCTGGTGGATGAATGATGAGAACGATGAGGCAGCTGGTGGCGCGCGCGGACTCGTTGTAAACCGGAGCGCGCGCCGGCAGACGGGAGCGCGCGGAGCGGTGTGCAGATGTGTCGCAGATTTTGTAAAGTCACTGGACGCTCGCAAAGATCCACCACAAGGAAGTCGCTCCGGATAAATGGGCCCTTAAACTGTGTGGGGGGGAAACAGGGCGGCTGAGGGAGAAGCGGGAGGAGGACAGGGCTGTCATAAGCAGTTAACGTTAGCTTAGTTTGAACCAGAGAAAGACGTTACTTTGACAGTTAAAAGCCGACGTGCAGAGAGATGGAGCTGTCAGCGATCGGAGAGCAAGTGTTCGCTGTGGAATCGATCGTCAAGAAAAGAGTTAGAAAGGTAACCCTTATCAATTTCTCCTAAATGTGTCAGCGCGTTTGTCCGGGACATGTGAAGGAGACACGTTTTTTGGGAAGAAGGGATGCTACTTTGGATGCTAATGAAAGCTTCTGAGATTAAATGAGCAGAATTGCGCGGCTAATCTGGTTATCTAATTGCAGGCTGTATAAAGGGGGCGGGTTACAGGAGGATGTCCCTTTAATGTAACGTGGAGAGTGTTGTCATTACACCACAGCTTAACATGTCAGCTGTTTGGTTAAATAGGCTGGAGGAGGAGGACACGGGGTGATGTTATCAACCAAACACCTTCATTTTGGGCCTGTTTGCTCGTTAATTGGATTTGGGTGTAACGTTAAGTTACCATATGGTGTTGACAGAGGAGGTGCGCAGCTAGAAATGATGGTTCCCCCAGAGCGCTGAAGCCCCCCCCCTCCTCCCAAACTCCACTGTTTACTATTACTATCAGTTTATTACTATTACGTTAGTTCACCTCACCATCAGTGTGTGTCAGTGTGTGTGTTAGCTTTCTTTTTTGTCAACAAGCTGTTTAACAAAGTAGTAGGGGAGACCAGGAGCTATTATAACATTTTTTACGTTTTCCTTTAGAGCTGCAACTATACTTTCATTATCGATTAATCTGTTGCTTATTTCCTTCGATTAATCAGTATAGTAATCCTGTCACTCCTCTGTTTACTATTACTATCACATTAGTCCCCCTACCCCTACCACCACTGTATGTCTCTCTTAACATTTAACCTAGATAAAAAATGTTTAAATACACAGTTGTGGGTAAAAAAATAATTGAAAGACTTAATAATAAAAATATCTCTTTTTCTGAAGTATGCTAAGTTACAAGCACTGATACAAAAGTAGGGTATATTATCCATTTATGTGAATTAGTTGCATTTTTTGTCAATAAACTGTTTAAACAGAGAAGTAGGGGAGACTGGGGGCAATTGTAACATTTTTTACATTTTCCTTTAGAGCTGCAACTGCCAGTTATTTTCATTCTTGACTAATCTGTCCATTATTTTCTTGATTAATTGATTAATTAATCCTGTCACAATCTTGTCACTTAAAAAATAGGTCCAAACAAATTGAGCGCACAGACATACAGTACAGGCCAAAAGTTTGGACACACCTTCTCATTCAATGCGTTTTCTTTATTTTCATGACTATTTACATTGTAGATTCTCACTGAAGGCATCAAAACTATGAATGAACACATGTGGAGTTATGTACTTAACGAAAAAAGGTGAAATAACTGAAAACATGTTTTATATTCTAGTTTCTTCAAAATAGCCACCCTTTGCTCTGATTACTGCTTTGCACACTCTTGGCGTTCTCTCGATGAGCTTCAAGAGGTAGTCACCTGAAATGGTTTTCCAACAGTCTTGAAGGAGTTCCCAGAGGTGTTTAGCACTTGTTGGCCCCTTTGCCTTCACTCTGCGGTCCAGCTCACCCCAAACCATCTCGATTGGGTTCAGGTCCAGTGACTGTGGAGGCCAGGTCATCTGCCGCAGCACTCCATCACTCTCCTTCTTGGTCAAATAGCCCTTACACAGTCTGGAGGTGTGTTTGGGGTCACTGTCCTGTTGAAAAATAAATGATCGTCCAACTAAACGCAAACCGGATGGGATGGCATGTCACTGCAGGATGCTGTGGTAGCCATGCTGGTTCAGTGTGTCTTCAATTTTGAATAAATGCCCAACAGTGTGACCAGCAAAACACCCCCACACCATCACACCTCCTCCTCCATGCTTCACAGTGGGAACCAGGCATGTGGAATCCATCCGTTCACCTTTTCTGCATCTCACAAAGACATGGCGGTTGGAACCAAAGATCTCAAATTTGTACTCATCAGACCAAAGCACCGATTTCCACTGGTCTAATGTCCATTCCTTGTGTTTCTTGGCCCAAACAAATCTCTTCTGCTTGTTGCCTCTCCTTAGCAGTGGTTTCCTAGCAGCTATTTGACCATGAAGGCCTGATTCGCGCAGTCTCCTCTTAACAGTTGTTCTAGAGATGGGTCTGCTGCTAGAACTCTGTGTGGCATTCATCTGGTCTCTGATCTGAGCTGCTGTTAACTTGCGATTTCTGAGGCTGGTGACTCGGATGAACTTATCCTCAGAAGCAGAGGTGACTCTTGGTCTTCCTTTCCTGGGTCGGTCCTCATGTGTGCCAGTTTTGTTGTAGCGCTTGATGGTGTTTGCGACTCCACTTGGGGTTTTTGCAATTTTCCGGACTGACTGACCTTCATTTCTTAATGTAATGATGGCCACTCATTTTTCTTTAGTTAGCTGATTGGTTCTTGCCATAATATGAATTTTAACAGTTGTCCAATAGGGCTGTCGGCTGTGTATTAAGCTGACTTCTGCACAACACAACTGATGGTCCCAACCCCATTGATAAAGCAAGAAATTCCACTAATTAACCCAGATAAGGCACACCTGTGAAGTGAAAACCATTTCAGGTGACTACCTCTTGAAGCTCATCGAGAGAACGCCAAGAGTGTGCAAAGCAGTAATCAGAGCAAAGGGTGGCTATTTTGAAGAAACTAGAATATAAAACATGTTTTCAGTTATTTCACCTTTTTTTGTTAAGTACATAACTCCACATGTGTTCATTCATAGTTTTGATGCCTTCAGTGAGAATCTACAATGTAAATAGTCATGAAAATAAAGAAAACGCATCGAATGAGAAGGTGTGTCCAAACTTTTGGCCTGTACTGTATGTCTTGAAAAATAGCCGCTCTGGATTATTAAGCATAGCTAAACTGTTTAAATATATAGTGATGAGTAAAAAATAATGAAAACACTTCTCTAATTCTGAAGTAATTCTGAATCCTTGTGTTTTGTTTTCCTTAGACTTGTAGTATATCTACAGACAGTGCAAGTCGTCTTCCATGGAGTCTACCATGATGTACCACCATGTTTCTACAATAGCCCAGAACAGACAAACCAAACACTGGCTCTAGAAAAGTTTCACAGCCACTGTAGGTTCTCCTACATGCTTGGAAGTGGAGGGTGAAATGAGATGTTTGCAATCTGAAAGGTCACCACTAGATGGCACTAAATCCTACACACTGGTCCTTTACCAATGTCAGCACTAATATACATAATATACACATAAAGACATACTGTCTTTACCAAGTGTAAGATGTATACAACCAACAGAATTATGGCAAAATATACAGTATAAAGACAGATGCCCCTAATTGCCACACAACCTAACTTGAACTTCTATTAAATGTTTCTAATGTAGATTTACTTGATATTAATTTGTCTACATCTGTAAATGGTTTGGTTGAAACCCAAAGTGAGGCTTCATAGAAAGTGAAAGTTAAGTAGTCACAGAATAGGCAGATGTTAAAACCACATGGCATACTGAGTGGACTATATCTGTCAATCCACAGGCCAAACACGTGTACTCATGTTGCTTCTAACTGAGAGATAATTGTCTGATATTTATTAAATATTGGGTAATAAACTGATATTGCTGTTAGAGTTGGATAACCACACATTAAAGGAGGGATGTGCTATTCTTATCCAATTCACTTTTTATATAAGTTCAGCAAATTTCACCTTATGATCTTCTAGCTCCTGTCTGCTGTCTGCATGTGGTTCACGCCAAAAGCGAAGCAAATATACACCTCACATGTCAGTTTATTCACCCCAAACAGGCAGCTGTAAGCTAATGAGCAACAAGCTAACAGGTAGCAAGCACCGGCTGGCACGCTTGTGTGTGAGCCTCTGACAGCATTCGCCAGAGATGCCTGTTCTGTCTGTTTTATTACTCCTGTCTCTCCTCTCCCCAACTCCTCTCTTTTCGTTCATAAAAATACATTGCTCCTCCAGTCAGTAGTCAACATGAACAAAGAGACTAACTCACTGTACGTGGGTCACTACCGCAGACAGTTTGAGAAGCGAGAGTGACAAAAAATCCACTTTTTAATCCCAAAAGTTTAAAAAGCAAACTCTGACCTCTCCTCTCGCTGGTAAACGGGGCTGTGACTCCTCCGTGGGTTTCTGCTTCAGGCAGGTTGAGAAGCAGGAGTGAAATTAAATCCACTTTTTAATTCCAAAAGTTTGAAACATAAATTCTTACCTTCCCACCTCCCATTAAAAGAGACATCAGGTCTGTCCTTGGCTCTCTCCCCAAAACCTCCTTGTCTCTCAGCAGCTATCTGTCGGATCTGAGCCTTACCTCTGCCCTGTCCTGTCCCCAGCTCTCAGAAACTGTCTATCGAGTTTGTGCCTCAGCTCCGCCCTGATTCTTTCCCATTCTTGTATTTTCATAGTAATATAAAATATTACTTGCCTTCATTGAGGCTACTGGTAACTTCGGGCAGGAGACACGCTGGATTCCTCCATATCCTTCAGCTGTTACTGTCACTTCCTTGCCGATACATGCTCACAAATTTGAGGGGCAGAGCTTCTGAAAAGCGCTGAAGGAAGGGGTGTGTTAGTCTTCAAATATCAGCTGTCTTTCTAAAATGACGCACCCCACCTTTAATGATATTTTTAGAATTGAATCAAACAAGAAATCCAGGCAGGTTTTTGGGTTACCAGAGTACACAGACGCATGATGCTACAAAATATTATGTTACCATATCAGGGCTCTACATGCTTTATAGATAAATTAATTATTACATTTCAAGTTATGATAGATAGCACTTCTTTGTGAACAAGTGCAGTCAACTGTGTTAATTTAGGCCCAAGTCTCCCCTGATATGCAGTATTTTCATGGCCTTTTTTATTGGGAATTTGGTGACTAAAATGAAGTCGGGAAAAGCGGTGACTTCACCCACTGAGAATACTTTTCAGGGCTTGGAAGTTATTGGATGATGTCACCAAGGATGACTAACTCTGAGAGGCTTGGCTGGTATACGGAAAACATACTGCACACTTTACATTATCTGTTAATTATAGATGCTGTCTGATGGCATGGCGACATCCTACAACACATAAGCTCCATTCGACAGCCAGAATATAATGGAATGTGTGCATTAAATAGATAACAGGATGTAAGTTAAATATCACCTACTGCTGTATGATACTATAAATGCATAATTCATAAAGATTTGTATCTGCCTCAGGAAGTAAGTGAACCCTGCAACAAATGATAGATGTATTTGGGACAATGATGCATCACACGTGTATTAAGGCCGTTTTTTAGGCAGTGAAAAGCTACAGTACATTCTGTGATATAATTTATGAAAATAACTTCTTGGCTGATACTGCTCTAAAACTTTATGTCTCCGCAGGGAAATGTGGAGTATCTGCTGAAGTGGAAAGGATGGCCTCCAAAGTAAGTATGTTCTTAATCAGAATAATGGCTGGATTAAACACTCGTGAATGTGCATCATATTGAAATTGACATTTACAACAGATTTCACAAGTTCACAGAAAACTCTTCTTTTCTGTGAACTTGTATAATCTGTTGTCATATAAAAGATAAAATAAATACAACAAAAATATAAAATCAGGAGCAAAGATAGCTCTGAATGCTTCATAACACCACTCCTAGAAATAAAGGGGCTAACTAGAACCATAAAGGGCTCTTTTGGCTTGTCCCCGTAAGAGAACCCTGTTTGGCTCCTGATAGAACCTTTTATGTTTAAGTGGAAGAAAAGGTATCTTTTATTCCACTTGGAACCCTTTCAGAGGCTTTTACTGAGAACCCAACATAAAGGGTTTTACCTAGAACCATCTGTGAAAGGTTTCACCTAGAACCCCCGAAAGGAGAACCCCTCTATGGTGCAATGGAGCCCTGGGGGTTCTATCGAGAATCTGTCTACCTTTTAAGGTTGCTAACAAAAATCCAGCAAGGGTGTTCTATGAAGCACCCTTTTATATTCCAATGTTTTCATCTAGATATCACCTAGGGGGTTCTATCAAGAACCCAACTGAGGGCTCTACTGATACCCCTTTTATATTCCAAGGGTTTTATTTTGAACCCACCCAAGGGTTTCTACAGAGAACCCTTTTATATTTAAAGGCTTTTATCTAGGAATCACCTTGGGGGTTCTACCAAGAACTCTTTTATATTATGGAACCCTTGACAAAACTTTTTCTTCCAGAAGTGGTTCTTAAGATGAAAAGGAACCCTTAGTCTCACAATGAACCCTTGACAAACCCTTTCTTCAAGAATAGGTTCGTCAGAAGCAAACCCTAACCCACATAGGGCGTTCTACAGAGAATCCTATTACATTATTATTAGTTTTTCATGGATTTCAACAATCCTTCAAGACATCTTTCTTTCAAAAAGTGTTCTTTAATCTTCTTTAATGGAACCCTTATTTTTACAAATAACCTTTGATGAACGCTTTCCTCAAAAAGGGTTCTACAAAAGTAAATGGCTGCGGTAGGAACCTCAGCCCTTCAGGGTTTTTGGAACCCTTATTTCTAAGAGTGTTCATAAGTGTACTAGGTTCATCTAAAAGAAAATGAAGTATTAACTAACAGTTAATTGTAACAGCTTAGTAAACTGGTACCTCGATCAACTCTCTCCTTTTCCTCAAAAAGCAGCGTACAGGGTCACATCTTAAAATAGCTAATGTTAGCAAAACACTAACTTAATAGCTAAAATTAAAAATAAAAATAAAAGAGGCTGGTATATGCTTTGTTCTCCATCTGGCAGGTACAGCACATGGGAACCTGAGGAACACATTCTGGACCAGCGCTTGGTGCAGGCCTATGAGGAGAAGTAAGGCCACACTCAACATTTCATACTTGCCCGATGAAAAGCCTTTGTCTGAATCCAGGGAAAACCCCAGAGGGTTTTACACATAGTGGAGGAGGAATTTGCAGAATAAATCACTTTTCTTCTTAAATTATATTAATCATAAAGAGATTATGACTCAGCAGACCAAGGCCAGGGTTGTTGGATTGTGACTAGATAACACATCAAATCCACATCTAAAGACAAAAACATAAGGAGGCCGTTGCCATCCAAATCATTTCCAAAGGTGGTCAGACGCACATCTGGACACATTTATAATGGTGCTGTAAATGCACTCTGATGTGGATGTTCATGCAAAATAAATAGATGGTGTCATTACACACTAACAAAGTTTCTGTTTACATTCAGTGTTATTCACCACAACTCATTGTTTGTATCCTTGAGTTCTCACAAATAGGTTGAATCCATTTCCTTTCTTTTTTTTTTCTTTGGCAAGCTTTTCATGCTCCTAAATTTCTCTGTCATCATCACTTATTTTATGCATCAATATAGCTGATCTCAAAGCACAGCTGCTGGCTGTATATTACACATTAACATATTATGAGCTGCAATCAAATGCCATACTTGTTCAGTTGTCTGACAACAGAAAATAGATGAAAAAATACAAAAAAAATCACTGAGATGCCAGTTCTAGTCCCGTGCGAATAGGGCTAAAGATGATTTGAGTGAAGTGATTTTTCCTCAGAGTCTGAAACCCTCATTGTTTATATCCATGTTTACTTGCCAGCAGTTTTTTTTTTCTTTTTTGCGTTTACTGGTGTTTTTTTGTTGCCTTAATGGCACCTCACTGCAAAAAAAGAAGTGAGAAAACTCAAAACTAACTCAAAGATTATTAGTTGGTAAAAGGTTTTCAAACTTTTTGAGTTGGGTTCAAAACTCCTCAAAAACTTGTTTGACAAATATTTTTAAATTTGGGATGGCAATGATTAATAGCCATTAAGAGTGTAACTGATCAAAAATGTATTAATTTATAATTAATTTTTAGAAATGGAACTATTTACGCCTCGTTTGACATTTTTTTGTCCAGTGGAGCCATTTGTTGAATAAGAAAACTTTAACTAAAAAATGAGAAACAAGAGAGAAAAAAATGAAAATATGAAAATGAGAAAAATAAAATGTATTTTGTATCTTAATTATTAATTATTAATAAATTAAGTGAATGTAAGTACTTTGAACTAGTGGTTAAGGAAAATGCACAAAATTTTCAGCTATTTTAAAAGTGCTTTTTTTTTGTTTTTTCTTTTTGTATATGGTTTATGTTTAATTTTTCTAAGGTTAATTTTACTCTATGGCTCATTTTACAACTCAGGCTTCTATAATGAGATATTAGTTGTCATTGCTTTTTTTTTACTCACAAAATATATCAGCAAATGGGTAAATAAATAAAAATGAAAATAAATCTTTTCATGGTGGAATGCTGAAGATGAATTTAGGGATCACATAGCCTGAGGAAAGAGGTACAGTTTCTTTTTGCATACTTTAAGAATAAGGTGTGGAAGCTTTATATCATAGTTGAATGGTGCCACACCGTTGTGTCATGATTGGTTGGACTGTTGACCTACGTGTGCACACATGCATGCACGCAAGTACTTCATGCCAACCCAGTCAAAAAAGTCTGGACACGCCTCTGATCAGTGGAATATTGAAAAATCATTTGCAGAAATGTGTAATGCGTCACAGGGGTGTGCATACATGTGCATCCGTGCACCAGAACAAACAAAACAGGCCCCACGAGTGAAACACTGCTCCATTGTGCTGCTACTGATCAAACACTTCACATGATACCTTGAAGGGACAGATGTTTTGTTGTTAATACCTGATATATTTTTCTGATGTCTAATTGTAATCCACTGGCACATCCAGATACTAAAATGTTCAAACACAGACTTTAAAGTGGCCAGAAGACATTTTGCCACCAGCCTCTTTTTTTAACAGTGTGCTTGGCTTTTCAGAGAGCAGAGAGACAGATCTCTGGGTCACAGGAGAAAAGGATCCAAAGCCAAAAGACTTCTGCAGGTAAAGTTTGAAATGCATTAAAATGATGAAGACTAATTGTGTCTCATTTACATAACTTCGACATTATTTTTAGACTTGTTATACAACTCTCTTCCTCTCCTGTTGCCATGTTGGTCCCAGTGATGCTGCTGTACACTGTAGTTTATTTACCTTTTCTATCCTGCCATCTCACTACTTTCTATACCCACACTCTTACAAATAAAGGTGATAACTAGAACCATAAAGCGTTCTTCAGTTTGTCCCTCATTCATTCCTGGTTGAGCCCTTCCACTTGGATCCCTTTCAGATGGATCTACCTAGACCCCAACATAAATGGTTATACCTAGAACCGTCTGTGAAAGGTCTCACCCAGAAGCCCCTATGAGAGGTTCAAAAGGAGAACCCTTTTGTGGTGTAACAGTCCCACCCAGAACCCTCTCTGGGGGTTTTATCCATAATCTTTTAACATTCTAAGGGTGCAAACAAGAACCCACCAGCAAGGGGTTATTTCTAGAACCTACCC
The DNA here is from genome assembly GCF_056507025.1 of Lutjanus erythropterus. Taxonomy (NCBI): domain Eukaryota; kingdom Metazoa; phylum Chordata; class Actinopteri; order Lutjaniformes; family Lutjanidae; genus Lutjanus; species Lutjanus erythropterus. Next base: position 6,399,373 of record NC_139333.1, on the reverse strand, counting down.
AGGGGGTTCCACCTAGAACCATTTTTTATTCCAAGGGTTTTATCTAAAACCCACTGAGATGTTCAACCAAGAACCCTTACATATTCCAAAGATTTTATTTAGAACCCACCCAGGGAGTTCTTCTACCATCTCCATACTATGGTACAAACAAGAACCCACCTAAGATGTTCTACCAAGAACCCTTCTATATTCCAAGGGTTTTATTTACAGAACCCTAGACAAAACTTTCATCCAAAAAGGGTTCTATTGATTAAAAGGTTTCTTCATGGAATCTTAACCTGTGACAAACCCTTTTTTTCAAAAATTGGTTCCTCAGAAGCACATGGTTCAGGAAGAACCCTTTTGTATCCTAGTATTTTAACTAGAACCTACCCAGGGGGGTTTACTGTGAACTGTTTTATGTTTTAGTACAAAGAACCCTTCAAAAATTGGCTCTTTAGAAGCAAATGGCTCTGAGTAGAACCTCAGCCCTCCAGGAAGAACCCTTTTGGAACCCTTATTTCTAAGAGTGCAGTTTGAGTGTTAGTCAAGTTCTCGCAGTTCCAGTTGTCAGGTGTTCTCTCTTTGCTATTTGTTCAGGATACTGTCTACACCATGGATCTCCGCAGCGCTCACAAGACCCCAGAGAAGCCTCCGCCTCGCCTGCGTCTCTCGCTGACACGCTCTCTGGCATCTGAGGACGAGGATCAGCCGTACGGTGCCTGCAGGCAGGACCCGCAACCACAACCGGCACATCGAAAAAGCAAAGCCAGGAGGTCACAGTTCCAGTGCCTTGACTCAAACCCTCCGAGTCCCACACAGGAGGACTGGGAAGGCCGGGGAGAGGAAGAAGAGGAGGAGGAGGACAATGTTGAATATGAAGAGGACAGAGAGGAGGAGGAGGAGGAGGAAGAGGAAGAGGAGGAGGAGGAGGAGAAAGAGAAGTCTCTAAAGGAGACAACAGTGAAGAGTAGAGGCATTTTAAATGGTAAGTGTGTCAGTCGGTCAGCCAGTAGACTCTAATCAGCATCACGACCCAGTTTACTTGACTCTGTGTGAACCTTCTAGTAGGCACGGACACGCACAGGCTTTTTTCAGTGGGCACGCAACCAAAAACATAGAGCCTCCTCCATCCAGAGCTGATTAAAGAGCAAATCATGCAGAGGTCAAAACATAGACTCATTAAAGTTGAAGTCTCTGTTGTGCATATAAATGTAAAACAAGTTACTATAGAGTCTCTACGAAGATCCACTGACAATCGCACAGTCTGTCTTATAATGTAACATCTCTGTTTGACAGGTTTGGCACCATAGCAGATGTAAGTCTCTAATAAAAGACTAATGAATTTTAAGTTTGCACAGCAAAGGGCCACAGGCAGGAATCAAATCCATGGTCGCTGCTGAGGACTCTGTACCTGTACCTAAACCTTTCAGGTTACCCTGAAATCTGTATCACTTCAGTGTATGTTATATTTAGAATATTTTCACTGCTTTACCTCACCATCAGATAGCCTTTTCCAATTGGAAACCACCAGTTTGTTTGTTTTATTCTGAATCTGAACTAACCCTTTATAACACAGAAGTCCTCTTCCTGTTTTGCGAGGTAGAATCATGTTTTTGTCACTTGAATCTGGGTGGTTTGGAGGAGATGATATTTAGCTTATATAATGGCAATTTCCTGACAGAAAAGGCTCTCTGGCATCAAGAAAGGCAGTTGAAATATTCTAAATATTGCATACACTTAAACTGATGTTGATTTTTTTTAGGTGGACCTTTTTAGGTAGCTAAATTCTGCTGTTCGTAAGCCAAATAATTGCTCTCTCCAAACCAACCAGACTCCTTTAGCAAATATAGTAATTTTACCTTGCAGGACAGGGGAGTTGCTGGTTCATCTCTGCCTTGATCTGTTTGTGATATTGTGCAACTTTTAGATTCACTAAAGTCACATAATCACACAAACAAATTAATTGATCGAAGGCAGCAGTAGACCCTCAACTCCTTTGTTCTGCAAGGTAAAATTACTGTTTTTGCTAATGGAGTCTGGCTGATGATATAGAGAGGGTGATATTTGGCCTAAAATATACAAAATGCAGTGTGCACTTAAACTGATAATGTTTTTTTGAGGTGGCTTAAATAGATTTTAACGCTGACCCTGTCCATAGCAGTACATCTTAGCTTTCTACACAGAGAATCTTACTGCTTCTGACATAACCAGATTTTGACAAAATAATGGTGTGGAATACAGAATGGGACACTTCTGTCCTCCCTATCACGCCAGCAGCACTCAGAGCTGTCTGTTCCTGCAGTCCTATCTGCCTTTGTCAGTTTATAACATCTATCAGCAGAGATAATCAGTCCAGGCCAGTCCAGGGAGTTTAACTCAATAATAGGATACATGTGATCAGCTTGATTCAATGACACTCAACTCTTTTCTCTTTCTGCCTTTCTCTCTCAGGTCAGGGGAGGACTGACAATTGGAGCTCCGCTATCGGACCAGGCGAGGTCACGGTATTGGAGAAGCCGGAAGACGAAGTCTGGAGACCCATCGTAGGTCCAGGGGAGGTGACGGTCACGGACGTCACCCTCAACTCCCTTACTGTGACTTTCCGAGAGTCGAGAGTGGCCAAAGGCTTCTTCAGAGACTGGGGCCTGGAGGTCTGACATGTGGTGAAGTCTGAGTAGGTTGGTGGGGAGGGCGCTGCGAGAGGGAGCTGGAGGCACCGGTGTCGTCATGGTGTGTGGACGGTAGTTGAGGGTTGAAGGGGTCGGTGTTTTCACTCCCTCTCTGTAACCTCTCACTCTGCTCTTCCTCTCACCAGCTACTTCCTGGTCAGTGGTATGTTTACATGCACAGAGTCACCTGGATACACGCCGATCTCCAGTTAACGTCATATTTAGGTTAAGCTGTTCACCTTCGTTCTGGTGGGACTGAGTTGCTTTGAGTTAAAGGAGTATTAGACCGCTGTAACTGTTTGTGACTTCTGTTCCAGAAGAAAAGCGTGACCCAAGTGGCCAGGCTGAGTGAGATGCAGTCACTGGCACTGGGGGAGCTTTGGGCCACTTTTGGCCATGCCAAGTCAAACCATGCCATGCTAATTTGTATTTCCATTACCACTTTTAACACGCAAAGCTGTGCCAAGTCTCGCCTGAGATGGGGCCGGAGTGTTACGGACTTGCCTCTAAGTGGGCTGCGTTGATATCTCACCGACTGACGACCTCTCTAAAACAAGCCGTGTTGTGAGACTGAACTCGTATTTGTGCAGGGGAGCAGAGAAAAAGATGTTTTTAAAAGTCAGCTCTCAGTAGTTTTGTAGCTTCTAACTGAATCTCTGTTGTCTGAAGTTTAGCTCCTCTCCAGAGTCGCTGTTTGTACCTTTAGATCTCAGGTTTATTTTACTGTTTCATGTTGGCCTTCAGCCATATAAGAGTCATGTTTAGTTACTGCAGATAAAAACCCAGCATTTCCTGATGTTGCTGCTTCGTAATGAAAGTATTCAAACAACAAAATTATTTTTATTGTGAAGAATTTGTAGGAAATCAAGTTTTATCTGTTTTACTGAAAAGAGGTTTGTCTTAAGGTAAAAGACACAGCTACAAACAAGTGATGCTGTGGTAATGGAGATGCAAATCCCTGCCATCCTGGGCTGACGTGTCGAATCAAACTGAGTAAACTGAGTCAAGCTGAATCAAGCCAAGCTAGTACGTGTATGGAAAAAGGGTACTAATGTGATTGAACTATGTGGCTGCCAGATTTAGGTAGTTTTTGGGGGCTCACACTTCAATTCCAGGTAGCAGTACTTGGGCTAGCTGCGGGCCCTATTGTTGGCCCTTGGAATCTTCCAGTGTTGAACAATTAAAATGCAACTAAATGGGTACGTCCGGAGAAATGAGGGTACGAGTCATAAGGTGATTTTTGAAAGGTAGAAGTCTTACTCTGACCTAAAGGATCTTTGACTCAGTTAAAATGTGGCGATACAGGTATATTATGATCTTTAGTTTATTATGGGTCCTAAAGGGTAACTTCTGTATTTCCCATGTTTTTGTGCTTAAGTGACTAATGGGTACAACTATTTTTGAAATCGGTCCAGTAGGGAAGGACAGTGCTGCAGCTGGCAGCAATACTGAGCTGCAACATAATCTCTCCTGGCAACTGCGCAGCATCAAACTAAGTCCAGCAAAGGTGCTTATTTTTGACACTGAGAGGCTCAGATAGTTTTTCTAAGTGTCTGACAACATAATGGAAGGAATCCCTTTTTAAAGAGTAACATCTTTTTTATTTAACCAGAAACAGCCTCTATATCCCTCTGTTCAAAGCCACCAGATTCCACTGATAAAAACAGTAGTTTTACCTCTCTGGTCCACTGCTTCCTTGATTGATTTTTAACCCTTTAAAACACAGAACGTCACGCAACACACATAACACAGACAATACATCCAAAGTCGCTCATTAACATAAACAAACTAACTGATTGAGGCTGCGTTAGACGATAGAGGTAAAATTACTGTTATTGTCAATGGTGTCTTGTCACTTTCAGCTGAGTAATATATTAACTCTTTGCAGGTAAACAAAACTTATCTTACTCCTTAAAATCTTATTCTGTAGGGGTCCTTTCTTGGATGTTGTCAGACACTGAAAATAAGAACTTTTAGTTGACTTACTTTGACAGTGCACAGTTGCCCCAAAGAATTATGTTACAGCTCGGTTTAGCTGCAGCTCCTCTCCTTCGGTACTGGACCAGGTTCACAAATTGTTGCCCAATTTGTCTTAGACTCAAAAACATATGAAAATAGGGTTCAGGTTGAAAAAAAATCCAAAGTTACCCTTTAACCTTTCTACCCTAAACGTGCCCTGTAGAGCAGTTATATTCAACTTGCAGCCCGTGGGCCAAATCTGGCCGTCTGATCAATGATTTTCCCAGTCCCAATGAAAATAATTAGTTAAACACTGGGATTGTTTTTTGGTTTGTTCACACATAAGTAAATGTTCAAGTAATGTTCGTTGGCTATTACTCAGGCGGTTGTTAATTATCCTTCAGACTTTATGTTTATAAATCCAACATTTGAGCGACTGCAGGATTCCAGCTGTGTTTAATATTATTAGAAGCAGACAGATGTTTCAGTTGGGCCGATATTGGCCTTACACAGTCACAGTATAACAGTATGGTTGTATATACTGTCTGATATGTTTTAACAGAAAATAATGCAGATTCCTGTCATTTTTGATTTTTTTTTATTATTTTTGAGTTTTTGTTTTATAGGCAGATTTTTTTTTAATTTATACCATAGTTATTTATAGTTGTTAAAAGTAGCAGTGAATGTTTGCTTTCCTTTCGGTGTTGTGATATCAGTTTGGATTTTCTATTTAAAAGAATATCGGTCAGTATATCGATATCAGGCCCCACAGATCCTGTAAGCGACGGGCTCAAAGTGTTACATATCTCTTGCAATTGTAACCTAAACATTTACAACTAAAATGCAGTTGCAGCTGTTAAACGAACCATCCTTGAACCAAGTTCATTTAGTTAATAAATAAGTCAGTTAATTTTATAATAAAGAATTTCAAAGAAGATGAGTTATTGGCCTTTGTTAATTTTGTCTTATAAATATTATTTGTTTGTGTTTGTTTATTAACTGTTTATTAACTATTAACTGTCACTTTGCAAAAGTGGTCCCCAGCCAAAGCAAGTTGAGTGTCTCTGTTATTGAATTTTCTCCAAAACAACCCTCAAAAAAGCAGCTTTTGTTTCTTTAAGGTCTAACAAATGTGGCTTTTGTATTACCTTCCTCATAAAACATTTGCAAATCCCATTTTTAAAATAATAATAACCATGAATTGCATGCATCCATGTTGGTTTGCAGCATTCTTCTGACTTGCATTTTCTGGTGCATACAGTAACTACCACCTTTCCATCAGTGGAACAGTGTTAACCAGCAGCAGGAATGTGCATCATGTCACAAAAGAACTAACAAAACATCGCTCCACAGCGCTACTAGTGGTCAAAAACTCCACAGGGTACCTTTAATTAAAGCAGCAAACAGAACGGGCCTCATGCATGAAAATGTTTCACTCGTTTAATCAACATAATAAGCATTTGCAAAGTGAATAGTACCTGCAGTCATCAGATGAATGTAGTGATATAAGAGTATAATGTCTGACATTTACATTTAGTGAGCAATCATGTGAAGACGAGGAGGAAGATGAGTTCTCTGTGCATGTAAACATGGCCGCTGTTTCTGTCTCTTCCACAATAAGCCAACTGTTCAGAACTGGATTCTAGGGCTGCAACTAACGATTATTTTCATTGTCGATTAATCGATTAATCAGTGCTTGAAAAACGTCTGCATGCTCCAGCATGTTCGGACCTATTTTTGTCATCAGACAACCTTTTTTCGATGGGAAACCAACGTTACAGAGTCAAATATTGCTCTCTCTCACTCAGCCAGACTCCATAAGTGAAATCAGTGATTTTACCAGCAGAACACGGAAGGTTCTGGTCGACTGCTGTCACAGTCTGTTGGTTAGTTTGTGTTATTGGGTGACTTTAATGAATCCAAACTAACCCTTTAAAACACCAAAGTCACAAAATAAAACAGAAAAAACTAACCAATTGAGGCAGTGGTAGACAAGCAGCCTCCATGTTCTACGAGGTAAAATTGATCCTTTTGTCAGTGGAGTTTGGCTGGTTTGGGCAGATCGAGATTTGGCTAATGTAACGGTGGTTTCCATCGTAAAAGACTGTTTGACAAGGTGAAGTGGTGAAAATGTTGTAAATTTAGCAGACACTAGTATAAAGTGATTTTTAATCTGTAGTGATTATTCTCATTAATGATGAATCTGTAGATTGAGTTGTTTTGTCGTAAAATTTCTGAAAATTGTGAAAAATGTCGATCAGTGTTTCCCAAAGTCCAAGATGATGTCCTTGAAACAAAACAAAAAAAAAAATCACATTTATGAAGCTGGAATCAGAAAATTTCAGCTTTTTATCTCCTAAGGAAAGCTCAAACTGATTAACTGATTATCAAAATAGTTTGAGATTAATTTAATTTTTAATCGATTATTCGATGAATCGTTGCAGCTCTACTGGACTCATCCGTATTGTACATACTCCACACTAACATGCAGTGCTGTACCTGTAACCTGTGAACACATAGACTGTTACTTCTGTACAACACGTGGCTTAGTCCTGTATGCGTTTCAAACTGCTCCGAGAGACGATTTGATCCGCCTGCATGCCTTTCTCCTCCAGTACAGTTCTATCAATGCAAATACACACGTCGTAGTGTCCTCCGTCCACCCGGCTCTTCTTCTCCAAACGTACAACAGACGATACAAGCGATGACTGAGTATTGTACCAAAATTAGAAAACTAGCTGAGACTTGATGACAGAATGTATTGTGGAATTGCACTGTATTTACTGTACATCATCTGGGTTTGTGTGTCCATCAGGAGGCTGACCGACAGGGTAAATCACAGAGTTTACATGACTGACAACTATTTTATAAAAAATACCAAAAAGGTGTCACTGATTTCCTACTTTCCAGTTACAAAAATCAACATGCATCAACATTCAAAAACCATTAACAATTCAAGAAATTACACAGAAAAACTGCTTACAAAAATATGCAGAACCACAATAATACAAAAGTCAGCTTCAAAATATCATGAAAAATCTACACAAAAATATTTTTCAAAAGGAAACAAAAGCAAAATCTCAACAACCTTCCCCAAAAGGTTATTCAGATCACATCACAACATGGGAAAAATAGTTGTATTAACAATTTTTCGTATTTTCGCTCACTGTAATCATTCTTCCTGCTCGTACCGGACGTTCAGTGTAAATGATGGGGGACAAAGTCCACAGTCCCAATTGTGTGAAAAGAGAAAAAACAACAACATGCCAAAGTTTATCTGAAGCCAACAGTCTGATCCGTCTTTGTGCTTCCACAGACAGCGTGTCCTTGTTGAGCTGTGGTTGAAGGATACAAACAAAAAGACAGAAGCCTCATATTAGCTTCAGATAATATTTTTGCATAAAAAGTAACCGCTTGGCAAATTTGGAAGGAAAATTTTTAAATGGCCAGTACGAGCAGAGATTGGAAGTAACTGTACTTAAGTAGATTTTTCAGGTATCTGTACTTTACTTATTTATTTTTCTGACAACTTGTTACTATTACCCCTGACATTTGAACACAAATACCTGAACTCCTGACCACTTCTTTTCAAAACAGGCTTGTTACTTTAGATTTAATACATTTTGCATCATTGAGCACCGCCAACCCAACATCAAGAATGATTTCAATCTACATGCATGGAACAATAACACATCCATCAGTGCATATCATACACGACAGATGTAACAAAACAAAAATGCTGTGAAAGACATAACACTGACAACAATGTAAAAGACATAACAAAATGAAAATTACTGAAAAAATTATGTAAAAGATGTAATAAGACAAAAACAGCATAGAAGACATGAGATTTAAACAATGTGAAAGACATAATGACAAAATGACGCAACAAGGCAAAAGTATGTAAAAGACAAAACGAAAAAATTACGTAACAAGACAAAAGACGTAACATGATAAACGTGACAAGACAAAACGACATAACAAGACAAAAATGACAAAAGATGTAACAAAAAAATCATGTAAAAAACTTAACAAGATGAAATGATGTAAAGATGTAACATGATAAAATTAACAAGTCACAACTATTTAGAATTCATAACAAGAACAAAATGACATAAAAGACACAACAAGATGAGTATGACGTAAAAGACATAACGATGTAAAAGAATTACGAAGACAAAAACATCGTAAAAGACGTAACAAGACGAAAATGTCAAGGAAACGAGACTCAACCGTGGAGAAATAGTGAGGTTTAGCTAGCTTTGCACTGAAGGTACTTCAGAGAGCTACTTTTAACTTTATACTTTGAGTTACATTTCAGAGCCTGAACTTTTTCAATTTAACTTTTTTTTTTTTTTTTTACACAAGTATGTGTACTTCTACTTCTAGAGGGAGTGATTACAGCAACCAAAACCCTATTTCAGTATTAATACATGGATCTGACTACTGTGCCAACAAAGAGAACATATCTCAATGTATATGATGTCATGTATATGAAAAACATGTCACCTCAAGGTCCATTTAGTAGCTGTTCTGGAGCTTTCGATCACAAAACATGAACATGAGTTTGCTCAGCTGTAGATGACATTTCAAGTTCATTCCTAACTTTGGAAACAGCAGTTAACAAAACCATCTCATCTCAAGGTCAACCGCTAATGGGATAAGTACGAGTAGGATAATATTAATAATATTACATGACACAAGTCCACATAGATCTAGATATCACAAATAATTAAATATGTAGGACAAAAGTTTTCAAAGAGGGAGGCGGGACTCCCCAGGGGGACTCCAGTTTCAGGGGACACTCAGTGAATGGAAGCGGGAAAAAATATCAGTTATTACATGAACTATCAGAAGGAGATCACACAGAAGAGTGTAAATGTGTGTGATTTGGCTGAAGAAATAGTTCAGACATACAGTAGTTTGGGGAAATTTTACTGTTTTCCCAGAGTCAAAAACTACTTAATGCCTTTGGACAGATGTTTTTTTTATGTATTTTGTGTCGTCTGAAGTTATGTCAAACAGCAATATAAGAACATCTTGGCTCAGCTGTTGAGTGTCTGTGGGAATCAAGTAACATAATTACAATCCCAGAGACATCCAGGATTTTTAGCAGACTGGGCGAGCTTGTTCTGAAAGGAGGACCAAAGTCTCAAACTTTGAAAACTCCTGATCTAGGATAATAAGTTGGTAAGTCAGAAAAATGGGACAACTGAGCAAACTTCATCTGAAATAAACTGTTGCTGCCTGAAAGGTAGGAAATGACAAAAAAAACCCTGCAATTTGCTGAAGAAAACACGAGAAACCAAACATGGTGACCTCCATAAATTACATGATTAGAAAACTAAATAATCATTAAAAACATTTTACCCAAAACACAAACACAACAACTGGCAAGTTTCCCCGCAGCTTAACATTTCGTGTAACTGTGTTCAGGGATAAACACTGAAGAGATCACTGATTTAAAAAGTAAAAGCCCGACTCTAAACCCTCTCTAACCCTGCTGGCCTCCTGCCCAGTGGACACAGGAGCTGATGTGATGTGTCAAGTCTGTGGAATCTCCCACAGCGGCGTCCCATTGGTCCGCGCGTTGTTTATCCCACACCGAGGATGATGGGTCAGCGTCTCGTGATCTCCAAACTGTCTCTGTGTGACAATGAAGCTGCAGGGAATGGAAGTGCCTGATGTCGCATCATTTTGTTGTTGTTTTGTCTGCAGGGCTAATGCCTCTCTCTATCCTTTAACACACACACTATTACAGTCCCAGCTTATTTGGTCTCTGTACGTCCGAACGCACGATCCTCCACTGACGTTATTAAGACTCGTAACCTGCGCGGACTTCAAAGCGGAGGAGGGTGGAGAGGGCAGTAGGGAGAAACATGTATTTTTTAAGTCGTTATTTTTCTACATTGACCTGAATGTATATTTATTCTTTAAAGATACCTGTGTATTTGTCACGCAGATGACTGAAGAGAATAGTTTTTATACAGTTTGTGATAATAATCACTGAGCTGATGCCATATTTAAATGTCCTGACATGACATAACAAGCAGCTGGATTTGACGTTGCCTACTGTGGTTGCTTGTGCTGCTTGTTGTCCACCACTGAGCGAAGAACCTTGCACTTTATTGTGATGTAAACCTGCACATAACCTGCTCCAGTCTCTCAAGTGTCATTGTGTATAGAATATTTCTATGGTAATACTAAAATAAATGTTGCTCATGTTTAATATCATTTTCATCAACCTTGTTCAGTTGCTTATTGACAAACCATCAACACGTCTCTGGGTCCTCATCGTGTTCAGATGTTATTACAAGTTCACAGGGTGTTTTCAAGTGCCATGTTAAACTGTGAATGAACTTTATAAAGCCCAGGTAACACTGAAATTTTAAATGAAACTGAGCAGCTGTCAGAAAACCACGGCTATTTTTGCAAATAAATGGGACCATGAAGAGTTGTCAACTTAAGCCTTTAATTGAACAAGATCATTAGGGCCAGGCACGAGGGAAAAATGGAGGAGGAGGAATTTTGTTTTTTTACTTTGCATTTTGAGAATAAAGTCGACAGGTCAGGAATAAAGGTGAAATGTCAAAAAATAAAGGTATAATGCCAAGAATAAAGTAGAACTGTCAAAAAATAAAGTTAGACTCTGGAGTCAACATGTCAAAAATAAAGTTGAAATTTTGAGAAAAGTTGAAATCTCAAGAATAAAATTGAAATGTCAAGGTTAAAGCTTAAATGTAGAAAATCAAGGTGAAAAGTCAAAAATAAAATCTCGAGAATAAAGTTGACAAGAATAAAGGTGAACAAAGTTGAAATGTTGAGAGTGAATTGAAAATGTTAAAGTTGAAAAGTTGAATTCTTGAGAATAAAGGTGAAATGTGGAGAATTACACTGAAATGTTGAAAATAAAATAAAATCAAAAATAAAGGTTTCATGTTGCCAATAAAGGCAATAAAAAATTGCTGAGAATAAAGTCGACGTGTCAAGAATAAAAGTGAAATGTTGAGTATTGTGATCACTTAGATTTATATACACTTGTAAATTTAGATTTATCAGCTTGACTGTTTTATGGGTTCAGCTCTAATTCAAACCAGTGTCAGTTTACAAAACATGAAACCTTGAGATTTCTGAATCTAAAAGTTCACTGGGGTTCCGCTGAATAATGCTCAAATGTATGATAAATGGTTTAACAGTCATTTATTCGCCTGCAGAAAATAACTTGCATACATGTGAAAAAAGAGGCAACAATTGAGTATTTTTCCAATGGTACAAACATACTTTATTGTACAATTAATTTATTGGCAAAAAAACAATCAGACCACCAAAATAACTTAAAAAAAAAGAAACTAATGAAAATGGAGCAACAGTTATTTTTGCTTTCTCTCAGCAAGCACCAAAATTGTTAACAAGAGGAACGAAAAAGTGGTCAAAGATTCCATTTGAATACTAAACAAATATTTAAATAGTCTTATTTCCAGTCTCTTTTTAGGAGAAGAAATGATTAAACAAAACTATTTGTTCAGTTGCCATCGGTTTGTACAGTGATTCAGTATGTTTACAACTATATTCATGTACATGAAACATTTCTTAAAAAGGATGGTATAATATACTCCCGGCCTCCCCAGGGCAAACTGAATGACTGTCTGCAGTGTCTTTTTGCATCACCATAACATCTTTAATACAAAACAAAACATGTTTTTATCTAATAATTCCTGTAGCTTCAAGTTTTATTTCCAAAAAATAAAATTAAATAATATATCTATATATAAAAGACAGTTTTTCCTTGTTTTTTCTTATAAAATAAGTCTCAAGATATATTGCCACCTGGTTCTGATGCGTCCCCTCCCCATACCCAGCAAGCCCAACCTTTTGAGAAAAATAGTGAGCATGTGAATATTGTGTCTTCAGTCCTCTCCGTAAAAAGCTAAATGACCAAATTTAAACTCTTTCAGATCACACCTCTAATCAACCTCTGCATCGGCTCTACTTCGCACGGGTTTCCCGTCTACGTTTTGAGATTGTTCAGGTGTGTGACTTGTTGCGATAAGCCCCTCCCTCCCTAAAACCTTGTCAAAAATACACAGAAAAAGGCGCATTGGTGCTTGTGACCTACTACACCCCATACTGTACCTTTTAGAAAAAAATCTCAATACTGTACAGTAGCTCAGGAGTACTTTTGTAGTTTTGTTTTGTTTGTTTTTTTTTTGTTTTTTTTTTTGTTTTTTTTTTACAGATACAGCAAATATCCAATCAAACAAGAGGGGAAACAAGCAGCAGAAAATAACTTCTCTGCTCATAAGGTTTTAAAGTATGTACAGGTTTTTTTTTTTTTTTACATCTTTCACTTTCATTACAAAAACAGTATCTAAGTCCACCATTTCTTACTTTGTACGGTACTAACATTGAATTAAATCTTGTGGCTGAGAGGCAGTCATGAGGAACAAAGGGGAAGGGGAGAAAAGACGGCTGAAAGGGAAACCATTGGGTGGGGGTGGGGGTGGGGGGGGTGAGGATACAGGCAGGATTTTCTTAAACCTCTGCAGCCCAAAAAACAGACAACTTTCTCCATGTCACAGTTCATAAACAAGGCCGTAATATATACACGCACAACCTTTTTAACATCAGGGGCACGACACGCCTCTGACAGCCAGACGATCGGACATCAACAGTTCATCCCTCCATTTTTAGCAGGGTTCAGGGGCGGTAAGGGGGGTAAGGGAGGTGTGCACATTCATAGGAGAACTGAAGATGGAGGGTGGAGAAGTGAGCCGTGGGTGCAAGAATTTGTTCTGCGGATCTGGCCATCCTTTGCAGAAAAATATGACCAGCGTCACCCACTCCCCAAAAACACTGTTGAGGTTTAATTCCAACCCATAAACCCTGTCCAAAAAAAAAAAAAAAAAAACTGGCAAAGTCAAACTGCATTTAACACCCCCTCCCCGCCCGTCAAATAAAATGAACTCTATATGAGTGAATTGTTGCAGTCGCTGTGAAAACTGTCCAGAAGAAGACTCCTGTAACAGAAGATATGTTGATGCTTGTTTAACCATCCATTGAGGGTGGGGGTGAAAATAATAAATTCAGAAATAAAATATACTTAACTCTGCAAAATAGATACAATTTTGACTGGGTATTTGAGGAGTAAAACAAAACAATAAAAAAACGTACATCGTGTCAACTCATTTTAATTTTTAGCCACATTTAAAATCTTAAAAATATTCATAAAAAGGCAAAATTCTCAGTCCCCAAAAATATTGTGTCATAGGCTTAAGGAAGAAATATCTTCAACCTGAAACACTGCCCTTCCACCTTTTTGTACACAATTGGCAAAAATATATAGATATATATTAACAGCAATAACTTACCATTGTTTTAATTTATTCATTTATTGACTTCTAAGATTTATGTTGCATCTCCCATAGGAAGGAAGCTTCAGTTCTTATTTATACATCACAAAAATATTTAAATAAAAAATAAAAACTTCTAAAACCCCAAACAAAGCCGGAGTCCCGCCTCACGCTCCTTTCATGGCAGTTTGTCATTCGGGGCGAAACTGATCAGAGCATCAACACAGAGAGACAGTACAGAGTCGAGGCTACATCAGGTCTAAACTGTTGTGGTTCATGTTCGGTCCCAGCTCCTGGTTGGTGTTGCTGCCGTTATTATTCCCGCCCAACATGTCTGACTGCCCCCCCTGCCCACCGTGCATCCCTGTCATCCCGCTCAGCTGGGACATGATGGAGTTCTGGTCTGAGCTGAACTGAGCGGGGTCTACAGAACCGCCAGGTGGCGGCTGCTGCTGCTGAGATAACGCTGCCTGCTGGGGTTGTGGAGGCTGGGGAGGTGCCATACTGGGGTGGTGTTGACTTAGGTGGCCCGGGTGGGGTGAGCCGGTCTGGGTCTGCGGGGAGATGCGATGAGGCGAGGGCTGGGGCTGAGGCTGGGAGGAGGGCTGCATGCGTGGGGACGGGCTGGAGTGCGGCGGCTGTGACTGCGGCCTCGGCGAGGGCTGAGGAGACCTGACCTGACTGCTGAGTGACCCTGCGGGGCCGAGTGCTCCCTGTCCTTGGAGGTGGGGGTGGGGGGACTGTGCCATCTGCTGTTGGGGGCTCATGGGACTGCTGTGCTGGGCTGGAGAGCCCCCGCCCAGGTGTTGCTGTTGGAGCAGCCTCTGGTGGAGAATACCTTGGGGCGTCGACAGCAGTGGTGGCCCGCCGCCGCCTCCGCCACCTTGCTGTTGTTGTGCCTGCCCTGGTCCGCCTTGTCCAGGCTGGAGTGGAGGTCCTCCCGGTCCTCCGGTGCCTCCACCAGGTCCTCCATCCTGTCCCTGATGCTGCTGTTGCTGCATCTGCATCTGGATCCTCTGCTGCAGTACTACAGCCACCTGCGATATGGAGTTGGGGTACCCCTGCTGCTGGCCCAGCTGGCCTGGCCCACCCTGCGCTCCTCCTTGTTGCTGCTGGAGACCACCGACTCCTCCACCCCCAGGCTGGGGTTGTGAAGAGGGTGGCATCCCTGGTTGTCCCTGGCCAGGCTGCATGAAGCCCTGCTGACCCGGCTGCTGCTGCTGGAGGCCTTGCGTCTGCTGGAACTGCCCGTGGTTCCCCATCTGTTGTTGTTGTTGCTGCTGTTGTTGTTGTTGTTGTTGTTGTTGTTGCTGCTGCTGCTGCTGCTGCGTCTGGAGGTGTCGTCTCATCAGCAACTCTCTGAACTGTGGAGTCATGCTGTTCATGTTGCCTTGTTGCCCTTGTTGCATTGCTCCCTGTTGTTGCTGCTGCTGCTGTAATGCAGCCATCTGCTGTTGCTGCAGATTCCCCGGCAGCATCGGGCGCTGTTGTTGCTGCTGTTGTAGCTGCTGAAGCTGAGCCATGGTGGGCATGTTCCCTCCACCTGCTCCACCCTGAGCCATGTTCATCCCTGGCTGTCCCGGCTGGTTCACATTAACTTGTTGTTGTCCATCCATGTTGGCAAGCTGGTTAGCCCCGGGCCCTCCAACGCCAGGTAGCCCTCCAGCAGCGCCTTGGAACCTCACACCTCCAGGGCCCCCTTGTGGAGGCCCTCCACCTCCAGGGCCTCCCTGACCACCCTGATACCTGGCTGCTCTCTGCCTGATGAAAGCAGCCATGAGGGTGGGGTTGGAGCGCAGGATGTTGAGGACTTGCTGCTGTTGGAGTGGGGAGCTCGGGGAGCGCAGTGTTCTCAGGAGGTCCTGTAGTGCTGCCTGGGGGAGGTTTCCTGACGCAGCTGCACCCGCTATTGAAGCGGGGACCCCCGCCGCCCCGCCTCCTACACCCATCACCTGCATCAGGCCACGGTTTCCTGCCTGCGCTTGTTGCTGATTCATTGGCTGCTGCTGTTGCTGGGCGACGGTCGGCTGCTGCTGTGGTGCCATGTGACCCATCATGGCCGGCCTCTGTTGGGGGTTCATGGCAGGTCCCCCGGCCCCCCACTGCTGGTTTGCTGGCTGAAGCTGACCTCCACCTCCCTGCTGCACCTGCTGGAGCTGCTGCTGCACTTGTGGAGGCAGCTGCGACTGAGGGCCGCCCTGCTGCATCCCCGCCAGCATCCCCTGCTGCTGCGGATCTAACATAGTCCTGCCAACCACGCCCTGAGCCTGGGGGGGCATGCCCTGGGCCCCGATGTGGGGCATGCCCATCCCAGCCTGGGTGTTCTGGTGATGAGGGTGTGGCGGGATCATGCTCCCCGGACCCAGGCCACGTATCTGGGCCTGGGCCTGGGCCTGAGCCATCTGTCTCTGAGTCTCTGCCAGCCGCTGGATTTTGAGGGCCGTCTCCACGGCACCCTGAGGGGGTCCCTGCTGCTGGCCCTGTCCCGGCATGGACCCCTGGCCCTGGTTGGGCTGTTGCTGCTGGGGTGGGGTGGCGGGGCCCAGGCCAGGTTTACCCAGGGACTGGTGCAGAGGAGAGGCTCCGGGTGGTCGGGGGTTGTACGGAGGCAGACCACCTGGGTGGGGCTGCTGCTGGAGCTGCTGGACGTTGGGCTGCTGCTGGAGCTGAGGCACCATCTGCTGCTGAGGAGAGTTCATCATGCCCCCTCCACCTGCACCACCCACTGGCTGAAACTGATGGAGATGGTGCTGAGGGGGCATGGCACCGCCTTGCTGCTGAACCTGCTGTTGCTGGACTGGAGTTCCCATTCCTCCCATTCCTCCGATCCCAACTCCCTGCTGCTGAGGGAGTGCAGGCATGTTCCCCTGGGTGGGTGTCTGTGGAGTTGGAGGCTGAGTGCCCACAGATGTAGGCGTACCAGGACCAGTGGCTCCGTTGTTGGCTCCTGGAGAAGGCAGGCCGTTGCCCCCAGGGGCTCCTCCAGGAGGGGGCTGGCCCACTCTCTGCATGCTGGCCATCCTCCTCCGGAGCATCTGGGCCTGCTGAAGGCGGTGCTGCAGCTGCTGCTGACGGAGCTTGTGCTTGATGTTGAGGCAGAACGGCACCGGGCACTTGTTCTCCTGACAGTGCTTAGCGTGGTAACAACACAGTGCAATGAGCTGCTTGCAGATGGGACAGCCACCGTTGGTTTTTCTCTTGCAGCTCTTTGTGTGCTGAACAACACGTTTCATCTTCTGGCAGGACGGCAGAGAGCAGTTGGCGTTTCGACACTGGCAGGCGTGGACGAGGGACTGGATGCAGCGCTGGATGCTGAGGCGACGAGAGTCTCCAGGGCTCTGAGTGGTGGTGGCAGCCTGGTTGCTGCTCTCATCATCCAAACCAAGGCCTAACTTCTCCATCTTGTGCTCGTGGCCCTTAGTGTTGTAACATGTGATGCAGAGGTCGTAGTCCTGTAAGGGAGAATATGAACGACAGTTAAAATGTGTAGAAGTGATGTGTGGAAGATTTTACATCAACATAATCATTCTACATGTGTGGAATAAAATGTGAGTGGGAGTGAGTCCCTGCATGATAATGGAGTAAACCATTAGCTGCCATCTGTGTCCACTGTGCATTCACATGAGCACATTTTGTAGTAGGATCTAAATTTTTTTTTTGACATGTACTGGATCCATTTTTTTTCCAGTTAGGTACTACTCAGGCAGTAGTAGCAGTATTACCAAGTATTACTAAAACTGCATGAGGCTGAAGTTCACTTTAGTGGTGAAAAGTTCTGTTTCAGTTTTCTGAAAACATTGTTTAGTTTGTGTAATTTAACTTGCATAATGGCATGCTTCAACCATTGTGGGGCAGTTTAGGATTGTGGTTTGTGACATTCAAATGTGAACCAAAAGACGGCCCTCATTTGCATCATTTCCATTCCATTTTATGTTCAAAAATGCAAATGTTACTTTTTGTTACTGTTTGTAATGTGTTCATTCAGAACACAGCTGTCAACATAGGCCAATATAAACCACTGTTATTTCTGGGCAGTTTTTCTTGGCTTACCTCAATATCAGGCTCTGATACTGATGTTGGATCCAGTTACTTCCATCCCTAATATTTTTGCACTGTTATCTGTATACTATGTATTGTGAGAGTTCACTGGGCTAAAAAACTTGAATAGGGTGTGTACCATATCTGTAGATTTATTTTTATGAAAATTAGCCTAAAGTTCTCAGAGGACACACCACGCCTCTGTCAGTCTTGTGATTATTCTCCCCCATTTTTCAGGGGCACGAAATTACCAGCAATCAGTCATACCAAAACAACCGTTCCCCAACTCACCTCACAGACAGTGCAGTGGAAGCGAGTCTCCACATGGTGCTTGCACTCGTTACAAGTGTAGACGAAGCGGTCCTGGCTTTGGTTATGCAACTCCACCAACATGCACATGGAACTCCACTTGGACCTCCTCAGCGAGCTGAACTCCAGGTGTTTGTCTCGGGCCAACGTCAGGAAAGCATCACGACCATCCATGAGGTCGCACGCCATCAGGGGATCTGGGTCTACGATGGGGGGCAAGGCATTTGCCATTGGGCCTGCGATCAGCCTGATCACAAAGAACACCTAGGACAGGAAAAAGAGGAGGGAACAGATGAGGAGCAGGTGAGATGTGCTAATTCAGCGTCGTGCCAGCACTGATGTCACAAGCCACAATAAAATCCAGAATATAGTAAATGATCTTCCAGTCTACTCATTCCACTCATTTAGTAAAGCCAAGTTTCCCACACAGGAACTTTCCCCAGGTACTAGAAACCTTTGGAGGAACTCAGTATGTTTCTAACCTAGGGACCAGGGTCTAAATTAAGTTCCAGAGACATTATCTAAAAGTAGAGGGTGGGGCTTTCAGGTGGGGCTTTATTTCGGCCACCATTTAAAAAAAAAAAAAAAAAACTCTGCATATTTCCACGTTATTATGGACTTCCAGAATTATGTTTGCTGTTACACACAATATTACATAAAATAATTATTCCATTATCATTTACAGCACTTTATGATTAATTGCACATTTACATTTGTAGCATTTAAGTTGCTTCTTCATGTCTCTTATCTAAGAGCTAGTTAGTTCCTACCTGCCATTGTTTAGGAAGGACGGGTAAGAGTGGTGCCATGTGCAACAGTAGTGTTTACCCTGCTGTGAACCATACAGAGTGAAGTTGGGTGTACTGTAATATCAGGCCATTTTGGTGAAGATTAACAGGAGAAAAAAAGATGAGAATACAAAGAGAAGTTATAGACCGCTTATTATCTACAGCCAGAAGGACTGGAAAACACTAACAACCAAGAAAGAGGGTTACAGATTAGTGGCAGCTGTGTTTTTTTGTCTTTGGATCAATTAGCTGAGGCATTCAAGACATAGACATGGTGGTCGTAAGTGGATGACATTGAGGTATTAGTATCAGTGCATCCCTAATTAAGACGACGATGGAAACAGACAACAATGGACTGAAGGGACCTTATACCTTTGAAAGGTAGCTCCTGGTACAAAACTTCTAGGTACTTAGGGTGGAAATGCGGAAGTTGCTTGAGAGTGATGCGATCCAGGCATGAAAGACACTATAAGTGATGTTATCAATCATTTTTCTTCATACCTCTTTGTGTTTTTCCATAGTGGCGTAGAGTTTCTGTGAAAGGTCATTGGAGACGTTGGGCATCCCTGGCTTCTTCTTATTGGCTCGGCTCAGGCTGCTCTTGTTCTTACTCGTCTTCTTGTTGTTCTTCTTCTTTGCGTTTTTACTGTCGCCTTTAGAGTCCTGCGCAAGAAAGGAAGGAGAATATCAGTGATCACCTTGCTAACAACCTCATGTGTTTGCACACACTGTTGAGAAACCTTTCTTCATAATGACAGTAGAGCTACAACAATTAGTTGATTAATCAGTTAGTTAATGGAAACACAATTAGTTGTCAACTATTTTGGTTATCAATTAATCCTGAGGACTTGCTGCTTTTCTTTGTCATTTACGATAATAAATTAAGAGTCTTGAGGTTTTGGACTGTTGGTTGGACAAAAGAAGTAATTTTAGGATGTCACTTTGGGCTCTAGGAAACTGTGATGAGAATTTTATAGGCTTAACGATTAATCATGAAAATGCTCAGCAGAGACTAATCGATTATGAAAATAATCCTTGTTTGCAGCCCTGAATGCCACACAGCAAAAAATATATAGAGAGACTCTTCAGAATGTATTGATAGATCATAGCATTCTTACATCAATACTCTCATTGGAAGTGCTGTTCTCCTCCCTTTTCCTCTCCTCTTCCTCCTGCTCCAGCTCTTTGATGCTCTCTTCCAGCACATTGGGCCAAAAGTCACCCTCAAAGTAAGGCAGCTCCTTGGCACTGGTCAAACGATCCTCTGTCGCCTGCTTGAAGATGTCCTTTTGGAGTAAATTGAAAATAAAATTAGTGCTTTGCATGGATAGTAACTGTCATTACTACCACCATATGTACAGTGACACACACACTGTGGTGAAAAGCCAAGGAGTTAGACAAGTATGCTTGTAAAAGAAACAGCCCCTGCCCCAAACCCTGAATCTAAACAATCACCATTCCTCCTACACATATAAGAATACATCTGAACACTGCTTCTGTACCTTGTAATCGTGCACTATCCTCTCTGCCACAGCTTTGTCTAACATCTTCTTGTACCACTCCTGGAGGCGTTTAGGCTTTGGGATCTTCTGATCTGCAGGGTGACAGTGGAAGATGTAGTCGTCCCCTTCACTGGGTGGGCAGGCCCAGATGTGGCCAGTGGTGTAGCTGAGGAGGACACGTGGCACAAATTCATTTACAGGCTCTCAAAAGTCAGGATAAAAATTGCATAGGCATTCACAGGGTTTCTGCAGGCAAGTTATATATTTAAGACTTTTTAAGACCATTATAAATGCAATTTAAAACCTATTTCACATCCATACTGGCAAACATACATTCAACTAACAGAAGAACAGGCAAAAAAGCTAGTAAAATTATGATGATGTGATGTTTGTTGGGGTCTGTACAAAAGAAAACATTTCCTTTCATCTGGGGAACAAGATTTTTAGGCCAGGTCGTCTACGCCGCACTACAGTACTTCTTCTCAGTACTTGGTTCTGCGATTTGGATATCGCACTTGCACACTCACCCCAGTTTCTTGACGTACTCCAAGTAGCCAATGAGAACTTCGTGGTAGACTGCTGTTCTTAGACAGCGAGGTCGAAAGAAGTGTACACTGTCCAGGTAGGAGATGTATACTCGTCTGAGCGGATGACAGGGGAAATGTTAACATATCGCAATAGCTGAAAAAAATCATTCAATGTACAAGAAAGCACTTGGTAGAGTAAGTTTTTCTATATGTTCACGTCCGTACCTCTGGTTGGGTTGAGGGCAGTCGGATCCATACTCTTGAACATGCATACCAAAGAAACAGACTTCTGCTCCGTCAATGTCCTCAAATGCAAAAAGGGCTTTTGTCCTGTACGGGAAAGACTCTGACATCTCCCCACTGTCCACAAACCTGTCAACAAAAACGTAAGTATGGACTTACTGACTGTAAAATAGAACAACAGAAAATATATCTGCATAAATAGAATATTATCCAATTACTCTGTACTTTTTACATCAATAAATTCTTAGCTGGATTTAAGAGCTATTTAAAAACCTGTGTTCTCACTTGCTTGCAGAAGTTTTTACACAAGTCAAAGAGAAAAGGCTTTATTTGACTCTGAATATTAACACATTTCTCCTATTTACATACAATTCTATAAAAAAAAATATAGAGGCTAAGTTTCGTGAGATGATATTAGATATGACTCGCTGTGAGATTCCATTTAACTGCAATTTGCCAAGTCTGTATATCTATTGATCACAAGAATGCAAATTATACAGGTATCTCCAACTCTAGATGCGAAGAGAAAGATTTGTTTATGTTGAAGTCTAACAGTGTGTCTTGTTCTTGTACCTGGACTTCATGCCCGGTTTAACCTCCACCACTTTGTCAGAGACGTGGACGACACGGATGGTGACTTCTCCAGACTCCGGGTGGCTCTGACGCTTCAGGAAGTCATTCACCCTCGTCTCCAGGTAACAGCCCAACTTTGTCTGTGGCAACCCTGCGTGGGCAAGAGAAGAGCGAGGTAACGCATTTGAGTCAAGTGTGTCATTAAGCACCCACCAAAATCTGAGAGAAAGTAAACATCATCCTAACAGTGTTATTGTAGCCAAATATCACATTTTCACTGATAAAATAACCTAAATTTTTGGTGTTTTTTTCTTAATACAAGTGATCCTATGTACATAATATGTAATGTTACTGGCTCTGTGAGCGGATCTGTCAGTTCTCTTTGATTCACAGCTCTGCCTCCAAGCCTAATTTTCAGCACTTCAGCTCCATATGGCTGTATAACAAACCAGGTGTGGATTCAGAGGGAGCAGCAAGTTACTGCAGGCACAGTTTGTTATGTTTGTGTTGAGGTAATGAGAGACCTGATTTAGGATTATTGTGAATCCAAAAATACATGTAGGGATACTTATAACCTACTGCACAAAGTCATACAAAGAAAGTAATGAAATTAACACATCAGAGGAATCTACACTGAACCATAACTATATTTTGTACTGATTTTATATAATTCTTTGGTTAAGAAGTGATGCATATGGAATTACAGTCTTGAGTTGGTAAACGGTGTCAACATGAGATTAAAGTGTGACAGGAATCTTGCATGAATAGGCCAAATGGGGTTGAACAGACGCAGAGCTGCAACAACTAGTCAGATAGTCAACTGAAAGAAAATTAGTTCCCAACTATTTTGATAATCGATTGTTTCAGTCATTTCAGTCAAGCAAAAATGTCAAACACGTGGATAAAATTGGACAGAACCACAAGAAGCATTGGGACTTACTTTTGGCAGAGTACTTGTTCTCCTTCCTTGTCTTATTTGCCTTCTTTAAGCAGCCGTCACATACAAAACTGTGGGGAAAAAAAAGTAGCACAGTTTAAAAAATAGCAAGGGTTAAATTGCTTTACAAAAAAAAACAAAAAACGATATTTAGAGAATGAGGGGCTCAAACTTGAGAACAACTGGATACAAAAATTGCTACTCACCCTGACGGCCAGATTGTTTCATTGTGTAAGACACAAATCTGATGCATCCTGCGCCCACAGTCCATACATTCAACAAGCCTAAAAAGAGGGACGGAGATGAAGACATAAATTACACACCTGGGTCCTGGAAACAAATTTGGTTTCATCTTCTTTCCCAGTAAGAAGATTTGACATTGAGTGAGCAACTTACAGTTCAGGGTCCAGTGTGTCATTCTTCTTCTTCTCAAACTGATCCTTGTTAATCGATCTGAAATTAATAAAAATGGAGGTAAAATAACATGTAGGGCAATAAGAGGAAATGATCAAAATACAGCTAATAAGAACCAAACGGTTGATTATAAAATACATATTTTGTCCCTGTTAAAGATTCATATTACAATATATCGAATATCACAATATATATATTTTAAAAAAAAGTTGATGCTGTGCAGATATCTACAGCAAATCTACTTTTACATGGTTAATTATTTTATTATTGCTACAGACTGTTACGTTGTTTTTGCTTTGCAGTTTGATTTGTTTTTGTTTGACTGTTTTTAAGCGCTGGCCCCATGACCACCAAAATTGGGGACTTGATGGCCATGGGGCCAATGCTTAAAAATACTGTAGTACATACATACACATTAGTACATTTTTGGATGCCCAAATGCAAATTTAGGTAAAATCAATAAAGAAAAGACAGCTGAACAAAACTTAACACAGCCTTCCTTAACTGTCCACTTTCCTCATGAATTGCGATGTGGTGTCTGATTGCTCATCATTGCTTCTGATGACAAATAAGGGTAGACTTCGCCTGACTTAAATAGTCCCAACATATTGACAGCTTGCCATCAATGAGTACTGTTTGCTGTTTTTGTAGAATGCTGATCTAAAAGGAGTGTGGATGTGACGCAAAACATTGTATTGCAGTATGGGGATACAACTTGGGAACATGGAATATTTGGTGGCCAGATTAATTTTTTTTGGCCACGTGCTGAGTTAATGTTGAACACTGTTTTTAATATTGTAATAAATATCATGTCATGAGGTTTTCTTGTGGTATTATTGTATCTTGTTTTTTTTTTTCTTAAGTTTTAAGAGTTTGTAGAAAATGTAAAAAAGCACACAGCTAACAGTATCAGGAGTCTGTGGCTAGAAGGACTAGCTTGCCAGTTAGTGAAAATTAATGCCAGGATGATCACTTTTCAAGCAGATAAAATTATTTTTAACTGGAGTTCTATTGGTAAATTAAATGGACTAATACTTACGTCTGTGGCTGGGTGGGGTCATCGCCCAGGGAAACCGTCTCACCCTGGATCTCGTTGAAACACTTCTCGCAGAAGTGGTACCTGTCAGCGAGAAGCCCAAATTTTGGTGAACTACACCGTTCCCCACAGCACAGTCAATCACAGACAGCGCACGGGAGGGCAGTCACCAATTGGTACAGGACATGGGCAAGGTGGAGCAAGCAGGTAGGGAGGAGCGCAGGACAGCGGGACGTCATCGCAACAGCCAGTCATGATTTTTAAGGGTGAGGGTGAAGGGATGGGTTTGGAGGTGCATGGTAGGTCAAGGCAAAAGCAAGCCAATGTTGATATCACAGCCATTGGAAGGGAAGACAAGACAAGGCAACGGACCGGGAACAAGACGAGACGAACATCCAAGACAACACACAGCAGAGAGCCGAGGCAAAGCACAGATTAGCAATTTGGACATGAGAGGATGAGCAACAACAAGCACCGTCACAGCTGGCAGAGCAGGAGCAGAATCAACAGGAGGGAAGCTAAACGTGAGGAGAGGACTGGAGCAGGATGTTGCAGCACAGGACATAATACAGACACTGAACAAATGTGAACAAGAAAGCACGGACAACTGTTCAGTTGTTCATTCATTCAAGCAGCTCATTTTAAAGTCGGCCCTTTCACATTGCAGTAAAGCTGGACTTGATGGAGTTCTTTCAAGAACTCTATCAAGTCCAGTTGCCCCTGCTACAAATTAATAGTGCACTAATAAGACACATTAAGCTGTAATTTGTATCAAATTAGAGAAAAACTAGAAATAATGTGCTCTTATTCAAAAGTATTAGACCCTTTATTAGATTTTCTTGGAGTGTAATTAGAGACACATTACAACAGAACTGAACTGTAAACTCAAGCATATTGTTTCCCACAGATGGACATTATTAGCTTTTATTAGAGGATAATTAGAGGCTCATTACAACAGAATTGTGCTGTAAACTTAAGTGTATACTTTTCCACTGTCACCCATAGACAAAATATTTTTCTACCTCTATGATTTTGGCCTTGAGAGATCTGGATCAGATATTGTTTTAAATGAGGAAGAGGCAGATATTTGATTTCACTTCAGTTTAGTGTACAGTTCTGTTGGAATGTGTCCCTAATTATCATCTGATAAAGTCTAATAAGTGTGTAGTAAAGAACACAGTTCTAGTTTGTGTCTAATCTGATTCAACGTACGTTCGCACTTTATTTTATTTAAATAAAGAGCAACCGATAATTTTATGCAAATGCACAAATAGCACCAGAGAAACAGCCTTTCCTGAAAACACTAAATATTTTTTTCAAACATTATGTGCTGATGTGCTATTTATAGATTTATTTCATGACACCAAGAACAACTTAAAGAATGTGAGAAGAGAGGACCGACTGTTAAAATGCCAGTGCATAAGGCACCACATGAAGGTATAAAAACGGGGAACATGAAGTGGGGTGGGGAGTGTTTAAAGAAACAATTTATCAGATGAAGACTTCGCGACAGAAAATTAGGAAGATACTCATGTTTTTATCAATACATAATTCAAAGAAAACTTTTTAATGCGCTGTCTGTATAAATCTTATTCAGTTAATCTCTTCCTTTTCAAAACCCATCCATCTAGTCTTCCTCCCACCCATTATCAGATGGGTGTTTCCCTCCCCCCCCGTACCTGTTCTGGTAGCTGAAGTAAGCAGCGTCTCGGGGAATAGTGCACAGCTGCTTTCCATAGCAACACAGTGTCTGAGGAGAGAACTCCAGCTGATGGGGAGAAAAACAAAAAAGAACAAATTAATCTCTTGTCCAACAACAAAGGTAACTTTACTAACAACCACCTCATCTAATCGAGGGTCAGCACACACAAAAAAGCTCTCTTTGGGCTTCTGCTGATTATTTTCTCCATTTATTAATCTGAGGATGATTTTCATGATTAATCGATTAATCATTTACTCTATAAAATGTAAAAAGAAAATGTGCTCATCACAATTTCCCAGATCCCAAAGTGACATCTCTAAATTGCTTCCTGTGTCCAGCAAACAGTCCAAAACCCGAAGACTCCTTATTTACTATCATAAAAGTCAAAGAAAAGAGGCAAATCCTCACACTGAAGAAGCTGGAACCAGCAGATGTTTGTCATTTTTGCTTGAAAAAGGACTGAAGTGATTTATCAATTATCAAAATAGCTGGACATTAATTTTCAACTTTGATTGACTAACTGATTAACAGACCAATTGTTGCAGCTCTAATGTCACATTCTGTAAATTCCTGTCCAACTAAGTGATTACAAACAAAAGTTAAGAGTTGTGCAATCAAATACACTGACTGGGACACAAACACTGCAAAATATGAGATATTGGAGAACACTGATCAACATTTTTCACACATTTTCTGACACTTTTTGGACCAAACAACTAATCAAGAATCAAGAAAATAATTAACAGATTAATCGATAATGAAAATCATTGTTAGCTGCAGCCCTCATGAGGATAGTGGAAGTCCTACTGTGCGAGACAAACTTACATCCACATTATAGCTTTAAAAACTCCACAAGTGGAGTCAAGTAAAGTAAATTTGTGTTTGGCTTAATTTTGTAAAAAGTAATTACAGCTGACATTAAGCGCCACGTTTCCTCTCATTGTCAGACCCTTCAACCAGCCTCTCATAATAAGGGCCAATCAGTTTTGTTATTTGTCTGCAAAACCAAAAATAGCAGAGTCTAATGAGAGCTGAAATGTGATATGGAGGTGGCATGTCCAAGGCCAGATTTAGCTATGAACCCACTTCACTGCTTCCATTTTCAGATGTGAATGATGGGAGTTAATTTCTGCATCTGAAACACACTCAAAACATTCATACACACCTTATCAAGACATACTCCTGGTAAATACAAAATTCTCAACGTACATGACCTACACTCTATTTCTCATGAGAGGGCTCTGTTCACCTGATGGTAAGTTTACAGGCTGACCAGTACTGAAGATAAGTTAGTTTGATGTCTTTGAAAAAAATGTCTGAAACTAGGAAAACAAAAACTTTTTTGGTGTTATGGTTCAGTCTGTAAGTCTAAAAAATCTATATTAAATACCAAAGTAACATTAAAATTCAACAAAAGTCATCGTCGTTATACCACTGAGCAAGAGTTCAAAACTGTTCCCCTGATTGCAATAGCACCGCCCCTCAACAATATACATTCACAGTTCCACCTGTGTAGTCATTATCTAGCACCCACCTTCCTCCCACAACAGTAACCGAGGCTCTGCATGACTGGATCAATCTCTTGTTCAAAAACCTCAGCCAGCTTGGAGCAGTACTTGTAGACTCTGGATGTTTTGCGGTTGTACAGCCAGGCGTTGTTGAACATCAGCCAGATGTCATCCACATACTGCCAGGGGTCCTGGTACTGACCTACAACCAAAACACAAAGCACAGGACAAAGGAATGAGAAAACTTCCAATGTTACTGTACATTAGGTTTCCAAGGAATAACCAAGCCTTTTACTCGACTGAAATAAAAATAAAAATTAGACTAGAGGAAAACTGACTCAAGTAATATTCCAGAAAATACATATTTAGTTTTAATCTGTCAATTTGGTCAAAATTTGTTAACACAACCATCATGAGGAGGCACTGGTGCATTAAGGCTTGTTTAATGTCCACATGACTCAATTTGTCCCCCCCATTTGTCAACTGCCTTCACAAAGTGTTGTCTGTATTGTAATACATAATCTGAACTTCTTAAATTTTGCACCTTACAATTACACCTCATATTATGGCAAAAACAAACAAAACAAACAAACAAAAACAAAAACTAATACTGAAACTAATAAAAACTAAACAAAAACTAAACAAACATTTTTGACAGTAAAGACTTAAGTGAAATAAACAAACCTGTTCTGGAAACTTAACTGAATTAAAAACGAAATAATAATAAAAGGTAATACAGAATGCAAATTAGGGCTGAACAATTAATCAAAATTACAATCTGGCTAAGTGCATTATCCAAATCGCAGCAGCTTTAGTAAAAGGTAAAAGGACAAGTGACAAGCATTATAATGAAGTACTCTGGTGCTGCAGTGATGTCCTCACCTACAAATCATCTTCTCAAGATGTATGACCCCTATAAATGTCTCATCATCAGGATTTTAATAGTTAGTTTTTTCAGTGAAAATGAAAATTGTGACCCAAGAATGATCATTCCCACCAGTCATGAGTCATATCACAACCGCAATATCTTACAATACTGTGCAGCCCAAATACAAAACTATAATAACTCTGTTACAGACCTGTGTCCAGCTTTCGTTTGATAGTAGATAGGTCCATGGGATTCTTCACAATCTCAAAATAGTCCTGCAAAACACAATGAGTATGTATGAAAGCGAAGCAGTTATAACTTTTGTCCTCATTTTTGTGAGTGAATTACATGAACAAGTAAAGCAAGACGTGTGCAAACTGCATTCTGGTAAATATACCACAAGTAAGAGAATTCACGAGACACTTGATTTCCACCCATGTTTTCACAAAGAGAGGGAACTACACCACAGACAGCACAGGCTGTGGCAAGCGAGGACATGAATTAAGCAAGTGAAGATACGAATACAAGGAGAGATATGGACAACACCGACACAGACAGTGCAGTTTCGAACAAAGCACAGGAACAAATACATGTCACCCTCAGCAGGGATACATACAGGTATGCACAGCAGTTGTGGGTCTACAGGCATTCTGAAAGGCAGGGACTCTGGATCTTGTCTGTAGAGGGATTCGAGTGTGGGCATCAGGGCCTGACGAAGCTCCTCGGGTTTGAAGACTGGAAAGAAATGAATAGAGAGGAGAATGAGATGAAAGAGTAATCGAAAAACATCTATTTTACACTGTGAGAAAAAAAATTGGACCAAATACAATATAAAAGGAAATGTCTAACAACTGCATATAGAAGAAGTTCAGAAGAAGAAGATCAGAAGTTGAAGTTTTCTAGTGAAAAAAGTCCTCCTTACTCTTCTTCTTCACTGGTGCCTGTGGTGTAGCTGCCTCTGACGTCTCCTCTTCCTCCTTCACCTCCTTCTTTATCTCTGGTTTCCTGTCTTCCGTCTTGATGCCCGACGTCGGTGTTGTTGCCGACGTCTCCATGGGAACCCCTTTACCTCCCTCTCCAGAACTCTCTTCCTTTTTCAGCTCAGATTTCACAGGCTTTTCCTCCGTTTTGAGGTTACTGAGCTTCCCTCCTTTGGAGCAGCTGCCGGTATCGCTCTCCTCCTCCTCATCCTGCTGCTTGACCTCCATCTTGGGGTCGAGGTTGGCGGCTGATGTGTCCGACTGTGGCTGCTGGGAGGAGGTGTCCAGGCTGCTGACAGAGGCTGGAGTCAGGGCCTGACTGTCCGCTGGAAATGAACCCTTTTGGGACAGCTAGAGAGGGATACAGAAACAAACTCAGGTGCATGGAAACAGCGAATTTGACACTGAAGAGACTGAAGTTTTGAGGCAACAATAAAATGTTTGGTCTAGTAATGAAGACTGAGCAATACATAAGGAGGTGAGATTAAAATAAACCTCAAGGAGGCTAAAATACTGTTTTTTGCTGACCCTGTCCACAGCAGTACACTGCTGAGCTTCCATGCTTCTCTCTGCATCTAAAACTAGGGATGTGCCAACCACCATCCAACCCCATATCAAAAAATCAGAACTATCCCTTTATTAAATGCATCCCTAATGTTAAAAAGTACTTAAGAGGCTAAATCACACTGACCGGAGTGCGTGGCAGCTGAGAACCGTGCGGCGTTGAGCTGGAAGCCAGTCCAGGATGAGATGGAGTGGTTGAACCAGCTGGACCCATGTGCTGCTGCTGCTGGAGGGACTTGTTGGACCCTGGCCCCTGGCCGTGCTGGTTCTGCTGGGGGGCTGAAGGTGGAGCCAGCTGTGGTGCATTAGGGGTGTGTGGCTGTGGGGTCTGGGACCCGGCTAGTCTAGGGGGTGTTTGGTGGGGAGTAGGAGATCGGCTGTGAGCAGGAGAGGGCGAGCTGCTGCGCATGGTTGGCAAATGGGGGATGGAATTGGGTTGTTGCTGGTTTGCGTTAGTAGGAGTCATTGAGGAAGCGGGGGCTCCAACAGCTGAGTTGGGACCTCCACCACCCACACTTGGAGGACCCAAGGACCCCACTGCAGAGACGCTATTGGGACCACCGGCTGAACCTGGCTGTGCAAGAGGGCTGGCAACTGGAAGAGAGGGAGGAGTGCCCATCTGCGCCTGAGGATGGACAAGGATGAGGGTGAAGAGAGGAGTGACAGACAGAAAGAGGGTCAATATATGTAACAAACACACACACACACACACACACACACACACACACACACACACACACACACACACACACACACACACACACACACTTTTTTAAAATTTACTCCGTCAGTGCCCTGATGTCATTTTGGACAATTAAGTTTATTGTTTAACTGTAAAATATCCTGCCTCCATTACATATCTTTGTCACACAAACATTTGATGAGCACATTCAAGGGTTAATTTCAACACTAAACAATACTTTGATATCAGAATTTTTTAATGTAGTTCAAGAAGAACATTGAGCATGTATCATGATCACTCTTTGGGCAGCCAATAAATTCATGATTTGCACTTAAAAAAATTGGGATGCTACATCTTTACATCAAAAATGTCCAAAGAGGAGTACTTGTTTGCCAGTCAGAGTCAACCTCTGTTCTTGGTTACTTGCATATAATTTGCCACACATCAGCCATTAAGATATTTCTGACTAACAGGAAAAAACTTGAGGCCAGCTTACCTGTGCCATGCCTGTCTGCGCTCCAGGTTGGGCCATCCCAGGCTGAGCTGTTCCGACTCCTGGTCCTGAACCAGGAAACTGTCCCTGGGACAGATACTGGTTCTGAAGCTGGTTGACATTGGGCTGCCCCATCCTAGGTCCGACCATTCCCATCTAGACGGATACAAAGGAGAGGGTCTTAAAATGTTCATGCAATCTTTTCTGCCTAGCCTTCTGATTGGTTACAGGGTTCATCCTAAGGTTTCCATTTCAAAATTTCATCAAAATTGCATATTTTTGCAGACTCTGGCACACCTCCCTTCCAGATTGTACACATGTAGTGAACAAAAGCATTCGATAGTGAAACATTAGCGTGACACTGAGGCAGCACATCCTACATCTTCCTTATGACAAAGGCCTGTTATTTTGAAGACACTACTTGCGCTGGCTGCCTGCTCCAAACACCATGAAGAACACTCCTTGTATGACCCTTGGGTTAAAGTAGCATTTTTGTAAGCTAGTTTGTAAAAATTCATTTTTGTGTCTATATATACATTCTTGTCATGAAAAAAAAAGGATTTCCAGAACTACACTCTGGTGGCCACTTTATAAAAAGACACTGTACAATTTAGTGAATTCTTAATTGTGTTTATGGATAGGAAAACAAAGCGTTGTGTTACATTGTGAGTTCAGTACTGACCTGGTTGCCAGATGCCCCCATGGGGAGAGGAGGTGTAGACCTCTGGCCCATCGACTGCATCCCCATCTGATTAAACTGATTCATACCTGAGAAAACACAGCGACTGTTAGCAGACAACACCTGACATTTAATGTGGATACCACACCACGTTGTGTTTTGTTTCTAAGCAGTTCCCTTATATGAATAGTAGTGAGATTTCTATGTTATTTATCTTAAAGTCTAAGTGTCAACATCAGGGGAAAAGTCTTAAGAGCCTCCAGTCTTAACACTAGTAAAACATTGCTGTGATCTCAATCTCTTTGACTGGGTTGTACTTACAAAGATTAATTTAAAATAAGATTAGTTTGGCTAGACTGGGCTGAAAATAAGTAAATCCAGATTTAAAATTAAACAGAGCTCTGTTGCAAAATTAAAAACTAATCTCAGTTTAATAAATCTAAGTTAAGTTATGTAAACAGAAATTGAATAGCGTTTAATCAATATGGAAATGCTTACCCAAATAAAAATCATAAAATAAAAAACTTGAAAGCTGTCGGGACCTAGGTAGTAGGCATAAAACAGGTGAAAACCCATTAACTTGTCACTGCTTTATATTACTTAACAAAAGCTAGCTAGTTAAAGAGTTATGAAAATGTGACATTTTTGTTTGCTAACTAGATTAATAGGTAGTTAGCCTAGTTAATCTATTCATGGTATTCTTTGTTCTGCAAAGCTTGAGCCGTATTCCTCCCCCTCTAACTACACTCTAGGACTTTGATTTGTTGTTCAATGCTTTTAAAAAAGGAAGGCATTTCAAAAGTTAAACCTCTTTACATACAAGTTTAGAGTTAAAAGTTGAAGGTTACAGAATCACATGTTAAACTGGAGTTTAAACTTTTGGTGTAACAGCAATAATTTTAATCTAGGTTTAGAGTAAAAAATAAACCAAGGTTTTAGAAGCTCTCTTTATTTCAAGCTAGTTAAAATTTCGGTGCAACTTAATTCAAAGTTATACAATGATTTAATTGGGTTTAAAAAATGACCCTTGTTACTGCAACCCAGCCTTTGTATTTGCTGCATCAGCCCAAATGTTAATGAAAATCAGTGTATCACATTTTTGCACTTTCCACAAACAGATGAATTAAAAAATAAAACGTCTTGGTTCTTTACCTGGACCTTGCATCCTGTTGACCATCTGATTCGGTCCAGCTGGTCGCACCATCGATGGTTCAGGGAGGGGACCATCTGTGAAAAGAGTCATACGATTAAGAACCTCAACTTGTCACCATGAACAGAGGGATATATGGACATGTCCTTTTAAGCCTGCGTGAATTCTGGACTGTTTCATCCTTTTTTTCTGTTAGGTCTCTCTCTCTCTCTCTTAGGTGAGATCAGGGTCATTTGGACAACAAATGACTGAACACAGACACCTGAAAATGCAACTCTGATCTGTGGGACACTTGAGTAGTACTATGTGCATACTCTGTATACTCTCTCTCTGAGTAAGAGGAAAATGACATAAGTTACTCTATTCTTAAAATCTAATATGACAAAATTAAATGAAAATTATGAAACTATGAAACTTTTCCAAACAATTAGGATGACAGGTTACCAAAGCTCTGCAATAATCAGGCCCAGACTCAACATTAAGACCGCCACACAAGTAAAATGCCATGTTGGGCTAGTAAATCTGGCAACTCACTTGCCCAGGTAGAAAAGAATCAAACTATTAAACTATTTGCTAATTGCTTAATCCTTTAAGTATTTTTTCATTCAAAAGTTCTCTCAAATATGGAGATTTTCAGTTTCTGTTTATTATCATATTAAACCAAATATCTTTGGGTTTTTGACTGATAAAACAAGACATTTAAAGTCATCACCTTCAGCAACTGTTACTGTTGTTCTTTGATAAATGCCAATATAGAAAACAATTTGTATAGAGGCAAATAAAAATTAACTTTGGCCAAATAGTTTTGCCAAATAGTTTTCTGAGCCACTTGCTCAATCTTAATGCATGTGGTAAGATATACAAAACAATGCTAACAGGTAACAATGTCACATTCCACTGGATTAAATTCACATTCATTCACATAAATGCCTTACAGCCCAGCGTTACATTAGCTCATGCTGCGTGTCCACTCACTTGGAGGCAGTCCAGTGGGGGGCTGTCCCATGCTGGCAGGCCCGAGGCCGAGACCCTGCTTCTGAAGCCGGGTCCTCCTCTTCTCCTCCAGCTCCTTCTGGATCTTGTAGATCTTCTCTGCTAGCAGGTGATAGTACTCAGCCTGTCAAAAGAAGGTAATAAGATGAGGAAAACGTGGCAAATGGGAAGGGTTTTTAACAGCTGCAGTAAACTCAAATTAATTCACCAGTCAGGCTCATATGCTCTGGGTTTTCACCCACAATGGCACGAGAATTGTGAAATTTGTGACTCTTGAGACCGATCTATGATGGATCGAGTGACTAGCTACAGCCACAAAATGACAGCAAAACTGTTTCCCTCCTTCTTTTCTGAGTAATGCAGTGAGCTAAAGGAGAGAGCGACTTACTCTGCTGTTGGCTGACTCATACATGTCTCCCTCAACTTTTCTGGCATAGGCCACCAGGTTCTCCATTCGACGGTCTTTGAGGGCAGCAGGATCTGGAGTTGGAAAGATGGCCTGAACACTGTGGGTGGAAGAACAAACAGGGGGGAGGCAAAAGGAGGACGAAGGGGGGAAGGAGGTGAAAATTATGTAATGTGTATGCTTTGATATGGCATCTAAACTCTAATCATAGTCCCCTTGAGAGTTTCTGTGGGGGAAGCTCTGAATTGCACAATGCAATGACTGCACAATTAATCACAAAAGAAAAAAGGGTTAAAAAACGCCTTATGCAATATACAAATCGCAGCTCTAGAACCAAATTGCAATTTTTGGATAAAGGAAAAATATATGGGAAAACAACATTATAATGAGGTACTGTAGTGCTATCACATCATCACGATTTGAACAGTTGTTTTTATGTTTTGCTTTTTAGTAAACATGAAAATTGTAACAGAAAACTGATCAATGAATCACATATTGCAATTGCAATTTTTTTGTCAAAATATCGCAATTTGACTTTTTACAAACTCGTGCCACCCTATTCTGAATATAGTGCAGTTATCATCAGGTTGCAGAGGAAGAATAAATCCCTTGTTCACATCTGACACCGTCTCTCCACCACCACTTATGAAGGATTGCAAATGTTACTAGTTATGTGGGAGAGACACACAACTGGGGCGTCAGTGAACCCGCTTAACTGAAGTTTCAAACCCAAGCAGTTACATAGAAGCTAATTTCAAGCAGAAATTCTCTTTTTCCCACTGAATATGCGCATTGTTGGAAAACTGACTTCTAATAACATAATACAGAAACTTAATTAAATTCTGGTTGGCATAAATGTTCAGAGAAGCTGGGGCAATTTGTCAACGTAATCAGCAATTGCAATTCAATAAATTGATTACGTAAATACCTTGATCTACATAATGGATTCAGCCAGAGAACAAGGTGCAGTTGACAAACCTCGCCTGCAATCATCTGAAGACTTTTTTTCAAACTGTGGAACATGTAACTTTGGTGGTATGTACGCTCCCTTGTGTGATACATTTTTAAAAATGTAATAAATATCTTTAAAAACATAACACTATGCAGCAAATATTACAAAAATTTAAATGGAAATACATAAAACAAACATATAATTTAAAATAAGTTTTTCCTAAGTCTTCCTGTATTTTTGTTTCAATATCAGCCTGCTATACTGTAATGATCATGCATGTAGCATGCTAATAAATCATCCATGATTACTGGTAGTTACAAGCTAAACTGTGATAGGAAGACAGTAAGCAGAGATAAAATGAAGAGAAAAAATTAATGCTTCATAAACACTGCAATAGAACCTCCAAATGAGAACTATTATGAAGAGAAGTGCAGATCAGGAGGAGAATATTTCGAGCAGCCGTGTTGAAAATGAAGTGAACGACAGTGAAGTGTCCACAGTAGCTTCTAGCACCAAACAGCACAAAACAGTAAGGTGCTACTTGGAAAGCTCGATATTTTCTGAGATGGTACACTGTGTAAAAAGTTTGAGAAACTAGAGAAATCTAGAGTGTGGGAGTATTAGAGACGGAGACACAATACTGTCCTTCTCTATAAACTCTGCAAATTGGAAATGTCATTTCACAGCAGTACAACTTGGAGTGAAAGCATTGGAGCGCTCTGTGAAGCAGCGGCAGCATCCTGTTTACTTTTTGTCAGCACCCAAGCACCATACATTAGGATTATCAGCAGGTGGAACGTGTTTCTATTCGTACAGTCACTTAAAATAGATTTTCTATGTTTTTTTCATCACACTCATGTTAAATGTAATTTCTGCACCACTGCCTGTTAATGTAACATGTAACACCGTGAATCATTTTACTGTTATTTTATATTTTTAGGTTTACTTTAACAGCCATGTATGAGTGGGAAAATTACTGATGCAAAAATACATTTCCCAGTGATAATCTTGACTGCATATTACTCCAGTGTGGAAAAACCATATCATGACCACTTTAAGTTTTAAGGCAAGTACTACAACAATCAGTAAAACTATTACTGTCCAGTTCAGGTAAGGGGTTGACACACTGAGCAAAGTCATGTGTTACAGTAATCCTTTTGAATTTAAGGTCCAGTATTTTTCTTAATAGGCATCTGACAAATAGGATCTATTATTTTGAATTAACTGATTGTCATATATTAATCAAGTAATTAAAAAATAGTCTTTAGAATAATTAATGAATTAGATTAATGAACTAACGAAAAAGTGCAGCCCTGTACACTGCTAACAAAAATGTAGTTTTATAATTTAATTTAAATTGAATTTATACTTACAGTTTGTGTACCAAGTGGTTTCGTAGGTCCTGTGTGATGTCCTCATGCCAGCTTTTCCTCATGCCTGTGGCAGAGGGAGGGCCTGCTGTGGGCATTGAGCCGACCCCACTGGCATCATTCATCAGACTAGAAGAGACAGGAGGGCATAATTTAAATGAGTAGCTTCTTAAAAAAAAACAAAAAACGATGTGTATGCCCTGGTCTTATGCAGAACTTAGTAAAAGTGTCACAATACGAAGCTATGTGATAGGTGCTTCTAATCAAGGTATCTTCTTTCTTACCCTTGGCTGTTCACATTGAGGTGCATCATGGTATCCTGCAGCAGGTTGGCTTGTTGACTCTGACTGGGAGCCCCCACGCCTCCATTGACTCCCATAGGATTTGCACCTACGCATGGAAAGGACGGGACATTTTAAGTTTGCATTCTATGTGATAACGCAGTCTTGGACGTACCTCATAATGTCTTCAAGCTGCATGGCATACATTGCTATGCTTTTTACCTGGGGCCCTTTAAAAGATGCTTTTGGTAAGTACATTTTAGAGGAATTTCTGACAATAAACAACTATTGAAAGGTCACCTGAAGCATGAAATTATTGTCTGCTAAGCTGTCAGTGCTGTCTGGAACAGGGGCATCTTTCTACTGGAAATACCTGAAACACTGAACATGCAACTTTACTCACCCATTGGGTTGAGAGGCCTCATGCCAGCCTGGCCTTGGAGGCCTTGGTTGGACATATTGGGCTGGCCAGTCTGAGCCTGGATCTGGTTGCCCTGGTAGGTGAGGCCCAGGGCTGCGTATGCTCGTTCTATGGAGCTGGGGTCAATCTGGCTCGTCGGGTTGAGGTTGGGAGCACTGGGTTGGCCACCGGGTACTGCCCCAAGGGAGCTCCCCAGACCTGCAGCAGCCCCACCAAGTAGAGCTGTGAGGACATAAGAAGAGAAGACACGGTTAATAATGGATCTGATCTGCTAAAAATAATAGTAAAAAAACTAAGCTTAAGAAAACACTGTCACCGAATATTTATGCAAAATGCAGCAAAAATCATTCAGTTCACTATAGATTGTTTAGTTCACCGATACTTGAAGAAGATGAGTAGGAGAACCCTGGTCTCTTTTGTGGTGCAAGGAATCAAACCCCCAAAAATATCTTTTTTTCCCCTTCCTATTAAGTGCTTTTAAGAGGTTTGTGGATGATATGTATTTTAACAACTGAGGCTTTTGAATGAGTGAGTTGTTTCATGTGACTACAGACAGACCTCAGGAATCGATACTAATATTTTTGAGCACTGGCTCCACGGGCCACCAAGCACCCAAATTTGGTGGCCAAAGAACATTTTTGGTGGCCCAAATGTAAACAACAAATGTTTATTTTCATTATCGATTAATTTGTTGACCATTCTCTCGATTAATCAATCCATTGTTTGGTCCATAAAATGTCAGAAAACGGTGAAAAATGTCAGTCGCTGTTTCCAAATGTCTTGATTGTCCACTACCCTCAGATATTCAGTTTATTGTCTTAAAGGACTGAAGAAACCAGAAAATGTTCCCTTTTTAGAAGCTGAATTCAGATAATTTGGACATTGCTTCTTAAAAAAATTACTTCAAGGGATGAGTCGATTATCAAAATAGTACACAACTACTGTAATAGTTGAGAGCTAATCCACTCCTCGTTGCAGCTCTAGACACTTATGTGTTCACTCTTCTCAGGAACTGTGTAGTATTTAACTACTATGTCACTTTATGGTCGCTTTATGTTATGAAACATCCTTGTCACCTCAGCATTGATTTATTAAAAAACTGCAGACATTTTGGTCACAAGTGTGTGAGAATAGCTCACTAGTACTGCCCAGGGTGCAGGTTCCAATCAAGTGATATATTTGAAAAGTCACAATGTTAAAAATAAGTAAAACTGACAATAATACAACAATATCACAATATAATAACATCATTAAGTACAGTGTGAGAAAAAGGAATGTAGAAGTATAGCGCTGTTTGGTCAGATACAGACACTCACACTGCGGGTTCCTCTTGTCCCCAGCGTTCTTCAGTGGCAGGCAGACAGGACAGTCATGTCGTGTGCAGTTCTTCCAATGGGAGATGATCTGCCTCGATGATGCACAGTGAGCAACTAAGGATGAAAACAGGCAGGAAGACAACACAGAGGTATATGAGGGAAGGAAAAGAGGCAGAAAACACGTCTGAAACAAAATGAGGTCAAAAAAGATGAAAGATCAATTTAGGGAGCCCTGCCTCAAACCTAAAGAGAGCTGCTGAATGAACAAGACAGAAAACTTTTAAGTTAACCCACTGTTGCTGTTATTCTATCTTTTTATTTTAACCCCAAGAAACAACAATCAACCAACAAGTATTCTCTGTGTAATCACACACTTCTAAAGCTTAAGCCTCCTGAGCTGCCTACCTAAAAGCTATACCATTTCATTAGGTGACAATATACCTTCATTAGGCAGAAGCCAGTGTAATTCATTTCTCTCAGTTCATAAACCAATCAAGTCAGTGTGAGTACTGAACCTGAGCATGCCCAAACATATGCTGCCCAACACATAGCTACTCTATAGAAAGTAAATTACAATATTACAGTGTTGTTTCAGAATAAACCACAAAGGTCATGCCCATTATAGTGAAGGATTACGTCAACCAATTCAATATGGTTTCCTTACATTTATATGATAATATTTGGACAATAAGTCAAGATTCTATTGCAATGTCAAAGCAGAACAATGCCAGTATTAGTTTCGACAGCAAGTTTTGATTTAGTTTAGTCTTTCAACTAAAAAGCTAATTACTTTAATCATCTGAACTGTTTTAGTTCTACTCTAGTTTCAGTTGACTAAATATCACAAGATTTAAGTTGACTAAATCTATAGTAGATTTAGTACCACAAAGTAATTACACTCAAGGTAACCACATGGCCACCAGCGGCCCTGACAAAGGCACTTGTTTTCCTCAACATAAAATGTGAAATTTACCCATGTCTGTTCTTGTCTTTCTCCCACATGTTGACTTTTCTGTACAGTATGAGAATTGCAGCAAGTAGGGCTGCATGCCAAAACAAAGCGCCAATATGGCACCATTTCTGATATGACCTGTTCCTACCAGACTGAATCAGAGTAAAGATTACGATGCCTCATTTTGGCCATATGCCAGAGCTGTCATCTGAAACAGTTTCTCTCTGGTGTGGACCCATCACCAAACCACTAGGCAACATTACGGCAGCACTCACTCTACATGGCTCTGGCAGCAGGTTGCCCTCTGTTAGCTAGTAGCTACAGAACACACAGTTAAAATGTTGAGCTAAATGTCTAAAGTGTGGCTGTATTTCACTTGGAAGGATTTAAACACGGAGCAGGACACCCAACAAATGTTTAAAAACAACTGTGTGTAAAGGCGGGGAAGCATCTGGCAACACACGGGGACAAGCTGGTAAGGACAGGGATGCGCCGAGCTTGACTGCTTGTGTGAACCCACATCAAGCACATTAGCCGGCTGTGTGGGATCCCTGACCCCGGAGATGGGACACATAGATATAAAACAAAAAAACTAGATGTGACGTGTCAGAATAAAATCTATTTCCATCTATGAAGAGGAGCCCACTGATCATGACAGCACCCCCTCTTCAGGTCAGCAAATAGGATCATATTTGCGCAAAAGAACTGAAGCTAAAGTTTGTAGCATACCAAGAATAGCAATGCAAAATTCAATCTGATGTATTGAAAGTGTTATTTGAGGTATTGTAGTTGGGTTTGGTTCTACTTATTATGCATATCTGATATGTAAATTTAAGTGTTATGATATATTTAAGTAAACAAACTGTTCAGTTAATATGTTGTTCAATTTCAAGCCCAAATATGCCTTAGCAATGAAATAAGCAGCTCTTCAATGCTCTCTTAGGCAGCAATATGGTTTTAAAATAATTATATTACAGCAATATCAGAAAAAAACCAAATGATACCCAACCCTGACGCACTGCAAGCTAGTTGATTTCCCAGGTACATCAGACCTATCCAGTCCTGTGCATCTAACCACCCTCTCACACAAAAAGAGTGGAACTCACCCCAACTCATTAACATTTTTGTCACCTTTGACATTCACTGACAAAAGTTTCAGATTATGTCATAATTACTGCAAAAATATATGACTTTTTATTTCATACGTCCTGTTTCGTCAGTGAAAAAATGTTGACAAATCTATGCTAAAACCTTTGGACAACACAGACAATATTTGTTAACTTTATAAACAGAAGATGACTGTGATCTTATTAGGATTCCTGGTTATAATATAAAATACACTAGAACACACTACACTAGAATACTAGAATATCTCTGCTACTTGCCTGCTTGTCAAACACAGGGAAACATCATAGCTATCCACTGAGTGCAGAAGCATGCAGCATTGCTTCTACTCACCCTGACAGGACTTGCCAGCCTGGCAGTGAGTCATGTGGTTGAGGACGTTCTTCATAGTGCGGCAGTGGGGAAGGTTGCACTGCCGGACTTCACCGTTGGCCTGCTCCCGCCGCTGGCACTTGTGTGCATGAAGAAGCAGGACCAGTTGCTGCTGGATTAGCTTACGCTTCTCGGGGTCAGCCGTGGGTGGTGCTCCGGCCGCAGCGGATGCTGCAGAAACCTGGGTACCGGGACCAACCAGACCTGCCTGAGCATTGGGCACCATCCCTGGGGCGCCTCCCACAGGTGCACCAGAGGGACCGCCCACACCTGTCTGTGACTGCTGAGAGCCCTGGCAAGTGAAGTGAGAGGGAATAAGAAGAGATTACATGGATGAGACAAAGGTAGGAAATAGGAAAAAAGGAGAAGTAAGGTAGAAGGCAGCAGGAGGTAGGGAGGGAAGAGGAAGAAGAAAATAAAAAGAAGAGGTGATGTTTAATTTAAAATAAGAGATGAGGGGGTTAATTGAAAAGAAATCACAAATACAATGCAGTAAAACGGTGGTGCAGTGAGAAGAAAAGTAAGAGGGAAGGGACGAGAGAGAAAGGAATCATTTTGAGTTTATACTTAAATCTGCCAGCTTGGTAAAGGATCTATGGTGTAACTCATTCTTTTTCATTTTTTCAGTCAGATTTGTATTTGTTCCCTACCATGGCAGCCATTCCTTGCATGGGCTGGTTTTTCTTGTCCACGTTGAACTGGGCCGGGCTGTTGGCCATAGGACCTTTGTTCTGGAGCTGAGGGCCCAGCCCTGCACCACCCAGACCTTGATTACCCTGCGCTGCATACGGACCTCCAAAGGGGCCCCCTGGGTTCCCCATCATCCCCATCTAGGAGAAACAAGGAAAACAAGGAGAGACAGAGAGAAGTTGGTGAGAACAATTAAGAGCTACAAAGAGTAGAAGAGAATGATGTATAAAACATCAGGCTTAAGCTGCATTGATTAATCGATTAGTTGGCAGCTACTGTAAACTATTAATAATCAATTTACCAGAGTAATTTTTTACAAAAAAAGTCAAAATTCTCTGATTGCAGCTTCTTAAATGTGAATATTTTCTGTTTTTAACTTTTTTTGACAGTAAAATGACAATGTTGGTGTTGTAGATAAAACAAGACATTTGAGTACATTACCCTGGGATTTGGGAAACAGTGATCAACATTTTTCATTGTTTTCCTAAATTTTATGGACCAAACAACTAATCGATTAATCAAGAAAATAACTGACAGATAAATAAACAATGAAAATAATCAGTTGCATCCCCACAATAGCAGTATTTTGTGTTAAGGTAGTAAGTAATAATCCTGCAGTGTCTCCCAAAGATCTCACGTGTAGAAACATGGTGGCCTCCATGTAAGAGGACCCATGCCCTTTGTAAAAAATGAAG
Organism: Lutjanus erythropterus; assembly: GCF_056507025.1. Lineage (NCBI taxonomy): Eukaryota > Metazoa > Chordata > Actinopteri > Lutjaniformes > Lutjanidae > Lutjanus > Lutjanus erythropterus. The sequence goes on along the minus strand of NC_139333.1, from coordinate 6,356,847 downwards.
GGGTAACAAAAATGTAATGATTCTTATTTTCAGGTGATTACACACTAACGAAAACATAATTATAAATATTACATTCCATTTCTGCCATATTCTGCAAATAGACCCCATAAATCTTACACACTAGACCTTTAAATCACACCTGTTTTTACCACTTGCACTGCCTATTGCTCAATAGCAATTAAGTCACACTCAGCTGAAGGGAGAAATGGTACTCCTAAACCAGTTAATCAGGTTACAGCATCAAGTAATGTGTAATTAAATCAATAGAAAATCATCTAAAACTTATACAAATCTAAATCTAATATCAAGAGTAGCCAGAGGAATGTGTAACAGCAACCTCACATGGCTCCCCTTTTTTCCCTGCACACTGAATGGGTTATTTGAACTGAAATCACAGATCTATTCATCATCAGTATCATCGTCTCTTTTCTCTCCTTATTCCTTCCATCACCTATACAAGTTTGATTGCATTTTTCTTTTACTGCTCCCCATACCAAACCTGGAAACCCTCACTGCTTTTGATCTCTGTGGCTCAACCAAACATAATTGTCTCCACCATATTCGTTATGCAGCCTCAGCCTGCCACTGCAACATTTTTACTGTCACTCCTGTGGGACTGTCAATCACACAACCAGCGCAGTTTTCTGCCATTTCAACTCCAAACATACATAAGCGTGCTGTGCATCTCTCATGGTTGTTAAATTACACAGATACGGTCATGGACCCAAAGCACTACTTTGAGGTTGTACAGTGAAAAAAAGCATCCATTTCTGAGCAAAGAACCTAACTAGAGCATCTACTTGAAGGAACAATTCATCCCAATATCTAAGTTTTGGAGATACTGGCCACAGAGATGTCAGCCTTCTCTCCAATATCATGGAGTTAGATGGCAGTCAGCCTGTGAAGCTCGAAGTGCCCAAAAAAATTACATTTGAAAAGAAAGAAAAAAGAAAAATCACAGCCCGCTTAGTCAAAATAATTCACGGACCTTGTTATGAGCAGTTTCATGTGGGAAATTCATATTAGAAATAAAGTAGTTCCAGAAGATTTTACTGCAGAAAGAAGGTAGTTTCTACATAAAATTGCTTGCAACAAGGTCTGTGGATTATTTTGACTAAAGAGGTCATGATTTTTGGAAAGAAACATTGCTGCTGAGTTTTTCAAAAGTATTTTGGCACTTTGAGCACCACAGAACTAGTGCCATCTACTTCCACTATATTGGAGAGAAGGCAGAATTTTCTACAGCCAATATCTTCAAAATTCAGCAACTCAAAGCAAAATAGTATAGATGGTTAAGTTGTACAACAAGCCAGAAGAAAAGTATGTTTTTTATTTTGGGGTGAAGTGTCCCTTTAAGTAGCTTATGTTACAGGAAAAGCAAAAGCAAAATGTAATTTGCAAATAGGTTTTGCTCATAAACATATAGTCCTGACCCACAATCAATCATGTGCAAAAAACTTACTTACTAAATGATGAGATATAAATAAAGTAGGAAAATGAAGCAATAAACTTACTTTATTTAACATCAACACTGACTGGACAGACAGTTGAAAAGTGTTCAGTGTTCCCTTTAATAATTGCATGCCTAGGCTTGTCTAAATGAATCCATGTCTCTGTTTCAAAAGTTCATATTTTGGGTAGGAGCTCAGGTTTTTGAACATTGACTGGAAGATAATATGACTTCTACAAATGAGTACAACATTGAGCTGAAATACAAGATTTTTTTTTTTTTTTTACCAATTTGGTATTTACTATGTTCTTCCATATGAATTACATCAAATTTAAAAAATGAATCTCAGAGTTCATATGCAATGTTAAAGCATATCCATAGGGAAAGAACATTTCTATAATGAAAGGAGTCCCTACCTTGTTCATCGCTCCAGGTTGCTGGCCTCTCATTCCAGCTTGGCCCCCAGCTCCCTGCTGCTGTAAGGTCTCAGCCAACAGGTTGCTGTTGCCACCCATTCCCTGATTCCCAAAGCCCATCCTAGGGGAGCCATTCATCACCTGGCTCCCAATCATGCCTGGCTGCTGCTGTCCATTATTGCCTTTCTGCTGCGCTCCCATCATGGCCCTGTTCATGCCACCCATCATTCCAGCTGCAGCATTCTGTTGTTGCTGCATCATGTTGGCCTGTTGCTGAGGGGAGAGGTGCTGCTGCTGCCCCTGGCCCATCATCTGCGGAGGCCCCTGGCCAGGGGATGCCTTCATGTTTGCCAAATGTTGCCCCATGGTGGTGGGGCCTCCCGGGCTGCCCATGGCTCCTTGGTGCCCCTGTTGGGTCGAGGTGGGTGCCCCTGAACGCAAAAGCTCGGACAGCTGTTTGTGCTTGGCCACCGCATCCTGGCCTCCGCCAACACCCCCAGGACCCCCTCCAGGGCCAAGCCCAAGACCCATTCCTCCTGCCCCTCCACTGCCTCCTCCAGGACCCAGCCCTGCAGGTCCTGCTCCCAGTGTGGTGTGCAACTGGCTGAGGTCCCCTCCATTGATCAGGCCTGGTTCGTTAGAGCTGATGAGTTCATCTGGGAGATCATGCTCCAAGTCAAACAGTGAGCCAAAATCTAAAATGGAAAAGAAATGCAAAGTTTAGGAGGGGGAGACAATGAGATGGGACACAAAGCGGGGAAAGGGTGAGAGGAGGACAAAAAGGGCCACAGCCATGTTAAGCTGGTATAATCCTTCATTTTTCAGCATGACTGAGTGAAAATGCAATTGCATGCTTGACAATAAAAACTGATAAAAGCTGTTTAGAGGTCTATAACCAATTTTCTCCCATTAGAAATTAATAACGTACCATCAAGCACAACACAACTCAGCACTAAAGTACAGGTAAGAACCAGAAGAACTTGTGTCTGTGAAGCTGTCGGCACAAACATATATGCAAACACACACACCCACATGGCCTGCTCGCACAGAGAATCTCTGACCAGTAAAGTGATTCAACATGTTGCATAGGCAGGTTTGTGCAGACAAGGTGACGAATGGACCATTTCATTGAAGTAACGCTACAAAATGGAGCCAGGTCGGTAGAACCACACATTCACTGTGCAAATTCAACAGCACACAGCTTGGGCAGTCGACACAGACACAAGATGGTCATAGTGTATTTTTCTGTCCCTTTAAGATGGACATCAAGATCAAGAATCACACACCTCAAAAATTCTCAAAGTACAGAATCTAATTTAGTTTTGAGTTCTGTTCTTCCATTAATGAATGTTTTTAATAACACTGGAAAATACCACATACTGTTAAACTCACCCAACCAACATATTTAAGTTATTATTTAATTAGTTGTTTGAGTTACATTACAAAACATTTGCTCATTTCAGATCAGAATAATGTTTTCGTTTAATATTACTACAAACTGAGTGCTTTAGATTTTGGGTTGCAGGTCAGATTTAAAGACTTGAAGATCGCAAACACCTTGCCTCGGTCTCTCCTTCCAAACATGCAGGAAAATCTATGGTGGCCACGAAACCTCTGCAGAATGCAAAAAGTGAGGTCTCCATGGAAGAAGACCCACTCCCTCTATAGTAGTTAGAAATGGTTAATTCTAAGGTAATGAAAATACAACAATTCCTATTTTTTAGGTGAAACATATATTATATGATTATATATTATTATATGATATACAATATCATATTCCATTTCTGTCATACTCTTGCAACAACTCTGTCTAAATCTTAACACACTGGATCTTTAAGTAAGCTATGAAGACATCACTTTCAGCTCAGGTCATTAGTGATGTTCATTTGCCATTGCTTTTTACAGTTTGATGAATTGTAACTGATGAGTGACTGATCTACAATGAAAATAACCTGCATTTGCAGCCCTAACCTTTAATGAACCAAATCTAAAAATTACTTTATTTAAATCATAAACAGCAAACATTATTATTTTTAAAAGTGATAATTTCCAAGAGGTAGTTATACCAATTTCTCGCCATATGCTTTTATGTCTCAAATCAAAAATACATTGGAGGAATGAGATTTAAGTGCTAAGGATTGCATCACTTATATACAGTTCCTTTGCTTGACAGCACTGCACTGACTTTTAAAATACATCATGCAAGGTAACGCAAATGTGTAATGTCTGGATGATTTACCCGTAAAAATCATTTTCCACAGATGCTGACTGGCACTTATGGCCTTAGCTGAGTGGACAGCCTAATGTGCAGCTGTTCACTGTAAAAAATGATTGAGTGAATGATAAAGTATTGAAATGTGGGTGATCATTTCGTGCTTGGATCAGTATTTGCTTGCTAACTTGACTCGCTGGTTAATATCGCAGTGAATGGGCATGGCGCTGTCCATGCTCCACAGTTTTGTTCGCAGGCCACTATTCCAGCTGCTGTCACACGCCACCCACAAAATACACCCCAACAATGGCAAATTGAGCTTAACAATCAGTCGGACCCGTGGGCCTAAATTTAGGTTTCCCACAAGGCTATCCCCAACACCAATGGCAACCTCTGATTTCACCAATACTGTCAACGGTGACGGTAGCTAACGTTTAGTTGGAAGAGGGTCCGAGTTATGATGGGGCAACACAACAGATTGTTTCAGACGCTAGAAGCCTGAAAACTCAAATAACATATTGGCCCTAGCTGACTGTCAATTTGGTACAACTATAAGGCACCAAAAACTTTATCATAAGTTGGTTTGGCATTTAGCTTATTATCAGTCCGGCTAAAGTAGCCATTAGACATGGGACCGTCAGTTGAGGACCTGCATTCAGTTTGCTAACCTAGGTCGTGTCTACAAGGGAACCCCATACCTACGAGAGATCTCGCGAGAGTGGTATTTTAACCCAACGCGTGAGCTTTCCCTAACTATAACCAGGTGCTTTCTATCCCCCAAACTACCCAGAATTTAACCACGGGATTGTCACATTGGAAAACACAATACCTTCGCAAAAGGTAAAGGGTGAATAAACCAATCTCGCGAGCTCTTTCGCAATTTTGGGGTTCCCTTTTAGTCACGACGGCTAGCTTAGCGTTAGCCAAGCGGCTAACATAGCTACCTCCGGCTAAAATGGCTGTTAGCATGCGAGCTAGCTGGGGGAGGTCTTCTTCACGTCCGACACACACTCACTACTAGCAAGCTAACATTAGCAAGCTACGACAAAAACAGAGGAGTAATCCCGCGTCTTCTTCCCCTTTCAAGTAAACCCAAGCCGCCAAAAAATAACAAACTTAACAAATAACATCGTAACAAATGATATCATGAAACAATACTTACCGTTTCCATCGCTGGCGGAGGCGGAAAGTGCCGGAGAGGAGAGTTTAGGCCTCTTGGCTGAAGGCGGGCCAGAGTCCAGAACGTTCTCGGCCATATTTTTTCGAAATAAAAATATATAAAGTATCCACAATTGCAGACGTTTTCACGCCTTTAGAAGCTCATTCCTTCTCGTTTCCAATATTGCGACTTTTCCCCCTCCTTTTGAGGGACTAAGAGGGGGAAAGTCCCGTGTACAAATTACTCCTCTTTCCCTGGGTTCGCCTCTCGATTTCAGCCTCGGCGTATATCAACCCCCCTCCCTCCCTCGTCGGATTTTTTGTTCTTTATAAATTTCTGCCAGCGGAGGAGGAGGAGGGGGTCGGTGAAAGTAAAGAGGGAGACACACGCAGCGGCTTCCCTCTAAACTTACACAGCCTCTTCGGATGTAAATAAACTGTCCGCGGGTCTCTCCCCCATGGCTGCATCCGTCATTTCAGCCTCCTTTCCAGCGGAGTCTGGATGGAGATAATGTCGGGCAGAAAAGGCTTGTTTGCCTGCGAAGTGATGGTGGTGCTGCTGGTGGCAGCGGGTGAGGATGAGGGGATGCAAATAAAAAAATAAGCCGACAAATATGCAGCTGCAATGGTGGAGAAACTATAATGCTTAAAAGATGGGCTGTGGATGTAAAAGGAAAAGAGTAAAGTTATTTATTATGAAATGCACATATGCAGCAACCTGAACTTGAATCTGTTTTTTGGTGTAGTTTAATTGCAAATATTAAAGTTGGATTATGTTAAACAGTTATTTTAAATGCAATCAATCTAAGTTTTACAGCTGGTACCTTTAAAAAGATAAAAATTAAACATTTAAAATAACTTAAAGTGCAGCAGACCAAGGTGGAATCCCAAACACTGAAAACTGTATGCACATCTGGAAAGATTTGGTGGAACTTGATTCCCCAATAACTGACTTCACTAAATTAAAGGGACAGTTCACTCCAAAATCAAAAAATACATATTTTCTTCTCTGGCCTGTGCTATTTATCCATCCAGAGTTTTTTGGGGTGAGAGACACTGCATTCATTTAAATGTAATTTTTTTTGGTCCTTTGAGCACCATGAAAGAAGGCCGACATCTTTAAAACCAATATCTCCAAAACTCACACCAAAGCAATCTAGATGGATAAAGTGCACTACAGGCCAGAGGAAAAAATATGTATTTTTTATTTTGGGGTGAACTGTCCCCGTCATCCCTATTTTTGGTTTTCTTTCTCATGGGTAAAATGTTGACTCCGTTCATTCATCTGTAAATCGTCTATCATAAAGCACAGAAGGATGCAGCGTCCTCAGCCCGTCCAAGTGTTGCACCAAAAAAAATCAGTCATCAGCCTTTACTCTGTCACTTGTCGAATGTTTCTCCACCATGCAGTCACTCGCATGCATATGTGTGTTAGCATGTGTGACAAGCTGACCTGGAGCTTGTCCGTAGGAAATCTGACTGTATGTTGAAGGTTGAAGGTTCTCTGTGATTCCAAATTTTTGAAAAATCTCTTTTATGGCTCCACGGCAGCAACAGACGTGGCCAGAGCCATTATATTTTTTGGGTAATCCCATTCTTGTGAACATGATGTTTCAAGAACGCCCTGAGGGAATTTCTTCAAACTTGGCACAAATGACCATTTGGACTCAAGAATGAACTGGTAAGAGTTTTGGTGGTCAGAGGTTACTGTAACCTCATGTCCACCCCAGGGGAGCATGGAGGGGAGCACTGGCCACCCCTGAAATCTAATTGGCCACCCCAAGTGCCACCCATTATCCTCAAGTATGATTCGTTATCTGTCCTGTGAAAGGTGGGACCTTAGTTTCAACCCACTAATTGATGAGTAATTTAAAATGTGTATCATTTTCTTTTGTATGTAGCCTACCTTTAATTTTTACAAAGTTATTTTATCCTACTTAATAAATTAATAAGTAATTTAAATAATAAATCATGAAAATAAGAGTATTTTTGATGGTGTGTGGATGATAGTCTGAGTATAGATATACAATGGAGGTACAATTGCCTTTCCTTTTGAGGACTTAAAGAGTAAAGTATGGAAGCTTTTGTTATATTTGTATGGCTTCATTCTGTTGTGCACAAGTTGTAAAAATTTAAATAAAGTGACCAGAAATAAGATACTTTAATGTTAGTAATTAAAGTAGATATGAGATGTATGTGTGTGTATGTGGATGCCTCATGCCACCCCTACATAAGCCAATGCCCCAAAAGTCTGGAAACACCCCTGAGCCATCCCACTCATAAACATGATATCTCAGAAACGCTCGGAGGGGATTTCTTTCAAATTTGGTGCAAACGTCAGCTCAGACTCTAGGATGACCTGTTTTTGAGGTCAAAGGTCACTGTGACCTCAGAATTCATACGCTAATTATGACTAAATCAATCAACATGCTGGTGATTACACAGATGTTGGGGGTTGCACACAAAAAGTCTTTTCAAGTCTGCCTGGCAGAGATCAAGGCCTCATTTCTAAAAATGTTGTGAGATTTATACTCGAACTTTGTCTGAAGAACATTTCTGACAAACTACTGAGCATAAAAAAAACCTTGCTTACACAGATTCTGAGAAAAAAAAATAATTTAAGCACGCGCAATCCATAAATCTCAATATAAAATGCCACGTCACAATCAGTGATTTCCCCCTTACATAATGCAGCATAAATTAGGGTTTAGTCAGGAACAGCCATGGACCAAAAGAGTAAAGCAAACTGTTCAGAAGAAGAGATCACTGTGACTGAGGAAGAGATTGAAGCCATGTAGCTTGGGAGAGTGTCACAATTAATTCCTCACACCTTTAATTGACAATAGCTATCACAGTCTTCATACAGTTAATGAAAAGATCACCACAGGTTCAGGCCAAACTGCAGTATCCCTACATAACCAGCAGGAAAATCACTTAAGTCAAGTCAAGACTTAGTAATAATTTCCAAGTCAAAGTAAAGTTTTATACATAACTACTTATTGGTTTTCTGCTTAATCACACTTAGGATCAAAACTGAACGTAATTTAAATTTATACTCTTCTAGTTCAGCCTGTAAAAGTACATTTGTCGCTCGAGTTTCAGCTTCATTTTTTTCTCTTATGGAACATAATAAATTATTTACTCCAGGAAAGGTGTTAAAATCAGCCCACTATGTTTCCAACTGCAAAGCAATGGCCAGTTTGAAAAGCCGACATCTTCCTTTAAGCCTACACTCCCAGCAGGACAGGAGCTGTTACAGTGTACACTGCTCTATATGTAGAACTGCCTCACACCCATTCATTCTCAGTCTTATTCACACAGGTTTATTTTAACCTATCAACTCTCGGTTTACAATGTTTTCCAAAACATTCAACACAAGTGACGTTTTTTAAAAATCCACTTTGTGTTACAGTGTCACATTTACTGCATATCGTTTATCTGCTCAGTAATACTGTGCTCACATTGAGTCAGATAGTCCAACTGAAGATTTCATTTTTAATTGCTGCACCATTATATCAAATGGAAACATGAAAACTTCTTGAAAATATATGCACTTTCTTTCATGTTTAAACTTCATGATCTACACTAGAAATTAGAGTGAAGTTTTGGGAGTCTGAAATGTGTTTGGCTACATAGTATTCCTACTGATTGGCCAGTGGGGACAAAAGCAGTTTGTAAAAATAGAAATATGTTTGCTGTCAGCAGTGGGAGAGACTGGGTCTTTCTAAACATGTTTGATTCAGGCCTTTTGAGGATGTGCGTTCAGGTTACAGTTATCAAATGGCCTGTCAGGAGTATAAAAATATATAAGCAAACATGGGCTTCTTGTCTAGACATTTTATGTAAAAAAATTGTGGGTCAAGCTCTCACACCGATTCAAGAGACTTTAGGTTCTCATGTGTGTCCTCAAATCTTAAAGGGATAATTCACTCAAAAATGAAAATTCACTCATTATCTACTCACCCTCACGCTGATTGAAGGTCGGGTCAATTTCTTTTGTTCCGCAAAACACTGCTGGCGTTTCACAGGAAAACAGCGCGGCAGAATCTCCCGAACAATGGAGGTGAATGGCGACCAGATTTCAAACAGAAAAAACAAACAAAAAAAAAAAACATTAAATGCCTCCATACTGCTCATGTCGCGTAACTCAAGTCTCCTAAAGCCCCGACATGCCAACTTGCGAGCCCGCACCGACACACACACCCAGATTAGAAGGTGTGCACACTCAGTGAACGTGGCTCCAAGCTCAGGATCTACAGTGAACATTTAGGCTAAAAACATGTTGCAAATGACGACTTTCAAGTCAACAAGTAAACAGAAAAACGGCCAAAAAAGTAACATAATTTCAGGCAAAATTTTAAAAACTGATCAAAAAATGTCAAACAATCATTTGAAGGACCCCCTACAGCAACTCTGAAGGCCCTATAGGTTTCACAGCACCTCTGTTGATATTTCCCAACCCTCCCAGTTTTCACAATTCTTCCATATTTCTCCATATTTCTGAAAGATTTGCACACCTTTTTTCCTCCTTATTATCGCGATTTTTGACACTGTGCAATGTGTATGATGAATTATTCTGTCTTCTTTCCTGAGAATTAAAAGTAAAGTCAATATTATTATAAAAATGCTATTGCAGTGCACAAAAAGGTCTTTGAAACTTTTTTTTTTTTTGGTAATAACATCATCCCTGTTTTTGATGTCTCAGGGTTGGCAAGTAAGCCTGCTGAAGACCACAGAATTAATGAATGAAAAAAGATAGTGAATGTAAGCTGCAGGCTTAGAAATCCAAAAACTTGTAAATAATGAACAGCAAACAAAAGGAGTGTTAAGTCATACATTAGGTTAGTTTATGAACAATGATTGGTGGTACTGTACCTTTACTTTGAATGAGTCCTATATGACTCTGAAAGTCTACCGTTTCCACCTGAGTGACAATGCAGCTGCACCGAACCAGACTTCCTACGAAGAATTCCTGTTTCTTAAGGTAAGTTTTTGTAAAATCTGCCATGTCAATTTTCTTTTAGTGGCAGTGGCAAAAACTAAATGAATGAAAGAAATCTGTTGAATATTACTTTATGCCAGAGATTTCTACAAGTTTGCACTACAGGGGTGACTTTGTCTGTCTTTTTTCCTGAGAATTAAAAGTCAAGTCAGTATTATTAAATATAAAAATGCTATTGCAGTGCACAAAAAGGTCTTTGAAACTAATTTTTTTGGTATTTAACATCATCCCTGTTTTTGATGTCTCAGGGTTGGCAAGTAAGCCTGCTGAAGACCACAGAATTAATGAATGAAAAAAGACAGTGAATTTAAGCTGCAGGCTTAGAAATCCAAAAACTTGTAAATAATGAACAGCAAACAAAAGGAGTGTTAAAACATACATTAGTTTAGTTTATGAACAATGGGTGGTGGTACTGCACCTTTACTTTGAATACTAACCACTTAAACATGAAGACTGAGGACACATACATTTCAAATTTCTTTGAAAGAACTGGAAGGCTGATATATCCATCTTTGTAATGTCACACACAGGTAGTGTAAGTCTGAGCGCTACATGCACGCCACTGTCAGCCAACCACGTATCAGATCACGCCCCAAAGATTTTAACACACACCCTCTCATTATCAAATAACATAAATGGTAGATATCATGAAAAAATTTGGACTTTAATCCAGAACATATTTTTCATTTCTGTTTTCCAGGAACTCAAAAAGAATCTTTCCATACCTTGTACACTCTTCATTCACACATTCCCAATGTTCTATTGCACCTTTTAAGCACAGACATTACAGGCTGTTTAGTGCTCAGTATATCACACTTGCAAATTGAACTGAATCACATTACTTGCATTAGCAGTGCATTACTGGTGTGTGCATTGTGTACATGATATATGTGTATTTATGCATGTAGTTTCCTGTTTTATATATATATATACGCTTGTGTGTATGAACTGTTGTCTGTAACTGTGAGTTGTAACTGTGAGTTAGACCTGCATTGATGATAATGTAAAATAAATTAAATTTGTTGTATGATTTGTAATATTTTGTCTTGGAAATGCTTATGCTTCCCTATGATGGTTATACACAGTCAGAAGTAATTTTATCTTTGAGTTTATTGCCATGGTGACATAAATTAACGTATAAATACTAGTGGCCTTTTCCTTAGTTGATTTTTAAAAAGCAGTGCTCCTTTAGAAACAAGACTTTCTTACAGCAGACATTTTGACATATCACAGTAACACAACTGTAAATAATGGAATGAATGATGGTTTAATTCCATTTAGCTGCTTAAGTGTTAGGGTGAATAGTAACTAAACGTGTAGATTCAGTCCAGAGGGGGGGCCTCAGGAAAAAAATGTAAGTGCCATTTAAGTGTAAAGTGTTCATCTTCTGGTGAACATGAATATACTCAGTAAACTGATGGCAACTTCCAGTTTGATTTTAATATTTCTTAAAGGTCTAGTGTGTAAGATTTAGGGCAGGGGTCGGCTAAAGTTGGCTGAAGAACTTCTCTGTCCATCCACAGCAGATTACGCAGAATCCTGTCATTTTGTTTGGGGGGACAGTTTGGCCTGGACAAACATTTTTGTCCAAGAGTAAATTGATCTGATGAGGGTGCACAAGGAAAGGTCACAGGATCAACAACATGAAAGCCATGAAAATGTCAGAGCTGTTCTCTACTGCGTTATAGTAACATGACATTCGCCTCCAAAACTTAGTGATTTGACATCTTTGGTGAATATTGTTAATAGTATTTACAGTTTGTTTTGTATATAATGTCTGAACATTTTGATAATTACCTCAGTGTCTTAGACAACCATTAGCAACATTTGCTAGCTAGCTACCATCATCATCTTCAGTCAGATTTGACACAAACAAAATGAAACTCCTCAAAAACGTCTTAGTTTGTCTTTCCACTGCTCCAACAATCACAAACATGGTTTGGTTGAAATAAAAACCTTTAATCATCATGTTAGATGTGAAAAACTTTCTGATTGTACACACCATTTCTCCCCACTGATTCTCTGATATCCAACCTCCCCCTCAGTTCTCCCCCAGTAAACCAGAGCTGGAGGTTGACAGAGTGAAAAGACAAGCAAAGATTGTTCTGAAGAGTTTTATTTTGTTTTTGTCAAGTTTGAATACATTTTTCCTTGATGAGAACAACAGAACAATTTTGTTGCACCGCATGTACAATTACAAAAGACAGGTATTATGACTGATGTGTCATCTTTAATGAATAATGATTGTAATATTCATATTTTAGACCTGAGCTCCACATAAACATTGGCTCAAACTCTGCCTGAGTATGTGAATACCTCAGTGTTGGGCTTATTGTCAAATATCATTAACCAAATAGATCTTTTTCACAGGAACATCAGGGTAGACACAGGTGGTACCAGTGATACTCATTAAGACTGCTGCTGTGCATGTTGGCTCACTGGAAAGGCTCTGCTAGACTTAATGTAATGGGACCTTAATGATTCTCACTATTAATACCTGTGTTTATTCTATTATTGGTAGCAGCCAATATAATTATCAGAGAAAAGCCGAAGCTTTTTTTTTTTTTTTAATAAAAATTAGTGTTGCTTATTTGACTAGGCAAAGCAACCACTAAAATGTTTACCGTTATAATTACTTCTCACCTTTACTACTAATACTCCTGGTCAAATATTACTCAACTACAAGTGAAAGTTGCTTATTCACTCAAGTAAAGTCTTTTTTTGCCGTTTTTCATCTTGTTTTGTTTCCTCGTCTCCTTCTGTGTCATTGCTCCATCCATTTAGGTTGAAATTGGTCTTGATATTGGGAAGGAGGCATACAATGATGCAAAATTTTAAAAAAAATCAATAATTCCTGTCAAATTAATTAAAACTAAAGTAATGAGCTTATTTTAAAAATGTAAGGAGTAGAAAGGATTGTTATTTGTATTAAAAGCTAGAGAGTAAAAAGTTGTCAGAAAAACGAATACAAGCAATGTTCAAATACCTGAAAAGCAGTTACTTCCCACTTCTACAGTAGATTAATTTATTAGAGGTGTGGAGAATAGTTGACTAGTGCTCGTGTCCATTTTTTTAAAAAACCTCAACTCCCATAATTCCTTGTCCCCCACGTAAGAAGCAACCACGGTGACGTGAAAGGTGGGTGACCACAGTAAAGTGCCGGGGAATACGAAGATGTAGTTAAACTACTTATGTTTGTAGTTTTGCAGTTGTATGAAACATTTCATTGGGTGCGTGGACATCGTTGGCCTCTGTGAGTAGTCACTTAAAGTCGTAACAACCGAACCGCTGCTTCAGAAGTGGACAAACGTGCTGTTAGCACTGTTAGCAGTTAGCTTGCATGTCCAGTAGCATGTGAGCTAGTCACACTTTTGTTTATGTTTATAACAGCCCGTTCATAAACCTGTTAGCTGTAACATTTGGCTCATAAGAGCGAGCTTAACAGCTAAATTAATCTTAAATTGTTCGTTTTTTCGCATGTCAGGCCTGGTAATGACGGATACTTTTTGAACTTACTGAACTAATTTATAAGTTCTGTTTGTAGAAGTTAGTCTTGTCTCGGAATTAGTTCCTTATTTTCTGTGATACATCTTGTGATCGTTGATAATACTGGCGAAATCAAATGTCAAGTTCCTTAACCAGTCACTTCTATGTAAATAATAAAACAGTGTATAGAGACTCATTTCATTTCAGTCACTAATGACTCTCACGTAACTGCTTATGCTGCATTTTCCTTTAAAAAACAATGTATGGGCTCATATGAACCTAAATCACCACTTATGACCCATTAAGAGTGTGTGTTGGTGACTGGAGCCAACTATGTTGATAATCGATTAATTGGTTTGAATAATTTCTAGGGAAAAAGTCAAAACTCTGTGATTTTAGTGTCTCAAATGTGAATATTTCCTGGTGTCTTTGCTCCTCTCTGACAGTAAAGTGAATATTGTTGGGTTGTGGATAAAACAAGATATTTGAGGATGTCACCTCTGGCTGTGGGAAACACAGATGGATCATTTTCAGCATTTTCTGACATTTTATTAACCGAACAACTAATTGATGAATTGAGAAAATAATCAAATTAATTGATCATAGAAATGATTGTTAGTTGCAGCCCTAGCAGAGACCCTCTTGTCTGCCTGTGTTTCCTTATTTTGTCCTTTAAATTGAAAGAGGACTCCCGCACACTGTCGAACTTGTAATATGTCATTTATTTGCGACGTTTCGGTTCTAGACCTTCATCAGGCAAACATTTTGTCCTACAAAATCTTACTGATTCTACATTTAAGACAAAGTCACATCAGACCAAGAATCAGTATACTTATCACATAACTTGAGATGCACTGATTGAGAAATTCTGGGCCAATATGATGCTGATGTTTAAAATAATTTGTCCAATTTCTGATACCAGTGTCTTCTTGTGGTTGTTTATATTGGTCTTAGTTATTCTCCTTTTGTTAGGGAAACAAAGAAATCTTTTTTTTATAAAAATCACAGCACCTGCTGCCCTCTTACGTCATACCAGAGTTGTTTCCAGCCGGTGGCTTCTTCTCAGGAACAGCAGCTGGGTACGGTGGCAGCTGTCAGAGAATATGCAATATGTTGCTGCGGAAACAATGCTTTGATCAAGGGGAAAAATGCATTAAGTTTTGTTCGGTATATGCAAAAATTTTACCTTTTTATAATCCTGATTAATCGATTCATTGATTGTTAATTTTACCAGTGATCACTTAAGGGAAGAGCTTACAATTTGCAATCCTGGTTGCGACACAACAGATGAACATTATCCATCTCTGCATGTGTCTATTTTTTTGTGTTACCTAAAAGTAAATATTACAGGATGCATTTTCTGTGGGAGAAAAAGAAATTTGTCTGCTAGTTGTAACATACAGTCATCCCTTTCCTCTGCAGAGCTCATAGAACAATTCAAAACTGGAGAGGATGCATTGGCTGTAGATCCTGTTTTGTACTCTGACAGCCCTCCCGTGAACAGAGGACACGATGCCCTACCACTGTGTGGCCTACGGATGTGGCAAAACTGCAGACGATGGCGTGACGCTGTTTAAGTTCCCCAAGGACCCTGAGGATTTTCGTAAATGGGAGAAGCAGGTCCAGCGCACCCGTGCCAAGTGGGTCGCCACACCCAACTCTCACCTCTGCAGCGAGCACTTTGGCAAGGAGTACTTTGAGCCAAGGCCAGCCACAGGTGCTCTGAAGCTGAGGCCGGGAGCTGCTCCTACAGTGTTTGTCCGTCCACACTGTTCCTTCTGCAGGGGAGTGGGCTGTAATAAGTGCCTGCCTGCGATCCAGCGACGGGGCATTGCAGCTGAGCCAAGAGCGCGTTCCATAAGTGTGAGTAGTTATTATTGTGGAAAGGTCACTGCAGAGAGAAATCCAGAGTTTCTGTCATTTTGAGAGCTGTGAACTAGCCTAGCTGCTTTCTATTTCCCATTCTGTTTTTTTCTCTGCACAGGCAGAAGACAATGAATTGGCGCCCATTCAGTTTGATGATAGTGATGGAGGAGGTGATGAAGAACGTTCATCAGGACGAGGGCAACAAAACGAAGAACGAGCAGGTGAGGCGCAAACAAAGAGACAAGGAGCAAGAGTTGAGAGACAAAGTTCGACTTTTTGCTCTTGATTCCATTTTAACATTGTTAAGAGTTGAGTTGATGGAACTTCACTTTTTACTTGAACCAATAAAAGTCACATCTGTGTAAGCTCCAGGGACTGTTAATAAAGTTGGATGTTTTCTGTAAAATGTTTTTATTTATTTATCTTCACAGTGGTGTGTGAGATGTGTGGCGCCGTTGGCAATAGCAGCACCTTCTTCTCAAAGAGTAAGCGTTTCTGCAATTTATCCTGCTCGCGTTCCTATTCATCAAACTCCAAGAAGTCCTCCATACTGGCACGTCTGCAGGTGAGAACACAACAACAGATTGTGAATGATGAATTTGTTTGCAGGGATATTAGTGTCATTTTTCTCATGTACAAGATGTAACATTTTGGAGTGAAGCATTTCATTCATACCTGCTGGTGTTTGTTCCGATGTTACAGTCTTTCAGCTCACTTGTTTTCAAGCAGAGCTTTATTTTTCCCCCAGAGCATCCCAAAAATGAGTGTTTTTACTCTAATACATAATTTACATCAAGAGCTCTTCTGCTCAAAATGCCCTTTGTGTGTGTGGCTTTGTCAGCATACGCTGCTGGTTAACTGATGAGAGGTGAAACGAGTGGTTGTAATCAAGATCCAACTTGTTTTTCAGCCGCGTCACTGTACACAAAGCAATGCAACAGGGAAGGAGTTCAAGTATTTCAGGGTCTTGTTCATGAGTGATATGAAAATGGAGCATGAGATCAACAGGTGGTTTGGTGCAGTGTCAGCAGTAATGCGGGCGTTGTACCGGAGCTGTCATGATGAAGTGGGAGCTAAGCTGAAAGCAGAGGCAAAGCTTTGTTTGATATATGGTTCGGTTGATGTATGTTCAACCCTCACCTATGTTCATGGAGCTTTGGGTAGCGACCAAAAGAATGAGATGGCAGATACAAGCAGGCAAAATGAGTTTCCTTTGTAGGGTGGCTGGGCTCAGCCTTAGAGATGAGGTGAGGAGCTCAGACGCCAGGAGGGAGTTTGGAGTAGATCAGCCAGCTGAAGTGGTTCGGGCATCTGATTAGGAGGAGGTTTTCCAGGCACGTCCCACTTGGAGGAGACCCTGCAGTAGACCCAGAACCAGCTGGAGGGATTGTATATCTCATCTGGCCTTGGAAGGCCAGGATTTTATTTGGGTCATCAAAGAAATAAAAGACTATTAAAGAAGAAAAAAGTTTGGGAAACACAGCTCTAGATCACTAAAATCCACAAAACTAACTGTAATGGAAAAAGAAAGGAGTGACACTTGTTTGTTTTTGCCACTGACAGGCTCAGATTGTCATAGGTGTATGATAACATTATGGAAAGGATCGATATAGTGAAAGACCTTTTTTTTTAAAGAGTAAGATACATTTTGTTTGACCAGAAATAGCTGTTTTATTGCTCTTGCCAAACTCACTCCTTTGTAAAAATTTAATGTAATCATCAGCTTCATTCAAACTGGATAGAAACAAAATAAAACTCACCAAAAGCGCCTTCGCCCATCTTTTCACTGTTCCAACAATCACCAACCCTGGCTTGGTTGAAATAAACTCGGAGCGTTGAGTGTACTGGGCAGGTGACACTGGACCATGGTGTGCTGATTTTTTAACTGAACTACAGGAAAATACACACTTGAACATCCTCTGACCATGTGAAAATCTGATGTTTTCATGTCACAGATGATGGCGAAAGTCATTCACACGCAAGTAAAACGTGTACTCATAGGCTGATGGGAATTTCATGTGATGCACTGAAAGTTAGCTTCTACAGTTAGTGTTGTTTTTCATTTCCATATCTTCTTCTTAGAGGATTTATTATACAGCAATGTGGTAGATATTTTGCATAATCATTTCTGTCTACTGCACCTCCTCTGCTGCTTTTAGACCAGGGTTACAGTTACAGAGAAGCAGTGACAGGACTCTCTCTCCAACACCTCACTGATTTTCATCTAGCTGTTCTTCATTTCCCAGTTCTTGTCCTTCCTCTTGAGAGAGAGACCCAAGCTGCCCCTCTCATGTTTTTCTCAAGGTTCCTTCTCTCTTCTCTGCTGCCACTTTTGTTCTTGTTCCTCTCACAGGGTAGACTGTAAAGCCTCCTCTAAAGCCTCTGCATCCGTCAGGTAGAAGCTCTGCACAGCCATGGACTAGTATAAACTACCAACTAGTATAAACAGTGTATTTTGGAACTTTTCCAATACAAAAAAGTTGTTTTCACCAACATCTTACTGACTTCAGTGCTGTTGCACAGTGTCAGCACTGACCTTAATGAAAATGGAGACTTTTACAATTTTACATGCAACCAGAACCAGCAGAGCATGTCTTGCTTGACAGGTGTGAGCACTGAGATTAATGGAGAACATTTAGTAATGGAGTAATGCAATTCAATATGAAAGGCATATTGTCAAGACTTAAAGGGGATGTGGGCTGCCACTTCTTGTTTCAGGACTGACAGGCACCAGGACTGGCTTGTTTTTGTGGTTTTTGGCATTATTGTTGCTTCGTTGGTTGTTTGTCATGACAAATATTCGGCCAGAGCGCTTCTGTTCTATCCTGTATCAATGTGATTTGTTTAGGTTTGAAAATTTTTGGTTTAGTCCATCAAGTTACAGGTTTGTGTGAGCTGTTTAACGCACCCTAAAATTGAAATTCTTTGCACCTTATCATCTGGTTTGTCCTTTTTGTTCCTCCTTACAGTAAAAATCATCTTACTGCACAGTTTCTGACAGGATCATATATTCCCTATAGGCTGCAACTAACACTTATTTTCATTTTTGATTAACCTGCCAGTTTTTTTCCCAACGAGTCATTTAATCTTGAACATCATGTCAAGTCCATTACAATTTTGTAAACCAGTTACCCAAAGTTGCCCCCACCAAAAAAAGAAAATAAGTCAAAATGTTACTTGATTATCTAAATTTTCCGTCACAAGACTAGTTGTTACAACTGTAGTTGAAACTATATGATGTTTGCACTGAGTGAAATATTCAAATCCAAGATTCCTTGTTTTTATGGTTGCACCATTTCCAACAAATTTGATTTTTTACATGTGCTTTCCAAAAAACTCAACCATAACCGTATCTTTGGAAACGTTTCTCCCAGGATTATGTCTGTGGAAGTACAGAGATGTTCATTTTGAATATATGGTATCATTTCAGGAGTGGAAAAATTACTCAGATCTTATACTCTATCTTATATAAAAGTGGCAATACTGCAGTGTAGAAATACTCAAGTACAAGTAAAAGTCATAGGTTTAAATTCATACTTGAGTAAAAGCACAAATATATTGGCATCAAAATTTACTTGGAGGACCGTTGTGTAGGATTTAGTTTGCAGGTTTTTAAACGCCTCTTTTTTTCTCCCTGTCCCAGCATTTTGGAGAACCTATGATAGCTGCAAAACTCACACAAAATGCAAAAGAGAGTTTGTAAAGCCAGAGTTTGGTTTGTCCATTCAGGGCTGCTGTAGAAACATGGCCATGCAACGTGGTGTTCTCCATGGAAGAGGACCCGCTCTTGCTGTAGATATAAATGGCTCATCTTCACATAAAGACAGCACAACAGTTCTTACACTGGAAACATACTTGTTTATGTGAAGTTATGAACCTTGAGATTTTCATAAAATCAAACCCTGTTTTTATAACCATTTATGGTCAGTCAGTGTTCTTTCAGTAAGACCCATTCCAATTATTTGTATTCTTATTATTACCTTTCTGTATAGTAGGTGGAGTCTGCCATTCGTGCCCGTGAAAACATACTTATGAATATTATATTTTATTTCTGCCACTTTCTGTCAATACATCCCTGTAAATCAATGTGTACTCATTATACAGAATTGAAGTATAAAGTAACAGAAAATTTTGAAGTGCAAGCACATAGAAATGTGTGTATTTACATATAGTATTTGAGTACATTTAGGGAACTTAACTAGTCATTTTCCACCACTGATTTTTCATCTTTTTTGGTTGTTTATTTATATTTCCTCGGTTTATAATTACGAACGAATGGTGGCAGTATTCCGCCAGAAGCTGTCTGTCGGTCGCCAGTTTTAGTAAAGGTGGGTAGAAGAAGAAGAAGACCGCGCTGGACTTGAATCACTGCGCCGACCCGAGAGGCTGTCTGCGGGCCTGCCTGACTCTTTTAACCCCTTCGCTCACCGGACACGTTTGTAGTCAAATTAAAAACCAATGGTTTATAAGTGTTGCGTTGAGGCCTGCTCGAACAAGAAACGACGGAACCTCGCCTTTCACCGGTTTCCACTCCTCGACCCGGAGAGACTGAGGCAATGGCTGTTCGCTCTCAACATCGACGTGAACGCTCCGCTGCACGTCCTCAACAAGCTGTTCGTCTGCCAGAAGCACTTCCAGCCCGACGACTACTACGACTACGACAGACCGGATCAGTTGATCCGCCGGGGCCGCCTCCTCAAGACCACCGCCGTCCCGACCCAGTTCAGACACGCGCACACCTCTGAGACAGGTGACCCCACCGAAAGCGTCATCTACCTGGATCACCTGGTAGGTCACTGTGGTGGAGAGAAGGTGGCGGTACATTTTCTTCCTCTGCAGCTCACTGACGGAACGTGCAGAACACAAAGGAACCAGTAATGGGAGATCAGAGGTAGAGCTAGACTGATAGATCAATCAACCGATATATCTGACTGATATCACAGCAAAATCTGTCTATAACTGTATCAGCATGTATGTCGTCTGATATGTGCCGATATGAAAACCTTGTTAAAATGCAACATAATGCAGATTGTGTGTATTTATTAGCTTTATAAGCAGCATTTTATGTATATTTGACTATTATCTTGATTCAGTTTTAATATATACACATATTTTGCTCTATTCTACTGGGTTTTTTTTTTATATTGTTTTATAATCATTAAAAATGTTAGTAAAGGTTTATTTACTTTATTGTTAAACTGTAAAATACCTTGCATACATAACTTTGTCACAAGTATTGAGGGATTATTGCAAAATAACTAAATGTGTTTTTATTTATATTCTATATTATATAATGAATATCTATGTCAGTATATCTGTTGGGATTTTTTGCTCTCCAATATTGGTATCGGCTCCAAAGGTCTAATATTGGTTGGGCCCTGATCAGAATTGTTGCAGTTTTTAATGATTATTAACACTAAAACCTGTTGCAATAAGCTGAATATGAGATCCCAGCAACAAAAAGGTTTCACGTTATTATGTATCTTGAGTTTCCTCTATTTGTCATTTGTCAGGATAATTTGTTACACAACCAACTGTACAAGAAAAGAGCTGAAACATAGTCTGTCATAGGAAATGAATTGGCAGCTAATTTGATCACGGTCGCTTAAACAAAGTTGGCAACATTCATTCTTAAGTTTCTCCACTTTTCGTTACCAGTTTCCTCATTTCCTAGTTGCCTTCCTTGTTTCCTACTTGTCTAGTTTCCTTGTTTCCATCTTAGCCTCCTAGTTACCCTCCTAGTTGCCTTTGTTGTTTCCTAGTTCCTTTGCCTTGTTTCCTAGTTTCCTTCCCCATTTCCTTGTTTCCTAGTTCCTTTGCCTTGTTTCCTAGTTTCCTTTGTAGTTTTCTGTTTTTGTAGTTTCCTTCCTTGTTTCCTGCTTTGCTGGTTTCCTAGTTTGTGTTCTGTGTTTCCTCTGTGTTTGATCAGTTTATTGTTACAGATCACATCTGATAAGTTATTTGTAATTCTTTCTAAAAAAAAATGACTTAGAGCAATTAATCAGTCATCAAAATAATAATGTGATTAATTTAATAGTTGATATCTAATCAATTTAGAAACTAATTGTTAAAGTTCTGTGAAAATGTGATGCAAAATGGATCATATCCACCAATCATGAATCACATTGCAATATCTGTTAAAAAAAAATATAGGTGCAATATGATTTTTTTGCAATGTTGTGCAGCCCTATTCACTAGTTGTATTTTGACTTGACTTTTTTCAGTCCTCTGTGATAGTAAACTGAATATTTAGTTTTAGACAGTTTATTGTTGGACAGAAGCTATTTGAAACCATCGACTTTGGTCCTGGGAATATTAGATTGGCGTCTTTTTTGCCTTTTTCTGACATGTCATGGACATCAAGCACAATAAAAAAAAAAGCATATGCTAGATCTTTCTTCATGTGTCAAGATTTGTAGGTAGCGAGGTTGCCTGGCAACAAATTTAGTCCTGTGGTGGACAAATGTTCTATTTTGCCTTTATAAAGCTGTTATTTCCTCATTGCTCCTCACTGCTGTTCATTTGAATACTGACCACTGAACTGAACTGAACTGTAAGTCAAAGCATTGCCGTGCCGTCTTCTCTTTACAAATCAGGAAATGTAACCAAAATGTGTCGAAATTTTCACATTTGACTGCAGTTACTGGATCTCACTCATGACTTTTCTGCCCTCCAGTACATGCCAACAATTTGAAATAAACAGCCACATGGTTAAATGTGCTACAGCTTGTCTTAAGCGATAAAGTGGCCACAAAAATGAGGTCGATGAGACGACTTTGCTCAATCTGTCTTCATGCTTCTCTCTCCAGGGAAAGCCCCCCTCGAAAAAAGCCACAGTGCTGAACAAGGTGAACAAAGCCCCTCCAGCCCCAGCAGGACCTGAAGGTGAGGGCACTGAACACAAACACAGACAATACATTTTATACAAAAGCTTACACCGAGCTGCATGATTCCACTGTGCTTTTCCATTCAGTAGTGTCTGCTGCTGGTTTTGATTGGGGCTCCTACCTGGAGAAGGAGACGTCTCTGGCTGCATCTGTGTCCTGCTTCAAACATGTGAGTCCTGTCTGCTCAGCGTAATAAGAACCAGTGAGCCTCATGCAGGAACCACTCGTAGGAACAGTGCTAGAGTGGAGTGTAAACTTGTCACGTTCACAAATTTTCTTGTATTTTGAGTCGTGCAGTCAGTCTGCTGTAATCCAAACACAAGTCTTTCCACTGATGATTGTGTATTTCATTCATTTGAAGACATTTTGAGTTAGAAAAATAAATTACATGTCATAGTTATGTCGACATTATCCTGTTTGACTACATTTCAAATTATAATATAATTGTAAATTTACATATAAATCCTCTTATCATAAATTTAATGATGTATTATTACCTGCTGTCAGGTGTATTGGGCGAATATCTGCACATGCAGGTTTATGAAGTCTCTGTCCAGGGGAATATCCTCATTTACTCTGTTCTCTGTCTCCATGGTGGAAACTTACCTTGGCCCCCGTCCTGTTCCAGTCATTAGTCGCCTTGCTGTGGCGAAGCATGCTTCTATTTTTTCCAATCATAAAAAGACATTTCTTCTTTATTTTAGTTACCTCAGGTAACATGGCATTAAAAACACTTTATTAATTATGCTAATTTACAAGCCTCATGCACGTGCACTCAAATTCGCACGGGTGAATCATTTACACAGTTCTTTGAACTTATGTGCATTTGCTGAATCTGACGTTCACACGAGCCCTTCGTATGAAAAAAGGGAAATTTAAGGCAAGTATATGAAAATGTTTTTGCATAGGGCCCAACATTTTCACTCACTGATAATACATGTCCTGGGATTTGTCTCTAATATTGTTATAGGCACAATTTATGCCACATTTCTTGCGCACACACACACACACAGCCTTTTAAACAGCACTTTCACCAGCCTGAAAAACTGAAAAACTTCACTTCAGCTCATGAACTTGAGGTATCAAGGCATCAGTTTGATTGGTGAATATCTTAATCCATCAAAAATGTGGAAGAAATGTTTTTTTTTTTAAATATAAAAATCAGGATATATGTGCTGTTTTTATATATCTGGGTTAGGAGAAGGATGACCATCATAAAAAACATAACAGTACTTTGCAAAATAATCAGTTAAAAGCAAGAAGTAAACAAGAGTGTTGCTGAACATATGAATGTAGAGCACATAAAACACCTCATACTGATTGTCGTGGCCATTTGTCAAATAAAAATCGAATCAAAAGGGCACTGTTGCACCGTGGGCATTGGAGGTACGCAGAATAAGTCCATAGTTCATGCAAAAAATCTGCATTTCTTATGGTTTCTTTAGCCAAAACAAGCAAGCAAACAAAACAACAAAGGCCTCATGTTTCCTGCCTGCCTCTTCTGCTCAGGTAAAAAAAAAACAAAAAAACATTTGCCTACCCAGATGCATGCTGGTCCTATCTCTGCCTTCCTGCTTGTAACTTCCTGTAGCATTACCCAAAACACAAACAAAAATACTGTTTATGCAAAAAAAAAAAAAAGCTACAAAAGAAAATAAAGAAACAGCATAAGAAAATATGATCAAAACCCACTCTAAATAAAGCAAACATCCAGAATAATCAAACAAAAACAGCTTTAGATAAGTCAAACGACAACTGAAACAACAACAAACAAATGGCTCATACACTGGTTTTCTGTAAGAAAACATCTGACCTCCCCCTGCAGGTTCCCCTGTGTGTCCAGTGGGATGACATCACCGTCGGGATGAAGGTGGAGGTCTTGAACACAAACGCAGTCCTGCCCAGTAAAGTCTACTGGATCGCCACTGTCATCCAGATTGCGGGTGTGTACGTCTGTCTGTTCTGTCTGTCTGTGTTTATTTCAACAGGCCAGTTTTGCCTCTGAAACATCATTTCAACAGTGGCATCCTAAACCTCTCCATTTAAATATTATAATCACACCATAAAGATAAGACTGTAGCAACTATATTGCTTTATAAGACATTTGGGCTTCCCCTAAATAACCAGTATGATATTAGTTAATCCATAATCTTATCAGGGGAAAAAAAATGTTTCATATTTTAATATTTTGGCATTTCAGTAGCATTGTAACTTAATTTAACCCTTTCCTCACTCCAATGCTTCGTCTCCAGGATACAAAGCCCTGCTGAGATATGAAGGCTTTGAGCACGACAGCAGCCATGACTTCTGGTGCAGCCTCGTTTCTGGAGAGCTGAACCCGATTGGATGGTGCGCCATGACGAGCAAGCTGCTAGTGCCACCGCAAGGTCAGACCCGAACCACGAGTTCTTCTTGTCCTGGTTGGGTCAGCACTTAAAAGACATGGAAGTCATTGTTTGAATTTGATCAGGATTAATACTGCAACTACTGATGATTTCAAATATATATTTACTGGGCTAGATCAGGTATTTTAGCAGTAGGGTTTGATCTAATTTTGACAAATTGTGTGTTCATAGATGTGAAGCAGAGCATCCCAGATTGGAAAGAGTATCTGATGAAAAAGCTGGTGGGGACCAACACACTACCTGTTGACTTCTACCTGAAGGTAAAACTGGATACTGCTCGATATAATGATGTGGTTCACAAATTGATGCAACTGTCTATACACAGGGTTTGTACAGGTGCTGGAAATCATTAAAAACACTTCAAGGTTTGAAAATTCCTGTAGAATTCTATCACAAAACATAATATTTGTTTTTTATAGCACAAAAACATCTGATTTAATGTGATGGAGTGAAGTAGTCATTTGAGATGTATATGTATTTAAATATGTAATGAACCTCAGCTGTAAGGTGCTAGAAAAGCTGGAAAATCCACCTTGAAAATTCTTGAAAGGTGCTTGAATTTGGAATTTTAAGAATGGTTTAAATTCACTGAGTTAATTAAGCACATAATCAGCATCTCTGTCTTATTGCCCCCTTTTCTTCTGTCCTCATCCCTCAGCTGGCAGAGAGCATGAAGTCCTTTTTCAGAATAGGCATGCGTGTGGAGGTGGTGGACCCCAAGCACGTGAGTCGGACCCGTGTGGCCATCATAGACTCGATCATCGGTGGCCGTCTGCGGCTGATGTACGCAGACCAAAGCGACGCCCCTGTAAACACCGTCTCTGACTTCTGGTGCCACATGTGGAGCCCCCTCCTGCACCACATAGGCTGGTCCAGAAGAGTTGGTCACGCCATTAAACCACATGGTAGGTCCATGGCTGTGTTCGAAACCGCATACTAACTACTACATACTTCCATACCCATACTATTCATACTCCGTACTGCATACCCAATCCATCAGACAGTATGCAAAGCGTTTACACTACAGCGTACTGCATGATAACCCACAATGCATTGCGCTCCTACCCAAGCCGAAATCGACAGGCTGAAGCTGATTTCACTTTAGCTCTAAACTCTTTAAATATATCACTTTATCGAGATTTTTTTAAAAATCAGGCGAGAAAGTGGCCGTTTAGATCCCGAGTGTGCCATTTATTTGTCCAAATACCAGCCGTTTACAATTTCGTTCGGATGAATTCGGCGAAATTTAAGCTAGCCGCAGTGAGCAACACACTTCCGGTTATATTCACAAAATAAAACACCCCTATCCCTTTCTCATACCAAAAGACCATGGTGATAAATAGTGCTTTTACTTTGAAAACAAGAAGCGAACCAACCCGCAATATATTCTGCTTGACACCGCCGTTTGGACTGATCTCGTCCCGTTAACGGAATTTGACCAATCATGATGCCTTACCGGCAGAGAGCCTTGTCGGCCCGCCGTCTTCGGTACATCATGGTCGCTATCGACTTGGGCTTGTTGTCAGATGTAAGTTGTATTTATTTTTTTAACTTTCTTAATAAATGTAAATCCAATGAGAAATTGCTAACATAACATACATCCAAGCATAAAAATTGGAGGGAAAATTATATCTAACCTTACTCAGCTTGGTAATTCTCCTGTCCTGTTCGCAGTGACGTCACGTCGCGTTGCATCCTGGGTAATTTGAGTGTGAGTAGTAAGCTGGTGATGCATGCTCAACATTTCTGGCGAATGCAGTATGCATCCGGGAACTTCTCGCATACTCAAAAATCGCATACTGCCAGTGTAGACACACTACATACTCAAAGACTTAGTATGAGTAGTAGGTAAGTATGCGGTTTGGAACACACCCCAGGACTTAGTTTGTTCATACATGGCTGCTAAACACACGTTCACACTCTTCCTGTCAAACCTGACAGACTGACGTACCCTAAAAACCACAAGCCTTGACTGAAATAGTATGGAAGCTTATCACATTTACACATTTAATTGCTCTCTGTTCTGAATTTGAGATTTTTCATGTTAACATATCGGTTTTGTTTTTTTTAATTATTTATTAGATTATTTTTCATGCAAAACAATGTCTCTGTTTTTATTTATTTATTTAATTTTTCATTTCAATCGGATGTTTTTTCACTCAAACAATCAGCTCTGGTTTTTTGAATTAATTACATAATTTTTCACGCAAAAGAAGTCTGTTTTTCAGAATTTATTGAATATTTTTTCTGTTTAAAAAAGGCTCTTTTTTTATTTATGAGATAAATTTTCATGCAAAAAATTGGCTCATTAATTCATATTACAAGAATCCCAGTTTTTCTGAATTTGAGATAAATTTAATGTAAAGACTGTGTGTGGAGGGGGCGTCTAAATGATTAATAAAACATGAAAAAAAATCTTATTCGTTCAGAAAAACAGCAGTTTATTTTTCTCAAGTCAACACAGTAAGCTTCCATAAAATACACGTAACTGTGTGCTGTTTGTATTTTGTCAGTTTCTGTGGCTGGTGGATGAGGGACGTCACACATTTCCTCTCGAACTACTGACTTTGAGGTATTTTTTGACATGGCACTAAAAATAAGAAATAAAAAAAATCTTGTTTTTTAATTACAGGAAAAAGCATGGAAGTTGCCAGCGGTGTGAAGGGTAACGTTGACAGGTCGTTCCTGCTCTTTAAGAAGGTAAGGAAAACGTCTATCTAAAAAGGAAAAGTAGTCACGCTGCTTTAGCACAAGCTTTTTGACAACCACTGTGTGATCTGCAGCCCAGGTTTGTTTACATGGAAGGAGGTTTCTTTGAGGAAGGAATGAAGCTGGAGGCCATTGACCCTCTTAACCTGGGAAGTATCTGTGTGGCCACAGTACACAAGGTAAGTCCGCTGTTTCTGGTCGGTTCAGTTTTGTCTAAATGTGCGATTCTAGTGCATGAAAAATGCTATCCCTGTGTGGATGCAGTGTTGCCAGATGAATGCTAATTATTATATTTGTACCATAATTTTAACACCTGTATGATATACAATTAATAATTTCAAAAAGGTGGAATGTACCATAATTTTGACATTTCCATAAACCCATAACGAAATCATGTTTGAGAGACACTGTCTGGGGCTTTTATTTTGACGGGTAAGAACAGGAGTGGTTGTGTGATAATCTGTGATAGATTCTGTGTAAAGCAATGTGGCTGTCTTGTTTAGATGATGGAGCCTCCCTGTAATGTAGTGCACATGACAGACTTTTGACATTCGTTTTAGTATCCTTTCCCCTTCCCAGGTTGCTCCTGTATCTATGATAATTTTTGTTAAAATACTATTTCAAAGTCACAGTACACTATTGCTGCATTTGGCATTTGGCAGCACTGTATGTATGTGATATGATTGCTATCATTGTTGTATGGTCTGGCTCAAAATAGAAGAATCTGATGATGAAGTTGCAGGGTTCTGTTTTGGGGCTAATAAATTGTGTGAATGTATCTAATCTATTTGAGTTCTATTTGGGGCGTTTCCAATACTGGTATCAGTATCTGAAAGTGTCTATTCTTGATCAGACCTCACTGATCTGCTTGAACAATTAGTTAGTTATGAATTATCACACACTGCCAGCAGTCAGTGTAAAAAATCAAACGCAGTAACTCCTACGTTGTTGTCTCTTTTCCTGTCTGTGTTTGTTTGTGTCTCTGACTGCCAACATCCACTCCCCCCAGGTGCTGTTAGACGGCTATCTGATGGTGGGGATCGATGGCACCGCATCAAATGACGGCTCTGACTGGTTTTGTTACCACGCCTCATCTCATGCCATCCTTCCTGTAGACTTCTGTAAAAAGAACTACATCTCTCTCACCGTACCGCCAGGTAAATATAAACATGCCTGCTCATTCAGCCTCTGCTTCTGCAAACTCCTACGCACTTTCTGTTGGTTCTGTTTTGCTTTACCATCCCGTTCTTGGAAGCTGTTGTCAATTTAGACCGTGTGGAAGACAGAAAAATAACTCAACCAGTATATTGTAAATGAGTTCTGTGTGTTTTTTGCCAGGTTACGACCAGCAGACCTTCACCTGGGAAGAATACCTGAAGGAGACCAACTCTAAAGCTGCACCAGCACGACTGTTCAACACTGTAAGACAAAAAATCTAGACTTAGAGTTGCATTTGAAGTTGTGCACTGTGTTTTGGGGGGTTTTAGCGGCATATCTGAACTGTGGTACTTACAGATGGTCAGTGTATTATCTAAAGTAGATGGCAGTTGACACCCCCAGTTTGAAGAAGCAGCAGGAGTATCAGCACGGAAACAAAGCCGAGTTGCTGCAGACGGGATCATTGGCAAAATATATTTTAGTATTTTTACTGCTTTTTCTTACTGTTTAACTGCCATTATGTAAGCCAAATATCACTCTCTCCAGATCAACCAGACTTAATTGGCGAAATCAGTCATTTTACCTCTCAGAACACAGGAGCTGCTGGCCTACTGCTGCCTCAGTTGTTTAGTTTGTTTGTGTTACTGTGTGACTTCGTTGTTTTAAAGGGTCGTATTGAAGTTACACAATTAAACGAACAAACAAACAGATTGAGGCAGGGATACACCACCAACTCCTGTGTTCTGCAGGGTAAAAATACTGATTTCGTCAATGGAGTTTGGTCGGTTTGGTGAGAGTGACATTTAGCTTATGCTGGCCCAACACCACAGGAGTTTCAGGCAGCTTTTCCTGAGATTTACCCCTCCTGAGAATCGGAGGAGGAATCTGGGCTGGACCTCGGTTCGGCACCAATGTTCAGCCCAGATTACACAGTAATATGAGAGATACACAGATTCACTTCAATGTAGTGTGGGGCTAGCATTATATAATGTTAGTTTCCTGTCAGAGAAAGCTGTCTGATGGCAAAGTAAAGAATATTCTAAATATAAGTAATACACTGACTGTGGATAAGTACCTCATACAACCCCATTTCAAATAATCCTAACTATCCCTTTAATGTGATCACACCCTGTTTATTTTCCTTAGTTTTTTTTTTCCAAATAAAAACCTCATCAAACAGCATATGAACCTACACTGTGTCTTCATCCAGGATTACCCGGGTCACGGCTTCTCCCCCAACATGAAGTTGGAGGCGGTGGACTTGATGGAGCCGCGCCTGGTGTGCGTCGCCACCATCAAACGCTTCGTGGGCCGCCTGCTGCTCATCCACTTTGACGGCTGGGAGGATGAGTTCGACCAGTGGATCAACCACGAGTCTCCGGACATCTACCCTGTTGGCTGGTGTGAGCTCATGGGCTACCAGCTCCAGCCGCCCCCTGGACACGGTAAAACACCTCATTCAACAGCAGTGTGTTGTTTAGTTTGTGCTGATTGAGGCGATTACTGTAACAAGTATTCCTCTCTAACCTCAAGTCCACCACTTTCACAGAAGAGTGACTAGTCTCTCTAAATTACTTTGTTCTTTTTTCCAGGTGATTTAATCGAAAACCAGGCGGCACAAAAGAAAAACAGGCACTTTATGTATGGGAAAAAGAGTAAGTTTTGACTCTAAATGCATTTGGAGTTTTGTGTGCTGCTACAGAAACCAGATTAGGAAGCACTGTTTTCTATGGAAGATTAATTACATTCACTTGCGGAAAAAAGTGTGCTCTTTTCATGCAAAACAATTTGGCTCAGTTTTTCTTAATGAGAATTTTTCTTTTTCTGACTTTGAGTTAATTTTTCATGTTAAGAAAATCAGCTGTGTTGGATTTTTTACATGAAAAATGATCATTGATTTAAAAAAAAATGGAACAATTTTTTGTCTCAAATGAATGCAATAAGCTTCCACAGTTTCCTTCCATCTGCCAGTTATAGACCTATTCTCTTACCTCTTTGTTCTATTTTCTATAGAAAAGAGACATGGAAAAAAGCGTCTCTCTCAGGAACAAGCTAAAGATGACGCTGTTCAGCAGCCTGAGATTGATGATAGTGCTGTTCCTCCAGACCCGGAAGTTGTCAGTCCTCCTCCAAAAGTG
Source organism: Lutjanus erythropterus (assembly GCF_056507025.1). Classification (NCBI taxonomy): domain Eukaryota; kingdom Metazoa; phylum Chordata; class Actinopteri; order Lutjaniformes; family Lutjanidae; genus Lutjanus; species Lutjanus erythropterus. Next base: position 6,325,960 of record NC_139333.1, on the reverse strand, counting down.
CCTCTCGTCCAGCCCAAGACTGAGCCAGAGGAGCAGGAGAGTAAGTGGACAAACTTATACAACATGCTATTAGGCTTAGGCGGCATCTATTTTTTTCATACCTTACAGGGTATTTGTGTGTGTAAAAGGCTCCACAACACAGCATCTCGTTATCAGCTTAATTGAAAGGAGGGTCTTTATGTAGGATGGTATTGAAAATTAATATCAGTAGGATTTTTTGATACCCTGGTAGACCATAAGAGCTTGATATCACCAAAGCTGACATTCTGTTCACCTTTTGTTTCTCTTGAGACACTTTTGCTAATTTGCTGACTTAATTCTGTCTCTAGTCTTTGCAGTGCAGGTGAAAGTGGAGGAGGTGGAGATGGAGACCCCAATTGATCCTTCACACCCTCAAGAAGTCTCTCTGGGTATAATCAAGAAGGAGGAGGAAGGGGAGCAGAGTGAAACTGCACCAGGAAGAAGTGAAGAGTGGGCATCATGGGAAGAGAGTACTGGTGAAAGCAACATGGACGAGAGTGAGAACAAAAAAAGCAGCGGTGTAGAGAAGAATCAAAAGGGGAACCATGGAGATGACAGCACCATGGAGGAGGTTTCAGAGAGCAATACAGAACAGGACACAACGGGAGAGGCTGCATGGATGGAGACATGAGACAAGTGTGTCTGCTTAAAGAACAAAGAGGAGAACTGTGGAAAAGGTGGATGAACAAAGAGACTGGGGTGGTGGAGTAAAGTAAGGTCAAACCCAAGGCCAGAAAACCATTGAAAAAGGACAAAATAAGACCAGCAAAATCATGTTAGGACATTTAGAGAAAATAAAAAAGGTACAGCATCAGTAAGGAGAGCCGGTGCAATTTTTATTCTCTGATGGTCAAATGTTATGATCCTGAAGATTTTTTAATTCCTGATTGATTTTTTAACAGCAGTTCTGCAGAGTTTTGGGGCAGACCAAACAAACTTGTTTTAATCCAGCTCTGATTCAGCTGTGAGTGACTGAACAGTAAACAGCGAGGCAGCTATCTGTTACCTAAATGTACAAACAGTAACGTTGGATTACATTCAGTCATGGTTCCTGTGAATCTCTTGAGCTTAGATGGGAAATCATTTGTTAAAAATGCATGTGGTATCAAATAAAGTATTGTTAAGGAAACTGTATCAAAGCCAAGGGGCAGGTGGGGCTTAGGAAGGGTCTGTGTGACCAGACAAGCTAGCCTTCACATTCGTTGGACTGCTTTTGGTAGTAAACACTATGTACAAGGAGCACTCCTCAAGACCTCCAGTCTTGGAGGTGCTCTGATCCAGTTTTCTAGCCCCTGTCAGAGTTACTAATATCATCTCTCTGCCTTTGTAACAAGATGATCAGTATTAGGGGTGTCCCGATCCCGATACGAGTATCGGATTTTATCGGACTGCATCTAAAATCTCTGATATAAGCGCTCCGATAAGCCGTCCATTTTCCGCTCCAGCACTTCTATCCATAGGTGACTCTGGTTGCTGACTATTGTTCTCTGTTTGAGTAACATCACTTCATCAAGCCTTTTCTAACATTCCACACTACAAAATAAGTAATAAAAGTATGTATGATTTGTGCTGATACCGTATCGGAACGATATTGGCATCGGCCAGTACTCAAGGCTGCAATATCGGTATCATATTGGAAGTGAAAAAGTTGTATCGGGACATCCCTAATCAGTATTATTCACTTTTCCTGTCAGTGTCAGTGTAAATACTCTGAATATTGCTGAAGAACAATAACCATGAGTAATATTAAAAATAGGGTCTGATCTTGTGTTCTTTAAATACTTTCTCATGCATGTTTCTCTTAGACCTAGCAGTGCTGATCTCAGCCTCTTTAATCCTTGTACCTACTATAGTCTTACTTGTATATTCTTCTTTTGCCTTACTTGCGCTCTTTAAATACTTTGTTTTTAATTATTTATGGCTCAATCCCGGACCCGAGTACCAATTTCGTACCATAAACTGTAAAGGTGAGCTGGTATGACAATAAAGTACTTTGAATCCTTGAATCCTTGATTTTATCAAAATCTTAAGGGTCATAACTTAATATACTTGACTGCAAATGGTTCACAAGGACCTATTTCAAAACTACCTCATCTTCTCCATGTTGGTAAGTTTCTCTACACAGTGATATCCGTGCAGAGCTTACTGGCTTCAGTTAAACATGATGATTTCTGAGTCCAACATCAAACCTGTAAATGTAACTCTGAAGTGTTTGATCATTCTGGGTTGACATAGTAGACAGGTCTTTGTTGTAATGTTTTATTTTCTTCCTGTTTGATTTCCAGATGTGTCCTTTTTTGGAAATAAATCACCGATTAAAAAAATCATTCCTAAACTTTTGGATTCAGACTTTTTACAAATGGGACTCCAAATTCAGCGAGTTCAGTACATTTTGAAGTTGTGGTGTAGTGGTTAAGGATAACTAGCATAAAGCCAATGATTGTATAATTTTCGAGCAAATAACTAATGCTAATGACTTTCACTTCATTTGCCTCCTTCAAGATGCTAAAATGTCCAACAGAGCTGCTCAGGAGCTTGACGAGCTGGGAATGTGTATCTAATGCTGTGAATGTGAAGCATCTGTGCTCAGTGTAGGTTCTCTGGCTGATGAAAAATAATCTTTTTGACCTCTTTTCAACAAATATTGATTAGACAGCAAAGAGGAAATACTATAAAAAAAAAAACTGTCTGGCAGGAGATGTGAAACGGCCTCAGCTGCTACAGCTGTGGAGGTCAGCAGAGGTTACAGTTTTAGATGAGATGAATCCATGGTTTAACCTCAAAATCTTCAACAGTTGCCAGTTTTTACTGGAAGCTGGGGTCCCAGAACATCAGTACAAAAGGCAGCAGGTTCAGGCCATGCTGCGTCTCTTGGTGGTTTCCTTGTTTGCTGCCAGTTTTGTGTTGGGACTCTTGCGAGGTTTGGATTTGGCTTTGAGCATTTTGACTTGCCGAAGGCCATTGAGGTGCATCGGTTTGGGTTTGGTTGCCTTGGGTGCCTTGGCGGGCTTTGGGGTGACGGTAGGGGCGGAAGGGAGGCTCTCTCCCCCGGGACAGGCTTTGAAGACGTGGACATCCTTGACCTTGCGACCCTTCAGCTCGGGGGGATTTGCGCAGGTGGCTCGTACCTTCAGGTTGACTTTCTCAATCCACCTAGACGAAGAGGAAAGATTCTTTATTTAAACAGAGGTCATGCAAAGTCGCCAGAGTTAAAAAAAATGTCTGATTTTCAGCACAATCTGGTGCCTCATCTACGCAATCACTCGTGTAAACCAACAATGTTTTAATATTTGAAATTTCTTAAAGGGACAGTTCACCCGAAAATGTAAAATACTACTCTTTATCAATCTTGATTGTCTTGGTGTGAGTTGCCAAATTTTGGAGATATCGGCCATAGAGATCTTTGCTTTCTCTCAAATATAATGGGACTAAATGGCAAATGGCTTGTGGTGCTCAAAGTGCAAAAAGGAAAAAAACTAAACAGCAGTGCCCCCTATACTGTCTATACTGAAAAGAACCAATTTTGTAGATGTTACTTGCTAAAGACATTGTTTGGAGACCTATAAAAGTGACATATAGTCTTAAGTTTGCTAATGTCAGCAAAACACAACAGTTAATCTATCAATCATTAGCTAGCTAGTTACATCATATAGCTAAATTTAACAAAACACTAGCTAACTTGCTAGCTAATCTACATCCATTGTGGGTGTCTCGAAGGGATCCATGAAAGATCTCACAACTGTGATAATTTTAACCCAAATCATGACCTTAAACAAGTGTTTTTTGTCCCTAAACCTACCCACATCGTAACCACAGGGTTGTTATGTTATAAAACACAATTTGTTTGTACAAGGTGGACAAGGAAGTAACAACATGTACAAATGTTGCCAGAGTTTCCCAAATCAAGGGTTCCCTTCTTAGACATAACTGGCAGAAAAAGATAAAGTTGACCGAGGGTCCATTGGGTACTAAGTCTGCTCAACTGCTGTTGGAGCACAAAGCAAAAAGGGGCAGGATTTTTTGATTAATTAAGATGTGATGATACAGGCTTTGGAAGATTTGAATCTTTTGAAAATTGCTTGAATTTTGCTCTTAAAAAGCTGTACAAACCCTGGAAAAAACAACCAAATGTGAAGTATGCAACCTTAAATGCGGAATTAGTGTCACTAGAAGCTAAAATACATGTGTCATCAGGTTTTCAGGATAAGGTTCAAAATGTTATCGGGTGTAATATATTGACTTGTATGTATTTAAACTAAAGAATCATCCCAAATTTAAAAATATATATATATTTTAGACATGTTGTCCTGTTCAAAAAGCTAAAAACAAAACAAAAGTTGAATACTAATGATTATTCTGTGTGCTGTAACTGTCTTACAAGCGTAGTGGCAGCAGAGGGCAGTCACACATCAGAGGGTTGTCAGCCAGGTTGATGACTTCCAAAGAAGTGAGGGGGTGGAGGTTAGGCACCTCCTCCAGCTGGTTTCCCTCCAGGTAGAGACTCCTCAACCCTGGACCCAGACCTGCCAGGGAGTTCTGTGACATCTAGGAGGAGACATAGCATCAGAAAATTGTCACATAGCCTCAGCCAAGTTATTTTTTTCTGATTCTAAAGCCTCTGTTTGAACTCAAGTCCAGCGTTTTAGTGCTTAAGTTTTCATTTTGATGATTAAATGAGAAGGAAGGAGAAAAACGAAGAGGATGGTATGAAGAGAGAGGTGACTAGTTACATAGTCCAGCCCTGTTAGTATCCTATTGGACATTTTTGTTAAATTTTGCCATAATTTTCTTACAATCACTGAACGTGTTTTGTGAGGTTCCAGTGAACTTTGACCCACCAAAATCTAATCAGTTCAGTGAAGTGGACATTTGAGCCAAGTGTGAAGAAATTCCCTCTCGCGTTCATAAGAGTGGGACAGACGTGAGGTCAAAATGACTATGATCATTGACCTTTGACCACTAATATTTAAAGAGTTTAAAGCAGCAATGTTTAAAGAAGGTATCTGGAGCCTGCTCACCTTCTCCAGTCCCATGTTATCCAGATACAGCTCCTTCAGCGACCTCTCCAGTGGTCGGAAAGCGTTGGGCCCCACCCAGCGGATTGAATTCCCAGACAGCCTCAGGTCCCTGAGGTTTCCCGCCTTGCTCAGTGCTTCAGTGGGCACCTCCTTCAGCTTGTTTCCTCCCAGGTGGAGCGTATCGAGGTCACTGGCCCGGTCCAGAGCCCTGGGTGACATGTGATCGATGGCGTTCCCAGTGAGGTAGAGGGCTCTGAGGCCCTCGGCTCCGATCAAGGTGTCCGGCTCCAGCTTGGTGATGGAGTTGTTCTCCAGGTGAAGCGCCAGCAGGCTGGGCACCAGTTTGAAGGCTCCTTTGGGGAAACTGGTGAAGCGGTTTTTCTCCAGGTGGAGGTAAGTGAGCTGAGGGAGACCTGTGAATTTAGATTAGAAGAATTAAGCTTGAAGACAACAAAGGCCATTGTCAGTTTATTTGGAGGAGTGTGCATGAGACTGTCATTACACTGTCATAACTATGCAATGCCACCTGTCATTAAGTGTCATTCAGTCTATCATATTTTTAAGGTAAAGTTAATGTTGTTTAAGATGTGACAACTTGACCTTTAGCCAAAAAAAAATGTCTTGATTATGACAACTTGGCATTAATCAAGACCATGATGTCTTTTTTATAACAACTTGACATTAATCAAGCCAATAATGTCTTTATGTCAACGTGATATTAACCAACATAACTGTTTAGCTCTGTGTTATAACATAAAGCTAAATAATGTTGACAATGTTGATAATGTCAAGTTGTCATAATGAAGACATTTTTGTCCTGGTTAATGTCAAGTTGTCATAACGGATACATTTTGTCTTGGTTAATCTCAGGTTTTCATAACAAAGACATTGACTTGATTAATGTCAAGTTGTCATAAGAAAGACATCTCAAACAGTGTCAAATTTGCATTTAAGATGACATTACTGACCAAATGACAACAACCGTACACATTAATAAAGACTCCTTAATGTTAATGACAGGCATCATGATATGGTTATGACAGTGTTATGCACACCCCTTCAAACAAAGTGTTACCCAAAGATCTTTTTGACAAATTAAGTTTTCCATTTAAAAGACCTTTAAAGGCGTCAGGGCTGAGAGACGTGAGGTCATTCTCTGACAGGTACAGGTAGATCAGTCCCTTCATTCCACTGAAAGCTCCGCCCTCCACCTCCACGATCTTGCAGCGCTGCAGATGTAGGGACACCACCTGGGCAACACCGGGGAAGCTGTTGCCAGGGATGTAGTGGAAGTGGTTGCCACGCAGGTCGAGGAGACGAGTGCTGGGAGAGAAACCCCGAGGAACTTTGGTGTGACCACGGTTCTCACATGAGGAGTGGTGTGTCTCAGCCTGAGGACAAAGGACGGAGGTATAGGACACACACAAATCATGTACATTCATCTTTCCTGACTCAATTTCCTATGATCATATTCTTGTCATTTTAAAGTGACATATACACCAGTGGCTCCCAACGTTTTTGGCAGCCATGTCTCCAAACTGATGTAGGACACACGAGGCAGCCATGACTGGCATGACTTTAACCTGTAACACCTGATTTCCTGAAGCCTTTCTGTCAGAAGCCCCTTTCAGACAGCTTTCTGGGCTTTCTGACAGAAAGCAGTTCCTGGCAGAAAGTCCTGAAGCCTAACTTCTTCCATGAGCATCAGCACTTCCACCACACTCTTGCCTTTTCCGCCACAGAGGAAAGGGTAGTGGAAATGACATTTCTATAGTATTTTGTGAAAAAGCGCTCACTAACTTAACAGATTAGTTTTGTTTTATTAGATTGAATATACATATGCATACAAAATACACTTATTTAACTTTAAAAATCTAGCGTTTTACAAATTTTAATGGAAACATGCTTGGAACTGCCAGTGCGTATCCTGTGAATATTTCTATTATTTTATTTTAATTTAACTTTTTTTTTTTTCTTTCATTTGAGTGGTTGCCATTTTCAGTGTTTGTATTAACACTGTTTTTCTTTATGAAAGGCAATAAAAAGTGAATATAAAAAACATTCTATCTACTGGTGTGGTGAAAATGACAGCCATATTTTGTGTGAAAAATAATGTATCTATCTCACAATAAATACTAACATGTTTCCTTGATTATTTGAGTATTACTTTATTCAGGTACATTTAAGTTTTTCAGAAAAGTAGGATTTTTAAACTTTATTTTCATTGTTGAGTTTTTGGAAGTCTGGGTGAGGGACAAGGGCCCAACAGTGACACTGACACCTATATGGAGGTTGAACTGTATGACAAAATAATAATGGACGGATGGTTAAGAGCTGGAAACATGGTTTTATTGTTAATTTAGAAAATAGAGAGAGCAATGTCCAAAGTTACATGTAGGGACAGATAACATAAGGACATGAAAATTCTGATAGTCTAAGAACCACTATGCAAGTTAAAAGCAAGTATATCTTTGACTTAAGTAGACAAGAAATGCAAAAAAGTAAATCACATGACTGGCTCCCCTGGATTCCCACATCACACAGCCCACTCACCTCACAGACACAGTTGGCAGGACACTTGACCTTATTCTCTGGCTCTTCAGTGGGTGGCGGTGTAATCCTGGTCGCCTCTTCGAACTCTGCCTTCAGCATGGCCTCCTGGCTCTGACACCGCAGTTCCGCAGGGTAAACGGCCTCCAGGTTCTCTCCTGTCAGGTGAGCCGGTCCTCCACATGTCCCCATCAGCTTCACCTTGTTACGGATGGACCACTCCCTGTAGAGGGGTGAAGAAGACATTAGTAGCTTTAGGTTGACGGAATCAAAGCACTGCTGTGATGTGGAGATGTCAGCGATCCATTCGAACCCCACAAAGGTCCTGTGCTGTACCTGAGTGGACGCAGGTAGCAGTTGCAGTAGATGGAGTTCCCAGCCAGGTTGACGCGTGCCAGCTTGGGTGAACCTTCAGAGAAGGGCTGGATGACACGCAGCTGGTTGAAGCTGATGTCCAGGTGGATGAGGTTGGGGGATTTTGAGACAGCTGTGTTGGCCATGTCCTGCAGGGACATGTGGTCCAGGAAAAGGTGGGTCAGTTTGGCCATGGACACCACCTCCTCTCCAAGGTAAGTCATCGGGTTGTAGCTCAGATCAAGACGGGTCACCTCTGGCAGTCTGGATACCAAGAGATGGAGAAGTGTGGAAAATTAAGATGGAAATTTCAGGTTTCAGACAAATGAGATTGTCAGTGTTTTTAGGGACGGCAATGTCAGCTGGTCGGTTCACCATGTTGGTCCAGACTGAAGAATCTCAACAACTACTGCAGGGTAACAACTAAACTAAATCTGGTACATATATTCCCGTTTCCAGAGGATGAATCCTATTGACTTTGGTGATAACTTGACTTTTCCTGTAGCACCACTCTGAGGTTCACATTTATGCATTTGAGTGAAATGTCTCAGCAACTACTGGATGGCAGTAAATGGCAATACTTTGGTTTATGATGAAATACCTGCAAAACTAGGACGAGGCATTCTCATGGTGGGATCAAGTTATTGCTTTGCAAGTCACAAGTAAGACTCAAGTATTTGCATTCCAGTCCCAAGTGGAGAGAAATGTCCTGAGTCAATTACCAAGTGTTAGACTTTGTGTTTTGAGTCCTAAACAAGTTCTAATATAATTGTGAGTTTCCAGCCTTGCTGATTTACAAAGTTACTTAGCTGTTAAGCTAACATTAGCTAAGCTTTAAGCTGCTTTCACGTTTCACCATAAGGTATAATGCAGAGACTTGTAGGAGCGCTTGTATGTCTGCTTGACATAATAACAGCTAAGCTAACTTTAAGCAAGTTGTGATTCTGTCTATAATTTTGGACCCGCATGTTTTGCATACTGCAATACATTTTGTGTTGATCACATGACTTTTTCATGGGTGTGGTGTTAGGTATCAAGTGTTTTCAAATCAAAAGGCTCAAGTCCATGCAAAGTCACGAGTCATTGGTGTTCAAGTCTTTTTTGATTTTGTCAAGTCTTCAAATTTGCTACTCAAGTCCAAGTTATGTGATTCAGGTCTCCACATCTGGTAAGGTTAGTGTTAACAAATATTAGCGTAGTTAGTGTACAGTGAACATGGTTGAAGTTACTGTTAAACATAAGCATGGCAGCATGTTGACATTAGCGTTTAGCTCAGAATAGCACTGTACACACACACAGCTGTTAGCAAGGCTGTAGTCTCTTGTTTGTTTACAGTGTTAAAACTAGTAACTAGTAATAGTAACAGAAATTTGTGTCATTAAAACATTTGGAATTTCTCATCAAAAATAGTTTCCTAAAGTAGATTTAATGTCCACATGAGACCTCTGCTCAGCTCTGTGACGGACACCTGGACGGTGTAACATGTCCAGTACCTCATCATGGTCTCAGTGGGGAAGAACTGCAGCTCGTTGTGGTCCAGACTGAGACGGGTGAGCGTGAACAGACCAGCGAAGGCCTCGGTGTCCAGGTAGTTCAGAGAGTTGTGACTGAGACGAAGCCATTTGATGTTCTGCAAGCCCTGGAATAAGAAGAGGTCGGGAAGATAATTCTGCATTTCTTTAAACTATCTTTTGCCATTTTGACTTTTTTTGTGTGTAGGTTGTTGTGTGTGTACCTGGAAGGCCAGGTTGGGGATGTAGACCAGCTGGTTATGTGTGAGGGAGAGCAGGTTGAGGAAGCCGAGCTGAGAGAAAGCTCCAGGCTGGATCTCTTCCACGCGGTTACGGTCGATCATAAGCTGCTTCAGCGAGGACAGGCCGTCGAATGACTCCTGAACTCACAAAACACAAAGGAAGATAAAATACATTCACTCTGCTGTACTTCAAATGTGTAAGTGTGGGGGGTAACATTTGTTTGGTAACAACTTATTTGAAGGTATACATTACACTGTCATAACCTTGACATGAACATGAAGGAGTCTTTATGAATGTTTATGACTTCTGTCTTAATAAGGAGGCCACGAGAGAATGATGGAATAAATGTGGTTGTGTGAACTGGATCTGTATGTGTGTGTGTGTGTGTGTGTGTGTGTGTGTGTGTGTGTGATGACCTGGTAGAGGATCTCAATGTTGTTGTTGGCCAGGTTGAGGAAGACCAGGCGACCGAGGCTGCGGAAAGCACCCTCCTTCACCCTGCGGATGTTACATCGCTGCAGCGACAGGTGAGTCAGGTAAGGAGTGTGTTTGAAAGCCCCAGTGGGAAGTTCCTGGATGTCGTTGCCTCGGAGATCTAACTTCACTGTGATCTACAAAAAAAAAGGGGGTTAATGTCAGATGGGGCTGGAAGGGCACTAAACTTAGGTATTCATGTGAGAAGAGAGACCTCGTCAACAGTGGGAGGAACTTGGGTCAGGTTCTTGTTGACGCAGGTCACTGTGAGCTGGATCTGGTCACAGACGCACTGCTGTGGACATTTTGCTGTGTGTGTAGCAGGGATGTAGAGGAGCAGCAGGACCCAGAGGGCGTACGGACAGAGCTGGGAGTACATCTGAGAGGGAAAATAACGGTATTACTTCATTCATGCTATTGAATATCATGGTCATTTATGGTGATGGAAAGAAACTGAGTACATTTACTCACATACTGTACTCTTACATACATATATTTTGAGTTACTTGCACTTTACATTTTATGCTACTTTATACTCCACTACATCTCTTTAATAGTACAGGGAAGGTGGGCCACATGTGAAGGACCCTCTCTGACTCAGAGGCACTGTTTTGCATACAGTTAAATGGAATATAAATAACAACGATTTTCAATATTTCAAGTAAATGCTACTTTATATATGCACTCTTCTAGATTTTAGCAGGAAATATTGTGCAGGTTTCTGATATTTGACCTATTTTACACCTTTCAGATTAATATTTTCCATAAATAAACAAACGATAAGTTTATAAAATATAATGCACATGTTTAGATTTGTGCTTTTATAAAGGGATAGTTCCCCCAAAAATGAAAATTCAGTCATTATCTACTCTAAACTAAACCCAACCTTCAATCGGCATGAGGGTAAAAAGATAATAACTGAATTTTATTTTTTGGGTGAACTTCCCTTTAAGGGGGACAACCGCATGTTTGGGACCCACTGGACTAAAATGTGTTTAAGGTAGTTGTAGTAAAATGCTACTTACACATTAATGCAACACTATAAGGAATCTAATAATGCTATACACAATAATATATTATTTATTTATTTTTCAGATATTTTTGTTACTTACAGTACTTTTAGCTGCAGGATCTTAAAAGCAGCGCCTTGTAATTTAATATTTTTACCGTGTTAACTGTACTTAAGTGAAGGCTCTAAGTATTGTTTCCACCACTGCTGGAAGAAATGCTTGTTGTAAACAGCAGAAAGAATGTGAACTTGTGCAGGTAAAATCAAAATGTAAAGAGGATCCTAAAGTCAGAAACAATCAGGGTTCTATTCTCAGACATGCAGGTTCCTGTGATGCAGCATATCGTCTGATGAAGCTCTATGATGTACAGTGGGATATACCTATGTTACATATACAGTTACCACAACATATTTAAGTTACTTCTAATTCTGCTGGAGAAAGGTGTGCGTCCCATTGTTTTACACTTCTCTACTAAAACTCAGTTTGATGAAAAACATCTCCATCATTCTGTACTTTTGGAGATTAGTGTCATTTTGGTCAGATCGGGCTGCCCTAGACTGGAATGCCTTAAAACCACATTCCCATGTCGGATCAACAGTCTTGATCCGCAGGAATGGACATGAAAAGCTTCACAGCTCCACACTCTGAAATTCGGAGTCTCAAAATGTTGACACGGTGAAATGGTGCCATGCCTAAACCTTTCTGTCAAAACCGCTGCACCAAACCCCTCAGAGATGAACGCGAATGAGACCAATGACCGTACAGATCAGAATGGAAGCAACACAGCCTTAAATTTAATTTATCAATCTGTTCCGTGAATTAATATGGAAGCCTATTTCTGCCAATGTGATGAAAAAATAAAGATCCCGTAAGTCATTATAAACTTAACTGAAATAATGAGAATCTCAAAATAATGACACATGTAAAGATAGTAACTCATTATTTTGAGATACTACGTTATTGTTTCAAGAGTCATTATTCTGATGCGCTAGTTCATTATTTCAGATACTAAGTAAAGCCAGACCAATTTATTAGTCGGCTGATATTGTCGGCCTGATTTTGGCCTAGCACAGCTATACTGGTCTATATTGGTATCAATATATGTTATCATATTGTTTTCATTTATTTTTTTATTAAATTTTAGTTTTATAGGCAGCATTTGATGTAATTTGTATTTTGTTCTGAATTCAAGTTGTTCTATTTGTATTTTCTTACATTTATAGTTATATATATAGTTTTATAATTATTAAAAAAATCAGCAAAAGTTTACGGTTTCATTGCCTTGAAGAACTTTGGATTTTTATATATGTATAAATAAAGAATATTGGCCAATAGCGATCAGATTTCTTTTTACTAGTGACCAATATCGCCATCCAGTGGTGGATTCAGGCTGTATGACAACTTCAACAATTCTAATAAAAAATACACAAGGAACTATTTCACCATTTAAAATCATAGAGGCCAGATCATGTTCTGGTATTTATGAGTTTTGTTCACTAGAACATTGGTTCAAAACCTGGGGTCCTGGCACCCCTTAGGGGGGCACCAGAAGCCACAGGGGTCCCCAAGACTTTGTTTGCTCTGAGGTCCTCAAAATTAGATTTGCACAGATCAACTAAAATCACAGTTTCAGGGTTCCTACTGCACTTTCCAAGCATTTTCAAGCTTTTCCAGCACCTTACAGCTCCAGTAAATTTTTAGACTTTATATTTTTATTTATATACAAAATTTCACCTCTTCATCGCATTAGATCAGATGTTATTGTGCCGTTATCAACCAAAATTATGTTTTGTGATACAATTCTACAGAGCGTTGACAAACTAAAGAAAAACATGACAAAGTGTTGTGTTTTCAAAATGTGTCACCTGTCTACCTGCAGTACATGACTTTCTATTAGGATTGTGACTTTTGTGCTTTTTCCTCTCAACAGAAATTTTCTCTTTTTTTCTTATTTTCATTATCCAATAAATGGCTCCTCCAGACAAAACAATGTCAAATGAGGTGCAATTAATACCATTTTTAGACTATCGATTAGTTATCAATTAATACACATTTAATCGTTTAAATTCTTGTTTGTCAATTAATGGATTAATGATTAATTATTAACTTCCTGTACCATCTGGCTCAGCCTCTGACTTTTTCTATTTCTTTATCTAAAAAGTTAACCAACTAAATTCAGGCAGCAATTTGTTATGAAAATAATGCAATTTCAAGCAGTTTCGAGCACTTTTCAAACCTTGAAAACCACACCATTAAAATTCAAGTGTTTTCAAGGATTTCCAGCACCTGTATGAACCCTGCAAAAAAACCGTTAAAAGAAAAAAATATTGAGCTTATGTTAGAACAGAGACATAAACCAGCAGTAAAGATTCTAAGAATGGAAACAACTTAATTGATATTTTGGACAGAAAAGTTTTAGGGTATGTGCTTGTGTGTTCAGGCTGGCGGAAAAGGTTGGAAATCGCTCCACTAGAAGGACACTAGAGGGGAATAATATTTTGTCCACTGGAGAGGCACCCTAGAGGACACTTCAGCACATTTTATCTACCATAGGGGCATCATCCATGGTGTTGGCATCACCCCCCAAAATCCAGTATTAGTTGGGCTCTTGTACTAAGTCATTATTTTTGAGGGGTGTTATTTAAATAAATTACCAAAAGTTTCTCTCAGAATGACTTACAGGATTTTTTAAAATCACATTGACAGAAATGGGCTTCCATACATTTGAACTCAGCTTTAGGATTGCAACCTGACTATGTGAAAAAGGCATCGATCATTTAGCATCATACCACGTTTTGTTCCTAAGACCCCCTCAATAGAGAGGGGCCGAGAAACTAGAGACGGAGGAATTTCCTCCGGCCGGACTGTTTGTCCGCGTCCCCCCCGGGGACCAACAGACCTGACCGCAGAGGAGCTGCCGCGCAGGCCGCGCACAAAGACGCACAGTGTCTTTCCCTGCCGGCACGGTGTTCTGCCAAAATGAGTTTCCCCCTGTAAAAAAAAAAGTGTCCTCTGGCCAGAGACGGTGAGAAAACTACTCACCACTGTCTCTGAGTGCTTTTACCAGAAATGACCTTCAATAGTTTTTCCTGTTCTCAGCGTTGTGTTAATGTTGTCCTGTGCGTAAACAAGGCCGGTGATTTGATTTGATTTGATTCAAGTTAATTCAGGTTTGGGAATGACAAAAGCCTGCAGTATGACCTGAACTGGAAAAATACCAGCTATTTGTATTTGTTCAATTTCTTTGCTTTATGAGAATCAATAATACAGGCTTCAGTGTGATAAAATGTGAACTATTTTTTCGTTCTGGCGCAAAAATGCGCAGAATGAAACAACGCGCATCCACATACTTGGGTAACTGAGAAACTTGGATATTAAAGTTGCATTTTTCCTTTTCAGTGTGTTCATGAGTTTATCTATAACTATTAAAATCACTCGAATCAATGTCTCACGTTTGAAATCCTGACATTTGACTCCAGTAAGTAAACCGTGACAGTAGGAATCCATTTGACGCACAGACTCACCGCGGTTCGTGGTTCCGTCCAGCTGCTGGTCGTCTAGTGGCCGCTGACTCTCTCACGGTCTCTGCTCTCTCTGCTGCTCTTCCCCCGGCTGTCCCCCATCCAAAACAAACTCCGTTTATCCCTTCATTCACCGACACTCCCCCCACCCCTGACACACACACACACACACACACACACACACCTCCACCTCCCACCTCTGGAGTCCACACACTGCTCCGCTGAGCCTGTTAAAGGAATAGTTCACTTCAGTGGGAGACATTCAGCCACCTCACTGGCGCTGGCATGTCTGTCTTCAGTGTCCACTGCAGCTGGAAGATTCTGCTCCACTTTCTTATATGTACACAAAGATGAAAAAAAAAAATAAATGTCTGATTTTACTCCACTAGCTGAGTAAAGAGAGAGCAATCTAAAAAAAAAAAAAAAAACACACACAGCAAAAGTGCCCACTTAGATGCTGCCTAGGGTAGGTTAAACATGATAAATGCCTTCTAGAGTGGCCCAATGTCCAAGACATTGTGATTAAGTGCACTCAAGGGCGCCCTTCCAGTGAGCAAACATCACTAAGTGCCCTCTAGAGTGCCCTTCCAGAGAAAAAGCATGATAAAATGCCCTCAAAAGTGCCCTTCCAGTGGACAAAACGTGATAAAGTGCCCTCTAGGGTGTCCTCCCAGTGGACAGAAAGTAATTAAGTGCCCTCTAGACTGCCCTTTCTGTGGACAAAACACGATTAAGTGCCCTCTAGGATGTCTTCAGAGTGGACAAAACGTAATAAAGTGCCACACATACACAGACTGAAGAGTCAGGCTTGTTAGATCACTTGTATTTCTGACAGGGCCTTCAGTACAAATCAGCAAACAAACACGTCCCTGACAACATTAATGCAGTTCATTTTACCCAGGATTATGTAAATGCCATTTAAGTGTAATCCATTCCCTTAAAGGGAAATTTCTGCACTTTTCAAGCGGATGTCTAGTCAGTGTTGATGGTAAATGTAGTCAACCGAAGCAAGTAATTCCACAGTGTGTGCTATATTGACCAAGAAAGCTGAGTTCTCCTGCTTATGGAGCCGTGCCTACATGTACTAGGATGCATTGTGGGCAGATTTGTGATTCCCACATCACCACCCGAGCCATCGCTATTACTTTGTGGGCCAAAACACAGTGTTAGGTGAACATAAGTAGTCAACTAGCACGTCCCCTGGCAACCCAAAGGTGCAACACTGTAGTTGTAGTTTTCTTGCTCAATATAGCACATGCTGAGGAATTTACTGCTTCAATTGACTACGTTTACCATAAACACTGACTGTACATCCACAAGAAAACTGCCAAATTTTCCCATAGAAGTCCATCACACATTAACAGCTATATGAGAGGACATAGCAGCCGATCTTGTGCAAGACAAGAGTCATATAAGAGCACATTTTTTTTCAATAATAATGAAAAAATGATAATGATTATGGATTTAGAAAAGAAACATCAGGTAAAAGCGATGAGTCCCCTGAACTCGGCAGTGTTATGACTGTGCCCAGTGCAGAGCGATGTACACACACGCTGTGTATTCAGGCTCATGGGTGAGTGTGTGGTGCTCCTGCATGCAGCCCATTCCTGCTCACAGTCTGATGCACACAGCGCTCTGACTTGATCGGACTTTTTGAGCTGCGGTATGATGACTGTGATTGTACAGACTGTCCTAAAAGTTTGTTTTCTTTACCCATACAATAAAATTTTTCAAATAAGCACATCATGTAATGCATCCTTTCAGTAAAACGGAAAGTCAGCTCTTTATTTTGGATCTATAGATTGTCCTTCTCATTTTTTGCTCGGTGTGATTTACATGCTGTGTGTTTACCACAATGTGAAAATATCTGCCATACTTTGCCAATTTTTACTGTACCATTTTCAAATTTATCAAGACCTGAAAATAACCTTAAAGGGATAGTTCAGATTTTTTTTAAGGGTGGTGGTATGAGCTACTTATCCATAGTGTATTACCTACAATAGATGACAATCAGGGTTAGCACCATGCATATTTTAGTTACCTAAAATAAAAAAAAACACCAGTTTTAAGTGTATGCTATATTTAACATTTTTTCACCACTCTACCTTGTCATCAGACAGGCTCTTCTCATGGAAAACTGCAGTCATATAAGCTAAATATCCCTCTCTCTCTCCAAACCAACCAGACCCCTTTAGCAAAATCTATGATTTTACCTTGCAGAACACAGGAGTTACTGGTCTGCTGCTGCCTCAATTGGTCAGTTTGTTTGTGTTATTTTGTGACTCTGGTGTTTTAAAAGGCTAGTTTGGATTCGCGTACATAACTGATCAAGGCAGCGGTAGGTCAGCAACTCCTGTGTTCTCTGAGGTACAAGGAGTCCAGCTGAGTAAGAAAGAGCAATATTCAGCTCATATAATGGCAATTTCCCATTAGAAAATGCTGCCTGACAGCTAAGTAAAGCTATGAAAATATTCTAAATATAGTGTGCACATAAAACTGACAGGAATTTTTAAGGTGGGCTTTTTAAAATGGCTAAAATATGTTAAATAAAACAATTTCGTTGCTGACCCTGTCCACAGCATTACATTGCTTAGCTTCCAACACTGGTACTCCTGCTGCTTCTCCAAACTGTGGGTGTGTCGACCACCATCTACTGTAGTTAACACACTGACTATGGATAAGTACCTCATACAACCCCAATTGAAATAATCCAAACTATCCCTATGCTCTGTTGATCCAGACCTTCCATAACTGCGTCTGAACTGGACGCATTGTTTTGTTGTTGTTTAAAGGGAATTTGAAACTAAATATAACTAAATACAAAGCAATAAGTTGCGAGAGGTGCAAGTTGTCACTGTCTATGTTAGCTCCACTCCAGGTTACAATCAAGTTTCATTTTTTTTAGCACATGGACCCAAAGGCTAACTGATGTGTGTACTTCTATATTTTTTTATTATTTGTATTTCTATTTTCTGTAAAAATATAAGTCACAAGCATACGTAGAAAAATAAAAAAAAAAAATTAAGAGATTCTGGACAGTCTTTGTTGTGCCTTCATAAAATATACAAATCAGGAGTGGAGACATGTTAAGTGGTGTTAAGAGTCCCTTGTTCAAGTGTAAAGTGTCCCTGTTGGTTTTGTTGGTCAAGAGGTTAATGTCAGTACAGTGTGTGTCTGTGTCCCAGTGTTGCTACTGGCAGTGGTTGATCAGATGGTCAGTGTTGATCGTGGCACTTCTTCTCCAGAGTGGAGTTCAGCCTCTCTCCGGCACTGCTGCAGGATTTGAGAGCTTCACTGTTCCTGCAGATTCACAAAGCGAGACATTTTATTAGCTGTTACACTACGTTCACGTCTCAGCTTTCAACTTGTGTGGATAAAAGGCGATTCTACCTGGATGTGAAGGTGTGAAGCAGCGAGGCGACGTGCTCGGGGAAGTATTCCTGCTGGACGGCGTGCTCCAAACACAACAGCTGACCCGAGACCAGTGACACCTTTTTCATCTTACCCTCTCCCTGAAATACAGAACAGAAAAGTAGAAAGCTCAATGAAGGGACTACATTATTTTATATCAAACAATATCAGAGAGGAAAGGAAATACAGCGAGGACTTAAGGTGCCCTGAAGAAAAGCTGATGCGACTGATTGAATGGATCAGCTGGTGTTTCTTTTTAACCAGGAGATAAAATTACTTCATGTAAAGGTGAATAAAAGAAAGCAGCAGTGTTGAAGGTTCAACAGCAGAGAAAATTTCTATGGGCAGAATGGTTCAATCAGACTGAAGCAAACTAAAGCCCCTTTTACACTGAACATAAAAACCCACTAACATCTGGCTTTTGTCCTGGGTCAAACAACTCTGCAGTAGTCAGGTCTATTTATTGGAGTTGCAATAATTAATTGCTTAATTAATTATTAAAAGACTATTAAATGAATACCCAACTATTTTGCTAATCGATTAATTGTTTTGAGTAATCAGGAAATGCTGAGTTTTCATCGACAGTAACTTCACACGATTCCTGTACGGCAGGAGAGAAATTCAACTTCAAGTCCAGGAGCTTCAGTCACAAGCTACAAAAAAATAAAATAAAATAAAATACACACACACACACACACACACACACACACACACACACACACACACACACACACACACACACACACACACACACACACACACACACACACACACACACACACACACACACACACACAAAAACATAACAGTGAAGCAGTGTACTGACTATGGGAAAAGGGTCAATTGTCTATTTTTAGGGAGTTTAGCTGCATTACAAAAAACTTGCACATACACACTAACTTTGGTGTAAAAACAGTATGTAAATAGCCACAAAAACACATGTAAACAAAGTCTCTATAATCTAACATTTTATACCAAAATCAACACATATTTCCATTCATTTGCATATTTGTAAACCCTCTAAAAACAGCAGATTTACTCATTTCCCATTGCGGACAGACAAGTTTGCCTCGCTGTGTTTTTTCTGACATATCACATTGGACGTCTCTAATATGCCAGAAAACAGGGTCAGTAAACATTAGAAAGCAGCGAGGAGGCCAGCGAGTCTCTCTTTCAAACTCAGTGCTGACTTATTTGGAACCACGTTCAAATGCGACTTCAACGAAAATGGATGGAATTTGTGGCTGAGATGATAGAAAGTTACAGAAATGACCAATGCCTTCACAGCATCACAACACAAAAGGGGCAGGTGTCATGATTCCATAATTGCCAATTGGAGCTGGAGCCAATAAACACCTGACTGCAGTGTCATTTGCCCGGGAATGATCGCCGATTGTACCCTTTCCCACTGAAAACAAAACCAGGTGTTAATAGATGTTGGTGGGTTTTTGTCCGGTGGGGAAGGGGCTCTAGAGGAAGAGGACTGTGTCAGCTCCAGATTCAGCACCTTGGAGAGAGCACATCATGACGCTCTGATAGACCAACAAAAATGTTCTGGAGGAAGATTTGTTAATAAGACTTTGAACACATCGTTTGTCTTTATATTTGTGTTCTCATCATATTCTATTTAGCAGGAATCCGTCAGACAGCATTACATTAATTTTGTGTTTTGTATGTCATGGTAACAGTCTTACTTATAAAGTCGACCCACAGAAGCAAGAACAGAAGATTAAAGTTAGCTAGAGAACTTTTGTTTACACTTTATTTTACAGTACACTAATGAGATGTAAAAAGCTGTACTTTTGTTAAATCCTTATTGTACACATTAGAACAGTACTGTAAACTAAAGTGAAATCACAGATCTGCTACTTGAGACAAACCTTCTTTGGCTGGTGCCATACTATTCGCAGAGAACCAAAGACTGATGCCTACTTCTTTGATCAAATCACTTCATCTGCCTACAAAATTACAATAAGTCTGTGCCGTCAGCTACAGATAAAACATTCCTCCACCTCTATAATTTCGGCTTTTACTTGGTAGATCTGGATCACATGTTTTTAAATGGGTAAGCAGAAGATATGTGATTTCACTTTTTCACGTTTTTGTCAAATTTGACACAGTACAGCTTGTTACATCTTATTAGTGTACTGTAAAATGAATTGTGACCACACTTAAAGCAATAATTAATTAAAATAAATAAAGGAGTCTTTCCTTTTAGGAAAATTAAACAGCCCCGGAGCTTATTAATTCAGTGTCCGATTCAGGGTTGGGGGGTGTACTGTAGCAGGGCTGTACCTTGAGGAATCCCATCATGACAAGCAGCGTGGAGAGGAAGCTGTATGACTGGAGGGATGAACCAGAGAGGAGCTTCTTCAATACGGCATCTGTGGTGGGACACAGTGAGACGGGTCATTTAAACGAGACGGAAGGTGGGTGTCTCATACCATGAACAGTGCTGTGCATGAACACGCTAAAAGAGCGGAAATCCTTAGCAATAATGAGTCATTCACTCGTGAGAGGGATAACAGTGCTCACGTCAGCTGATTAAAAAAAAAAAGTGGGACTGCATTAGAGAGAAAGTGTGCATGAATATGGACAGCTGTGTTAACATAATATAGAAACTTTCTTTGCCTCATGTTTCTGTATAATTCTGTGGTGTATCAGTGAAGTGTTTGTGCAACACTGCAACACTGTTAACAGTGAGAAACAGAGAGATCCACATTATAATATGATCAGAAAAAAGGAGATCCTGTTAGTCATTATGATGAAAGACTGTCGAAATATTGTCTTGGAATCTCAAAGTAATGACTTAGTATTTCAAAATATTATTTTAAGATATTAATTCATTATTTTCAGAAAGTTTCTCATTATTTTGAAATACTAATTCAACATTTTCAGATTTGCTTTAATTTTCCTTCATAACTCACTGACTACTTGAAATACTTGGAGTGCCTTGGCGGTGGCAGTTGTTGGTTGGGACAGTTGACACACTCAAAAAATAAGTCATATCAATCCACTGTACC